>NC_135501.1:198283862-198883862 GCF_052857255.1 Amblyomma americanum | reverse complement strand
GCGGGCATGGTCAACTTTTGCCTCACGCTGTGGGGGAAGAAGAATTGAGTCTGGGAACGGAGGCAGAGAAAAACGGCTGCAGCGAACGGCTCTGGAATATTTTGCACGATGTGATGGTGCTATGACGCACTGACGTTGCATAGTATAAGGTTCACTTTTTTCCTTTCGCCTCAATAGAAATCCACCACTGCGGTCGGGAGTCGAAAACCGCAGAACCTCGCTCTGCAGTGGTACCACGGTTGATACACGGAAACTCCATTGTATAGCTACGTGCAAACGCTGACGTACCTTATTACGAAGGGGCGGACATCATTTCTCTTCTGAATTAAAGCATACTTAACACCCATTTTGTCAGCCACTACGGAATCAGCCAAGCGGGATTTGTTTCGTTATGTGCTGTTTTCCTTTGACTGAATTAGAATTGGTCTTGTAGCAAATATTTACAGTTTATTATTTTTGTTTACTGTTTTTATGGATTATACTTTTGCAGAGAAACAACTATGGTCTGCATTTGTAGTATCCACGATAAGCAGATTTGCACTGCCATGGAGACATTTAGACAAAGCTGGGAAAAGTTTTTTTTTTAGTCTTCCTGCCAATGGGTTAAATGTAATAAAATAGTAAACATTAAAGACAAAAATAGTTGCGTACCTCAATTTCTTGTCCGAAATAGTCCCCAGTGAAACGTGAATAATGCAGCCACTAATCATATCCCCACAGCCAGTGTCAATTTAGCTTTGCTACTGGGACGTCCTTTGTGATCTTAACCCGCATGTCTCACACTAAAGTAGTTCTCATGAGAGTCCACATCTCGCAACTACCATACCACAAAGTATTGCCCCAGATCACTGGAGACATCACAAGGTCATAATTGGTGCCATGCTGGCATTAGGGAATGGGCGCGCTCCACTTTGATTGTAGCTTCTCTAATGGGTGGGAAGGTTAAAATGTTAATAAGGTTGCGGCGTTCGATGTTGGCAGAAAACTAAAAAGCAATATTCTTCAATTCACAGTAAAAAAAAAATGGGTTCACTGGCGCAAGTTTTATAAGCACAGAAAAAAGATGGTACACAACACATGCCGTAATTATTATTAATTTCAGTAATTATTTTAGTAATTATTTCTCTAATTGTTGAGCTCTATCACGTACAAGCCAACCTTGCTGTACAATCTATCTGCGCAGACCGCCCCGACGTATTTTTAACAGTTTTTAAAATAAACATAGGTAAAGTTTTTAAAAGATCACGCGGTATATAGTGGACACGTCACATTCCTCGTTCGAGGCTTACAAGAAACGCAGAATACGCTACCTGCATTCATGGAGCGATTTAAATACCCAAGAATTCTGGGTAAAAGCGTTTTTTACGGGAACCAGTTTAAGAGCACATTTTTTTGAATATTGTAAGATTTCATTAAAACAATATATTTCATCGATATCCCGTCGGCAGTCTTGAATTTTTTTGCTATTAACAGTTTTGCTACTGTCAAAGGCGTTCCCCATTGATTTTATAAGGCCGTCTTAACTGCTGATGCGAGCGATGAAAGCAATTTAAAAGAAAGATTTTAGTACACATCAGAAGAATGGACACTTAGCTTCAATATTTCCATAACAAAATCCTACAATATTTCAATATTCAAAACTTTTGTCCAAGAATTGGACATGAGAACACTGGTGCCATTTCTGGGCCATACACCCAGAAATTATACTAGGCGAGGAATTATAACAGAGTGTCAGCTCCTGTTCACTTACTTGGTATGAAGGTATGAGACTATCGTTGTTCAAGTGGTATCGTGCTTAATTTGGCTATCCACATGCAGAATACTGGTCCACGGGTTTCTATACTCATATTTCAACGGGGAGAGGTCACTGTCACGCATGTGAGCATGTTACGTTCACTGCATGTCTGTTCTGTTTTCTTCTAAATCTTTGATGCAATTTGCCTTCATCTCACCTCCTAAGTGAAGCGTGCACTTAATTTTTGTGAATATATCTCGCCTTGAATGACTGTATTTCATTGACATTCGGATGGTTTATTTGGATACATTAGTTCACCAGGCGAGAACAAAAGACCTGAAGGAGCATTCAGGCAATGGTAGAGTTTAAGCGTCCATTGAAGATCTTTTCCGTATCCGGTCATTATGCGGACGACGGCCAGGAGATCACGGTTAGACCTGAAGTTAACAGCTCGCGCTGTAAAGACCTCATGGTCGCAGCTCGAAAGGTAAGGCGAGGGTGATATTCGGTGGAAATGGGCCAGTATTTGCGCAGTAAAGAAGAGTGGAGATTATTCGTCTGGATGGCGTATAAAATTTATAGCAATTATCCTAAATTGCACTTAAGTGTAAGTAAATACTTTCAGTCGTTTTAGAAGGCTGTTCATTTTTCTGTACGCGCAGAAGTAAGAATTTTCTGAGAAATAACAGTTTGTGGCATTATCTGTTGCAGTGGTAATAATATGACGCCATTAAAATTAGGATAAAAACTTGAAGCGGTAATAATAAAAGAAATATTTGACAGGGAAGCTTTCACGCTTTCCAGTATTAGCTCTCACGCTAATACTGCCGGACGCGTGGAATATTTACATTATGGTGTGACTTTATACCACTATTGGATTTATAACTGGTTATGCCGTGTGCTATCCGAAAGGGTTGGTGATGACAGTGCTATGAAAGCCGCCCCGTACTAATGCGAAGTTGCTTACGCTCCAATCATTGTGGAAGGAGGGGTCTCGTATGCGGCAAGAGCCAACTCTTCACGGGCGACGTGCAGTCACGTACACGAGCAGGATAGGGCAGCCGGAGATAAGTCACGCTGATGCAAGTATAAAGTCTGCACACACAAACGTAATTTTCTGCATAAAGCACGCATATCTAGTTTTCAACCACAGAAAACTTCATCTCTTTTGTCGGGCTTGGCAGCATTGATTCTCTAAGCGATGGGCACAATTTTTATCCGCCGCTTTCGAAGACATTCGCAGTCGGCAAAGATGCAGTTGACCAAGACGTAATTTGTGTCGTAGCCCAGGTTGGATGATAAAGTTCAATTTTTTTAGCACCCTGTGGTGTCTATACGAAGGCTCCAAAGCAGTTCACAGCAGATTATTCATCCTCGATGTGCCTGGTCGGCTCGACGGCTGCTCCATCTGCTTGGTTTCTAGAGGTCAGTTGATGCAGGCACCACTTGGTTCGATCCAGCTGTTTACAGTAGAAAAAAAAGAGTTACGTCATATGCAACCATCTTTGCTCCTAAACAATTCAGTCGCAGTTGGAAAACTAGAATTATAGCGTCACATCATTGTTTAAATTTAAGATACAATGTCACATAGTCAAAGAATCTTCTAAACGCATAAAATAGTAAGTTCTGAAATTACTTGCTCCGAACTAGCCCAACACCAGACAAGAGAGACGTCTGAGATTTTGCAGTGAGGTTTAGCGTATTTTATTCACGGCGTTGCGCATGATTGAAAAACATTGCTGACACGCTCAACTAACTTACAGAGCTGTTTGAATTGATTGGACCGACTCAAACAAGTGAGACGACATAGCTGACCTGCTCCACTCTCCAAGAAATGACTGATCATTCTCCTTCACTCCGGAATCCATTTACCAAGCCTATATTGCCTGTTCCTAAAACTATACACGTTTTTTTTTCTAATCCGAGCATCTCCTGTAGCTAATCACCACTCAATGTTCACATTCCAGGAATGCGGCACAGTGTTTTAGCCGCACCTTTTTATTTGGCAGGCACGAGCAATGAAATGACTGGCACATTCTACAGACTTTGCACCAAACGTGTGTCTACTTCGTCGTATATACACAATGAGAAATAATCGCAATATCAGTACACGTTAAAGATCCCCAGGTGGTCGAAATTATTCCGGAGCCCTCCACTACGGCACCTCTTCCTTTCTTCTTTCACTCCCTCCTTTACCTCTTCCTTTACGGGGCGGTTCACGTGTCCAACGATATATGAGACAGATTCTGCGCTTTTTCCTTTCCCCAAAAAACCAATTATATATATATATATATATATATATATATATATATATATATATATATATATATATATATATATATATATATATATATATATATATATATATATATATATATATATATATATATATATATATATATATATATATAATCGGTCAATTTTTTTGCCTTTGCTTGCACTTCATGGCCACGCCATAATAATGGCGATTTGCTAAAGTTGCCAGTTATGCCAGTTATCTGCGGGACTTTCCTCTTCCTCTAAGGGTGAGGGGTATTAACTCTCACCCCTTTTCCAGCTGCCAATGGAGGCACGTGGGGCTGTGCAGACAGCGACGCTGAGGTCCGCCATTTTGTTCCAAGTTTTGCGGCAACGTGAGAAGGCAGTTCAGATGCACCCCTCCTCCTCCCACTTATTGCTATAGAATACCACCTCAGTAGGATAGCAAGCAGACTTCGTAAAGATGGGAGCGGCTGGCCCCCTCCGGCTCATATGTTGGGTATGGGCCGACACGAACTGGAACGTTTGACATGAGCGGGATCAAGTGATCGCCTCCCACTAACAGTGTTACGAGCGACGCGCACAAAACAGTCGCACAACTGCTCCCTGAGAAAGCAGCATTACAGAAACACTAGTCGACGCGACGCGAAGTCGAGGAATGCTTTCAAGCGCTAAACGCTCTAAAATTCTTTCGTTAAATAAACAGTATATCACACTCCTTTTTATACTCGGTACATTGTTGTAGCGATAGCTGCATTACGCTAGCATTTCGAGCCTTCAGCGTGGCGGCGCCGCCACGTAGTAACGTGGTGCGTGGTTGGTCACGTGGTGGTGAGCAGCTGCCGGCGGCGCGGCGGGCCGGCGAAACCGAGGTGGGGGGGGGGGGGGGGGGGTGGGGAGTGGAGACGGGGAGAGGGTGAATCACGTCCAGGGGACGAAGATGAAGAAAGAACGCGTAGCGAAACGGAGCGGCGAAGGACTTTGCAATTCGACTGAGCGAGTCTCACTCGGCCAGCTGCAGCTATCGCGTCACTCCAGGTTTAACCAGAGCTAAACCACAGCCATTTTTTTAACTATGGTACCGGAGCTTTGTCGTGCAAACCCGTGAAGAAGACTCCCTGGGGCAGGGCATTCACACCTTATCAGCAAGCCTATCTCCAACGCTGGTGCTTGTATACTTGACAGTTCTTACTGAAAAATCGTGCTGCCAAATTCTACGACTGAGCCTTTCACGCCAAGCGCTATTTTACATAGCATATCTTAATTTCTTAATAGTGTTCGTGCTTTTATCGATCTATGTCTGCAAAGAAAGACCGTAGGTACCATATCTTTGGTAGACACATCTGTCCCCAAACCATGAGTAACTCAATTCTTGGCTATAGTGACGTAGTCCATATTCTTTTCAACTCTACTGGAAGGAAGGGTTAGTTCAAGTACTGCGCGCTGCATACGAAATTCTATTCCACCCTTACGGGAAATCTTAGTCTGAAGCAAGGATTCAACAACATCCTGTGCGAGTAATACTATGGTTAGGGCTCGTTGGTTGATATCTAGAGTTGATTGTGAGGGCAGCGCAAAAGAGACAGAGACGAGGACGGCGCCTGTCTCATTGTTTTCATGTGCTTTCCTTGTCTGTGTCGCATTTGTGCCGCCCTCAGAATCAACATTTTATATTGACTCGTGTACTTATCTTTATCGGACGACCATGTTTCGCCGCCTAACAAGTGTTATTGCACAGCGCTGGACGCGCCTGCATCTATCCGAAGTTTCTGGCAAGTCATCGATGCTTCTATTCGCTGTCTGTTGTAGCCGAACCTTATGTTATCTGATTTCATCGCCTGACGCGAACGGTGTAGAACTTTGTGGAAGGCACGCGGGTTCCAACGATTAGTCTGGAACATTCGACGACTGCTATATAACAGCCGACGCGCTTGACCCGCGGATCAGATTTTCGACGATCGCCGACCGTGTTCGCCGCTACCGTTGTGCTTATTGCTACGGTGTTCTTCAACGTCATCACCACGTTACAATATCCTGTGCAATTATTGAGCTGGCCTTTGTCCCCTGGTGAAATGGTGCACTTACACGCCATCGTTACACTAGCCCATCCCTCTGGTAAAAGTTATAAAGATGAGTAGGGCCTGAATTCACTTTGGATCAATAGAGTTCGATTACACTCTCAAATTCTTTTGCGGACCGACACGTACCAGCGTGTAGTCCTTGTCGCTTAAGCACTGCTGCACAGCGTGGTAAAGCGCTTTGCTTCTTGCGGCAGCCCGAGTTCTCCGTTCTATCTTGTAGCTTGTGTAGAGGGTCAGAACGTCGGTGGTGGCTTCTAATATCATCTTGAACACGGTAATAGCCACAAGAACTGCCACGTAAAGCGCGCACATCCGCACGAAGACCGAGAAGGCATTCCCGAGGAGTAAGGTCGGCACCAGCGGCCCGTACTTCTGTTGCACCTGGGAACAGCAGAAAATACTATAGAATTCCTTATTATTAACTAAAGGGAAAGCTGGCGCCCCGCCAGTTTGCATGGAGCTTCCTCGAGACCACCTGTGCCGCCATGGGTGCTCTAAGCATCATGGGGCGGAGAGCTACCGACGGCAGAACCACAACTTCTCCCAAAAAATAATGAAAAAATAAACGTTGTTCCCTAGTGAGGAATGTACTAACATTCAATTTCCTGCCTATAAATTGCAACAAATGAGCAGAAAAGCTTGTAAATATAAAGTTTGCCCAAAATAAGCGATGGCTTGCTCTCCGATTGGTGATGTATTGCAGACAACAAAAGCCAACATTTCGTGCTTAACAGGCGCACTTTTAAAAATAAATATGTTTTCAAAAAATTTTACCGCTTCAGCGCTTTAGGTTTTTTAATGGCACTTCGGAAACCAAAAACCTTCTATTGGCGTCGTGTGCTGTTGCGTTTTCGCTACTGTGGCTTTTGCGCACTACGTTTGCGCCAAAGTCGCCTGCGCCGTGGACGAAATGGGGCATCTCAGAAACGCCACTCTGTGTTCCCGGAGAAAACCGACTGTCCCGCACCAAGTATCTCATCGCTCCATGATGCTTTGAGCGCCCATGGTGGCTGAGGTGCAGCGCCACCAGCTTTCCCTCTAGTTATTAGTAAGAAACTCTATGGAAAATATACACGCTGCAGCAAGTTCCTGGTTTTGGAGCGAAATCCCCACTCTCCGAGCTGCAGCTTTCGAGGTCAACAAGGTTTCACTTTGACCTTTAGCCAGGCTTCACACGGCTGATATCATACCGCGTGGCTGGCCTCAGCTGGAGCCGAGTTACGCCTGCGCCGAGCCTCCGCCGTACCACGTGACATGACCACGTGATTAACCGCACATTGCACGCGCCTCGTGACGCACAGTTCGGTCGGAGCCGTTGGGGGCTAGACTCTGCGGAGAGATGGAGGCCGGTTTTTCGCTCGTCTCATTAGGTATAATTCAGTTAAACCCGAGCCATTTTTTAGCAGAACGCGTATAGTGCTTCATATGGTCATCAAGAGCGTCCTCTCGGTTCACTTTTGTGGTTCATTGGATAAGTTCATAGAGACAACTTGAAGAAGCTTCGTCTATGTTGGACTCCATGTGTGCAAATGTCTCTTTTCTCTCATTTGTCTCCACCACCTAATGTTCCTGAAGATATTCCTGTTCGCTGCTGAGGTCACTTGTATGTAAGTGTGACTTCGAATCTGAGAACAGTCTTCGAGTGTTATTTCGCATTGTCGACTATCGCAATCGCCTGTCAAATTGCACTGATTTTCAGTCACCTGTGGTTATATGCTATTACCTAAGTAGGCAAGGCATTCTGGTTATCGACGTGTAGTTTTTGCGAAGCCAAAGACGAAAAACTTTACGTAAGCACAAACACAAAAACAACTAAAGGGGCTCTCAAAGCATTTTCTTTGTGTGGAACGTGCAAGGGGCTGCTTGTGCTTAACAGGCTGTCATCTAACTTGTTTGCAATTAGCGTATGAAGAGCTTTATGCACCCTGATTGCCATGACAGCCCTGATGCTGGAGAGTGATCCACATACCTGGTTCAACTCGCCCTTCTCTTGCTCGGTGACGGTCCTATAGACGCGCGCACACGTTCCTAGTAGGTCATCCGAGGAGTAGTCCGATGGCTTCGGGCCCCACGACAGCCCGGAGCATGCCTTCGACCCGTGTAGGTCTTGTAGAGTGAGGGGCAGGCATCTGCTTTCCTCGGTGGCGTGCAAATTCGCTGGCATAACAAAGCAGCCGAACATTATCTGAGGGGGGAAAAATCAGCCCGTAGCCCTGTTTCAGCTCGCACCCAGAGAGACTGCCCAACAGAAACGTTCCGCATAACAATTGCCCTAAATTACATGTTTTCCGTCTGTCTGTCATAGGATCCACTAGAAACATTTTGAGTGTAAATGGACTGTACAGTCAATGCTTATGGAAATGTCAAAATTCATACGAACTGAGCATTGCGTCTTGCACATCATATACAAATCGTGGGAAAATGACTCAGAAAGGAGCCATGGAAATCACGGCGAAGGATGCACAAATCATTTGGATTTTAATACGTATTTCTTTGCCACCGATTCTCGCCGCCTCTTGGTGACAGCGGTCCGCGAAGTGCGGTGACCAAGTGCTCTCGTGTTCCCTCTAACGTTGCTTCTACCTGTAACACTGCGCGAAAGTTCTCCTCTCACCTTAGCGACGCGCTGGCACTTGAAGAACTGCCCCGCGCTGAAAAGCAGCTTGACGACGACGGATAGCATGTAGAAAACGAATACCATGATCTCTGTCATCTGCCGCATGTCATCCGTGGTTTCGGCAATGTCCACCGTAATCTCGACGTAGGCGAAGTGAGTAATCAAGGTCAGCATTGCAACCTTGAGTTCGGCGAGCAGCGACAAGGAATTTCTCCACTCTCGCGTCATCCTCAGGAACCCGAGCATCGTGAGAGGCCGGATCTGCGCACGCCGCGAGCAGAGCCTTTCTGGGGCGAATTAGGGTTGCCGTGGAAACGACGAGCATGGGGCAAAATTATAACAGGCAGTGGGGCAAAACCAATCTTCGATGCGTATATTTTTGCGCGTACGTGTGATTCTACCAGGGGTGCGCGCGAAAACCTGTACTAATGAAGCCCGTATTTTCTGTAAAACCTACGTTGGCGCCAGAGTAATAAAAAAGTAGAAGTGTTTGCAACGTTCAGAGTGCATCGTACACTCTAAACAAAAATACACCTATGTGGGAGTAAAAAGGAAGTAAACTGTAAACAGTTTTACTCCCTTTGTTTAGAGTGTACAGTCCTCCTCCAAGAGTCTTGCTGTAGAGCTTAGAGACAAGCAAATCATTCTTTGCACCGACCCCTACGGCGTTCTCCCCTAACCTGCTGCTTACGAAAGCGACCAGCTTTGTATATGTGGAAATTTGTGGGCTACCCAGCTGACTTTCAGGTTAAGGAGGGAGCTCATTTCATTAGTGTCGACGAGGCTATTCAAGGGAGATTACGAAACATTTTCTTTTCTCACGAAGCTCTATCGGGCTCTAAACTTCGCGAAGAGTACATTTGCTGAACTTTTCTGACGTGGAGCCAAAGTAACTTCGTGCTTCGGCAGCGCGCAAAAGTCAGAAGGCGCCCACCTAATATAAAGCTGAACACGACGCAGGAATATTCTCGAAGGTTCGCAGGAATATTGATGTGAAGCGAACAATGAAATAATGTGGTACTAAATAGCCACCACACAGACTTTCTCCAACAAACATAAGCCTTTGCGTGGGAAACGTTGTTTGTTTGCCCATCGTCAGGATCCACTGGAATGAATTTGAAATAATTTTGAGCTTTCCAAACACGCCTTTCGTGTGTGCGAGGGGCGGGAAGGAAAAGCGTGGCAAGTTTCCCCCTAAGCCTTTCTGAGTATACGTACATAATGAGCTCACCACGAAAGCGATGAAGTGCCGAGCATTGGCGGGTACGTAGACCACAGTGAGTCGCACATAAAACTTGACATTCCGTAGGTTCCACATGCTTTCGTCAGTGTGAGCAAGTTGCTCTTCTTGGACGACTCGGAGGACCTCCTCGCCATGCCGCGCACCCTCTCCCTGACTGTCATCTCCATCCTCTTCATCGCGACGGGACTCTTCCATTTGCTGGAGGCCTTGCCCGTCTCCGCAGTACGCGCAATTTCCGCTTACGTCACCCCGTAATTGTTCCCAGTAGGTGGAGGTCACTGCTTGAGTCCTGTACGCAGCCGCATTCGCTGACCAGCCTTGAGCCGAGTCGGTCATCACTTGCACGAAGCTGTGTGTTGGTCCAGGAAGAGGGCAGGGAGTTTGTGAGAGGCAGGAGCTGCAGGTGCAGGGGCCGTTGCTGAAGCTGGAATTTAGGGGCTACTTGCGCACCGCATCATCTGATTTGTTGTTGCGGTTGTTGACCTAGCAACAGATGGCACATACCCACTTGGGGGGGATCGGCCAAGAATCAGCCAAGTTCATCTTCTTCGTTGTTGTTGTTGCCTCTGAAGCGATGGCACGTAAAAACGGTTGGGGATTGGCTAGGGTTAGGTGCAGATCCAAACAGGAGAAAAATTCGTCCAGACTTAACGCAAGCGGCTCATGAATAAAAATTTATGAATCTGGGAAAACGAATTACGAGAGATTTTGAGGAGATTGGGATGAAAAATCAAAGAAGCAAAGAGGTGAGGGCTAAACCAAATCCATTAAAAAGTAATAATAATAAACAAATTCTGAGACAAAAGTAAAGAAAAAGAAGAGTTGAAACAAAAATCGCCCCGTCTCGATAACATACCTGTGGTCAAGCCCACCTTGTTGTTGTTGACCTCAAGAGGATAACTCAACTAAACCATCCCCGGACAAGACTTGAAAAAGTCTTTTTCTTTCTTTCATGCCAAGCGACAACGCTCACCCAGTCGCTCGACGCACGAACTCTTGGAGTTTTGACTGTTTGCTCCTTTGTACAATATGTTAATAAGTTTCTTCAAAGTGCCAGTAAATCCGCTTGTGTTTCCGTTCCCAAATGTCAACCTTCCATTCTTGCTCGTCCCTTCTCCGGCCCAACAACGCTACCCTGCATCGCAACAGCTAGTCATGTTACCCGGCCCTACCAAACCACCCACACCGGCGTCGGGAGTTGAGCAAAAGATATTTTCGTTATTTTTACGTTCAATACAGATTAAGTATCCTTGCAGTAGCATATACAATTCCAGTATTTGTTTTTTTGTACGTAAAAAAAAGGACCAGAAATGGTGAATTCGCCAGAACTACGACACTGAGCGGTGGCCGGTGCAAGGAGTAGGAGACAATAGAGGGACAAGATTAGGCAACGACTGGCTTGCTTATTGGATTAATAAGGGACGCAGTACGCACACTAATACATACACACCGGTCGTTCTACCCCGGCACGGGGGTGGTCCAACGTACGCGACCGACCGCATGTTTGAGGGAGCGTGCCAATATCGACACGCTGCCCATCAATGGGTGAGTCCTTATTGGGTGAACATGCCCAGTATGGCGTAAGGTGGCGCCATATGGCGGCAATTCTTGAGTCTAGGTGTAGTGGAGCTAGGTGTTGACTAAAGGCGTCGCGCATCAACTGCAGGCCGGTTAGACTCGTGCGCTTCGAACCCGCAGGATACAGCATCGATCTCCACAGCGACCTCATGCGACCCCTACTCACCCGTTATCTAAACAAAAGAACTGTAGCGCAACCAAGACTAACACAAGAAAGGGGCACACAGGAGTAGAGCTAAATTTAGAATTAGCGCTAGTCCTGTGTGTCCATTTCTTGTGTTCGTCTTGGTTGCGCTACAGTTCTTTTGTTACAACATGCACCATCTAACCCAATAAAAAGTTCTTCTAAATCATCAGTTATCCACTGCAGGCCCGAAAAGAAATGATAGCCGATTTGCGTAGTTAGGTCAAATGAGAATTAGGTGTGCTAGCTTCCAGAATTCAAGCCCAGCAAAGGCAGCACATAGAATAGGAGAACGATGAGACATGCACTACTTCCAATACTCCTTTCTTTGTGCTCCTGAGTGCTCGCTAAATACGGCCTTGGTGGAGGCGCAGTCGATGGCTTCACCACAGCATAATACTAAGCCATTCCTCTGCATGTGTAGCTTGAACCGTGGTCTGCAGTGTCCGATTTGTGCAGCTTGCGTGAGCGTGTTCTGCGACGACGACCGAATTTGCCTCCCCTTGTACTTGGAGCGATCCATGACCATTTTCATAAGCACTTTCGTATCTGCTTTAAGCTTTGGACAGTCGCTCAAGGTTCCCTCGTGTGTTCCATGGCAGTTCGCGCACTTCTGCGCTTCCACTGTGCACGTAGGTCCATTATGAATGCCGGCGCAAGGCCGACATGTTGTCCTGCTTCTGCCCGCAGCGTCGACACCCAAGCCTCTCACATTCTGCGGCATTGCAGAAGCCGTAGGCACATATGGGAGGACAAGATGTCTCACAAGTTCAAACTTTACATGCGACGGCAATTTATTCTCTTCAAACACGACCTTCACACACCTCAACTGTCCAAAGCGGGGAATGTCAGTTATGCGCACACTAGATTGCAGACACTTCGGTAAGTCACCGTTTAATGTCCACATTAACGTCAGAAATCACAGCTGCCGTTGTATTTCCGTCGGCGAAAAATGTCCCCCATGTACTGCTGAAGCTCGATACGGCCCTCGGGGTGTGCAAGGTTGCCCCGGTTCGGGACATTTCCCGTGGCGTTGATGCGGACCTCCTTAACTTGCCCAGGAACCAGTTGTTCAGGACAGGCTACAAGTTTGTCTGTTGAGGGGATTCAAGTCTTCTGCGGCCGCGACAGCCACATAAATAAGGGGTATCAGAAATGCTTGCCCAGTACAACTGGTATACTGCTGACACGCTCAGCAAGTTCCGAGCTGTACGCCCTCCAAGTCCTGCGAAGATTCCATTTTGGAAGCCAGTTCACTAACTCGTTGTATCCCCCATGCTACTCCATGTCTTCGGAGCTGAAAAAAAGTATGGATATCCTCGCGAGCTCAGAGATGAGACAATATTTTCATGCGGGGTCTTAGCAGAAGCAACAAAGCAAGAAAATGAGAGCTACGCACGTAGAGGCAATAGCATGGCCATTCTATAGCATGAGCCACTGACCTTCGAAGAAAGGAGAAAAATCGAGCATATGCAGCGTCCCGCCGTATAGATGCATTAAGCACAACCGTCTCCTGTGGTCATTGAAGGCGCTTCATTCACTCTGCGGAAGTTAGAGCCCATTAGGTTTTGAATTAAAACGAAGGGATGCGAAAATTGCTTCTTTCAGTCCGGTTGTTTAAAGCGCAGCAGAGCAAAAGGGAAAACGTCGCCCAAGCTGTGACATGCGCATGCATGGCGAAACTGGCGCGCCTAAAGTAGTCTTCATATCATTTCATGTAACGGGCAAGACGCAGACAACGAAAACAAAGAGAAAAATGTCTGGCCGCAGGAAACGCTGCGACGCGGCGAAGTGCACCGTCACTGTTCCCGGCCTCTGGCACCCAGGGGATAGTTTCTATCGCTGATAAGTGCGTCAGCGCAGAGCGCCTTTGAAAAGGCCTGCAGTCGACGGCAACGCGCATGCGCAAGCAGCTGACTCGCGGGTAAAAAATGCAACCATAGATGGGACCGTCACGGTCCTTCGTTTTTTGTTGGTGCTAGCCGCGAGAACTTATTTTCGCCGTACAAGCGGCAGTGTTTCTTGACGTGTGTTTGTGCCCGGTACCAGTGGGCTGGTGTCGTCTTCACCGTCTACCGGAGGCGCCTAGATGCCGCTGCACTCACGACCGACCGACGACCGCCGAGGAATACAGCTCCGAGCCAGGCCGTCGGCATCGAAGGTGAGTGCGGGGCAAGGCCTCGCGGCGAGGGCGACGTGTCCGTGAAACCTGGTTTGGGGCTGTTAGGGAGAACTTAAGCTTCACTCGCGCTGTTTCCGCCAGCATTACATAATAACCAGCAAGCAACACGCAGCATGTATAGATGAGAGGTTTCATGGGCTGTCGCCATCGGTTTCTTGTTCGTGATGGAAGCGTGGTGTGCTAGGATTCGCGATGCATACAGCTTTAGGCACACCGTGTTTTCCGCTGCAGCCAAGGTCGGCAATTCACTGTTCCTTCAGCCCCGCGACGTAAGGTCTCAGTCGCGCCCACTTTGCACCCGCGGTATGTGCAACTGCGATATGCCTGCATTCAATGACAGCCACGTGTCATGCAACATTTTTCTGTTCCTCACGGGCACTGTGCCAGGCAAGAAGCATCTAGTTGGCCTCCTCCTTCTAGAATGTGCACCGTTACAGCATTCAGCGTGCTTCTTCCAATTACGGCGTGCATCACCTGCGCTGCGGCGTTAAGATGGCGTTAAGCATGTTATTCGAGCAACGTGTTCCACCGCCTTAACCTGCCGTCACAATACCAGACTAAAAAAAAATAATAAAACTTCCTGTGCTTTCTAAAGCGGGTGTATTTTTTAAATGATTTGTCAATAACTCATTTGCACAGCAGTGTCGTACGAGCTTTTTGTCGCCACTTGTGTGCGCCGGCGCCAGCCGGCTTGATCGCAGTGCGGTTGATGCGACACTCACGCTACTCTGTGCTTCCTGGCGCTGCACCAACATGCAAATCCACTCCACAGTCTCGAGGTAAAGGAGCTACAGACCTTCTCATTTAGGGCTGCCTGGGCGTCGCCAAATTGCTCGCTGGGCTGTTGTGTGCACTTGGCGCTAGCACGGCGGAAGCGGCAGCGCAACCAATATGAAACAGGAGAGCGGAGGAGTCTCCACATTCTCCTCGTCCAATTGAAATCTCTATATTTCCAAAAATAGTCGATCAAAACTGGATTTCGACACTGTTTCGCAGCGTTTTGCCCTAAAGCAGAATTAAAAAGTAACATGTAGGCACTTCGTACATCCTGACCATTCACTCAGACATGAGTCAGTGGCCTGAATTTCCCCCTTGTGCGTGCGGTGCGGAGTAGGTGTACGCTGCGCCCCCTCATTATCAAGTACGATAGTGTTGATCAATAAAAAGTTTAGTGTTTATATTCGCGCAATTAGATGTGCCGATCACCGGCAAAGTATGAATCTTGGGGGCGCCCTTCGGATGCGTGCTGTACTTCCATACACTTATGCGTCGACGGCCTCCTCAGCGGGTCAAGCAAGTATCGTCGAAGTTGTTGAAGCGGCGGCGACGAGAACGGCGGAGTAAAATGAATGGCGAGAAGAAGGGCTCTAAACGCCACCCTCGGTACTCTGTGCATCCCGAGGCTGGACTGCACCTCGGGCAGAGAACTTCCGGGAGACTTCGCTGCCTCGTACGGTGCAGGCGCCGAAGGCGCTGGCGGGAGCGTTCAGGGGCTTGGCTTCGCTCCAGCTGTTGTCTGCCGGGGTGTACCGCTCAACGCTGGCGACGAGGGAGGTGCCTGCGTTCATGTGGAGTCAACAGGAGAGAATGAGACAGAATAGGGGGGGAGTGGTTGGCGGTGAGGGGGCGTCCATGCTATATTACTCGAGTGTTAGAGGCAGAAGTAAACGGGGTAAGGTGCAAATCGGTCATAGGCACGTGTTGTAAAATGGAATATGGAGCATCCTTTATTGCACATAGTCATAACGCTGACCCGCCGCGGTGGCTCAGTGGTTAGCGCGCTCGATTACTGATCCGGAGTTCCCGGGTACGAACCGGACCGTGGCGGCTGCGTCTTCATGGGGGAAAAACGCTAAGGTGCCCGTGTGCTGTGCGATGTCAGTGCACGATAAAGATCCCCAGGTGGTCGAAATTATTCCGGAGCCCTCCACTACGGCACCTCTCTCTTCCTTTCTTCTTTCACTGCCTCCTTTATCCCTTCCTTTACGGCGCGGTTCAGGTGTCCAACGATTTATGAGACAGATACTGCGCCATTTCCTTTCCCCAAAACCAATTATCATAACGCTGAATATTCAAGAGCGGGTATACCAAAGACAAGTGGGCTTGTTAGGAGACTCCCGGCAGTAGTGGCCACCTTCGCGAACCGTCAGTGAGGCATAGCAATACATGCTAACTACAAAGAAATATACAAGTAACGGAGAATGCACAGGATACATTTATCGACATTCTATATTTGTAGTTATAAGGTTGCAAGCCCTAAGAAGTTTGCACTACAGATTCTAGCTTTTTTCGGGAGAAAACAGATCTTCCGGAAATTCATTATATATAGACCATAAGGCAGGACGTTGTAGCTTTGGCCATAGTCAGTGCTGGCTCTGCCAGTAACGTGAGAGAAATGTGCCACCAGGATGCCGAGTTTACATTTCTGAGCCTGTAGTTGCTCTTCCACATTTTAAGAACACTTTGTTTGAAAAGGTTGTAAAAGACGAAACGGCTGCTTTGAATGCACTCCTAGAGTTCCCCATGGAAAGTGTAAAGGACCTTTTTCTGTGTTCTGTAGTACATTATTCTAGCGTCCCATGCATAGGAGCAGTTGAAGAAACAACACATGCCCCATCTAAGTGTATTGTACCTCAATGACTGGACTACTCATTTTGTAACAGAAAAGACTAAGTTTTTCGGGGCGGGCTTACGGGCTCTCAGCATTTTACAGAGGTGTGTCATTTGTGTTCTCCACGAAAAACTCGATACAATATACAAGCCAAGGTACTTAAAAGACAACACAATGGCTCTAGTTATGCCAGTATACTGGGGATGGGGGGGGGGGTGCGGAACATATGTCACCCATAGATGGATCAGGTAATGATGATGCCCTTTTGTGCACATCACATGATTTCTGCACAAGCCTTTCACATTTGACGCTGCAAAACGGCTGCAGGGAAAATCTCCAGTATTGCTATTACTATCAGCTACTGCGGAAAAACCGTTTCGGAGTTCCACATCCTGATCCGTAGTTCCCGGGTTCGAACCCGGCCGCGGCTGCTGCGTTTTTATGGAGGAAAAACGCTCAGGCGCCCGTGTGCTGTGCGATGTCAGTGCACGGTAAAGATCCCCAGGTGGTCGAAATTATTCCGGAGCCCTCCACTATGGCACCTCTTCTTCCTTTCTTCTTTCACTCCCTCCTTTATCCCTTCCCTTACGGCGTGGTGCAGGTGTCCAACGATATGAGACAGATACTGCGCCATTTCCTTTCCCCCAAAACCAATTATTATTATTAGTTCCACATCCTTGTTTTTGTGCGCGTTTTCATGGCACTCGGTGAAAGAACTTAAGCAGCCACTGCATGATGTGCCCGGGGGAGTACTTCTAAGATCCATAATTAGTGTAGGGATTTCGGCCAATGTTTTATGTCCCCTGCTCTAGAACATCTCGACGGGGATGGAGTGCATTGCGCGAGGATCGGCGCGCACAGAGATGGGCGGGGGAAAGGGCGCTCACCGTTGAAGCCTCCGATGACGTACAGGTCGTCGCCGAGCTGCGTCACTGCGAAGCTGCTGCGGGGAGTGGCCATACTTGGCACCGCCCGCCATCGCAGAGGCAGGCACTCGTCGCTGCGTAAGACTGCCACAATTGCAACACAAAGTCAGAACAATCCTGGGTGCGTCATCCGGAGGAGAAAGTACAGATCCTCAACCCAAAGCATATCCAAACTACGAGCCAATTATTGTGCAACACCTTGTTGTCTGCATCCGAGTGCAATTATCGCTATCATGGGTTATCCGATTAGCAGATTATCACTAAGCTGTCGCGGAGCGTTGCTTTATGTAAAAAAGAAACCTTCGGCAGAAGGAAATCAACCTGCTTGAAGTGGGTGTGGCTAACAACGCTATATGATTTTACAAGATTCTAGGCGCATGTAGTGATGCAATCGGTAACATACGCACAAGTTCTGGACAAGTGCATTTTTAATAATAATAATAATAATTGGTTTTGGGGGAAAGTAAATGGCGCAGTATCTGTCTCATATATTGTTGGACACCTGAACCACGTCGTAAGAAAAGGGATAAAGGAGGGAGTGAAAGAAGAAAGGAAGAAAGAGGTGCCGTAGTGGAAGGCTACGACATAATTTCATGAACGCAGTTATTTCACATATGGGAAGGCCGCACTATAACAATCAATATATAGACAAACTTTAAAAGCGAGGTTTTGCTAGGCAATGAAAAAGTTAGGCCATTCCAATCAATATTTTCGCAAACGTATATCACAATATTGCAGAGTTGCTTAAAAGTGATGTCCAGCTGCACTTGTACTTTCGGCTCACATCTACATGAGTGAATAACATTAGTGTGTGCACAATATTAGTGTGTGTTCACATTATGAGATTAGTGTGCGCCATGAAGGGAACTCAAAACGCTTCCACCATTCTGACGATTTGCAGACGGTGAATAAACCACGGGTTGTGTAGGAGCCCCATTCACCTGACAGCAATTGGACATTTGAGAAACTAGTTACTACTTAGTACCCAGCCTAGCCGTTACTGATTAACACCTACTGGCTTAACATATACGCAAGATTTTGGGGGTTCTCCGGAAGTATTTCAAAAAGTCTGCCTTCCCAAATACTCGCTTTGGATTATTGAAGGTTTATATTCAAGCTGCAAAGAAATCTGGGTTTGTAGAGTTTATGCCCAAAACATGAGCCGTCTCTGTCTACTCATTCAGGCTTAGCACTGTTAGCCGCTGTTCTGTCCAGCTCAATTCTTCACAAGCCTAGTATTTATTGCAGGCAATCCTCTGTAGATGACAAATGGTATAAACAGGAGCGGTCCGTGTACTTCAATTCGCCACAGGCAGGAAATTTCAAAGGCCAACAACGTTTGCATAATTTCTTTAATGTCTAAATTATAGTCATCGAGATGGACGCTATTTAATACAATTTACACACGCAGGCAAGCGAACAGCTGCGGAATTTCTACGTTCTTGGAAAACTTGTACTTTGAGCCGAACAAACGTTGTCATGTCTCTGTATACAATCTCGGCCGAAAAACAATAAACTGGAACCTGACGAGCTGATTGCCGATGTGTAGTGCACAGGGGACGCTGGTACTCGCTGCAGGCGCTGCAACTACACGAGCGAAATGAGTCCGAGATGACGTGATTACGGACAGTGCTGCGGTTATATGTGATGTCATGCAAGAGCCGTACGCTGGCGCTGAGCGAAATTAAAACCGATGGATAAAACTACCTTCATATGAATTAGTGCGGCTCCGTCCCAGCTTTCTCGAGCTCATTACGCCCTCAGGCATTTCAATGCGTTAGCATTAGAACGTCCATCATCGCGAAAAGCGTCCGGCGTTGGCGTGTGAAACCTCGGTGGAGAGGTTTCCTCGGTGCAAGGTAGAAAGAGAGAAAGCGGGAGAGTAGAGGGGGAAAGAGAATGGGAGGTGACAGGTGGCGAGAGAAAAAACGCGCTTGCCAATCAGAGTGGAAAGGAGGTACAGTGTGCAACACTGATTGGTGGACTGGGATGGAGAGGAGGAGAAGGGGTACGGCGTGCTACGCGGTGACATCACGCCGCGCAGGATCAGAACACGTCAGCGGAAGCGTTTCCTCCCTCCGGGGAGAACACTAAGTGTTAACGCAGGGTCTCCAGCATGAATATCATTGATAATTGTGTTTTTTCAAGCAAAGATAGTGACATACAAACTTTTGCGCCTACACCGTTTTAACCAAGTCAAGAAGAAGACTTAGTGGATCCCGCCTACCCTTCTCCAGCCGGCGGAGTCCGTCGAAACCGCCGATGACGTAGAGCCTGCCGCAGTGCTCCACCATGCGATGTCCGCAGCGAGGGCTCGGCAGAGATCGGACGCTTGTCCAGCAGTCGAGTGAAGGCGTGTACACCTCGACGGTTTTGAGGACGTCGGTACCGCTGAAGCCGCCGCTTACGTAGAGGCGACCTGCGCGGAAGACGATGGTTCCAATAACAATATTAATAGTAAGGCCTTTATGCTTCATCACAACGACAGATGAGACAGAGGAAAAAAAGATGGGATTGTAGCTTGACGAGCTTTCACCTTAACGAAGGAAAATACGTGATCCATCGAAAAAAGGCAAACTATTATCAACATTCACCAGCAAAGGGTGAACAGGCATCTGCAAGACAATGAAAGGGATGTAGCATGCAGAAAGTGGTACGCTTGGAAAGATGGCGTTGTTCAATCGCTTTCAAGTTGTAGCTTGCTCTGTGACACACCCATGCGGCAAGATACGCAGGAGAACAGATTCTTCTACGAGTGTGTAAGTAGTGCTTCATCGGTATGTAACTCCGCAGCTCATCCGACTGACACTGCCGGGACTTGATCAGAGGAACAACTCGAATTCTCCCGGGTTTCCAGCCGCCGCTCACCACTGCATTTCGTTTGAATAGGGAGAAAATGCGCAAAAAGATAGGCGACAGGAAAAGGACAGAGTAGAAAAGAGAAAAGAGATCATCAGGGCATCAAGGGCGCCACATTAGCGACGGGTTGTCGAATGCATTGTGGCGGACTCGCTTCGGCGGTTCTGTCTGTCTGGTGGTCAGTGCAGAACGCTGGGTGAAACACGACACTGCATGCTACGGCATCTTCAAATATGTCTGACCCCGGCGATTTGCTGATGGACCAATCGAGAGCCTTTATGCCCGCAGATATTACGGAAATTGTCATCGCCACCGTGTGCCAGTCAAAAGGACGGTGACATTCAAGATTTTCGCAGTGATCAACCGGATAGGGAGCTCGGGGGATGCCTCTGGAGGCTGACGCCACAAAGTGCCATTACTTGATCCTCAGGTGTAAATGACCTGCATTTCGATAACGACGTGGCGTGTCACTTACTGCCATTTCGGCTACATGTGGGGTCTCATGATTGCTGCTTTATAATTTTGGTTTTTGTTTTTGCATCGTAAATTGGCCCCGTCATGTCCAGGCTTTTTATTATAGTCTGCTGTCAGTAAACATCCGAGCCGCCGCGGTGGCTCAGTAGGCGCTCGGCTGCTGACCCGAAAGACGCTGGTTCGATCTCGGCCGCGGCGGTCGAATTTCGATGGAGGCGAAATTCTAGAGGCCCGTGTGCTGTGCGATGTGAGTGCACGTTAAAGAACCCCAGGTGGTCGAAATTTCCGGAGCCCTCCACCACGGCGTCCCTCATAGCCTGAGTCGCTTTGGGAAGTTAGACCCCATAAACCATGCATGCAACAATAAAAATCTTCGCCGCCTTAATGATAATTTAGTGTGTCTCCTGTCTGTGCGGTCTGCGTAGCACTAGAAGAAAATCAATGCTTCGTAGTTGGTGCAGGTTTCGGCACGTCGGCGTCACTCACCTTTATAGGCGCAGGCAGAGCCGTCACTGCGCCGACGACTCAGGGAGGCCACCATGCTCCACTGGTTGGTGAGCGGCTCATAGCGCTCCACTGTACGCGTCCTCTCCACGCCTGCGGCAGTGAATTCAAAGCATGTATAATAATAATAATAATAATAATAATAATAATAATAATAATAATAATAATAATAATAATAATAATAATAATAATAATAATAATAATAATTTGTTTTGGGGGAAAGGAAATGGCGCAGTATCTGTCTCACATATCGCTGGACACCTTAACCACGCCGTAAGGGAAGGGATAAAGGAGGGAGTGAAAGAATGAAGAAAGAGGTGCCCGTAGTACAGGGCTCCGGAATAACTTCGACTACCTGGGGATCTTTAACGTGCACTGACATCACACGGGCGCCTTAGCGTTTTG
The DNA here is from genome assembly GCF_052857255.1 of Amblyomma americanum. Classification (NCBI taxonomy): domain Eukaryota; kingdom Metazoa; phylum Arthropoda; class Arachnida; order Ixodida; family Ixodidae; genus Amblyomma; species Amblyomma americanum. The sequence goes on along the minus strand of NC_135501.1, from coordinate 198,862,204 downwards.
CCTCCATCGAAACACAGCCGCCGCGTTCGGGTTCGAACCCGGGAACTCCGAAATGAAATTGGCAGTGGCCTTACTTGGCTAAACCTGGAATTCAGCGAAACGCAAGGACGCTTGCTAAGAGACAGGCTCGTCCATGGCACCTCCACTACACGCTCGCGACAGCCGTTCTATAAATACACACATGACCACCTGGCTATGACGTGGTATCGTATGGTCTTACGACACCCCCATCGGATGTCACCACGGGGCTTCACATCACCGCCTCCTTATGGTCAAAGGTCACCCAGTGTCAAAGGTCAGAGGTCAAAGATCAACTAAAGTTCATGGGTCAAGGTCAGGGGTCAAGGGTTGGACACCATAACTGTACCACATGTGGTCATACACGAATAACGTGATTGGGCTGAAGGTCGTTCAAGGTCATTCGTCGGCCTACGCGACGACTGCTTTACCTAGCGCAGTGAAGCTTTTCGCTTAAAAAACCACCTCAAATCGTCAAAGGTGCCAAAATGCTCAGAATGAAAAGCCAGAGCTTGATGACGTTAATTAAAAAAATCAATTTATCACTTAACTGGAACAGTTGAAAAAAATGTTCAAAGGTGTCAAACTGCTCAGAATGGAATGCCTAACCAACTACACTATGGTGTGATACCTTGAGGGCGGAGGTTAAGTGTCCTCTGCAATTTTTAACATCTCACATAGGGGCCCGTTGCTCTCGCCGGCCTTTACCTCACCACCGCAAGATGCTCAACGGCGGTAACTGGAACTGCCACTTCAGGGTTCCTTTGCGGGAGGACAGCAGTCAATCCTTCGGCTCTCTTACGGCCTCGAGAGTAATCCTTCGGCTCTCTTACGGCCTCGAGAGTAATAATCTTAAACGAGTGCTCCCTACCGGTGTGCCCTCCAATGGCGTAGATGTGGTCGCCCAGGGCAGCAGCGGCGACGTAGGCACGCGTCACGTGCATAGGCGAGTGGCGGTGCCACTCGCAGCTGTCGAGGTCGAAGCTGTCCACGGAGCGCAGGTAGGACTGCAGCTTCAACCCTCCCACCACGAAGAGCCGCCGCCGCCACTGCACCAGGCCGTGGTAGGCCCTGCACAGAAGTACGGCACATGCTGCTGAGCGGGCATGAAGTCTGCAGCCCACTCCTCCACGAGACTACAGCATTCGTCTAGGAGGTCCATGTTTGGATTACCGCGCTCGAGATTCAGCGCTTGGGACGCGCCGAACGGGGCAGCCCTCTGCGATGAAGCCTGGTATACAGTTTGATTGTTGCGCTGGCTTCAAATCGGACACGTCGGTTGGTTTCACAGTGTTCCGCAATCTGTTTACTCTGAAGGCACAAGGTACAGGAATCGCAAAGCAAATGTTCAGAGCAGCGGTAGGTAGATCTCTGCTCTGCATCGCACGATTTAGATAAGGTGCGTCCGGAAGGGACCCACCGCGTTGGCTCAGTGGTTAGGACGCTCAGCTATACTGATCCGGAGTTCCCGGGTTGGAACCCGACTGCGGTGGCTGTGTTTCGATGGAGGTGAAACGCTAAGGCGCCTGTGTGCTGTGCGATGTCAGTGCATGTTAAAGATCCCCAGGTGGCCGAAATTATTCCGGAGTACTCACTACGGCACCTCTTTCTTCCTTTCTTATCTTATTCCCTCCTTTATCCCTTCCCTTACGGCACGGTTCAGTTCTCCGCTGATATATGAGACAGACATTACGCCATTTCCTTTCCCCAAAAAGCAATTTTCATTTTCAATTTTTCCGGAACGGTTCTTGTTATTCAATGGCACGCACTCCGCAGGCACTTGATGCCAGCTCCAAATGCTCCCGGTGTCACGAGATAGCTCGCGCAGCAAAAGGCAGCTCCTGTCTTGCTACAAAAATAATCCATTGATCTTACCCATCCACTGGAGCCGGACCCTAACCTAAATGAGCGAAACCGCGGAAACTGTTATTTTACTCAAAAGCCACAGCTTCGAAAAAACCAAATGATATCGTACTCGGAATCCCATCGCCAACAAAACAGCCAATAGCACACTACACGAGCATTTTGCAGCGAGGACCTAACTGCCTACCGGCTACGTCTCGACAAGAAACGATGAGCTAGGGAACGAAGTCGCCAAATGCCCGCATCAACATATGCCCGTAGACGTCAGGGCTCCCGATCGATTACCCAGTGTTCGACGTGCTGGATTAGATGCCGCACGAAAAGACGTGGGATAAACATGCTCAAAAGACACGGATATGGCAGTAGACCTACCTGGGCTCTAAGCCATCTGCGAAGATGCCCAAGGCCGCAAAAAGACAGAGACTTGAGCCACGTGTGTCTTAGAACTTGAGAACAGCTTGTGCGCCGTGCTAGCACAATGGCCAAACACAGCACACATAAGACTTCGCGAACTATTCTTGTTTGATTTGGGAGCACAGTTGCTTAAAACATCATTACTGACACACCCGCAGGCGCAAACGTATCTGTGCTGCATAGAGCTGCTGGTGACTTGCCGTGGCTTAAACCCGTCCGTCTTGAACTGGAACCAGCGGTTCACCCGATGGTCGAAGGCCTCGACGGTGGACTGCGGCTGCCCCTTGCTCCAGCCACCGACCACGAAGATCAGCTCGGATGGCAGGCGTGGAAGCCACCGCTCCGGGTTGACCAGGCCACAGACATCGCAGTAGGCTTGCGTTAGAGGCATGGAGGCTGCCAGACGGGAGGGAGGGCAAGGTTAAGCACGGCGATTGTAGCAGCTTGATCTGGTGGTGGACGCCGCCGGTATGGCTGTGGTAGCCGCAATGGCGAGTGACGCAAGGGAAGAATAGTGCGCGCATTTCAACGCCATGTAGCCTTAAGGGTCCCGCTCAGCGACAACCTCGGCGTCGTCGGCGTTGGGGTGTTGAGAGAAGCAGGTGGCACACCTGCCACTTTGATAAAGTGATCCTGTGACGTCATCACAACTTGCCCACTGTTGGAGGTATCAGATTATAGATGAGTCTAATTAAAGTAGGCTACCCGCCCCTCTAAAGTATCGTTGGTTGTTGGATGTCTATAGCAGCTAAATTACTGATTGGTCGTGAGAGGTCACTTGCCAAGAGCTACATGAGCCTCACGAGCCTCACCGGTGGTTGTGCCGAAAAAAGCGCTCTTCGAACTCAAAAATCCTATTTTTTAAAAATTGTGTAAAATCTTAGGTGAAGCACCCATATGTATATTAACACCAGTCAGTAACATTCCAGAGTTCGTTTGCCTTTGGGACTGTGCGCTCGAAAAATCAAGCAAATAGCGGAGTGAACGTTTAAAATGCAGCACTTACTAGCATGATGTGCAGGCTCCCCGCCTTGCACTCCGGCGGTCGGGCCTGCAGCCTGTCTTGCTGCTGCAGACGCGGCTTCGGCTAGGGCTGCGGCTGCCACTGCGACGGCGTTAAGGGCGAGAAACTTCTGTGCAGCCGCATTTAAATGTTGCGCGCCGGCGGCATTCGCGAACGGGATAAGGTTGGGCGTAGGAGCTATCGGCACTGGCTTTTCCGGCTCGCGAAGTTTCATCAGGAGCGGGTCACGGGAACAAGTGCATGGCCCAAGCTGGAGCGCCTTGGTAACCTCCTCCTGGAAAGCGACAGTGTCCGCCAGCGCCGGCCACCGCTCCCGGAATAAGTCGGCGACTCTGCGTGACGACCCAAGTGTCCATGAGTGACCGAAACCAAACTCAACGCGGAAACAATACAGAGACTTGCGAAAGGACACAGGGCCACAAACAGGTGACTGTTTCGACTCGACTCTACTCGTATGTCAGCCCTGTTTCAGCCGTGTTTAAGTACCATATAGAGCAGTGACTAACACCGAAGCGATATCGCAACATGAGCACACATTTCTCTGACAGAGAAAGAGAATAAACAATTATTTGCAAAAAGGAGACCGCAGCGGAATGTAAGTGGCGTCCTCAGTCCATTACTCCAGTAGCTTCCGCCGACGTTTTGGTGATGGCCACTCGCGCCTCCTGGTCTTCCAGGGTGCTGCAGACCAGCGTCACCTCCCAATGCTCCAGCACCGCGCTGTGAGGCTTTGAGTGGTTCGGTTTAGCTATGCATGTCCATGCAATGTGGGTGAATGCGGGAATATTGCCATACCAAGGACATATATCCGCGTGTAATGTTGGGCGAATGCGGTGTAGGTGGTGGAGATTGGGGAAAGTGAGTGTTTGGATGCGCCTTAGGTGGTACGAGTCTCTTATGTGTGTGTGTGTGTGGGGGGGGGGGGGGGGTGTTAGAGATGCCTGGAGAACTCGCAATCGAAAAACTGTATTCATTCCCACTTACTGTTATACATTCAACACGGTTCACTAGGAGGTTATGTGAAATGGTTTCGCCTTTGGCTTGGACACCGACTGGGACATACATTTCTCTTATTAGAGTGCGCTGCTAATATAACCGCTTATCGCCTGTCAACTCGTAAACAAAGCATGGCGTGAGGCAAGCTATATAGTAGAGGACTACGGAGTGACTTAAAACGCCTGTGGTTATATAATGCGCATGAATGTGCAGCCTCCGCGGCTATAGGACCGAACCCATCACTTCTGACCTGTCGCTTGGGAGCTGGGCGCGCTTTCTACTAGGCCACCGCTAGAACCTCGCCAGCAGTCGAATGCGTATACGTTGGCTAAACTATTGGAGCATCCAAGTGGTAAGCGTAGCAAAGTAGCGATGTATCGATCGTACAATGTGCGGCTTTTTCACTGTAATGCGCGTCCGGGGTTGGCTTCGATCAGCGTTCAAACATAGACTAGGCGCTTATAATAGCGTTTTCGAAATTAAAACGTCATCGAGCCGTGTGTGTATTGACGCACGATGGTTCGCAGCCGGCGCTCCCCTGGTCTTGGCGACGCTCACTGAATGGCTGCAGTTGCCGTATCGGCGCGTTTTTTTTTTCCCGCCAAAACCACGGACGTATGGTCTCGTCGTTCCGCCGAGCAGGGCGATGAAGAATTAATCACTCACGGCACCTGGTGGCGTATATTGCACATAAGAAGCACAGGTAATCGGCACAATATTGGAAAAGGTTGGTTTAACTCCGGTTCACTGTAGGACCAGACTTGGCCAATATACTTCCAATGCTCGGCAGGCTAGCAGTGCTGCTGGAAATGTCGCGACGACGACAGGCCGTTTGCCACTTCAGAGCACCACTTCTCTGCCAGGCAGCATGACACCATGTATTAAACGTAACCAAATGAAATTACGTGTACCCTTTGCATGCACAACGCAGATCACCCACATAAGCGCTTTGAAAAGCATCGCATAATATCACCTTATTTTATAGCGATAGCGTTAAAGGCCCCGTTACGCATAAAATGTGGAGTCGTATTGTCGGCGTTATGGGCGAAAAATCGCGAGCATGGCACTGGAAGGTGGTGCCCAGAGAGCAACATAGGAGGCAGGTGGACCACCTAGGTCACGTGACCTTGCGGCGTAATCACAACCTGCCCACCGTGGCAGGTGGCAGTTAAATATTGGTCGCTCGGGAAGAGCAACCTGAATCGCACAAGGCATACCGCTAGGAGCACCTGTCATCGCAGGGCAGTGGCGCATCGCTTAACCGCTGCACCACTGCGCCAGGAGGGGTATGAGGACTCCCAGGGATCTATGAATGTTAAGTATGGAGAGTGAAGAATACTGCATATAGGGTCATTAACCCATTAACGGTATCGCGTCACGCCCTTAAGGCGAAGCTTAAGTGCCTCCAGCAATTTTTCAGCTGCTGATTGCTCCGATGCCACTGAGCCCTTTCTGAAGTAGCAGTCTTGGCCTCTTAAGAGATAGCGAAGGTGCTCTTGTTCACAGACAACCTTATCCCATTATTTTCTTTTTTTCATTTGTTGCGTACTCTCGCGGACTTCGATTACAAATGGCCACAGTTTCACAACCATCTCAAATGCCATCGAAGTTGGTGACTTAAGGCAGAACAAAGAATTGAAAATGACGTTTGCCCCTCCGGTCGTCTCTTTGCTACCCACGGCAAAATATTTAGTCCTTGAAATATGCCCAGGGCCGCCTCTTCCAGCACTTGGTCTTTTCGGTGACCCCACTTCGCTTAGATAGAAACTTTCAAAGTGTTACACGCACGATCTGTACATATCTGTACACCGCAGTAAACAAACAGCATACATATAAAAAACATACATATAAATACAAGCGTACATATAAATAAATATGCTGATAAAGTGAGAAGTCGATTGTCAATGTGGCAGCGTTTCAAGGTAGTTGAAACACAAATGATCAGCTATCGTAGCTGCCTCTCCGGCCAAGCTGTTCTAATTTCAAATTGGTGGAAGGAGCAACGAGTACTTAAACTTGCTTGTGCCCGTAAAGATAGCGTTAACCTTGGAAGGGTTACTCAACTGCAGTGGTATACGGTGTGTCGCACCGAAAGCAACCATTATACAGTTTATGCTCAAAGGACACCCGAGCATTCCGTCTTCCCGTATGAAGGTGTAATAAACTTAAATGGTTACACTAGATAGGCAAGAATAAAAACTGCAGATCACTGCAGAGACTGCATTGGAGAAATGCGAAAGCATTATGGCTTGCCGCGACGTTGGTGGCTCCTAGTCGACGCCTTTCTACACCCACTTAACCACTCTGCTAAGATCCGACCGCTACTCTTCGATCTCCCATGCTACCGCTCGACAATGAGTACTTTTTTGTTGCTGCACTCTGAGTGGTTGTTGGCGTGACGTCATGAGACGCACGGCTGACGTCACATAGTGTCGGCAATTAGCTTCATAAAGCCTTCATTATTTATTCCAATAATTACACTTGTTAATCAACAGTAATTAGTTTTCTTAATCAGTATTGCTAATCAGTTACATTAGTTGGGATCATTATAACAATTTCTAGGTGTTATAATTAATGACTAATGTTAATGATTGATGTCTAGTTACTTTGCGTCGATTTTGTTTAATAGACTTTTATACTTCACACCACTCTTCAGAATAGGACTGATGACGTCACACCTGGAGAGACATTTTGTGGACACTTCCCGTGCCGATATAGCCTAGTAATGCTTTCGCAATAAATGTGATTCAAAGTCGTGGAGTAGACCCTTACAAAAATGGTTTATATACTTCTTATAGACTCTTTTGTCTCTCTATAGATATTTATCTTTGTCTATTCATAGTGTATAGGCTGTCTATGGAAAACAGTCTGCTAGAAGTGTATGGCCAAAAATCTATAGATTGTCTATAGACGGCCTATAGGATTCGTATTGCCTACAGGCTGTTCTCTAGGGTTCGCCTGTACTGAGTCTTGACTTTATAGACAGAAGTCTATGGGCAGTCTATAGACTGTCTAAAAAAATTTGTAAGGAGAGACCAAAGGCCACCGCTACTGCAGTGTTCGATCAACCACGTGTGAGAGCGCGGAAACTCACCCCGGCTCACAGCATCCTATGCGGACACACCGCAGGAGGTCCGACAGTGTGGAGCTCTCCTCTTCCCGAGTGGCGGAGTACCAGCGCGCGATCACCTCCATCGCGTCCTCCTCCCGACTGACATTCAGCTCAGGCGAGCACAGCAGGTCGTAGAGCAGCCACTCCGGTATGTCTCTCAAGTTCTCGCTGCACCGCCATACCTGCGTTGCGCAGGACGAATTGGTTAGAGGGACCCTGAAACGTACAGAATCTCGATCAGTCACTACAGTATGTTGTCATGAACCCCTGAGCAACAAACAACCTAGAACCCGCAATCACGCGCGAAAGTTGGTGAGCCCTTTCCGGCGAATTTTCGAAACTGGTTTCCCTCCCTGTGCCGCGTCTGCGTATGTCTCTTAAGAGATGGCTATTTGCCAGATTATTTCACACGTTACGCCGCTACCGTGGGCGCAGCCAGACAGCCGCGTTGCTCCGGCGGGTCAGGAAGCCCTGCCCCCGGGGAATTGCGGACTGTTTCGCCAGTCGGCATTGAGGCCGAGTGGGTAAGTTCGGCTCACTCGGCCAATCTGACGGGCCCATCATGGCAGGATTACTAACACGTCCCAAGGTCAGATGACCTGTCTTGACCAATCACCGAATCTCGTCTCGTACATCGCCGGGTTTTTGGTGTCACGAAAACTCTAGCGTTCCCGCATTAAAAAAAGACTGGTTAGATTACAAGCTGGCGTTGATGATACTCTGTATCATGAAAAAGGAGGAAATGGGTATTGGCAGGGGTCGCATGGCGAATAATTAATGGCCGGTGGTCGCTCAGATTACGAAGGGGATTCAGAGGGAGGGTTGAAAATTAAACAGAGAGATGGGCGGATCAGATCAGGAAGCCTGCGGAAATACTTTGGCCGCAGCTGGCGCAGGTCAAGGTTAATCTGTCTAGCCGCTGACTTAGTTGGTTTCGTGATGAAAAAAGTGGCAGTGACTTAACTTGGCTAACCCTGCAATTCAGCGAAAAGCTTCTGCACACATGGTTACTCACCACGCGGCTTCACATTACCCCCTCGGATGTTAAGGTCAACGATCTAAGGTCAACCCAAAGGTCACCCAATGAGAAAGGTCAACTAAAGGTCTCGTGCCAAGGTCAGGTGCCAAGGTTTCAACACCATAACTGTACCGCATATGGTCATACATAGTCATTCTTGGTTGGGCTGAAGGTCGTTCAAGGTCCTTGTGCTGCCTACCCGAAGACTGCTTTACATAGCGTCGTGAAGCTTTTCGCTTCATAACGGGTCGGGAGTTGAATGTGTTCGGCTGCTCACGTGATCGAAGTGTTGCCGGACGTAGGCCATCACTGCATCGGTGAATTTTGGACAGCTGTAGCGCCGCGTAAGCGTCGCCAGGCCCAGGCAGTTCTCGGGCGCCATGTACCGCAGCAGAAGGCTCAGGCACTGATCCCGGGGTTCGTCCAGGAGCAGCATGTCGGCAGCTTTAAGCACATCCAAGACATTCTCTGCACTCACGAACAGCTGCAACGAGAGATATAGCACGTTATTGTGGAGGCGCCTCAGGAACAGTTAATGTTCGAGATGCCTTGTTACAACATGTGGGTCCGCGCATTCGTATCTGCAGAGATGATATTCGTTTTGCGGCACATTCGGCGACTTCTATTTCACGGGGAGTAGAGACGAGCTGCCATTTCAGCGGAACCATTTCAAGATTAGTTTTTGGTGTTCTTGGTGTGCCATCGGCATGGCTCAGTGTGCACCTATCACATTAACCTAGGCAGGGCAGCAAGCTACACGATCCTGGTGTCACTTCAGTATCAGCAAGGTTGCACAAGGTCAAAAGGGAAGCCATAAAAAAAGTCTAATCTTGTGTTCGAAGCTATGCAAGTACGCTTCATTGCATTCCGTCGTGCGGACGTGGCTCTCAACTTCAAGTCGTGGTTAACGGCTGTGCCACAAGTTTCCAGGCCTGTACGCCACCTTATTTGAGCTCTGGTTGAACACGCAGGCTTGTTGAGAGTTCTGATGATGATGTTGAATTTTTATGGCGCAAGGGCTGCTTTGGCCAAATTTAAGAGCGCCGTGGCACAAGGTATTTTCGTTTACACAAGGTGGGGTCAAAGACCATATTTCCAAGCATTTCACCCTAAAGAAGCCGAGCACCAGACCACGGGAAAACTTGTACCTATTGTATCACCGGTGGGTACCCGGAGGCGCTGGGGATCGAACCTCGCACCTCCCACATGCGAGGCGGATGCTCAAACCACTAGGTCACCACTGCGATTTTGTTGAGACTTCTAAGAAAACGACGCTACTGCTCAATGCAATCTTGTGGACTACTGTGACGGGAAAAGGAGCTTTATAAGGTGCTCAGGGACATATCCGATTCACGCGGGTGCTATTCATAGTGCATTTGGCGCAGATGCACGCTTTGTGGCCGACAGATCCTCTGAGCGCTCCCCCGGTATCGTAGCGGTAAAAGAGTCCCAGCACTGACCTGGTCCGTGTATAAGAAGGTGAGCAGGACATCGAGCGCGGAGCCCTTGACACCGGAGACGACGACGTCCCTGGGCGAGCCGTACTCCTCGGCGAACAGGGCCCGGAAGTAGGGGCTCGTCGCGGAGAGGAAGCCCCGCTGCGCCAGGAAGAGGCCGCCGTCCGTCGTGCGGAGGCGGCAGTCGGCGGTGGAGTCGCCGCCGGGAAGCAATTTGCCGTGCGAGAACATGGCGAATGTCGGGCCAGCACGACTGCGCTGGGCCTGGCCTTTCTGCGACTGCAGCGACGTGGCGCGAGCCTCGCGCTGTGCGGGTTGTTGTTGTTGTTGTTTACCTCAGTGAACATGGAACATAGTCACGCGGGGGATTGGCCAGAGTATGGTGATGGATGCCCAGGGACGTCATATAGTATTTGCGCAGCAAAGAAAAGCATGAAGAAGAAAGAAAAAAGCAGAAAAGTGGAATTACTGACACTAGAAAAAAATAACCATCATTGTTGAAAAAATTCAAGTAAATTACAGAATTTTGAAATGCCAGAAATATAAAAAATACAAATTTTTGGACATGCGCAGGAATTTTGTATACAGAGAGTATACAGTCACAGAGAGAGAGAGAGAGAGAGAGAACAGTGATAGAGAAAAGGCAGGAAAGTTAACCAGAAGAATGTTCCGGTTGGCTACCCTGCACTGGGGGAGAGGGATGAGAGGGCGGGTTATGGGGGTGGGGGGAGGCTTGCCTCTTTAACTTTTCCGTCGTTGAAGCCCACTAAAATGAGGTTCACGGCTTGTGCCAGGCTCCTAGCGCTCCTGCCGCTGTTATAGCGAGAACGAGGTTGTTTTTGCTTTAATTTGGTCCTCGTCGCCACTGTTGTGAGTTAGTGGCCCGGGTGTCAGTCCGCTGGCAGTTGCCAGATCAGAAAGCGTCGAAAAAGTCAACATTTATTGTCGACTAGAGAATACAGAGATAAAAGAAGACAAGGAAAGATAGGCGCATGGGCCGGGAGTCTACAGACAATCGACTGGTTTTATTGGCTCGGCTATCAGTAGCTGAGTTGGCGGTATTATGGGGCTCTCAGCGGCTTTGTTCATTGCTGGTAGTAGAGAGAGACCGCGGCATAAAACACTGTGAACGTTGAAATGGGCATTAATGACGTCTGCACTGGGGGCTTTATTGCCTTAACCGATCAGACTAATGGATTTAATATAGCGTGCTTAAACATACTTAATTACATTAGGCTGCCGAAGGGACAGCCTAGTGTTATAAGCCTCTCAACACTCAATACGCTGCTACGAATCCACTTCTTGTAGCCAAATATTTTTCCGGAGAAGGATCCGGCCTCTCTAAGTTCAAATGTGTGCATATGCAAAAAAAAAGAATTTGTAAATAAGGCCTGGCTACTTTCTCGCATTCAAAACTGAAATTTTTCTGTCCCCCCCCTCCCCCACCCCCGTACATCATTTCAGCCAACTACAGCGTCCACAATAATTCCGCGTCACCACCATGCCCCAAAGACTGAGACTAAGCTGATCCGCTTTCCCTTATTTTAGTACTTTCAGTCCTCTTGCGTTTAGGAGCCAATATGCAGCCTTTAGTGGAGCGACATTACCATGAACGAAAAAGAAGCGTACCATGAGGCTCGAAGGTGAAGAAGCGGCCTGGCCTGCATGCCCCACGAGCTTAGCCGAGCGGCTCGTCGTATCCGACGGGGCGTCCACGGAACGGGGCAGCGATGGAACTCTTCTGTCCTCGAAGGCTGGAAGGCCAGGACCTTTTATCCAGCGAGGACTTCGACTGCTACGATGGCTTCGGGCATGGCGCCTTTCAGAGGCGAATCCTGGTGCTCTGCACCCTCACGACCTCTCTGTTCGGTTGCCACAGCTACGCTATCACGCTGACAGCAGCGGACGTCGACCACTGGTGCAAGCAGCCACCCTACACAAACTTATCCGCGGTCGGATGGAGGAGAGTGGCCATTCCTGTGGAAGCCAACGGACGGTACAGCAGGTGCCGCCAGTACGCACACCCAGACGACCCGAACGACACAAGGACCATCCCCTGCTCGGCGTGGGACTACGACGAGACACGGGCGATGACGTCCATGGTAAGCCAGTGGGACCTCGTGTGTGAACGGAGATTGCTGCGCATTGCTCTTACCATGGCGCATGGCGCCAGTATGGCCGTTTTCGGTATCGCCGCTGGGTGTGCCGCTGACTCTGTGGGACGTAAGCCCGTCCTTCTGGCGTCGACTGCAGTCTTGATGGCGTCAACTTTAGCCCTCTGTCTCACGAGAACCTACGCTGCACACGCCGTGATAAACTTGTTCACGTCCGCAAGCGCGTCTGCTACGAACATCATCACGAGCATTCTCTTCTTCGAGGTCACAACTCACGGGAACAGGCCACTGCACGTCGTGATCGCCGTGGCTGTCGCAGTACTCATTTCCGACCTGTGGTTCGTCATAATGCGGCAATTTAGCATTCACTGGGCGTTGAAACAAGCAATATTCCTGGCCCCCACATACCTGACGACGTCGGCGTTCTGCCTGGTGATTGAGTCGCCGCGGTGGCTGGTCGCGAAGGGACGCTTCCAAGAGGCAGAAGACGCCATGCTCGCCGCTGCCGAGATCAACCTCTTTCCCTTGCACAATACAGCGTGTCTCTCTGAGAAACTCAAGACTAAAGCCCCGCACATATGCGTTCAAGGCCACTGTACCGCTGATCCAAAGGTACTCCAGGGAGAGTCCATTAGGAAGCGTGCTATGGTCGCATTCTTCTGCTGTTTCTCCGGGTACTTCGTATTGCAAGTGGTGATCTTGTCTCCTGTGCTACGACATGCCACTCCCGTGTTCCAGTGGATCTCCATTCCGGTCGTCGGGCTAAGCTTCGCGGCTATGATGTTAGTAATCACGAGACTAGCCATGCTGCAGTTCATCAGCACCTGCTTCGCAATGCTCTTCGTGCTGCAGTGCCTTTTGAGCCTTACCGCTACCATCGAGGCACAGATAGTGCGACAGGGCCTCGCCCTGTGTGCTAAGGCGCTAAGCCTCGTCGGATACGTCATGTACGCGGCGTATAGCCTGGAGCTCTTCCCGACGGCCATTCGTGGCACGGCTAGCGGTTGGATCTACGGATTCGGTGGTCTGGGCGCCATCTCGTCGTTTGTCTGCGTACCGTTAAGGAACGCTGGACGCGACGACGTGGCCTTCGCTTTATCTGCGTGCCTTATGTTCGCCTCTCTCCTTGTTCTGCGAACACTGCCTCGGAACACCACGGCTGAGTGCGCAAAGATCGCTGTCAGTAGCCCCTCCCGCTTCAAGCAACGAAGCATAGAGCATATGAAGAGGACGCTTGAACACCGGGAAATTCGGGAGGCCGCTGACTCCATCGACCACCGAGAATATCGCTACTCCCACCGCAGCAGTTCCAGGAGCAGTTTTGGAAGGTCCAGGAGTGGTGTGGATTCGTACAAATCGACGCTAAGCACTCACAGCTTCTCGCGCTAGGTTGGCGCTGGGGTTATAGCGCTGCATTTCTCATGAATGTTGTTTAGATTGGCAAATTCGCTTTTTTCTTCAGCAGCTGTTACTCAAGCTGTGCTTTAGGACGATGTCTGAGTGTTCGTAAACGCACGCTTTTCTCTCATTATCCAAGCAGTGTAACCATATGAGAACAATGTCTTTAATGAACCAGATGCACGCCCTAATAACTGCGCTGTTCTTAAGTTTCCGAAAGAATTCTCAGAAGAATTTCTGTATATGTGCCTGGTGTAAATGTCAAAGTTCTCTCTTCGGATGCATCATTCGTAGGATTTTGAAAGGTATTAGCGATGGAAAACAATAAAATGAAAAAAAAAATTATTTGCGGCCGTAAGTAATGGCGAGATATGTGTCCATTACCTTCCGCGCTTTCCAATACATTTCACTTCGGGAATTTCTTTTAATCCGAATAATTTATCACGAAAACAAGAAACAATCTGCTAACATGCGAATCTCTGGGAAGCACGAGGTAAAGGGCATGCATATCCTTGATTCTTTACGTTGGATGCCCGGGCGGTTCTTTACAAATCCTACCAGCACAGACCGATGCTGAAACCCCACCATCAGCAGACGGAAACAACCCCATTCCTGTAGTAGTTCCGCTCCCTGATTAACTAGATGGCATACCGCAGCGGTGGTTTAACGGTTTGAGCACCCGCCTCTCCTCCCGTAGGTGCGGGGTTCCATCCCAAGTGTCGCCCTTTACCCACCAGTATTGGCATAGATACAAGCTTTCCCTTGTCCTGATGTTCGGCTCATTTGAGATGAAATGCTTGGGAAGTTGGTCTCTGACCCCATATTAAGTAGAAAAAAATTACAGCCGATTTAGCTTACTTGGTAAAATGCGAAGCACGGGCGCTGGCACGTCGCCATTATTTCGCTTTCGATTCAAGGCTAAAGTTTCAGGTCAGGCTTCAGGCAAAGATCTGCGAAATGTGTGATTGGTCTGGTTCGTGGGGCTTTAACGGCTCAAAGCAACTCTGGCTATGAGGGACACCGTAGTGGAGGGCTCGGGACATTTCGACCACCAGAGGTTCTTTAACATGCACTGACATAGCACAGTATACGGGCCATACAGGTAGCAGGACCGCCTTTCGATTTTGGATTGTATAACTTTATTGGTCCAACAGATGTAGGGACGGCTTTAAGCCTTCCCACCTAGACGACGGCCAGGAGTCCTTGGACCCTAGCGGCGGTTTCGGCCAGTCGGACGGTCTTCAGTTGAATCTCCGGATCGGAGCTGAGTAATAAGGTCTCCCATTGTTCTAAAGACTTTGTGCTTCCCTCAGAGGGAGCCTGTGGGCATTCCCACAGAATGTGATTAAGATCAGCCCTGGCTTTACATAGCTTACACTGGCTGGAGTACTGACCCGAGTTAGTAGAGGCTGCACGACACCGGGCTTGGCCGCCTTTCGAGATAATTTTTGGTGCTTTACGTGAAGTAGTATTTAGTCACTTTTTTTCGCAGCAAGAGATGCATCTGTATACGTCCGCCGAAATCTGGGTTTTGTAGCGAAAGCTATACTAGGCTAGCAGGAGCGCATTTCGCCGTGCCGGCCGAGGTCCGCTACTGCGCATGCGCCGTTGCCATGGCAACCGGTTCTCCCGGAGCCGCAGGCGTTCGCCGCGCCCCGTCGCTGCCGCCGCAGCTGCTGCGCCGACTACACCGCCGCGCTGCGCGTGACGTCATGGCTTAGCTATGCGCCTTACTGCGCATGGACCGCGTAGCGCCGTTTTAGGCAATCCGTTCACTCCTGAGACGCACACCATATACAGAAGGACAGCCGCTGTGCTAGAAAACATACGGCTGACGGCCAGTGCTTCGGCAACGAGGACATTCGATTCCTTTCGCTACGTATATCCTGGCCTAGCAGAGCTAAGCCACTGAAGATATTTTTTTTTTGGAAAACTGGCCTCTTTTCTCAACCCGCCGCGGTGGGTCAGTGGTTAAGGCGCTCGTCTACTGAGCCGGAGTACCCGGGTTCGAACCCGACCGCGGCGGCCGCGTTTCGATGGAGGCGAAACGCAAAAAGGCGACCGTCTGCTGTGCGATGTCAGTGCGCGTTAAAGACACCCAGTTGGTAAAAATTATTGCGGAGCCCTCCACTACGGCACCTCTTTCTTCCTTTCTTCTCACAGTTCCTCCTTTATCCCTTCCCTTACGGTGCGGTTCGGGTGTCCGCCGAGATATGTGAGACACTGCGTCGTTTATTTTCCTCAAAACCTCCTTTCCTTAAACGCCTCAATCACGCCTTGAGGGCACCGATGAGGAAGAAGTGATAGAAAAAAAAAGCTGAGGTTTAACTACTGCTTAACCTGGTTAGAGAGCGAAAGCTGTGGTGTACCGGGCAAGCAGACGCCGCGGCTTGGCGTCTGTAACGTCGAGTGCGCTCCGCACACTGGATAGGCAGCGCGCCCGCCCTGCTGCCCTGACAGGTGGCAGTTAAACTAATGTTTTTTTTTCGAAAAGTGTGCCATGAGGCATAAGTTGAAACTAATGGTTGATCGTGGGAGGTTGCTCACCCAATGAACGCACCGGCCTATTCTACCGCTCTCTTCAGGCGAACCGAAAGTTCAAAGGTCAAGTGGTGCGACACCATGGTGGATCACATATGGTAAGGCCTATAGCCAATAAAATCCCGGGATTTAATAGCCAATCGACCTCTGACCCACTTAAAGGTCAACCGGCAACGGACGGCGAAATCGGCTTTACCTAGCGTAGTGAACCTTTCGCTTCAAAAATTATTAGGTCTAAGCGTACCGGCTTAGTGCATTAATAATCGAAAGCTGATTGTAATATTGGCCGAGAAGTCTGGAGTGGCAGACTGAAAGAAGAAATTGAAAATTGTTTTTTTGGGGAAAGGAAATGGCGCAGTATCTCTCTCACATAGCGGCGGACACCGGAACTGCCGTAGTGGAGGGCTCCGGAATAATTTCGACCACCTGGGGATCTTTAACATGCACTGACCGCCCAGCACACACCCGCCGCGGTGGCTCAGTGGGTAGACCGCTCGTCTACTGAGCCGGAGTTCCCGGGCTCGAACCCGACCGCGGCGGCTGCGTTTTTATGGAGGCAAAACGCTAAGGCGCCCGTGTGCTGTGCGATGTCAGTGCACGTTAAAGATCTCCAGGAGGTCGAAATTATTCCGGAGCCCTCCACTACGGCACCTCTTTCTGCCTTTCTTCTTTCACTCCCTCCTTTATTCCTTCCCTTACGGCGCGGTTCAGGTGTCCAACGATATATGAGACAGATACTGCGCCATTTCCTTTCCCCAAAAAGCAGTTATAATTATTGTTAATCGCCATCCAATCAGGTTTCGCTGTTTAATGGGCTAAGCTTTTTTTTTGTTTTTGGGGAAAGGAAATTGCGCATTATCTGTCTCACATATCGGCGGACACCTGGACCGGGCCATTAGAGAGGTGGTGTCAAATGACTTGACATGTTCTTGAAGATAAAATTACTAATTGTGTGCGATTATGTGTGCGATTCGCAACGACGACCTTTCCGCCCCCAAACCGTGCATTCCGAGGATCTTCAACGGGCATTACGTTCGAACGATTTTTCGCAGGGGGTTCCGGATGGTGTCAAACGATTCTTCGTGTCGTGATGCATACGTCTATAATACTTATGAACTGCTACAAAGCGGACATATATCTGACATAGCGAAGGTGGCTGTGATTCGCAATAATAGTGCAATACCCATGAGGTAGATGCATGTTTACGAAAAGGAAACATCTACGGATGTTTGGATTTGGTCTTCTCCACGTTTACTGTACACATTGATGTACAGTACTCACGGATTGAAATAGGACATTCGGAGCGCGTGGCCGTCGCTTCATGGAGCGCCGCCCGTAGACGCTCATGGAACCAAGGTGGTGCATTGTGGTATGGCGCGAGAGGGAGAACATCTACAAAGCAGAATTGTTCCTTCCAGTAGCCAATGAGCCGGCCTGTGGTTTACCACATGCCTGCGTGGCACTGCAAGGCTAGCGCTCCGAATGTCCTATTTCAATCCGTGAGTACTGTACACGCTTGAAACTCCCGTAGTTAACGCTCTTAAGTCGAACACTGCATGAGGCACTTTTGCGGAGATTTCTTTGTTTTTTCACAGACGCTTCTGACTATGTGCGGTACACTAGACACTGTAAAGGAGCCAACCACCTTTCGGGACGGTAGTTTCATGCTGCTGAGCAGGCCACGCGAAGGTGGGCTGGTGCTTTGAGTAAACCGTGCGAATATTTAAGCTGATATCCGTCAGTTTTCTAGCACATGTTGCATGCATTCCGTTACATATCATGGGCAGCGTTAGTCTTTAAACATAACTTTCATACTGTCAGTACTTTTAGCGAATGACTACAGTTATACCACGCGCATTTCATAGAAACAGGCTGCCTATTAAATGTGTGTGTTTTAATTAAGCATAATAATAATTGGACTTTGGGGAAAGGAAATGGCGCAGTATCTGTCTCATATATCTTTGGACACCTGAACCGCGCCGTAAGGGAAGGGATAAAGGAGGGAGTGAAAGAAGAAAGGAAGAATAGGTGCCGTAGTGGAGGGCTCCGGCATAATTTCGACCACCTGGGGATCTTTACCGTGCACTGACATCGCACAGCACACGGGCGCCTTAGCGTTTTTCCTCCATGAAAACGCAGCCGCCGCGGTCGGATTCGAACCCGGGAACTCCGGATCATTAATTAAGCAGAGCTGACTCAATTCTGCTTCGAAGGAGCACTATCATGGCTGAACACTGGCGTCCTTCTAAGCGGCGAATTTCGCGGTGTAACAAATTTACAGCTTCTTGAAAGAAAGGCTCGTAACTGGCTCCCTGGATTAGTGGACACCTCAATCGTGATGTAAGGTGCGTGGCGGTGGTGTCCACTTGCAAGAAATTGGCAGTGGCTTAGCTCAGCTATGCCAGGATATACGTAGCGAGAGGTACGTTTCCCTGGCTGAGCTTGTTTTTCGGAAACTCAAATGGTGTGATCAGTCACACAACAGGCCTTCACATCCTCTTCTGTTGGTTCCCGCTGACTGACGCCTTCCATAGGCTCCATCTCGGCGGCCATGCGGCGTCTATTACGCTCGGCAGTCTGGCGTCTCCGTTTGGCAAGGCGTTCCTCTATCTGTTCGGGCGTCTCCGCTGCTCTCTTCGCCTTCTGACGCTCATTCTCTGTTTGTTGAGTAGCCTACTGCCAGGCGACAACATCAGGATCGTTTCTTGTTTATACCGCCGTTTAGCAGCGGCTGGACTCTCCTCTGCATGCATGTCAAACGTTGTGATGCAGACTGCTGTTGCTGTTGCTGCTGGTAGGAAGAAAGAAAAGGAAAGCGCACGGGCCTGCCTACTGGCTCAAGCCGAGCCACGCTCGCCGCCGCGTGCTGAAAGCATAGGTGACTTAAAGGACAGGAGAGCAAAGATAGAAAGGAAAGGCACGCGCGCTAATAAGCCCCGGGCCGACCCAGGAGGCAGTGCAATAGAGGGCCGACCCGTGCCAGAGTGTATCAGGCCGAGGACTCCGCCATATTCCAAAACTAAGTTTAATATCTGGGTCCCCTGCCGCGGTGGCTCAGTGGTTAGAGCGCTCGGCTACTGATCCGGAGTTCCCGGGTTCGAACCCGACCGTGGCGGCTGCGTTTTTATGGAGGCAAAACGCTAAGGCGCCCGTGAGCTGTGCGATGTCAGTGCACGTTAAAGATCCCCATGTGGTCGAAATTATTCCGGAGCCCTCCACTACGGCACCTCTCTCTTCCTTTGTTCTTTCACTCCCTCCTTTATCCCTTCCCTTACGGCGCGGTTCAGGTGTCCAACGATATATGAGACAGATACTGCGCCATTTCCTTTCCCCAAAAACCAATAATTTTTATTATATCTTGGGTCCAAGGACCCGCAGCAGATATTAAATCAAGTATCAGATATCACCACCACCGATACAGATGCCAATTACATCTCCGCCTTATATATGCAATGCTGTGCATTCGACGCGCGGTTCGGGTGATAGAGAGGTGTGCGGCGAGGCGCGATGAAGAACGCGGCGCAGCTGTGCGGCCTCTCTGGTTACCATGGTACAGGCGCATGCGCACAACTGCTCATCCGCGTGACGTCACGATCGGCTCCGACGGTGGAGCGGGCACGGCGACGCCGAAACGCACGCCCCACCTTGCTCCTTTCTGGTTGCCATGGTAACGGCGCATGCGCCAACTTTCCTCTGCGATGCACCGCGAAATGTTCGACTGGTAGGCCAGTGCAGCTTTCGCTACAAAAACCGTGCTTCCGCACAAGGGAGGCTTCCGCACAGGAAAGGCACCCGCCGCGGTGATTAGGGCGCTCGGCTACTGATCCGGAGAACCCGGGTTCGAACCCGACCGCGGCCGCTAAGGCGCCCATGTGCTGTGCGATGTCAGTTAGCGTTAAAGATCCCCAGGTGGTCGAAATTATTCCAGAGCCCTCCACTACGGCACCTCTTCCTTTCTTCTCTCAGTCCCTCCTTTATCCCTTCCCCTACGGAGCGGTTCAGGTGTCCGCCGTTATGTGAGACAGATACTGCGACATTTCTTTCACCCAACAGCCAATTCAATTCACATTTGACCTTTGAGATGAAATGACTAAGATACGGTGTGGCTAGGGTAAGGTCAAGTGGTACGAAAGTACAAAGTTAGTGTGGTTTGGCCATATGACAGCTAGGCGTGCTACCACTTATGTTTTTTTGGTTATGGTTAGGGGCTCGGTATTCAAGGTCAAGACTGCTTCCAAGGTCGTCGAAATCGTTGAGGGGGGCCTAGTGCCGGCGCACTAAGACTGGGCGGGACACTTGCTCTCCGCTTAAGAGCATAACACCTTATCGTTAATGGTTCAGTGTCCTCATATGCGAAAGTGGCCATTGTCTACTTTATAATCATAGATCGCTGGAAGTCCTCATAGCACTCCTGGCGCATTGGTGCAGCGGATAGTCGATGTGCTACTGCCCTGAAATGGCAGGTGTTGCCACCGGTGGTGCTTGTGAGACCCAGATTGTTCTTCCCGAGCAGCCTCTCGTGGTTCAATCATTAATTTAATTGCCACCTGCCATGGTGGTCAGTTTTCTCACAATCCTATGGCCAGGTCGTGATGACGTCACACGTTCACCTGACCTATGTGGCCCACTTGCCAATCTAAGGAAGCGGGCACCCTACCTAGGCCTATTTTTCGGTCACAACGCTGCCGCCGCCGCCAACGACGACACCGGATTATCTGCAGAACAAGAGCCTTAACCCTATCGCGTTAAAGACAGGACCACTGAATCCCATTATGTATTCGCAATGCGACAGCATTGGCTGCTGTTTTTTGCTCGGCCAGAAGTGACTGGGGTGCTTGTGGAAAAACCACGTTGCTCATCCCAGGTAACGTCCTTCTCGGTCAGGGTTGGTACATGCAGGCTTCACACAGATGAACCTGGCCTGGTGATGTCACAGGCCTCCAACCAGTGGGATCTCTCCACTCTTGTGACGTCACTGACGATGTCAATGCCCCAGCTGAGCAGGGTTTTTATGGACTACTACGAATGGCCGCCTCCGGCTTTGTGCTCCGATGAGGCTTGAATGTTATCCCGTAAAACCATCCGCGGTGATTGAGCAGCATTCAGAGAAACAGCGTGAAACTGCCAGTTAACTCAGCCAACATTAATTAGTGCGGTGACATATGCAGGGCTGAAAGAAGGAGCCGAGACTCATTTCTGGCTTGGACGAATTAATGAGGAGATTTGTTAATCACTAGTGAGGACTGTAACTGTAACTGCAGACAACGGACAGTACGCAGCTGTACTGAAACCGGAAGAGGGATTAAATAGCAGGCATAATTCTATTCTCTCAAAGGTACGCTCCCGCAGATTCTGGATGAGTCGGGCCACGTAGCGGTCAAGAGAAGAAATTTTGTTAAAGCGGATAAAGCCCAGATTAAAGCGTTCATGTTTAGTGAAGTGGTGCTTCAGCTGGAGCACATATCTGTCTCTCCACCGGATTGGTTTTCATTTTTGTTGTGTTATATCTCCTTCCACCCTTTAACGTATACAATCGTTGCTTTTAGCTATGTTATCTTCTTCATGGAGTGCGCCCACCAGCTTGCCGGTATATAAATGGTGACTATACGCCCTGTCACTGTACACATAACCGTTTTCTCAATGCCGCGACAGAATAAAGGGTTCTGTGGCACAGTGATTTAGCGCTGTGTTCTATAACGCGTAAGACAACAGTTGTTGTTGTTGATCTCTGGAGGAATGGCAAACACCCACAGTGGGGGATTGGCCAAGGTGCGCTGCATCTTCTAACATTAGGAACAATTAAGTTTGACCTAGCGGAAGTTTTGTCGTAATGGAAAAAAATTCATATAATTAAAACTAAAAGAAATATCTCTGAAGCAATGATGTAATTATGAAGGTAATCACACACTGGTTTTAGGACATATCTCCTTGCGCTTGCCTCGTATGAGAGAAGGACGGGCATAGAAGGTGGAAGCCCCATAGTCTAGCGATGGGAATCTCCAGACGACGCCTACGCAGAGAAGCTAGCCGCCGACAGTAAAGTAATAATAATAATAATAATAATAATAATAACAATAATAATAATTGGTTTTCGGGGAAAGGAAATGGCGCAGCATCTGTCTCATATATCGTTGGACACCTGAACCGCGCCGTACGGGAAGGGATAAGGGAGGGAGTGAAAGAAGAAAGGAAGGAGGTGCCGTAGTGGAGGGCTCCGGAATAATTTCGACCACCTGGGGATCTTTAACGTGCGCTGACATCGCACAGCATACGGGCACCTTAGCGTTTTTCCTCCATAAAAACGCAGCCGCCGCGGTCGGGTTCGAACCCGGGAACTCCGGATCAGTGCTCGAGCTCCCTAACCACTGAGCCACCGCGGCGGGTCGACAGTAAAGGATAAAGCGGTTTCGATGATGACGTCCGCCTTCTTCTTCTCCTTAGTAAGCATGGCACATAACCACGCACGGGGATTGGCCAAGGTTCAGTACATAATCCCAATGAGGTATTTGCGCGGGGAAAAATAGGCGTGAGAAGACTGAATCATTATAAAAATTGGAACAGTCAAATCAATTAAAGAAATATGAATTACTAGGTATAGAATCGAGCAGTAGAGGACTCCGTGGTCTCCCTCCCCTACCTACACAGAGCCCCTCGAATCTGACGCAAAATCTCAAATGAAGAAATCAAGATGTATTGAAAAAAAAAAAAACCGCAAAAGGGTAATTATTCCGTCTGGATGTGTTACCATTAAAGTGAATTTTCTGTGTGGTTTCAAAAAATGATTTTTCCCCCTCTGACTCTCCGTTCTCGCGGAGACAAAGGCGTTTTATGCAATATAAGGGACCACCCTAAATAAATTTCTTTAGATAGCCTATAGACTGTCCATAGACTTCTGTCTATAAAGTTTGTAGACTCTCTATAGACAAACCCTACAGAACAGTTTATAGGCAATACAAATGCTATAGACAGTCTACAAACAATTTATAGATTTATGGCCATACACCTTTAGTAGACTATTGTCTATAGACATTCTATAGACTATGAACAGACAAAATAAATATCTGTAGGGAGGCAATAGAGTCTATAAGAAGTCTGTAGACTGTCTATAGACCAGTTTTGTAAGGGCAAGAGACCATGCAACATTTTCGTTCTTTTTTTTTCTTCCAGGAGGCCTCTTCTCGAGCTGTGACTACTACTTGAGCGCGGAGAATGAAGATGAAGGAGCATGCGCACAGCGGCGCCATTGCCTTTTAGCCTCGGAGGCACAATGCCTGCTCTCTTCTCGACCCATCCGAATAGCGGGCTATACGTGGACAAGCCTCTGCCTTAATTCCACCCTCAACGACCCGGCTCCTTCGTAGCGTATTTTTCCGAGCTATCTCTTCGTGGTCCCTCCACAACGGGTAAGCGGAGCGGGTCATCCGGGACTTTCTAAATATAGCGTTGTGGAGTCCCCGCGATCATAGAACCTCCAGGGAACACTTTAATGCATTTCGGGTCCTGTGAGGAAAGCAGCTGGTCTTGATGGTGCATAGAGTGGGCAAGACAGCCTCTTTCTGCCGCATTTGAATACTGCTCGAATTCCCGGTGATTCTTTCGTGTGTGCGAGCCATTATCATTGCTAGGCCTACAAGAAAAACCGAAGCCTCGTTCGTCAAGAAGGGATTGTGCATCTAACCCCCGGTTTTAGCGCTCTGTCCCGAATATCTGTTGAAGAACCTTATGTGTGGCCACCAAGTCCTGGACTTTCTTCTCCGATAAACCCTACTGTTTCGTGTCGGGAGGCCTGCCATTAAAAGGCCGGCGAAGGATATTTGGAGGTCTCTCTTTGTTCAAACAACGGCACTTTGCTTGCCGGAAAACGTTTGAGTGTTGCTTCAGGGGACTGTAAATCGTTTTCTGTGGTCCTGCTTTTTTCAGCCTGATCCTTGAGCCACTGGTAAGAGGATCAGCTCGCCGTTGTAGTGTCCTGCTTTTATGACTGCCCATTTTCTATATCCATAGATGCAACACAATCTCCCAACTTTTACGCCCAAGTTCCAGAGATGGCCTTCTTACGGGCCTACAAACCACCGAATTAGTTCAAATAGCCAAAGTCTCGCGGATGAACACAGCAGGGATCTATCCCCATCGGTGAAAAGCAATGTAGAGTAGTGAAGTGACACCAGTGGAATTGTCACCAAAAGGCTGTCACTGCCACTCTTATTCCTTCGACAACTGCTACAAGGACACTGTCACCAGCGACAGAACTCCATGCTATGGCTATGTGACGAAACTAGTGGCCTCGTTTATTTGTTCACTCGAGAACTGCACGTCTTGCAAATTTCATACAGTACCTTTCACCAAGGTGCGTTTCTAAGCTAGAATGGTCTGCATTAAAATTAACTGCTGCTTTGTTTTTCGATTCCAGTTTTCAAGATACGCCGCAAATTTTAGAAACACCATGATAATCAGAGATGTCCCCACGCCTTATGAGTCCTTACCATCAGGTAAGCTTCCAAGGATACCGATAGGCTGCAATGGACTTCGCGCAAGCAGCCTTCTACACCGTTTTTGTGCAGGTGAACATAGAAACGACGTTTAGGTAGAAGTTTCGATCTTCCGCTTGTGGATACTGTTTTGCGAGGCAGACGTGAACGGCTGTGCTTTATTTTTACTTTCTATCGTTTTCAGGTTACGCCGAAACGTTTAGGAACAACATGATAATCAGCGGTGTCCCGACGCCCTATGAGTTATCGCCATCAGGTAAACTTCGTAAGAATGCTGGCAGGCTGCTTTCGAGCTTGCCTGAGATAACTCGCAGGCTGCTTAGTATGCTGTTTTTTATGCACGTGGACATAAGAAATTGGCACTGGTTTAACTCTGTTATACCTAGTGAGACGAGTTAAGCAAGGTTACTCATTATTTTGCTTGATCTAGTTAAACAAGATTACTCATTATTTTGCTTGCTCTAGCTAAGCGAGGTTACACATTGTTTTGCTTGATAGCCCGGCCTCCATGGATCGCTGAGCGCGCCGGAGGGAGCGCTGAAATCGAGCGCAGCTGACGCGCTTGGATATTGCGCGTCACGTGGTTAGGAGAGAAAGAGTCACGTGATCATGCGAGCAGCAGGACCCGGCTCGGCGGCGGCGGCCGGCGCAGCTGTGGCAAGTCAAGTGGTATGACGTCAGGCCTCTCCTCCGGTTTAGCTGTCACGGCGCAACGTTCATGACCTTCAAATATGCCGCTTGGAGAGTGAAGAGCTTTCGCTCTTCAAGCAATCTTCAGATATGATCCGCCTGTAGATATTGTTTCTCGACGAAGGCGTGAACCGCATCGCTTTAATTGTACTTTCGACTGATTTCAGACACGGACTACAACCAGTTACTGGAGTTCTCGTGTAAGTGCGATTTTCTGCCACTGCATACCATCATTCATTAAAGTGTGCTCGGGTAAGGAGCCCAGCCTTGAACTTAGTGACTTCGTTCTTGGTTCATTCCTTAAACGCGCGCCTAATTTTCGCTTGGAATGTAGCCGACAATTTCTTTTCCGCACCAGTGGAAGGATACAAACTGTGTTCGATGTGTTCTTGGCGTTATTTTCATGCTCTACCCGCAAAGCATATTTCTACAGCCGCGACATTCGTCATTACTTTTTCCAGTGTTATTTTTCAAAGGCAACACTTCCCTCGTGTGTCGCTCTAGCACAGCTCACGCAGCTTCTCGTTGGCTTTTCAGTGAGTGAAAAGGAGTAAGTATAAGCTCAGCATTTGGCACAGCCCCGTGTTTAGACAGGGACTGTCCGTGCAATGGTGCTACTACATTCAGCAGCGACAGGGAGCGATAAATGACATGCAGCGATAACATTACATGCGTATCAGGTAGCCTCGTGGAATTTATCATTATTTGCTGTTCACTTTGGTGCGCAATGCCTACCGTCTCAGTCTTCACACGGCGCTCTGAGCCACAAGTAAGCAGGTGCTGGACGCGCCTACTTACGCAGGTGATCACCTGAAGGTGGCGCAGCAAGCGCTAAACCCAGTGAAATAAAAAAAAAATGAGGGTTCCTTAATTCAATTATGTGTTGACCGCGCGACAGCATTAGCAGTGAGTCATGCCTTTACCGAGAGTGTCTTCTCTTCCAGTCTGGCCCAGTGGGCTAGGAAAGTTTTCAGATACCTGTTCGTAAGGAATGTTGACACGAAATGAAGAAAGCGAACTAGAAATTTCACAAGCAAATATCTGGACAGCAGTGAAGGAGCAAATCAGCAATTATCGGTGAAGAAAAAGGTTAAAGAAACAGAGACAGCTATGTGAAAATCATGGGTGCTGACGAAATCGGCATTGGGAACATACAGGACCTTTAAGCAGGAAATTGCATAGAAAATATCTATGATAATTTTAGGGGAAGCACTTTGTTTGAGGCTAGGATTGGAGTTTTGCGGACTAAGACATATAGAATCAGGTACCACGAGATAGACACGTTGTGCGTTGAGTGCGGAGAGGAGGACGAAACGGCTGAACACTTGATACTTTTCTGTAAAGGACTTCGCCCTGCAGTGGAAAGCAGCGGGGCTAATGTATCCAAGGCATTGGGGTTTAAAGACCGTGAAAGAAAAGTAGAATGTAAGCGGGTAGAAGTAACCAAGCGAAGGTTAGCTGATTGGTGGCTAAAAGCAAGACAGGAGTAAAATTTCACAAGTCATGGCTAGGTGGCTTGAACCCCCGCCAGATTTAAAGGGTTCAGCCTCATCCATTTATCCATCCACTCTTCGACGTCACTTCCTCTCAGGATGACGTCACTTTCCCTTTAACCAGTGGGAATGCTCCCGTCTGGTGACGTCACTTCTCTGCGGCCAATGAACGAGTTTTATGACCAACGACGCATACTGGCGCTGTAAGCACTGCATACATAACTCAGTGCGCAAGTGGTGAATGTGATAACCTAAAGAAGATCGATATTGTTTGTCCGTTGCGTGCTCCTCATACAGGGAAGCTTTTCGACCGCATTATTGGCGTATATCATTGCATGAACACGTATAGTCTTGCTGGGAACATTGCGTTGTAACTTCTAGTATGATTGTGCTAATTTTGGTCCCGCTGAAAAAGGCTTCTCAAATGCGCTTTCTTTACAATGAATGTGCAGCACCAAATGCTTTCGGAGAGCCTGGTATTTTGATGCATTTTACCCTTTGAAGCTGTGACGTAAGAATGCCGGCGTTGCTGTTGCTTACGCCTGTGATGGAGATCCGGGTGTTTTGTGGTCCGTATTGCATGGGACCGACTTGACATCTCTGTTCGTACAAAGCGCTGCCAGCAAATTCGAACTTGTCCTGAAACACGTCCGGCAGTGTCACCGTCAAGCACCTAAACAGCACGCGCGATAAGCTCGAAATTATGGGAGTCAATTTTCTCACGAGTTTCTTGTGCATCACAAAGAGCAAAGTGGCTTTCTTTTTACTCGATACCCCGCCGCGGTGGCTCAGTGGTTAGGGCGCTCGGCTACTGATCCGGAGTTCCCGGGTTCGAACCCGACCGCGGCGGCTGCGTTTTTATGGAGGAAAAACGCTAATGCGCCCGTGTGCTGTGCGATGTCAGTGCACGTTAAAGATCCCCAGGTGGTCGAAATTATTCCGGAGCCCTCCACTACGGCACCTCCTCATTCCTTTCTTCTTTCACTCCCTCCTTTATCCCTTCCCTTACGGCGCGGTTCAGGTGTCCAACGATATATGAGACAGATACCGCGCCATTTCCTTTCCCCCAAAAACCAATTACTATTATTATTTTAACCCGATAGCTTTTAAGGTCGGGACCATGGCGCGCCATTTCTACACCGC
This sequence comes from Amblyomma americanum, assembly GCF_052857255.1. Taxonomy (NCBI): domain Eukaryota; kingdom Metazoa; phylum Arthropoda; class Arachnida; order Ixodida; family Ixodidae; genus Amblyomma; species Amblyomma americanum. Next base: position 198,834,434 of record NC_135501.1, on the reverse strand, counting down.
TGAGGAACGTTGCTTTAGTCGGATAAGTGGAGGTCTTTAACGAGTACCTCACTCCTCACAATAGGCGAATTACATTACAGGAACACTTAGGTAATTGTGGTAACTAATTAGCGTCACCAAACAATACGAACGATGATGTGTAATAATACAGAACGAGATGGCAAGTGCGTCGATGTCCGCGAAAGGGTGCGACCCGCATTCGACCGTAGAGATGCTTTAACGCTGTCGCGTCGTACTCTTCAGGTAAACTTAAGCGTCCCACAAGTTTGTTTGTTTTTTTTTTTTGTCGATCTGGGGCTTTAATGCCGTGCGCCACTTCCGGCGAGCTGCAAGTATCTCAAAATGATCTTGTAGTTGCGACAAAGCAAGAGCTGAAGTAAACTAGGATTGTTGATAACCGCACAGCTTTCCGCATTTCGGAATCGGCCTTCTTTGTCCCTGGCCTTGGATGGCAACGTGTGGTGACTGCGCGGTGTTTTTTCCTGTTATGATCTGCCGCAGAAGCGGCATCACGAACCAACTATTCTCATAAATGGACTGCGTTTTAGAGTCGGTCCAAGTTTAGCTGAACCCAGACTCCCAGGGTGGCTCTGCTCACTCTTCATCTTCAGATGAAAGATACCTCTAAGATTAAACTCGCCAAGTTTGGCCTGGCGAGCAATGTATAATCGGAAATAAAGGTGACTTTGACAGGTACATCAGCTGCAACTAAAACTCATAGCTTTATCGTCCGTTTGGTAACGGAGTGGATTCCAAGAGAAGGCAATCATAACAGGGGGCGGCGGAAGGTTAGATGGGTAGATGAGATTAAGAAGTTTGCAATGATACGGTGGCCGCAGCTGGCAAAGAACAGGATTAATTTGGAGAGACGTGGGAGAGGATTTTGCCCTGCAGTGGGCGTAGTCAGACTGATGATGATGATGGATCGAGACAATAATTTGAAGATAAAATTTGAAATCACGTGCCGTAATGTGTAGTAATAAAATTGTCGCAATAGCGGATTCTTCTGCACCACCATGCAGGATCTCCGACACCCACGGAATGGTCAAGGGCTTCACCTACTGCATGTTTTTCATCGTAGCTGTTGGAGTGGCCGCGTTCATCTCGGTTGCGGCTTTGGAAATCGGTGAGAGCAATTATAAGAGTAAACGGTGACCCTATTTGCGTGTTAATAATCATCTTTAGAATATTTTTCTGCCGTTGACACATAACAAGTGAAGCTAAGGTTCTCTTGGCACTCACTTGAGAAAATGGCTGCCTTGTTCATCAATGGAGCCTATCCGTATGCACAGATAAGACCACCTACGAAGTCCTTCGCTGTTTCTTTACCAAATAGTTCGTTCATATGAGTGCTTTGGACTTTGAATATTGATGGGGCGTTCAATATTACGCATGCACTACTAATTGCGCGCGAGATGCCAATAGACACCTTTAGCGTACCGTGTTACCTTTACCGTTACCGAAGTACCGGAAGCTTGCGCACCGCCGCTGAGCATGCGTTGATTGGTCCCGATGCTGCAGGCGCATGCGCAGCTGCTGGGTACCTGGCGCCATCTGGCGCCGCCACGGTGATTTACACATGCGCATTGGCTGCGCGCGGGCTCCCGGTACTCCCGTACTGGTAAAGGTTACACGGTACGCTGAAGATGTCTAGTGACACGTCGTAGTTGGTGCGGAGAGGGTCTGCTGCCAAGAACGACTGTGCTTGACTGTGCGCGAATCCATGAGATAATCTTCAAGCCAGGGACGTCATAAATCCAAAAGTCTATTCTGCGAATACTTCTGAATACAAAGGCGGAACTTTCAGAGGAGATGATCAAATCCTCAACTAACGTTGGGATGGCGGGAACAAAACAATAGAATCGCAAAGCGTTTTTTTTTTGTAGGTTGAAAGTGAAACAAAAAATCAATCAAGCCTGTGATGAGACACACACGGGATGCCGTTTATTTGTAGATTTTTTTTTTGCGAAAGTGGCACTGCAGCTCCAAGAAAAAAAAACTATCTGCAAGACAGCATGTTCCGAAGCTTATGTTTCTTCTGTGTCGGGCTGGTTCCATGTAGGTGAAAGTTCGGGTGAGGGCACTGAGGTCGAGGCCATCGGGGGCAGCGGAATAGGTATGTATGCTTCTGCGTGTGCGTCCACAGGCGGGAAATGGACCATTCGAATAGTCCGTACTTTCAGATCAACTCGCGAAAGACTAATTACGACGCCTATTAGACCAATGCCGTTTTTCATCTTAATGCACTTTTTTTCTCGAATTTGTAGGTAATAGAAAGAGCCTTGAAGACAAATGCGGCAGGTATAGAAAATCCACACAGCGCAAAGTAGAAGTGCTCGACATTTTTAGTGCACTAATCGAATCATGCTAATACCTGGTGTCTTCCGGTTAATTGCCTTAGTTTTATTGTGGATTCCTGATGTGCAGCTCCTCCCCTAAGAATGTTTTTAGAGAGAAAATTTATCTCGCTTGTTTTTTCAAGTATAATTTGGAGGCGAGTACTTTAATTGTATGCGCTCCCCAAGTTAAAACCTGCACACGGCATGTAGTATCGAACCTTGGCCTGGAACTGCTTGCCTTTTTGGGCATACTCAGTGGGTGTGACACCTTGTCGATCTTTTACAGACACGAGATCTGCGGTAAGGACTGCCAAGAAAGAAAGGGTCACCCGTCGGAGTACTACCAAAAAGTCTGGTGGAGATTCAACTATCACGGAAGACGGAACCCTGGTTGCTATGAAATTGATAAACGCTTCCCTCAATTGGGACTACCCGCCATGTGATGATTTCTATAAATTCGTCTGCAGCAGGCTCTCACAACGCGACTCCACGTGGATGGTGAGTTCATATTCCCCCGCTTCCTCTGGTAAATGCTAGCGTCCTAAGCAATGACTGCCGGCCGGAGTGACATCAGCGTACCCTAGCTTAAACCACGCCCCACATATCGCACTTTAAACGTATACGTCGCAAAAACTGACAAAACATCACTCAGTTCAACGTGATCGAATTTATTTTATTGAGAATTGTTCACGTCCGACGTGAACTAAATTAAACACTCCCAGTCGATCGGTTGGCTGTTTTCTCCTTTATATCTCCAGTCTAGGACGCCGTGCGCTGAGCAGCAGGTGCTCTTCTGTATGCAATAGTCGAACTGTACCTGGTCATGATCCTCCTTTTCTGAATATATTCGAGGGGTGCGCATTAGAACGTGATTCCTATTCTGTCGTAGGAGGAGAGTAAGCCAATTATTCCTTCTGTTTTTCAAATACGTACAGGGTTAGTCAAAAGTTTCCAGGCCACAGGGTCTGCTTTTCTTCGGTATATCCTGGCAGTTAAGGTATGATTTGATTTATGGGTTCTTAACGTCGCAAAGTGATTCAGGCTATGAGGGGCGCCGTAGTGAAGGGCTCCGGAAATTTCGACCACCTGGGGTTCTTTAACGTGCACTGACATCGCACAGCACACGGGCCTCTAGAATTTCGCCTACATCGAAATTCGACCGCCGCGGCCAGAATCGAGCCGTCGTCTTGGCACTTAAGATATGCCGATAAAGCTATCAACAAGGTCAGAACTATGCTTCTTTTACACTAAAAAGTTATGAGCTTCGCGGGTGTCGTAGCTGCCTGATAATACTACTCAAAAGCAAAGCCTGTGGCCCGGGAACTTTTGACCGACCCTGCACTCATACACCCTGTGCCCCGCCGCGGTACACTGGCTGAGTGGTCACCGCTCTCGCCTACCGAGTCCGAGGACACGGGTTCAATCCCGCCAGCGGTGGCTGGTTTTCGATGGACACGACACTCAAGGCGCCTTCTTTCCTATGCGCTGTCAGTGCAAGTTAAAAAAAAAAGCCAAGGTGGTCTAATTTAATCCCCAAACCTCAACGACGGTGTCCCTCAAAGCCGATGTGTTGCTTCAGGACATTAAAGTCCACCTACCGCCACGTGCACTGCTGTTGAAGAGAGAATACGAAAGCCGGTCTCCCAATAAAAAGCGCACGTCTTTTAAGTGTATTACTGCACGAATTTAGATCAGTTAAAAAGGTTTACAAAATCTAACCTACACTAGCCCGCGATCTGAACGTATCGAAAATAGCGCCATCATGCCTGACGCGTGTCCGAAGAGAAATCGACTGTCGATATCACTGCTTCCTCCTCTCTCGTACCAGCAAACCGAGGGCACTCACATCACCATCAAGTCCATGCTCTCCTCAACCAAGGTGCCACCAACAGGCCAGACAGCCGCGCAAAAAGCGGCCGGCTTGTTCCAAGCATGTGTCCGCCTGGGATCCGGCGCAAGCAAAGGGGAGGTACGGGTTTCTGTTCGGGGGAATCACGATTCCAACTGGCCCCACTCTTCAAAGAGAGCACGGCACGCGGGAAATGACAAGAGTGGACACACGCGGCGCTCACTTTCACCTGCATGTGTTTCAGACGATACACAAGGCACTGAAAGGTAGTACCGCCTGTCCACTCTTCTCACTAGCCACCCTTCTCACTGGTTTGAGCGCCCGCTTCGCATGAGGGTGGTGCGGGGTTCGATCCCCAGTGCCACCCGATACGCACCGGTGATACAACGGCTAAAAGCTTTGCCTTGGCCTGGTGCTCAGCTTCATTAGGGCAAAATGCTTGGAAAAGGGGTCTTTGACCCCACCTTTAGAAGAAGAAAAATACGTTGTGCCGTGGCGCTTATGCCCATGCGCCATAAGAAATCATCATCATCATCTCACTGCCCGCGTCCTTTGCGCTGTTGAAGATATGAAGAAACAACTACCCGCACCAATACCCTTGTTACCGTATTCGTCATGGACAAGTACCCCTTTAACTTCTCAGTCTGAAAACTAGTTTCGTAGCAGGATTACTGCTGCGGAGAAATTGACCCGATGACCTATACATATGGGACGTCGTAAAACTTTGTGAAGTCCTAAACTCCTGACAGAATTATTAGAAATTTGGTGCCACCGCAGCTTTGATTTCGAAAAAAAAATTCTCGCCTTATTTTGGGGCAGTTCATTCCTGTCGTAGCCAAAATAGTCTACCTTAGGAACCGATGCGAATGCAATTTGTTTTCTAGGTAAGAATTTGCGGCTTGATGGAATGAACAGGCTACACGAAACTACAGTATACTTATTTGCTGAAATAAAGATTTCTAATTTCCTGCTGTTTATTTAAAGCTTAAGATTTTTGTCTCACAAAGTCATCGCCTTCTCAAGCTAGGCTTTGCGTGATCATGCTGGCGATGATATTTATCTACGCATTTCAAACAAAACGAAATGCGAAAGCGCCCAGGTGCTGTGCAACATCAGGCCATACTAAAGAAGCCAAGGCAGGCAAAGTACATCTCAGGTTTGTCCTGTGGCGCGTGCGAAAGCCCAGACGCAGCTCCTCAATGTAAAACCTTAACTACCTTGCCATATCTGTTATGCTATACCCTCTTGGTAACCGCTTGTTTATGGACTTATTCTCCTATCTTCCTTGCAGGTGGAATCGCTAATGCGTTTCTTGTCCATGCTTGGCCTCGAAATATCGAGCATGACCCCAGACCCGAACTTTGACATCACGCAACGGATAGTGCGTCTGTCCCTGGAATACGGCTTCCCGACATACGTAAAGTTTGGATACTTCAAGGTGCCCCGAACCTCTCGAAAGACATTGGAAGTACGTACCCTACTGCACTGACATGCGATCAGACAGACGGCTCGGATTTGAAATTCCACAGTTACCTTTATTCATGTCCCATGCGGTCGCTTCAAAGACAGTGAACTGTGGGTAATGTTGCAGTCACCTTATATATCTAAACTAATCTAAACTAAATTAATGAAGAAGCACTCCCGTTTGAGGCTGTTCTCGCTACGCTAGAAAGGACTTTTTTTTTCTTTTTGTCCAGAAGCTTTCTCATAACTCTACCGCATTTCTTATCACTGCGCTAAAGTTCAGTGGTCGCGGTTGGAGTCCCAGCAGGCTGTCGATATCTTATCGAAGGTAGTGACATGGGCATGATATTATCCTAATTTCTGGAGCTTGTTTCCTTGGTACGTAACATTACACCTTCAAAGAAGTAAAAAAAGATTCCTTTAGAAGGCTTTCGAAAAGGCGTTAGTTCGTTGAAATATCAAACTTCGTGCTATCTCCTTTTGGTAACTGAGCTATGAAGTTTTTAGCCTGTTCAGAACACTTTCACGATATCGACTAAGATTGCCCCGTGTTTCTTGTCAATAAAACCAGGGATCGTTTATCAGGCGATTCCCTGTATACCCTCAGTAGCAGGGCTACAGTTAGTTCTGCCTATGGGGTGTTGCGCTGCGTGTTTCTTGGTTTTCAAGCCTACCGGAGCGTGTAAAACGAGCTCTTGGGCGAGTTGGTTCATCATCATCAAAACGTTTATTTCCACCGAAATGAAACTCCTTTTTGGACCCCCCGGCACGCAGGCCTAAGGGAGCCCTACTTAGGAGCCTCGCAAACTAAGGTCTGGTGAAGACACATTGTCGCTTCACGGCCTCAGCCGCCAGGCGGATGGCTTAATTGTCGCTGCTTAGCGGGGTCCTCGCTCCGCAGCAAGGTCTCCCAGGCTTCTCTATCTTCTATCTTTTGCTCGGCGCCCGGGCTTCCAGCACATTCCCATATGACATGGTCGAGAGTGCCCCTCTCCCCGCACGTTATACAATATTGGTATTTCTCCTCTTTGGAGATTGTGATGTATACCCAGAAGGGGCTTATATGATTCCCCCTTGCAATCTTCTCCACGCAATTGCCTCCTCTGTTGCGAGGGAACGGTCGGGCGGCGGATAGACCCTCCTGCTCAGCTTATAATGTTCCGTGATCTCGTGGTATGAAATTAGGCCATCTTTCATGTCTATGCGAGAGGGCTGCTCTGCGGCCGCCCGGTGATAGAGAGCTCGGGCAAGCTCGTGTGCAGCCTCATTTCCTGCAATAGACTCATGCGCTGGGATCCATATTATCTCTATGTTACGTTCTATCGGCCTCGCCTCGAGAACGTGTTTGGCCTCTTCCGAGATTCTTCCTTTCGCGAAGTTTCTTACTGCAGTTTTGCTGTCACTTAAAATCGTCGTGGCCTTGGTACCGACGCAAGCGAGCGCTATCGCCAACTCTTCCGCCGCACTGGCATCTCTTGTGCGGCTCGAAGCCGCTACCGTTGGTACTCCTGCCCCGTCGACCACAGCGGATACAGCCGCCCCGTGCTGTCCGCACGCCGCGTCTACGTACGCCACCTGGTCTGCCGGTCGCTCCTTCAGCTTCCTCTCGTAGGCCTTAGCCCTATGTTCTCGCCTTTCCTTGTTATACACGGGGTGCATGTTCCGCGGCATAGGTGGGACGCATATCTTGGCCCTGATTCCTGCCGGGATGTTTACCATCTTGTGCGTGCTACTTTCTGGCCGGATTCCTACCCATTCGAGTATTGTCCTGCCCGTTTCAGACTGGCCGAGCCGTTCTAATTGGGATATTCTCACCCCCTCTGCCAGCTCAACCCATCTGTTGTGTACCCCCATTTTTTCAAGCCGCGCCGTCGACGTAGATGTCGGGAGTCCCAGAGCTCGCTTGGCGCATTTCCTCAATATTCTGTCTACCTTCTCTATTTCTGCCTTGTTCATGTTTAGGTACGGCGTCGCGTAGCAGATCCGACTTATTACGTACGCCTGTGACATTCTCAGGAGATTCCTTTCTTTTAGTCCTCGCCCTTTTACCGCTATCCTCCTGAATATGCCTACCACTTGGTCTGCATATGTGGCTAATTTCTTTATGGTATTGGTGTTGTTGCCTTTCTTGTTGATAAACATGCATAGGATCTTCATTTCCTCGACCCTGGGCACCTCCAGGCCTCCCACCATCACTTTAATTTCTACGTCTCTCTTGTTCCTGCTGTCGCTATTGTACACGAAGAGCTCCGACTTCTGCGGTGAGCACGCCAGGCCTCTTTCGGCCGCGTACTTCACCACTACGTCTGCTGCCCTTTGCAGACTCCACTCAATTTCCGCGTCGCTTCCGTTATTCATCCACATGTTTATGTCGTCCGCGTACATGCTGAATTTTAGATCAGGGATCTTGTTCCGCATGGCCGGGAGACCTCTCATCGCTATGTTGAATAAGAAGGGGGACAGTACGGCGCCTTGCGGGGTACCTTTGCTGCCCAGCCTTATGCTGGGCGACTCTGCGTCGTGGAATTTAATCACCGCCTTCCTCCCTTGGAGAAAGTCCTTGATGTACTCGTATGTTCTCTTGCCCACGTTTACCTCCTCCAGACCTCTGAGCACCGCCTCGTGTCGGACGTTGTCGAAGGCCTTCGTGAGGTCAAGACCTAGGATCACCTTGGCATCTAATCCTTTCTTGTCTACAATGTCATGTTTGAGTCTGAGCATTACATCCTGCGTGCTGAGCTTAGGTCTAAAGCCCACCATCTCGTGCGGCCATAGGTTTCCATCTTCCATGTATCTCGTTAACCTCGTTTGCACTACGTGCTCCATGAGTTTCCCCACGCACGACGTTAGCGAGATCGGTCTTAGGGTTTCCAAGTTTGGTTCTTTTCCCGGCTTGGGGATGAGAACAACCTCTGCCTGCTTCCATTCCTCTGGCAATTTACCTTCCGTCCATACTTTGTTCATGTACCGCGCAATTGCATCTATCGAGTCGCCGTCTAGATTCCTGAGCATGACATTGGATATTTTATCCGGGCCAGGGGCCGAGTGAGTTTTTAGCTCAGCGATAGCTGCTCTGATCTCCGCTACCGTAATGTCCGCGTCTAGATCTTCATTTTCCGCTCCTCCATATTCTGCCTGTCGTACTTCTGTCGCGTCCCCTATGTAAATGTCCCTGAGCCTGTCCATCAGCTGTTTGTCCGTCCCCTGGAAAGCGTGTCTCGCTTTCACTTGGTTAGTGCTCGCTGCCTGTTTAGATTTTCCCGGGTCGAGGAGATGCCTCAATATAATCCACGTCTTTGCTAGGCTCATGCCCCTTTCCATTTCGTCGCACCTGCCGTACCAATTTTGCTCGTTTAGTTTAATAGCATACGTTTCCATTTCCTTGGTGTGTCTGGCTAACGAACGCCTTAGATTTCTGTTCCATTTTTGAGACTTAAGTTTCTTCTCGAGCCTTTCCTTCGCCTTCCACATGCTCATTAGCTTGCTATCCATTATCTCCGGGGCATCCTCCCCTTCGGCTACTGCTTCCGCGTCCCTGGCATCTTCCCTCAGCTGTTTTGCCCAGTCTCCTATGTCTCCAATTTCCTTAGCTTTGTGGCTTCTGCGAATCTCCCGGAATTTGTCCCACTCCACTATTCTCGCCTGTTTGAGTTTCCGTAGCTTGACTCATTCTCCCAGCTTCGTAGCTACGATGAAGTGGTCACTACCCAGATTTTCTCTAGTGTTTGCCCATTCTACCCTGCCTGCATTTTTACTGAAGGTGAGGTCCGGCGCGGTGTCTCTACTTACACTGCTACCTACTCTAGTGGGCGCACATGGGTCGGTATGCAAAGTAAGTCCGAGATTTTGGGACTCCTCAAGGAGATGTCTGCCCTTCGGATCTTGCCTCGCGTACCCCCATTCCTGGTGTGCCGCGTTAAAGTCCCCCACGATCACCAACGGGCTCTGGCCGGCCAGTTTGATGGCTTTTCTAAATATCGTTCCGAATTTCATTTTCTTCTGCTTCGGGTTGCTATAGATGTTAAGCAGAAATATGCTTTTTGCTCTCTTGCGTCCCGTAATCATTTCTAGCAATACCGCTTCTATGTCCCCCGTTCTCACTTCGTGCTGTAGGGTTGCTATATTCCTTTTCACCAGCGTGGCCACTCTGCATTTTTCACCCCTATCGCTATAGAAACTTTGGTATCCGGCCAGTTTTACCTGATTTCCCCCAGTTTCCTGCAGCGCTATAGCAATTGGTTTGTCTTCTACATGTTGCACGTGCTGCTGTAATAGCGCTCGCTTCCGTCGGCACCCTCGGCAATTCCATTGCCAAATGGTGGCGTTCTCTTTCTTACTTTGATTCCTGTCCATTGTTGGCAAAAACTACACTCTCCATATTCGCCATCCTCTCAGTGAGGCCGTTTAATGCCGCTAGGATCTTGTCCATTGAACCCTTAATGTCCCCTAGAGCGTTTAACCTTACATTCACTTCCTGCATCTGCGTTTCCAGCCTATCAATTTTGCTTCCAAATTTACCCGTTAGCTTCCTCTCCAGCGTCACAAGGGGGTCGGTCTCGGCCGCCTTTCGCTTTATGGAAGTGGGTCTAACCACCTCCGTATCCATTTTCTCGTCTGCTTCTTCTATCTCCGGTTTCGCCGCCGGCAATTTTTGTGCTGCCGCTTGCGTGGGAGGCGCCACCGACGTCGGCTTATTGTTTACTAATTCTGCTATCATTTTCCTCAGCTCCGCAATTTCCGTTCCTTGCCTCTTTAATTCTGCCTCTTGTTTCCCTATCTTCGCTTTCAACTCTGCATTTTCCTTCCTCAGCGCTACTGGTTCTGGGTTAGCCTGGGTGACCTTGCTCGCGAAGCTTACCGCTTTCTCGGGCCCCGTCTTGGGTAGTCTCGGGTCCTCCCTGGACGGCAGGCTCGGGAACTCCTTCTTGTCCGTGAGTCTCGCCCCGGACTCGGATCTCGAGGGCGTCCCGGATCTGGACCTTCCCTTGGGCCCGTCCTTGGCCTGCGCTGCTCCGTCTTTCCCATCTTCTCGTCTAGTTGCGTCTTTCGTCGCCACGAACGGCTTCCTATACATCTTCCTACACTTGCTGTCGCCCAGCATGTGGGCTCCCCCGCACAGCTGGCATACGGGGATGCACGTGTGTCCCTGCTCCGGATTCTCCTTGCCGCAGCCTCGGCACTTCAGTTTTTTCGGGTCTGGGCATACATCAGCTCTGTGTCCCAGTAGGCCGCATGTCACGCACACTTCTAGCTTCTTCTTGTACAACCAGCATTTCTTGAAAGATCCAAGACACTTCACCCGCCAAGGCACCTCGCTTCCCTCGAAGAGAATCAGCAGGGAGCCGGAGTCCCCGAGTCTCCGTACGCCCAATATCGGCGGGTTCGCGTCACAGTCCAATGTTTCCCTGATTAGCTCCATACTCATGCTCATAGGAATTCCGTGTATGACTCCCTTGCCCGCGCCGTCCGGCATCGGTGCATGGTTGTTTACTTCCACCGTCTTCCCTCTGATTGTCAGTTTCTTGGCGTCTTGGTACTTCACAGCCCTGTCCTCACATGCTGATGCAACGAAGATGGTTTGTTGTGTCATGTTTATCGAGACCACGTCTTCCTTCATAAGCACCTTCGGATCCACCCCTGCTTCTTGCGCTAGTGCGTTCGCAACTTCAAATTCTTGCACGTTCCCCCACGTCGCCGTTATGCCGCCGCTCGGTCTGAGGAGCAGCTTTATAGCGCCTTTTGGTAGGTCTATTATTTTCTTTTCCACCGCTTTCTCCGCCAGCTTCTTCCCTAGTTTGGGCTTGAATTTTCCTAGGCTAGGTTGCTGCTGCGCATTTCTATTGCCGCCATCTTCATCCGGCATATACCTTTTGCCTTCTCGTTTAAACCAGCCGGTTTGAAAACCTGACTTTTCCGCTTCATCTTCTGGCGCCGTCATCTCGACGCAATCCTCCTCTCGTGCCTTCTCATCAATTGCCACCTCGGCCAGCTCCGGTATCTTGCGTGCGTCGGGGAGTCTCCGACCACGGTGCGATGGTTGGTCGAACGCTAGGCTTAGCGCTCGGCTCCTACGAGGCCGCACAGAAATGGCGATGAAAGCATAAAAACGGGCCTACCATCAAAAACTTGTATCCCTTCGAAGCTCCGTTGCTCCGGCAAACGGCTCTTGAAGTCTCAGAGTCCTCCGCCTTCAATATCTTCCGTAGTCGATCAAGTTCGCGGGAGCTCATGCGGAGCACAAACCACCCGCGTTCCAGATCCACGAAAATTCGGGCGAGTTGGTTACTTGTCTTAGGCATAGTATAGCAGCGCAAAAAAACACGCACAAGAGAAGAATAGACACCGAGAGACACTCACAGACGCTGCACTCACAACTGATCTTATTCCAAGCTATCAAAGTGAATAATATATAGGAAGGCTTCCAAAAGCTCAGAGGTAAAGACCAGACCGCACGTGAGCTTTCGGAAGCCTTCCATATAAAGAAAAGGGGAAGTGTTAATAATAATAATTGGTTTTTGGTGGAAAGGAAATGGCACAGTATCTGTCTCAAATATCGTTGGACACCTGAACCGCGCCGTAAGGGAAGGGATAAAGGAGGGAGTGAAAGAAGAGAGGAACAAATAGGTCCGTAGTGGAGGGCTCCGGAATAATTTCGACCACCTGGGGATCTTTAACGTGCACTGACATCGCACAGCACACGGGCGCCTTGGCGTTTTTCCTCCATAAAAACGCAGCCGCCGCGGTCGGGTTCGAACCCGGGAACTCCGGATCAGTAGACGAGCGCCCTAACCACTGAGCCACCGCGGCGGGGCAGGGAAGTGATTGTATTAGTGATACGTCGATTATGCTGTATAGTTCGGAACGTGCACTTTTTTTTTTTGCTACAAGATAAGATGTATGATCAGGATGTTGTAATGGCACGCCTTCTTTCTTTCTTTCTTTCTTAACGCGCATGCGCGACGCAGCCTATAGATTCCACTTCGATAGCTTGGAATAAAATCAGTTGTGAGTGCAGCGTCTGTGCGTGTCTCTCGGTGTCTATTCTTCTCTTGTGTATGTTTTTTTTTTTCGCTGCGACTATGCCTAAGACTGTAGCGTGAGGAGAGAGTGAGATACAAAAATGTAAACTTTAACCGGCACCGCCGCTCTGCCACAGATGAGCATCAACACGGAGGACGAGGAATGGATACTGACGCGGCACAAGTATAACAGCGACGAGCAGTTGCTGGAATCCTACTCGAACGATCTGGACATCTATGCCAACAGCCTGGACTCTACGGCACTCGCCAGACGCATCATCCACGCTGAAGTGATCGGTGCGTAGCGCTATGGTGGTATTTTTTTTAAATTTGAAGTTGATTTGAATCTATAAATGTACACAAGAGGGGAGCACAAACAAAATTTCAAAAGAATTAGGCTTGAATATAAGCCTGTACACCCTACAGAAATGGCACTTTATTTAATGTAACAAATAAGGAGCTACAGTAACGGATAGGCGAAGTGAAACCCGTTATTAAACGTTGCAATAGAAAAATGCATACCGGTGAAGAAAAAAAAGATGCTATAGAATACAGGAAGAGATGAATCGACAGGTTATCTATAGTACAAAATAATTCAAATGAAAGTATATTACCTTTCGTAATGAATATGTTATAAGTGTAGCAGTAAAAAGTGGCTAAGCAATCTATGGATTGAGTGTATGTAACAGTAACACAAATATTTTATATAAAAATGCACAATAAGGCCATTAAGAATTACATAGGTTTCTATTAAGTTTTAATCAGTTTAATAAAAAAGGCTATGTGTGGCGCGACATTTGATTACCGTAGTTAGTGCGTGCGTTCGGAACGCACCATGTTTCTGTGTTACGTGGGTCGTACATTCTAAGCAGAAAGGAGTGGAATGAGGGTAAGCTGTCATCTAGTTTACTCCCTTCTTACTCCCTCATATAGGCGTATTCGTGTTTAGAGTGTAGCTGTTAGAATTCGTTGTCAGTACAGATAATTGCTAAAAAAATCACGGCCGTTTTTTCGCAGTAATGAAACGCTCGGAGTAAAATACTATGATATGAGGTGGGGACCGGTTGTAAGGGAAGGGCGCTGGAGAGAGGCTGCATATCTGCATCATGTGAAGAATTAGTAATAGCGCGCGCTGCTTTCTAATGCAATAAATAAACGATTTGTGATGTCAGACGTTCTGCCAGTAATGCAGATCAGAAAGGAAGGGCGAACTAAACACATAGTTTCTTCACGCTGAACGGAAGGAAAAATTGAAGAATTGAAGTTTCGTTATTACTCCCAGTTTGTTAGCAACTAGTGGGGATGGGTTCAAGCTGAGACAAATGAATTAAGGTGCGGTGATTTAGTATAAGCCACAAATCACGCGCCAGCTACCAACACGCCCGCTTTGCTATTCGCGAGGATAAGGGCATCATTTTGCTGACGTCACCTGGCCAATTTTTAGGTGTTTATTTCCTGTAATCACAGGAGGGATCGAAAATAAATTACAGTAAATAAATGGAATACATGAGAATGAAATGATGACGCAATGACAACAAATAAATGAAGATAAGGGGAACTTTACTATACTAAAGTTCTACAAGGCATCATGAACGACATAAAAGCGCCCACTACAAAGGGCCTTCGGTTTGGGTTTTCTGACGTCCTGATAGCTGCTAAGTTCCACTGATCAAGGATTTGAGCGCTTTTTTAATGTGTTTTAGCTGGATTCTAATAGTTCACCTGTTGAACGTAAGATATTTATTTTCGGAAAAGGGCTTTTTCATAAGCGTTTTTCTCTACAGCGACTACATGCCACGGCTGCTGGCGTGTTCAAGAAGGGTCGTTTGTGTTCAAGTTCTGTTTACATTTTTGCTGTTTTCTGCGCCGTGTTTAGTTTTGTGTGAATTGTTTTATTTATTTCGTTTTTGCTGCGCTCCAGTCCAAGAGTCCATGCCAGCTCTCCGGACGTCCTCAATATTGCCTATTTGGACGACGGTTGGAGATCTCGGGCGCTTCACAATAGGTACCATTTCTGAAGGTGCGTTGCACTCTTTTATGAACACTGGATTATAAATGCATGGTTTTGACATACTCATTCGGAACACTAAGCTCTACGGCTCTATCGTAACGGCGCCTTAAATACTGGAGATGTAGCTACAGCTGCACAAAGTACGTCGCGTTGAACTCCACCAGGGGACGCGCAACACGAAGTAATTGTGCCCGCCCCTATAGAAAAGGTCTATAGACAGTCTATAGACTTCTTATACACTCTACTACCTTCCTATAGATATTTATTTTTGTCTTCTCTTAGTTTATAGACTGTCTGTAGGCAAGTCTACTAAATGTGTATGATCATAAATCTATAGATTGTCTATATGCTGTCTATAGGATTTGTGTTGCCTATGGACTGTTCTCTAGAGTTCGTCTATAGAGACTATAGACTTTATAGACAGAAGTTTGTGGACAGTATATATAGACTGTCTAATGAAGTTTTTGTAAGGGCGCGATCTCAAAATATAAGGAGATCACTAATGGGTAACTGAGAGGACGGCGATTTAGCTAGAGCCACTAATCAGTAGATTAGAGAGGCGAGAGATATGTATGAGCCATGGATTTCGGTATCGATAATAAAGGCATGATTTATTAGTTCGTTGAACGTGCCCGAGCCCTGCCTCATCGCCCAGCCTTGGAGCATGAATGCCGCCACACGGTTGTCTGTCCCGGCACTTAATTCTTCATTTCGCGCTGACCAATCACGGTAGAATTCAGTGGCGCGTGGAAGAGCGGCGTGCTTTTGATTTATTCAGCGAAGAAAACTGTGGCGTGCCCTATTCAAGTTCGAGCCAGTTATTCCACAACTAAAAGAAATCTTGACAAT
Source organism: Amblyomma americanum (assembly GCF_052857255.1). Classification (NCBI taxonomy): domain Eukaryota; kingdom Metazoa; phylum Arthropoda; class Arachnida; order Ixodida; family Ixodidae; genus Amblyomma; species Amblyomma americanum. The sequence continues at coordinate 198,818,903 of NC_135501.1, read as the reverse complement.
AAATTCTATTCAATTCTAATAATTTTGAGCGTGCCCTATTTGATTCGTTCAGGGAATCAAGTAGGAGGATATTCGATTCGCTATTCGCCCCCTTTCGAATATTCGAGCACTCCTACTGTCTGAACTGAGCTCAATTCTTAGGCTTTATCTAAAAGAAGCCAGATTCTTATTTAGCCATCACAGCAAAACAACGAATTTCTTTTAAGTTGTGTGGCATTAAGATGGCCGTAAAGCAGCAATCTCTTCCAGTCATCCTGTATGAGGGGCGTTCCTCGGGTCATCAATGGCAAGAAAGTGAACAACTTAAGAGTAAATTTAAACATTTGTTTTTCTAAACTGACATACTCACTAGCACACTCTGCTGCGGACAAATTTTTTCAAACTCAAGACAAATGTTGATATTATGGTCACGATTTCATGGCGCTATGCTGAATTTCCCTCCCTTCTGAACATTTCCTAAATATAGGGGCAGCGGTCTAAGTATTCTTCCTTGAGCCCTGCATTTCATAATCACGGGGTTCGTGCGAATCGGTTCGTTACGGTGTCTGAACCCTTGCAAAGCAGGGAGAAATCGATACGAATAATAATAATAATAATAATAATAATAATAATAATAATAATAATAATAATAATAATAATTGGCTTTTTGGGGAAAGGAAATGGCGCAGTTTCTCTCATATATCGTTGGACACCTGAACCGCGCCGTAAGGAAAAGGACAAAGAAAAGAGTGAAAGAAGAAAGGAAGAGAGAGGTGCAGTAGTGGAGGGCTCCGGAATAATTTCGACCACCTTGGCATCTTTAACATGCACTGACATCGCACAGCACGCGGTCGATACGAATCGGCCGAAACGATTTTCGCGATGACATCTCCCATTCTCTTTTGCCAGTGCGCCTTAACTTGGCTAAACCTGGAATTCAGCGAAAAGCAAGCACGCTTGCTAAGCGTCTGTGGCTCGTCCATGGCAGCTCCGCTACACGCTCGCGACAGCCGTTCTATATAGTATGCCCACACGACCACGTGGCTATGGCGTCGTATCACATATGGTCTTACGTTATGACACCCCTATCGGATGTCATCACGTGGCTTCACATCACCCCATCGGATGATCTTAAGGTCAAAGGTCAACCCAAAGGTCATCCAATGTCAAAGGTAAACTAAAGATCATGGGTCAAGGTCACTGGTCAAAGGTTCGACACCATAACCACTACCACACATGGTCATACACGGCTAACGTGGTTGGGCTGAAGGTCGTTCAAGGTCATTCTCCGGCCTACGCGATGACTGCGTTACCTAGCGTTGTGAAGCTTCTCGCTTCAAAATAATTGTTCTAACCATTGCTTCCTCTCTAGAACACTGGGAATACCTCATCACGCAGTACACGGGGTCCGCGTTCAAAGCAAGAGACACGGTGTCCATTCGGGACAACGCCACGGGACTAGCGGAGCTTCTAATGGACGACGCCCGGCTGCGACGCGATGACTCTCGGCTGCTGGTGGCATGGACCCTGTTGCACAAGCTTCTACCTTTCGCTGACGAGCAGAAGATGACCTCGCTGGCTACGGAGAAATATGGGCGTCAGCAAAAAGCCGTCACCGATTTCTGCTACGACGCAGTCTCCGATGTCATGGCTCTGGCCGCCTCTCAGCAATACTTCAGCCAATGTGCGTACCACTCGCTACACTTTGGCCAAAAATTCGTTGGAGGCACATATATATCCCTTACCTACGGGAAGGCGAAAGCCGTTTGCAATTTTTACACAAATTATAGATCTTTCGGTAATCATAAGGTCACATGACCTATAGTGGCGATGTAATGGACGGACGGTCACCGCGAGTTACAGCCATCAAAGGCTATAGCCTTAATATATCCCTTCGGAAAGCATAATCAATTTTAGTGTACAGTGAGCGTGTTGCTGTTGTGCGCTAATTCCTTGAATTTGGGTTAGTGCTATAGTTGAAGTGCCGCGTCCGGGCGGCCTCGTTTGCATTTGAGGCGGCGTTAGTGAGGGCTGTGCAACCCTTTACACTATAATCGTTGATCCAGAACATTCCAAAACAAATATACATGATACACTGATACAGTGCATCATGAGATATTCATGATAGATTGTTTTTTTACATGCCTTTGTTCGTCGGGATTAGTGAAGTCAGTTGTTTGACCTTGACAGTTTGTACTAACAGATTTAGGTATCGTTTTACTAAGAACTGTTACATGTATTTTTGCATTTACGCCCCTTACTCAATGCCTCCCAGGAGTCCTGTAAGGTACTCGTAAATAAATAAACAGACCGGAAGCTTTTGTGGCCGACACATGCAAGTGCCGTGATTAATAATAGCGCTTGTAGTAGCCTCAAAAGTGTAGTGTACACGGGAATTGTACTAAGGTGAAGTCTGTTGATGTGAGGTGACGTTTTCATTGTCATTATCCCCGCTGCGGAATTTGCATACCCTGCGAGGACTTACTGATTGGGAGGCGGCATTTATCTCTTATGCAGATAATGGCGAACTGGCCCTCCAGAAGTAGTCAGTTTTTACAATAACTTTGCTAGCCCTAGAAACAGCAAATACAGGGTCGCTCAGTATGGAAGAGAACATGGGAGCTCGTTGCTGCCGAAAACCGGACAATGGGAGGCACCAGGCGCATGCGCGGGATGAGCAGCCTGCAGTGTTTAATGCGAGTACGCCTTTGGAGTCTATTCTCGCTGACTCTAAGCGGCAGGGCTTCGCGAACTGCGATGGCCACGTGCTCCCGTGTTCCCTGTCATACTGAGCGACCCTGTGGATAAAGCGAAACATTTTTTACCACGTGCCAGCTCACTTTTCTCAGCAACTAACAGAGCATCCTCCTAAAAGTGTTCATAAAAAATGTCTCCGAGCCACAAAAGTAAATGTTACATGCGTGTTCTTTTACGAGCTGTTGAAGTAAATATGCTTATTTGCGCCTGTTTATTAGTTAGTGCAGCAAATAAATAAAGGGACAGCTTTTGCAGAAGTTCCTGATGAGGAGACAAAAATTTCCAATCAACCAAATTATTTCTCTTTAAAGAATCAGGGTGTGTGAAAACATATTACTGCCCGGCGATTACTAACGTAACCTCAAAACGGTCGTTAACCTCAAAAGGATAGTTATTCTTTCGTATATGCTTCAAACTTTTGAGGGCTGCACCACGTTCCTGAGATGCAACCAGTTTACCATCATCGCAATTCTAATAAGATGGCGATCACGTTTTCATCTCGCAGCTTGCACGATTGCATCCAATCGATTGTCGCTTTTTGGCTCATATGATCATACGACTATTGGTTCATTTGCTTTTGCCTCTTAATGCGGCTAATGATTGTGTGCAGTAGCAGTTTAGGGCTACTTAATTCTGGTTTCTCTATTCATACGAGAAGAACATGACTGTTGGCTGACGGGCAGTGACGTCATCAGTTATGTCACCGGAGCGGGTAAATCCCATTGGCTTGATGGAAGTGACGTCACTATAGACAAGGTTCGTATGTGTGAAGCCTGCGCCTGCCGTCTGTGGCAGGTGGGGGGGAGGAGGTATACCGGATGAGTTGGGGAAGAGCAAACTGAAGCTCGCAAGCCCTAGTAGTCACTTCCGGTCAGGGCAGCAGCAACTTCGAATGCGGTGGAGTTGCCAGTAGATAATAGAATTAATGACCCTGAGTTTTTTTACATGTCTTCCGCGTTCAACAACTTCACACCTAATTTCAGTTATCCCGATCCCTTAACTTTAGAATTTGGTGCGAAGCTGCTTCAAAAGCATTGGAAACTTCAAGCCCTGAAGAAGGGAGTTTTATCGTAGTTTTATGCTTAATGGAACATATACAGGGACTGGCATTTGTATGTGCCAGATTTTTTAAAAAAAATTCTATGCGCAAAATGCTGGCTTAATCGAGAGCAAACACCACTCACAAGGTAGAATATTATTGCATAAGTTGTTAGAGATCTAAATAAACATCGGCGCTTGGCTGTATTTGGTGGAATTAGCGAGAAACTTTTCGGCTACGAGTACAGTTTTTGCAGGCGCGAGCCAAGCATCCGGTCTAGGGTTCCTCGATGCGCGCGCCCCCGCGGGGGAGCGCGCATCGAGGCACCCTAATTTGGTCTCACAGGCTGCGCCATCTGCCGGACAGCTAGGCAAACGAGGTCCCGGCTCAGTGGGTGAGAGAGAAGCCCGCTCTCTTCGAAGATGAGCGGGGGAGGAGGGAGAGGGGGTCATTTGGCCGTCCGGCAGATGGCGCAGCCTGTGAGACCGGATGCTTGGTTCGCGTCTGCAAGAACTGTACTCGTAGCCGAAAACAGTTTCTCCCTAATTCCACCAAATGGAGGCAAGCACCGATGTTCATTTAGATCTTAAACCACTCCCTTGTGAGTGGTGTTTGCTCTCGATTAGTCCAGTATTTAGCGCACAGCAATTTTTTAAAACCCGGCACATAAAAACGTAATTCCCTGTACCATGCTGACGACACTGTCTTCTTTCATCCGACGTGTCCCTGGCAGTTGTTCCCCAGAGTGCACTGGGGTCAGCCCACTGGATTACCACGGACGTTATAGAAGCTCTGAAGACCAAGATAAAGGAGACGGAATGGATCCAGGGAGACGCTTGGTGCGTAATGTCTGACAAGGCGAAGTACCTCCAATTCACCCTCGGCTTCCCGGAAGGCCTCAGCAAAGAGTCCCAGGTGGAGTCCTTCTACGGTGAGCTATCCACCAAGCAGTAGCGTCACTGCGTTTCTGCCGATATCAGTGCTCTCCTAATATGCTGTTCTACAAGTGGAGAGTGACACACTAGAATTCAATTATGTAAGTGTTCACTGATACAGCATAATACATTCTCTGAATAATCGCACCAACTCCCAATCTTGAACACGATTGCCCTAACCACGGTGGCTGTTTGCTGATTAGCTGGTCTTCTTATTCCACCAATTATTTCATCCGGCGTGTCATATCTTGAGGACAAGGAAAAGGAATAGGAACAAAGACTGGGAATACAAACAATCACATCATAATTAACAACAGCCTGACTACGTCAAATGCAGGACACAAGCCTCTCCCGTTAGTGGTTCTGGTTGTTGGTGAAAAATTGTGTGCAGCCCGGGCGTGCAACTGTTTCTTGGAGAACACCTTCGCTGCAATGCACAGGGTTGGGGGAGGGGAGTTAAAGAGATAGAATCGAGGACGGGTCCGGGGGCGGAAATGGCGGCAAGAGCACGGCAGAATGCGGCACGAAAAGCGCGATACACAGGCACGAGAAACAGTGGGCGGCCACACATTGCGAAGCGCGCACTGGTGTGAGTCAGAAGACGCCCATGCACTCATTGATCACAGTATGTTTCTGAGTGCAGGAGGAGGGGAAGTGGAGACGCCAAAGAGTCTCTGGAAAGGGGTTTGCGGGCACACACAATGTAGCGCGCGTTGGTGAAAATTCAGCACACTGGGGCACAATGCACAGAAGGTTTGTGTTCACAGCACGCAGCACAAAGCACTGGGCTGACACTAGATTCGCCTGCGAAGGCCTTCCTCATCGATGAAGGAGACTAGAGCGGACAGTGCAGCTTTCCTTCTGTGTGGCGATGCCTCAGGGAAGACTAGGTCGCCGGAAGTGGCAGACGGCAGGCCGAGCTTGCTGCATTCGGCGCGCATTATGGAGAGCACGTTAGCATTAGCGGGGCATTCACAGAGCAGGTGCTCAACTGTTTCTGTCTCTCCGTCGTCAATACAGTTTGTGTCGGCCTCTCCCATGAGGCGGTGGCGTCGGTCTGCCGTGAAGACACAACCAATCCTGATGCGCAGGAGTAGAGAGTATGCCGCGCGTCCGAAGGCAAGGTACGGGACAGGCCTTGGGAGCTTGCCGGCTGCGACGCGGGGGTCTGGGTGGCAAACTGCAACCTTGTGGCGCAGTATGTGACGCGCTGCGTCAAAGGCCGAGATAGCCTCACAAACTGGAGCTGCTGGGTTGGAGTGGACTGCCTTGGCGAGTCGGTCAGCAGCTTCGTTTCCTGGCACTCCCACGTGGGATGACACCCACTGCAACAAAGTATCCCAGCCGCGCGCACTGAGCGGACACAGTTTGTGGTGGAGCCACTGTACACACATTGCACTGCGATCCGGATGAAGGAGTTGCGAGAGATCAGCACGAGAGTCACTGAAAATAGCGACTTTGGTGAGGTTGGCTTGTTCCAAGATGACGTCAGCGGCGAGATGTAGTGCGGCTATTTCGGCGGTGGTAGACGAGGAGAAATATCGGAGTCGACACTGCCTCTCGATGCCAAGGGAGGGGATCGACTACGCACGCGGCGGCTGCCTTGTTCCCGTCCCGTGTAACGGACCCATCCGTGTAAAGGTGGGTTCTTTGTGCGTACTTCTCCCGAACGAGGAGCTCCTGCCGTAGCGCGCATTGCGGCGTGCGGAACTTTGAGCGGACGCCTGTGATGCTCAGGTTGATGGTGAGTGAAGGCTCCTGATGTGGGCGGTGGCACTGGTGGAGCTGCGACAGGATCAGCTCGGACGACAAAGTTCAAGTCGTGCAGGGCTTGTGCCATGCGCGAGTGCGGCGAAGCGCGTATAGATCGGCAAAGAGCTGAGTGGTGCCGGGCGCACGATGTAGGCGTTCAATGCGGTTCAGCGCAGTACGATACACTCGCCGCGACACGGGCCACACTTACAGCTCAGTGTGCGTGGGTCCTACTTGAGAAGTGCGTGGGAGACCAGCAAAGCGTCGCGTGGCTGTGCGCTGATCGATGTCGAGGCGCTTCCACACTGTCGGCCGGAGGCGTAGCAGGGGGAGGGCATATAATAGAGTTTTAGCTGTGCGTACGCAACCGCTTAGCGTACGCAAAGGAGTTTGCGGGGACGGTAGTGCGCATGCGCAGAACGCAAGCGCAAGCCCTGCGTCTTGCGTGCGTACGCTAGCCAGCGGACTTTGCGTTGCGGCGCTTGCGTGGCTTGCGTACGCTAACTTTGACAAGATGGCGGCGCCCTTCTCACCCGCTTCGGAATAAAAACATGTCGCCGCCGGATTCTCCGACGCAATAGCTCGCTCAAATGGTAGTGGTTCGCTTTTATTTCGCCTACTCTTGCCCACACACAGTGGTATAAGCGATAACTAGCCCCTGTTTTTCAGATAATTTGGTGATTTTCAAACTCCTAGGCCTAACTACATGCAGTGTGTTTTCCTCGTAGCAACGACACCTGGCGAAGCAGTTTTCTGGCTTTTAGCCAGTTCTTACATTTTCTTCGGTTTGCATAGTTTTTCTTCTTGGAACAAAAAAAGCTCACAATGCACTCACACTAGTTATCAGTAATCACGAATGAAATGTTCTTCAACCGAGCGTTGATTTGGTTTGACGTTTCGTCACTAGATGGCGCCACGTGCGCCTGAGGGACGCTACGGCACGGCCAGCTAAAACTATGCTTCGGAGCGGACAACGTAACGCACGCAACGCCGTAGCGCTTTGCGTACGCAAGCACTTGCGTACGCACAGCTAAAACTGCCTAATATGCGTGCCGTGGCGATGCTTTCGTACAGCCGTAGGTGGAGTGTGCGAGTCGTTCCCTGTCCCTTGGCTAAAAGCCTGGCTGCGTATTCTGCGACTCTTTTGTTTTCTTCGCGATGGTCGCCAACTGCTGATTTGTAGATGAGGCCTTGGTCTAAGCTTAATCCGAGGTACTTCCCAGTGGTTTTCCAGTCAAGGAGCCTTGAAGTGGAAGGGGGCGTGTCAACCTGCGACTGGCAGCCCTCGGGTGAAAGTTGATTGCCACAGTTTTCCCCGGTGAGGTGTTAAGGCTAATTCCGCTTAAGTAGCTGGCAACGGCGTTAAGCTCAAGATATAATTATAATTATAATTGGTTTTTTGTGGGAAAGGAAATGGCGCAGTATCTGTCTCATATATCGTTGGACACCTGAACCGCGCCGTATGGGAAGGGTAAAGGAGGGAGTGAAAGAAGAAAGGAAGAGAGAGGTGCCGTAGTGGAGGGCTCCGGATTAATTTCGACCACCTGGGGATCTTTAACGTGCACTGACATCGCACAGCACACGGGCGCCATAGCGTTTTTCCTCCATAAAAACGCAGCCGCCGCGGTCGGGTTCGTACCCGGGAACTCCGGCTCAGTAGATGACGGCGAATCTCGGGGCCATATAAGGTGGGTCCAGAGGCGACAATGGCTATGTCGTGCGCATATATGGCCACTCTGATTTTGTGCTGGGACTGTGGCAGACATTTGGGAAGGCGTGCTAAGCCCAGGTTAAATAGGGGCTCAGAACGCTGCCCTGTGGAACAACTGTGGTGACAGTGCGCGCAGAGCTGAGAGCGCCTCCCACACGAACTTGGAAGGATCGTTCAGTCAGGAAAGCTTTGACGTAGCGGAATAGCATTCCTGAGACTCCGAGCCAGGTGAGTGACGCTAATATAACATCATGCGGCAGGAGATCAAATGCGCTTTTTATGTCTAGGAGGACGAGGTAAGCTGCGTGGCGTTTTGTTTTGGCCTCCTCTATAGAATAGAGATAACTTGTGTTATATGCAGTTTGCGGTACGGCGCCGTGAGCGGAATCCGCTTTGTTCAGGGGCGAGGGCGTTGCGAACAGCGGCAATCCAGTTTAGTCTGCGCAGGGCTATGTCCTCGAGCGCGTTTCCCGCTGCGGAGGTCAGGGAAATTGGCCGGTACGAGGAGAGAGCGCCCGGGGGTTCGCCCTTCTTGTGGACGGGCACAACGATCGCAGAACGCCACCCACCAGGGATGTTGCCGCTATCCCAGACTGCGTTGAACGCGGCGCGGAGGTCTGTCCGCTGCTGCCTGTCCACGTTAAGCAGCATGCGATAGGTGACGCCGTCAGCTCCGGGAGCACTTGGGCTGCAGTGTTGTTGGCGCTCGAGGGCGTTGCTCAGGTCGTGGGTGGTCAGAATCGCACTACACACTTCAGCGGCGGAAGAGGAGGGCTGGGTGGCGCAATGTTCTGGGACGCGCAAAGAGGTGCGGCGAAACTGTCCGCCAGAATTTCTGCGCGGGTCCCTGTGTCTATTCCCCGGTTGATTGCAATGGCCAGGGCAGGGCAACGAGGCACTCGAGGGTTGAGCATGGCGTGAAGAATTTTCCACGCTCGACCAGGGCGCCTTGTATCGCTGAGAGCTGCGCAGTCTGGCCCAGCTTTGTTTGCGGCGGCGGACCGCGTGACGACGGCACGCCGCGTCGAGTCTGTAGTGCAGGGTCCAGTGTTCCGGTTTGCCGGTTCGCAAGGCTCTGCGCTGTGCGATGCGCCTTGCCGCACGGCTGGAACAGCGCACAGGGTTGTTGCCAGACGAACACAGTTAACGATATGAGCGAGAAAGCTGGTTGAAGGGGGCAGTAGTGCTTCACACAGATCGCGGAATACACTCCACTTCACAACACTGTATATGTTCTCGTTGCTGCCCGGTCACAGTAGGAGGGGGTGAGCACGATCGGAAGGTGGTCGGAGCCCTGCATGTCCGGCTCGCACTTCCAAGCGTAGGCACACATTCCGGACACTAGTGTGCGATCGATGGCGTTGTGGCGCCCTACTCGTTGAACACGGGTGGGGGAGCCGCTGTTTATGATGCTCAGTGTGGATGTCTGAGCAGCCGACAAAAGCTCACGTCCTCGGCGGTCGATGTTGCCGCAACCCCAATAAGTGTGGTGGGCGTTGAAGTCGCCGCATATGACAGCGTCGTTGCCAAGGCGAGTCCGGTTGGAGAGGGCGGAAGGAGAGGTGGGCTGAGAAGCGGGAGGCATGGCCAGCATGGTTGCGGGCGCCGTTCGCTTGGCCAGCAGACGACGCGTCCCGGGAGCGCCCGTCGCCATTGGCCCGACGAGGGAGGCCGGTGGGCGGGGCCTGCTGGTTGCGCCGCTGCTGTTTCCCTTGGGGCGCGTCGGAGGAAGAGGGCTTCTCCGCCGCTTTGGGTGGGGCCGCGTTGGTGGCGGGCAAGAGGTGGGTGTGGCCATCCCACACCGGCATTGCATCATACTCCTCGGCCCGGAAAGCGCCCTCGACAACGACTGCCTGCGCTGCGGCAGACTTTTGGGGATTTGATATTCCCGCGCTGCCTGTGGCATTCGCTTTAGACGCTGTCGGGGGCTTTAGAGCTGAAGCAAGGGACGTTGGAGAAGCTTTTGGTGTTGTCTGGGTGCTTCTCCCTGTCCTCGCTCTTGTGGGGATGGCGCTGCGTTGCTGGTTTCAGTAGGGTTTCAGGCATCGCTTGCGGCAGTTCTGTGGTGGTGTGCGGGTTCTGAGCCGCTGGTGTTGATTGGGTTGCAATCGGGGATAGGTCCGAAAAGTTTGGCGTTGCTGGATCGATCGGCGCAGGGTCGGACATCCAGTACAGGATGGTGCTGTCATCATGCGATGTGGTAGCACCCTTGGCTGCAGGGGTGCATGCAACCTTTTGGGAGGAAAGCGTTGTTGCTGGTTGCAACAGTAGGATGGAGCTTTTTTCTCCAGCCTCAACGGGTATGGGGGTGACGATAGTTTCGGGAGCTGCATTTGGCAGGCTTGTAGCAGATGCAAATGGGGTGCCAGGGCCGCTTTTGGGGGGAAAGCAGGCGCTGAGTAGCAGAGATGAGGTGACGTGCCTCTGCTTGCAGCTCAACGATGCGGCTGGCTTCAGCAAAGAGTTGCTGCAGCGTGCGTGTGCAGCCGACACTGCCAGCACGGCGGTGACGGCCGGCAAGTTGCCCGTGGAGGTTGGCAGGGACTTGCTCCATCGTCTCCTAAAGACGGGAAGGTAAAATAAAGAAAAGGCTACGAAAAAACAAAGTGCCCCATGGCGGGACAAGCACTGCGCGACTATAAAAGGTTACAGAGCGAGAGACTCCAAAAGCCTCTCCCAAATCCTTCTAATTAACCATGTCATGTGCCAGCAGCGGCCACACAATCGAGTCTGAAAAGACTTCACGCAATCTACCCATAAGACTGTAAAGCCACAAGGCGCACACTGTGGCATACAGTCGGACTTATAGTGGGCGCTGTCAGGCTAATGATGGTGATGATGAGCCTACAAAAACAACAAAGTGATAGAAAAGACAAAAGAACCGATGATTGAGCGATGGGAGCATATATGCTGTCCAGCTAGCTCTCATCCGAGAGTTGAGCAGATGCTAGTGGAAAGGGCTTGAATGGCTGCAAGGTACCAATGACTTCCGGAAGAGTGTTAGCGACCATCAATATAAGTTCCAATCAAACTGTTTTTATCATCATCTTATTCATGTACGTCTATTGCACGTGCATTTGACGGGACTGAGGAATCATTCGAAAAATGATTCGTGGTTTAGCATTGCTAACCACGAAATATGGCGCGAAAGCTCAGTGTTTTGCAGGTGGACACCAGCGCCACGTACCTGAAAGCGCGATTGAGGTGTCCATTGACCCAGGGAGCCAGTTATGCGCGTCTTCAACTTTTTCATCGTCAGTGCCAGTTCACTCAATGTACGCCGGCGGCCTATGCATGCTCCAGTACCACGTTTCTGTAGCCATGTTGTCAACGCTAACGCGTAATGATGTAGTGCCATGTTTCTGCCACAATGTTGTCCACGGCAACGCATGCAGCGCACATTTCTCTGTCACTACCAACACGTAGCTCAAAGCGCGAATATTAGTTTGATAATAGTATTAGTTGAAGATGACCTGCAGTGCACAGCGCGAGATTGTGTTGCAGTAATTAACACGAGGCGTGTTTGGCTCCGGTGAAATTAAGGCTAGTGCTCTCGCGCTGTGGCCTGGGAAGCTGACCTGCTCGCGCCGCCGCGGGTTCGAATCCCAGTCACGGATGTTTATGTGATTTATTTTTGTGTCTTTATTTCTTTCGACATAAACCCACAAACATCGCAAGGCCTCGCTCGGTGTTTGTCAGTCGGGATAATGATTTCGCACCAATAAACGAGAAGTTGAAATCAGGCGAGTTTGAAGGAAGAAGATTGCAGTGTACTTTTGAACCAACGCCTTTGATATTTGCGTATTCAACTATTCATCGCTCGTGGCCTGCGACCATTAAAATCAATCGTTAACCTTCAGTCATGTTGTCATGTCCTTCGGCTTGCCGCTCCGTCAATGTTATATTTTACTTAATCAATTTAAATTGAAATTTTATACATGCGACCTGCTGGCAAATAAGTTTACTTACGCTATCAGTGACATAACAATGCACATTTTTTTTTCTTTTGGTCGACATTGCAGCGGACTTCCCCAATGTCGGCGCAAATTTCTTTGATCCGTACTTGGAGTCGCATCGACTGCTGACGACTCGAGAATTCAGGGGTAACCTCAACGCGAAATTCAACGTTACGGCGGCCAACGCGGCCTACAATCCCGTGGAACACAGTGTCGATATCTATGCCGGGCTCCTGCAGCCGCCCTTCTTCATCAACAACGGTCCTGCTGCAATGAACTACGGAGGACTGGGACAGGTATACGCTTACCGGCGTACGCGTGGTCTTTATACCAGGTGTTTCAGGAAAAACTACGTCTTTCTCAGAAATAGCTTTTTTAGGTGAAAATATGGCTTTTTTGGCATAGTATTACCAGTGTTGGCGCGCACCAAAAAACCGGTGTATCGTTTTAAATACTAAGCTGCTCAATTAATTGTTAACAATTAACTTTATAACTAGTAGAGTTAGGCATCTGGTCGGAATTAGAGATTCCTAGCTGCTCGTCAGTAACAGTCATATTAGTTTTTATAATTTATAAAACTCGATCGCTCTTGGTGCTGTGGGTTGACAAAATTTGCCTTTTTTGTACTAGTTGTGTGCACTGGAAAGATTGCCTTGCCTGCATGCTTTCCGAAAGCGCATGTATTTTGGCACGATGTACGCAAACTGTTGTTTACGCGTTGTTTGTGACTGTACCTCCTTTCTTTCGAATTAATTCGACAAAGCACCCTCTATGGCCTTTATGGCACCTTAGGCGTTCATGTTGCGTCTAGCTTTTCAAAGATTTTCATTGAGCCGCAAACAGTCGCTACCACCAATTCATATCTACAGAGGAGTTGCTACCCCAGAAAGCGTGTAGCCATGAACCGGTTCCTGAATATAGCATGGTTTCCAACCAATTTTCTTGGAGTCTTAGTTTTTGCGACAATTATCTGCCGCGCATGAGACGTCGGTTCGACTAAAATTACCGAACGTGAACCCGTGCCAACAGGCGCCTACCTACTGATTACAAGACTGGCGTGCTCAATATTTAAATGTCGATGATTTAATCAAGTTGAGCACCAAAGCATAAGTCCTCATTTATTACTGCAACGCCTCTGTGCTCGATTGGCAACCTGCCACAGCTTGCGGCACAAGCCGATGAGGCTGTAGCTGTACAATTTTATAACCTGACTGTGGATCCAAACTTCACTGACCTAACTGAACTTATCGTGACATAAACTTCGCTTGCCGACAGCTTTTTCTTAAAAGAAGCGAAAGCTGCAGAGACATCGCGTCTGTAACTGTGTCTCTCCACCTCTTTGGATCTATAGGTGTCTGATTTAAGTCCTACTTCGGCTTGGCACCTGCTTCCAATAGCACTGATACGAGCTTTTTTGCCACCTGCGCTGATAAGTTAAATACAACAAAATTACCACGGTTGGAGCATTAAGATGCCAGTTGACCTCCGTGCGCAGCTCCCATTCCGGGGACGTAGTGCCGAGGAAGATCAGAGGAAGATCATTGTCGGCCCAGTTATTGAAGGAAAGTGCTCTCAACGCGAGACACCTCAAACCCTACTTTCGTCGGCTTTCTTGTGTTCAGTGTTTCAGATCAACAAATCTCGATGTCTACTTGACAGATCCGGTTAACAGATCACGACGGTCCACTCACAGAAATTGATGCGAGGGCTGTAATTACTGAGAAAACTTGCTCATGTATAACCGTAGAAACGCAAAGTGTAACAGCATCAGCTTGTCCAGACGCCTGTTACTCGCTGTCCCTGCGTATGGCTCCCCTGACAGCTCACAGTAGTTTTGGGTTCCCAGTAACACATGTGTTTCGGTTCCTGATAACATTTTCTTGCTGATTAATCGAAGCAGAAACCAATCTTTGCCGCCACCACGTGCTTCAAAAACCCGCGACGGACGGACGTTAGCGTAGAGAACCTGGTGTGCTCGAACAAACTACCTTTCCCGTGGCGCTTTAGGGTAAAAAATTCGCTTTTATGGTCAAAATATATCGTTGGCTATAATTTTTAGAGTTATAGCATTTTTTTTTTTAGTGTCAGCTCTTCTTAGCTAGCTCCTGAATTTCGCCCCGTCAGCGTCGGCTTCAGCAGCGGCACCTGTCACCTTCCTCGGTTGCAAGGTCGCAAAGTGGAAAGAGGGAAATTACCCTCTCCACTTCTAGGTGATTTGAGGAAGAGGGAAAGCGAAAGATGGAAGAGGATGGAAGGTGACGGGTGGCCGAATGGTTTGGGCCCCTCATAAAAATGGTCTATAGACAGTCTATAGCCTTTTTATAGACTCTATTGCCTTCCTATAGATATTTCTTTTTGTCTGTTCATAGTCTATAGACTGTCTATAGACAAAAGTCCACTAAAAGTGTATGGCCATAGTTCTATAGATTGTCTCTAGACTGTCTATAGGATTTGCATTGCCTATAGACTTCTCTACCGTTTGTCTACAGAGAGTCTATAGACTTTATAGACAGAAGTCTATGGACAGCCTAAAGACTGCCTAGAGAAATTTTTTTAAGGGGCGTCCGCCGATGCTGCGGTAGGTACAGTTAATCCTAAACCCGCCTAAACCTGCTGCAAAATATCACTTCAGTCCTGGGAAAGTCCGCTTTCACCTCCGGCTTTCTGACTTTGCGACAAAATAAAGAACAGGACAAGTCCGTAAAATATTATTTGCTGTTACACCACAGCTAGTGCTCAAACATTTCCCGTTCGACACTCGTAACTGCACACCGATTTTTTTTTTTTTGAAATGCCATTAATTGCAACAGGGGAGTATATTCCCCTCCTTAGGAAAAGCGGCTGTTTTCGTGTTCTGTATCGTCGGCTTCATTTCCAAGAAAAGTCCTCGCATAGATTAGTCTATGGCTGTGCGGCATCATAGCCTGCAATAAAAATGACGAATATGCTGGGCATAAATGCAGGTGGATTGCAATTTGCTCTGCATCTTAGAGCCCGACTCTGCCGATTTAGTCTACTTTTCGCAATTTGATAAACTGTAATACGCTTAATTTCTCTTACCTAGCGTTCCTCTCCAAATGAGACGCGAGCATGACCCTGCGACCGGCAATTGCAGATTCTCGGCCACGAAATTATGCATGCCTACGACGTTGCTGCAATGTCGACTGACTACCTGAATCGTCGGGTCGACTTGGGCAAATCGCCGACAATGGAGCTGCACGCAGCCAAAGTGTTGTGCCTTCGTTCATCCTACCAAAAGGTTCGTGTCTGTTAACCGCGCCTTGCGCGCAATCATTTTGATGCAATATTTTGACGGAACATTGCGTTAACGTCGGTTGTTTTCGCGACGTTTTCCCTTCGTAGGTTAGGTCTGAAGCGAGGAAATAGGAATAATGGTTTTAACTGATGCGAATTTTGACTAATTCGAAGCGTAACTAGCGTATTAAATGCGCTACAAATCGATATAATCAAGTGAGAAACATGCACCGTCTCGCTGCTTCCGCCTCGCCGTGCCATCTGGTGGCCTTCGTTGTTAACGCAGCAAAGCGGCTGATTTGATTTTGAGAGCCGGTTTGTCCTGTTTAGGATCTCGACTGGAAAGAACTTCAGTCTACAGTTTTGTTGGATAGCAAATAATCCACGACACAGCGTCCGCGGCAAAGTCGCAAGTATGCTGATGGTGGTACTGTAGGTATGCTTATGCTCAGTATATTTTGAACACCTCGTTCCAGAATGTAAGACGTATCGAATTACATCTGGAGGCCATGAAGGTGAATCTCGTCCTCCCGAACCATGGCGAATGGAAGCATTGGTTAGAACTTCTACCAGTCTGAAGTCGTTGTCGCCGGCGAATTATCTATCAACATCGCATTGCGTAGCCATGTCCCAAAGCCTGGCAAAGCGAAAAAGGTGTCTCAATGGCTGCGGCACACAAACTTTACCCACAAGTATACGCCTAACTGTTCCACACCATCCTGGCGTCTGACTCAACTACGGCGAAACATTTCTGCAGACCGGCACAAATACGCGACATTTTCATAATGCATTCTCCGAAGCGCGCGAAAGACTTGTCTTGACTGTTCAAGCATTGCAGAATTAGGAATAACACTCGGAGCCTTAGTCTGTATCAACACCAACAAGTTTTTGTTACTGCGGTTGTTTTACGGCGTTCAGAATCGTCGACCCTTCTCTCGCCCCTATGAGACCTCGAAAAAAAATTGAAAATTGGTTTTTGGGGAAAAGAAATGGCTCAGTAAATCTCTCGCATATCGGCGGACACCTGAACCGCGCCGTTAGGGAAGGGATAAGGGAGGGATGTGAAAGGATAAAGGAAGAAACAAGTGCCGTAGTGGAGGTCTCCGGAATAATTTAGGCCACCTGGGGATCTTTAACGCGCACTGACATCGCACAGCACACGGGCGCCTTTTGCGTTTCGCCTCCATCGAAACGCTGCCGGAGCGGTCGGGTTCGAACCCGGTAACTCCGGCTCAGTAGCCGAATGCGCTAACCACTGAACCACCGTGGCGGGTGAAGTTTTCGAGCCAGTCAGTCTAGAAAACAGGCTATGCATTATTTTCTGTGTTCACTCTCGACTGGTCTATCCTGCGCCTGCAGGCGGAATCACTGTCACGGGCGAGGACGACTGACGACAATACGGACTCCGAAGGCGTCGCCGACTACGCGGGCCTACTGCTGGCGCACGCCGCCTACCGGAGAACGTACGACGACCAACAGAGGGCGTTTATGCCGCGCCTCACGCACGAGCAGGCCTTCTTCGTCTCTCACTGCCTGAAGTGGTGCTCTGGAACTGAAGGAACACGAAGTTCAGAACATGAGCGTTACTGGCACAGCCGTTCTCGATGCATCGTGCCCCTGCAAAACATGCCCGAGTTTGCGAAGGCTTTCTCCTGCAGAGAAGGTGACCTGATGAACCCCAGGGACCGATGCCGATTCTGGTAGAGCCGGAGCTCAGGAGCCAGTTAAGCGGACAACTGCTCTCCGGTTGCAAGTTATTGTACGCTAACGTGTGGACCCGATTTCAAGGATTTGCTCGTTTTATTTGTTTTTAATGTCACCTTTGGGTTGATCTCTTTCACATTTTTGGGAAAGTGTCCGGTATGATTTACATACCATGAAACCTTTACTTTTATTGCTACGACACTTCTCAGGTCTGTACTGCCGGAAATATAGGCGGAAATTCCTGCTTATTTATCGTATTTGCAAAAGAAGAACGCCGACAGCGAAGCGACTGGACGCTCTGCTTTACGCTTTGCTGATTACAGTCACAAATTCAGAACAAGTACTACAGCACTTCGCGAAACTTATCAGTGCCATTAAAAGGTACTATGAGTGAAGTGTTTGGCTTAATTTGAGCTCACTATTCTAAGAAGGTCGTTGACGAACCCCTAATCTAACACTGCGCGAGTGTTCATCCCTTATAAAATGGTCTACAGACTTCTTATAGGCTCTGTTGCCTTCCTGTAGATATTTATTTTTGTCTATTCATAGTCCACGGACAGCCTATAGAAAAAAGTCTATTAAAAGTGCATGGTCATATATCTATAGATTGTCCATAGACTGTCTATAGGATTTGTAATGCCTGTAGACTGGTATCTAGCATTGTCCTTAGGCAGTCTATGGACTTTGTTGACAGAAGTCTATGAACAGTCTGCAGACTGTCTAAAGAAATATTTGTAACGGGTGGTTCCTTTCGCGTGACCTTTACACCCACGTAGTCCAATCCTCAAATCTTACTGCTTATGGAAGCGTTCTTCTATGAGCAACGAATGGATGGGCTGATAGAATGAGTCCCTCACCGACATCTTGGGTCTATTCTCTGTGGCAGGTGCCCCCTTTGCAAAGTAACCAAGCAAACAGGTTTTTTGGTTCTCAAGTGTGCAACGGAGCCTTTACGGCACACCTAAAGACCGATAGGTGTCATAACGTGAGGACAACGGTTCACCTATACTTTACACAGGTTCAGAGCTTCAGGGCTGCCTTAAGTGCTTCTCTACGCGTCTAAGAAACAAGCCATTTCACGGTTGCTTTGGCAAATAGGGTACCTATTCATCTTGACTTTCTAATTCCTCATCGGGAAGGCATTTTTATCGAGTGACTGTCGCATTCAGTTAGATCGATTCCCAGTGCAGCCGGGCAACCGCCGGTAACGCAATAAGTGCTAGCTTTCCCCTCGCCTAGTGTGCAGCTTATCTTCTGGGTCTATCATCGTCATCATCATGAAAAAGCTCATCACAATCATCATCATTGTCAGGATCTGCAAAAGCCCAGGTCTTAGCAGCTCTCTGATGACTTGATTTGAACGTATGATCAGGAATCAAACTCGGAGGGAAAGGCACTATGGCTGAAGTAACAGTATAGGAGGATTTCAGCTATTAGGTTTGTGTGTTCCTATAAATGCGATCCTTGCACAGAGCTGAGCAAGTGTTTTGAGTGTGTCACAGCTGGCGCAAGTGGCCGCCTTTCAAAGATTTATATCCCCGCCCCGGGTGTCCAGTTTGCAAGAAGCCGACGAGAATTCGGCACCTCGCGGCGGTGGGTCTCTCACTGGACAATCAGGATTCCTATATTACCTGGACACAGGATCCATATCATCGTTCAGTACTTGATTTCATTAGATCATCCCACCTTTTTTCATTTATTTAAGCATCTTACTCATCTCTCCTTTCATAACCTTTAAGCCCTGAGGCAATAAACATCGCTTGAAAAAAAAAGTGCTTTGAACGCTAGAGGCCGCTGCGAAGAGAACACCTGAAAATTCTCTATCAGGTACTGGATTTCAAATACAAGACTTGAAGTGAAGCGAATGGCCCATGCATGCGAGCGATAAAAGCCCCGATCATCGTACTTCAAAGAGAGGAGGTGCGCTAATACACTTCAGCGCTCATCTGATCAAGGAAATATATTTTGGACAATTTTCTTATGAAGCACGCATTTATTTTCGGATTTTCAAGCAGAAGTAAGTGATGCCCGCGTCATCTAAACGTTAGAAATAATTAGGTCCAGTGTTGCGCTCACCTCAACGCCTTATTTGTTCTTATTTGTGTAGCATGGAGACTGTTGCGCCAGCAGAGACATCCTCATCAGGATTGCTTCTAGTCTTGTTCTCTGCTGTCGAATTTACTTTGTTGAGTAGGAATCGTGATAATGATACTTATAAAATTAATGCTAGCCAGGTCGAAAGATACACGTGAGACTTCCCATGGCGGCGTAAACATTTGAATTAAAATAATGTTTGAGTAAAGAAAGTAAAAATACTTGTCTTCTTCTTTCCGGGACGCGCACAGCAGCCCTTCCTGATGTGCGTGCGGTTTCCTTCAGTTCGTATATTGCGTCCCAACGTGTGATTACATTTCTCCGCTTCAATGGGCACGACAGCGATCACTCCAACGCCTAAGTGGCCAACGCTCCGTACTAAATTGAAAGTAACTCGGAATTTAATTAGTGCCGGCTATTTGCCATCAAGTTGAGCGAGTTGTCAATTAAATGATCAGTCGGGAGCTTTCCGCATACTCTTGCACCACCAGAACCTCGGCCATCCCAAACCTTCAGACAACATAGCATAGTACAGCGCATATTCTCCCAACACCAGCGGTCTGCGCACGGAACTGAAACCTAACAGGCACCTGATAATAATAATAATAATTGGTTTTTTGGGGAAAGGAAATGGCGCAGTATCTGTCTCATATATCGTTGGACACCTGAACCGCACCGTAAGGGAAGGTATAAAGGAGGGAGTGAAGGATGAAAGGGGTGCCGTAGTGGAGGGCTCCGGAATGATTTCGGCCACCTGGGGATCTTTAACGTGCACTGACATCGCACAGCACACGGGCGCCTTAGCGTTTTTCCTCCATAAAAACGCAGCCGCCGCGGTCGGGTTCGGACCCGGGAACTCCGGATCAGTAGCCGAGCGCTCTAACCACTCAGCCACCGCGGCGGGAAACAGGCACCTGACCTAACAGTTCCAGCGTCACGCTCGGTTGAACATGGAAAATTTAGATTGTAGATGGTTCCTGCGGAAATTTCCTGTACATTTTGTGTTTTTTACCTCCAATTCTAACGACCCCGGTTCCCACCGGTTGCGAAATCTGATATGGTCCTTTGATGACAGCTTTAAGCGCCTTCTCTACCTGTGCATCGGCCCAGTGCGCCGCCATGTTTTCCGATAGCTATATACCCGACTGCACCCTATGCGGTTAACGGGCCGATAGAGTCCACATCCTGTGGGCTTGCCCCGCTGGTCTTCCGAAACCAGAGCTGTGACTCAGCACTTTTGAGCAGTGGGAGGCTGCGCTGCTCAGCTCGAGCCTGGCTATCCAACGCCGAGCCCTCGAGCACGCCACTGAGGTCATCGCGTAGCAATGTCTTTTGTGACCTGGCGTGTGATTAAAGTTCTGTTTTTCTTTTTAGTGGGAACGAATAAAGTTTTGCTCCTAATCCTATCTATAAACAATAGAAAGTGCTCGCGGAGAAGAGATCGGGCGATCGATTCTTCAAAATGACTTTTTCACAAATGCTGTTGGTTCAAGCCGTGTGTTGTAATGGCTGGCCCATTTTGTTTCACTTTGCAAGACATGTGTCCCGCTCTCTGTAGTCATTTCAGTCTTTGAACGCACGTGCAGAGAGTTTTTCTTTAATTTCTCTTTTTTATGTCCCCATCGCTAAGGAGGGCTCAAAAATTAGTCCGGACAAAAGACCGCATGCAAGCTACATTTCTCGCAATTAGAGGACCATGAGCATGATGCCAACAGGGTGGAGGAAGAAAAAGAATCTGGTGATGCGAGCCGTCTTGTTCAACGCTTACGGTCGCTGTAATTGTTCGTCAACGCTTGCGCTGTATCACGTTCCCAGACGGCACGGAGGAGCATTTACCATTCGACGTTCAGGCGCTGGTCCTGAGGTCTGCCGCTAACCGTAGCGTCTCCGTGTTCCCTCTACGTCAGGTGAGCATTACGCCTGTTTTCGTCCTTTCTGGTTGAAGGGCTGTCAAAGAGGCTCGAGCCGATGTCAAGAAGATCGCGATGCGAGGTTTGCATATCCTAATTTATCGGTGCGGATTCTTACTGAGACCAACGGTTGCAGACTTTGTCCCCACAGGCCGTAATAGCGTCATTTCTCTGGCTTGGCTTTCGTTGTTACTTTAGGCTTTATCTACTATTGGCAAGAAATTACATTGACACGTACCGCGTCGGAAAAGAAGACGTCGACAATACGGTCTGAGCGCTGCTTGCGAAGCAATCAGTTAACAAAGGCGAACACAAGCGAAGACAGCTCTTAGCCTTCACGCAGTTCATCACTTTAGAAAGTTGACCTAGTTGGTCATAGGTCATGATGAGAAGCAGCACGGAAGCATGACCACGCAGAGACAGGGCCCTAAAGACAGGCTTTACCACGTATCTTCGTGGTTCTGTCTTCCTGCTGTTGTTGATTGCGCTACTTTTCATCACGCAGGTGACATTACTGGAATTTCATTTTCTCTTTCATTTCTATTTTTTTTTATCCTCACAAATGGGGGACCACTAGTGTGCTTAGAAAACTCTTCTTGAAACCATGATTCTCCAGAGCAAGAATTCATTTTTTTTTACGTAGACATTGGTACCACCTCTAATGAAAGGCCTAATTTCCCGAAATCACACGTAATGCGTTTTACACATCACGTGGTATTCGCGGAAACAGGCATCGCTTTACCCACGAGCCTTGCACCGCATGATGGCGGTTGCCGCCTTTGCCAAAAGTAACCAGAGCACCTTTATTTGCTTCTCATTCATGTATACTATACAGCACTTGCAGCTTACCTTAACAACAAAATAGCTTGAAAGGTCAGGACAACGGTTCTTCTTAATTCAGTAAGACTTAGAGCTCGGCGGGAGAGGGCGGGTGACCTAGGTACTCCACTGTACGACATGGAAGCAAACAATGCTGCCTGGTTAGATTTGGTAAAGACGTTTCATCACGCAAGCCAGCGTTCTGACAGGCAGAAAATGTCGCGATGTTACTTGTCAGTGCTAAGCGCACTTTTATTCTCAACAACCGGCAGTCTGGACAGCGGAGCAAGCAACTTCCTTGTCGAAAAGTACTACCATAAAGCCAGCCCGCAGCGCACCCTAGCCCGACTCTCTCAGCTTTTCATTTACGCCTTGGCGGTATCTCAAGATTGATAAATTCATAGCATGAATGCACGCATTCGGTAGACTAGCCTCCTAAACCCATTTAGCCTTGGGAGGATATTTGCACCAGTGGGAACAGTACAGGCTTCAGAGAACAATAGTCAAGCGCGGTGTATGCATTGTATGGGTGATGTTTTCGAATAGGTTGTATAGAACACTTACTGAGCATTGCGTTTACTGTCATGTTATTCTGTAAATGAGTTTAGCCTCGAAAAAACTTAGGAGCTTTTGTACAACCTGCCGGAAGCTCGCTAGTAACGACAAAGTAACTCGGTGCTGCAAAGCATACTATATGAAATAGAGAGCAGAAGCGAAGTTCCCTGCGCCACTATGTAGGACATCAAAGGTCGTGTATTACCTGTGTTGACGCCTCGTTGCAGCCGGGGTTCCGCAGTTCGCGCGTATTCTGTTGTGTTCACAAGAAGTGAATGGAGCAGCCGCGGTGGTTCAGTGGTTAGGGCGCTCGACTACTGATCCGGAGTTCCCGGGTTCGAACCCGACCGCGGCGGCTGCGTTTTTATGGAAGCAAAACGCTAAGGCGCCCGTGTGCTGTGCGATGTCAGTGCACGTTACAGATCCCCAAGTGGTCGAAATTATTCCGGAGCCCGCCACTACGGCACCTCTTTCTTCCTTTCTTATTTCACTCCCTCCTTTATCCCATCCCTTACGGCGCGGTTCAGGTGTCCAACGATATATGGGACAGATACTGCGCCATTTCCTTTCCTCAAAAGCCAATTATTATTATTATTATTAGCCACGGTCACCTTCGGATGGAGGCTACCCCGAGAAATTCCACTTCACTCGGGGCGGTTTTGTGTCAGCCTCATTTTCGAAGCATGATCAAGTTTTGAGTAATATTTGTGTTGCTCTCTCTTTCCAGCCGACGTGCGCTCACCGCGTTGCGACAACGGACGCTTCTCGACTGTCGCTGACTCCTGTTCTAAGGGCAACGTTTCCGACATCCATCGCTAATCCCACGAGTGGAGAAACCTCGCAATGGGTCAGTACACCTGCGAGGCTGGTACCAATGGTCGAAGCCTCACGCCTTTCCTCCGCGACCCTTGCGAGCATTGCCGGGATCATGTGCAGTTCTATAAGCGAAAAAAAAAACAAACAAACTGGGGGACAAATGCGATACCACTAGAGATGCCCATTGTTGCAACTTGGCTGCTTTTGTGTCATTTTCTGACGCGTGCCTCGGTGAGAGCGTTCTGATGACGTCAGAAGGTCACGTGACCTCTCTCGGCCAATTACCAATTTAAACCCCACCGGCCGCAATGTGCAGGTTGCTTACAATCCAGTGGTCCCATTGCTACGTGCCAAGGTGGTCAGGCTACAATGATGTCACAAGGTCATTAGTAATCTTTTTCCGGTGGACCGGCTGCCACCTGCCGCGCTGGGCAGATTTCACGTCACAGGGTCACGTGACCTCCCTCGATCAATCAGCAATTTTTGTCAAACGTCATTTTTCGCAGGCTGTGGCCTGTAATGCTATCCCATTGAAAGAGATGCTGAATGTACCCGAACTCAAATAGCATACCTTGAAATATTTTCGATGTAGGAGGAGAGTCTCCATCAGCATCCAACGTATACCTCATCGGTGACCATACGCTGGATTTGTTCTCTGCATCCGGTAAGCATCATTGCTGAATCACTAACATTACGACGAACTAATTCATTCAATAGCGCCGAATTTATAATGTACACAGGTCTTGCCTTCGGTAGATGATGGCATCGTGCAAGTTCCAAGTCCAGTTCGCGAATGCTGCATAAAGTCTCAAAAATGATTTTGATATGAACACACTACATCTGCAAAGTAATTACATCGTTCTTGTAAACCAGCGCAACAGCTCGAAGCCAAACAGAAAGGGACAAAACACAGCGCTGAACTAACAACAGAATAGATTTATTCAGGGCACCATGCTGTGGTTAAATACGCGCTGGTATCACAGAATAACAAAAAAAAAAACAGAAAAACAAGACAAAATAAGAAAAAATATATCGTTTCACAGCCTATCATTGTGATTGTGCGAAAGCTTTGCCGAAGCACGTAATCTATGACATTAGGTATCCGTGTTCTTTTTCCGAGATAGCAACAGAAGGGGTGCTTATGCATTGCGTACCTATCCTCATGATTTCTGGTGCCTCAATTATCTCCCTGGTGAGCTGGTCTTTGCTTTTTGCTACAATTTTACTGCTCTTGAACATCGGGCGGCATGAGCAATCACGACAGTGAATCCCGATATGGCGGACGGCATTCTTCACATTATTGTTGTGCTGCTTAATTCTTTCATTTAAACACCGACCAGTTTGGCCAACGTACGACCGACCACAATACAGAGGAATTGAATATACCAAGTTGTCTTGGCACCGAACATATTTCTTCTCGTGCTTCTTCGTGCACACAGGAACATCGCGACGTGTTTTGTTTGGCCGATTTACACGCGCACATAAGGTCCTCAATTTTACAGGGGCTGAAAACACATCTACTTCAGCTCGTTTTCCTATGCTTTTCAAATTGTGCGATAAAACATGAATGTAAGGAATTACGGATGCGTTTTTTCCTCGACTAACTTGGTTGGCAGTAGCTCCAAGTTTCAACTTCTTCAGCATTCCCTCCGCTACCGAAGTTAACAAGTGAAGCGGGTATCCTGCAGCAACAAGCCTTTCAACCTGGCATGAAAAACTGTGCGTGGTCTTATGCCTACAAGATTTTTTCATGGCATTGCCGAAACGAGATGTGGCAATGCTTCGTTTCACTAGCTTAGAGTGTCAAGAGCAGTATGGAAGTAGAGGCTTCCTGCTTCTAGGTTCAAAGGCCCAGCATACATGAACATCATTAAAAAACAGAGTCAGGTCTAAAAATTTTATGGAGTCATTAACAGGCACTTCATGAGTTATTTCCAGAGGCGACAGAACGTCTGCAAAGACAGAACAAAGTTTAGTCACCTCTGCAGGAAGATTTTCCGGTTCACATTCAAGTAAAATAAGGTAATCATCTACAAAGCGGATCACTTTTTTAACATTTGATCCCTTGAGGCGAATATCGAGTGCTCTGTTATTCATAGCTATTCTGTTGTTAGTTCAGCGCTGTGTTTTGTCCCTCTCTGTCTTCGAGTCGTTGCGCTGTTTTACAAGAACCATGTCTGACCAACTCGCCCACCAGTTCATGTTGTACAGAATTACATCGTGATTCTGTACTGAGGGGTCGAGTGCTTGGTAGCCGCGTGTCAAAATTTCAAGCGCTCCAACAAATGTATGCAGCCTCTCAATTCGGTCTTTTTTGCTTGCCGTTTTCTGTTATTGCGTTGGCCATTTTATTCGTTAATTTTCGCAACACTTGTTAGACTCACAGCCAAAGGCTCCATTTTACTTCGTGATCGGGGCATTTTCCAGACAAAGAAAAACTCTTCGTCGATTTTCATTACGCGGAAACACAAAAGGCGCATTTCTCTCCTGCTGACGTTATTTGCGCACTTATGGCTGCGATGCCATCATAATGTTTCTAGTACACTTGGTACGCCGAGTTCAAAATTATGATACAAGGATATTTAAAGCGATAATGAGCAGTATGCGGAAACTCTTTGCATATATTATGCGGCCAGGCCTACGCACGCTTTTGGAATAATTGCCGCGGTCAACCTTTTAACCAAGTGAGTTGCTATTAAGTTTTTAGTGGCGTGTTTTTATAGGAAACCGAGAGAAAAATTCAATTAACAGAAACTTTTAAACAGTCCACATGTGACTTTTGTGCTCCGGCATAATGACATAATCTTGCACGCGCCATTACGCGTATTGTGCTGGAGATTTGAAGTCCATTAGTGCGAGACAAACTACTGATATCACAGAGCTATTGCGTAAGGCCTTTTATTCTAGCACTGGTGAAGAGACGTGGCTGCAGATAACCCTTCCCCTTCCGCTCTTGCAAAGAGAAAGCACAAATGCCCCACACGACTTCTCTATGACACCAGAAATAAGCTTCAGGCCAGTGATCACTGCCTTAAGTGTGTAATTACTTTAGTTTAACTGTAAATTTTGAGGCGAATATCCCGAACCATGGGTGTGCTCCGACAGATTTAACCAACAAAGATGTCTGGTATCAGAACCGCCTTCAGGCAACCAATATAAAGATGAACGCTAACAGAAAGAACTTGAAAGTTCAAAAATATATTTTATTTATTTCTTAGATTTGTGAAGGCTGTTTTACGACTGCATGCAAAGCAGGATTCTCGAGCTAATTACTCGTTACTATAAGTTCATTTATTGTTTAATGCCGAAAACCTAATTTTCTATCTCCGGTGTTCTACATTATTTGGAACTAATCGAATATTACGGTTGTTTTAGAGCGAAGCTCTTAGGCGCCCGTTCCCGGGTTGCGTGGCGTGCCTCGGTGTAACCGAGCGCGGAGCGCAGAAGAGGAGAAAGAGGGCAGTAGAGAAGAGAGCACCAGGAAGAAACCGGAGGAGGAGGTACGGTGGGAGCGTGAAGACAGGTTGCGCGGCACCAGAGTAGCGCGCGTCGTCATCTGCTCGGCGATGACGTCATCAATAAAGAATGAGTCCCAGCACGCGCTACTCTGGCGCCATTTTCCTATGAGCGACTAGTACGTTACTGATGACGTCATCTGCTCGACATGACGTCATCAGTAAGGTATACGCGTCACCGCACAAGCTACTCTGGCACCATTTGCTGTGAGCGACTCATACCTTACTGATGACGTCACCTGTTCGCTGATGACGTCATCAGTAAGGTATGTGTCGCTCACTAGAAATGGCGCCAGAGTAGAGCTTGCTGTAAGCTTGTTGGCCGTTCTCCCAAGGCGAGGCTCATCGGCGGCGGAAGCGGTGCGCTCTGCTAAATTCAGCACAGAGAGCCGCCTCCATTCGGCCTGCAGTTTGTTCCTTATGCAGTCGCCTATACGATTCG
Source organism: Amblyomma americanum (assembly GCF_052857255.1). Taxonomy (NCBI): domain Eukaryota; kingdom Metazoa; phylum Arthropoda; class Arachnida; order Ixodida; family Ixodidae; genus Amblyomma; species Amblyomma americanum. The sequence continues at coordinate 198,791,664 of NC_135501.1, read as the reverse complement.
AGTACCACAGCTGCTGCGCTCAGTTTCGTTTATCGAGAAGCGCAATCGTCGGCCAAGTTTTAACTAATTTTCGCTGCATTTCGCATATCTCATATTGCTTTTCTTGCCTTCTAGACAACAAATCTGCGTAAGTTTTTGTCCATTCTTTTGATATTCTTTAGAAGGGACAATGAGCACAAAGCCCACATTGACCGGGGGTAGCGCCCCACTGTGCGACTCCGGGCCTGTCCACATTCCGAACAAGACACGGCGCTTCTTATCGTACCTTATGTACAATCACACTGCCTGTCAGCTACAGCCGCCTTTTGGCACAGTTAAGCACCGCTGAGCGTAATCCCAAGTATACTTTTCAAGTTGCACACTGTGCGTGTTGTTTGGGCTGCTTGCTTGTTCTTGTCTTTTAGAGTGTCCGCAGACTCGCCTGAAAAGTTTGTAGACTTATACACTGTAAATCCTCTCATAGAAGAGTGTGTGGTAGAGGACAGTTTACTCCTTTTTTTACTCCCACATACGCTGATTCATGTTTATGGTGTAGCCAAGGGAGCTTCAACATTCTCAACAGATCTTATAACACCTCCGTACGGTTGGAATCCCTCTCAATGTTTACCATTGAGTGCTATGCAATGACGTGCGCGTAGAAAGTAATTCGAAATAAACCGTGCAGGGACTTCGAACCAAAAGGAGTAGTGGTGAGCATCATCTTCTGCCTGATCATCGTTGGAGTTGTCGGCGTGGCCACCTTCGTGACTCTTGAAATGTCGAGAAGCGGTAAGGTCTGCTATGCGAGCGTTTGAGAAATTGCAACAACGCGAGCGCCCCGCCGCGGTGGCTCAGTGGTTAGGGCGCTCGACTACTGATCCGGAGTTCCCGGGTTCGAGCCCGACCGCGGCGGCTGCGTTTTTATGGAGGAAAAACGCTAAGGCGCCCGTGTGCCGTGCGATGTCAGTGCACGTTAAAGATCCCCAGGTGGTCGAAATTATTCCGGAGCCCTCCACTACGGCACCTCTCTCTTCTTTCACTCCCTCCTTTATCCCTTCCCTTACGGCGCGGTTCAGGTGTCCAACGATATATGAGACAGATACTGCGCCATTTCCTTTCCCCAAAAACCAATTATAATATAATAATAACGCGAGCCGCCTAGCCCTCTCGCGGATGTTCTTTTGGCATCTGAAATGATTTTAAATTCCGGGCTCGCTAATGGAGTTGAAGGGTCCCTAGAGCACTGAAATGTTGAATGTGGCTACAGCAGCCTGTTAATTGTGCCGTGAAAGTTGTTCGGGAATAAGCAATACATTTTTCGTTACCTTAGGTCATACTGTGTTTACGAAAAGTGAACAAGTAACGAGCCTTGTTTCTTAGCAGTTAGCGGAGAACCTGCGGCACCGTTTAAGGTCTAAATTTGCGGAAAGCTTTGTCCTCAACTTTCTAAAACTTTTGTTAATTAGTGGTGCCCTATGGGCGCCGCTATACAGCTGAGAAGCAAACCTCATTTCCTGGTTTCTTCTGCAAAGAGTACTTGCACGTGTGGTCCTCGGTGGATATCGCCTCAAATGCGGCAAAATGCATGGGAAAGAGTCCCCTACCCCCGTGGTTAGTCCATTCTCATGGTGACTGACTAGATGGAACCTTGAAGTCAGTAAATCGATTGCTGTTTAAGCTTGGATTTTTTGTGCCAGTCATGGGAAGAGACCGTCGATGGCGGTCGTCAGCAGCAAGTACAAGAAGCACGAATGATTTCTACGAATAGGTGACCAGAATCTGCAGTGGCTGAATGTTGCGACGGGTTAGTTGGTTGCATGCCGTTTATTTCGAAAAGCTGCGCGAATGGGTAAGGACTGAGCGGCGATATAAAGCAAACACGTGGTCGAGAGCTCCAGCTATTTTATCAGTGCACATACGGCAACTACCCAGTTCGCATAATTATTCATTTATTTATTAACTTGATACTGTCAGTTTCATTAGGGAGCATAACAGATAGTAAAGCAAGTACAATAACATACAAATATGATAGTTATCAATTACTCAAATTTATACATAACAATACAGAAGTTGAGAACTAGATGAGCAGCATGGGACAAAAATTTGAGCTGTACAAATAACCATACCTACCGAAATACGCACAACAAAAGTAGTATCGAATTCGCAGTGACAAATAGCAGAAATAATTACTTGACTGTAAGAAGTTCTTTTTATCGAGAGCGATAAAGGCATTTATTCATGAAATGTACTTTGTACTTGTTGAAGGTGATCAATTTGCGTATAGGCTGAGGAAAAATGAATACTTCAAAATGTCAGTAAGAAATAGAAACTCGTCTAGTGCGTGAGTGAGGTCCCAACGTGTTTGCCTTGTTTGAGATTTTGATGTGTACCTTGAAATATCCAGTTTGAATTTGATTGTGAATGAATTCGTGCATGGTTAAATTTTAAGGCGCGCTAGTATGGCTCTGTTTTCAAGAGCCCTGCGTGTTTGAGTTATTGTGTCCGTGAGTCGGTTAACCTGTATTTGTTAAATATACATCGGAGTGCCTTCCTTAGTACTTTTTCAAGTTATTTGATCAGCTTGTTAGTAAAAAGAAACCAAACGGTATTTGAGTACGTTAGTCCTGGTCTGGCCGATATATTGCATGCAAGTCACTTTGTTTCGGATGGTGCTAGTTTCTTGCGCCTATAAATGAAAAATAACTGCTTTAGTTCGGTTGACGTGACATTGGTAAAATGAGAATCCCATCTGAGGTCAGAGGTTAGTGTTATGCCTACATATTCGTATTCACTGACAGATGCAATAGGGACGTTTTTAAGTTGTACTGCAAAAGCAATCTATATTTCTTCATTGTTACCGATAAAAGATCGGATTTGTTAACGTTGATAGTCGTCTGCTATTCCTCGCATCACTTGGGCACTGGTATTATGGAGTTATTTAAAGCTATATGGTCAATGACTGAGTTAATTTTCTAATAAATGACACAATAATATTGTGGGAAAGACTAACAGGAAGGCCGTTTACAAAACTTATGAATAACATTACTGAGGCTTGAACTCTTCCTTATGGTACACCTGATGTTACAATAGCTGGCGCAGACGTTGCGTTGTTAATTTCAACAAACTCATTACAGTCAGTGAGGCAGTTACTAATCCTTTCTAAAATGGGGCCAGTTTCTAAAGTTAGTTACGATTATCTAGAAGCAGAGTGACATCACTATTCACTTCTCACGCGCGCAAACTCATGCCAATGCTTGAAGGAGGACAAGAAAAGAAAAAAAAACCAAAACATGCGTGCTTAGGCTTGCATGTTCTTATTTGTTTTTGCTTAAAACAGCAGCCTTAAACAAGCGAAACGCCCAAGACAATATATGAATAGGCACTTGGATACAAGACGAAGCTCTCGAATAAAAATATCCGCAAAAAAAACGCATTGTAACAAAATACATTTTAAACGAAGGTACGAGTAAAAAACAATATGTAGATGGAAGAAGTAAAATTCACATAAGAAAAATGTTAATTCTTTTCTTTTTTTCGCTCAGGACCGGCTTTTAGCTTTCTTATTTTCTTATTGGGTTTGCTTTACAAAGACGCTGAGCTTTTGTGCTGGATAGCGATGTCATGTGCCCGCGGCGAAACGAGTCATGTGACTGCTGGTTATTTCGCAGGTGACAGCGGCAGTAACGACGCGGACGCCTTCGATGGGGAAGGCGACGGTGTCGTTCCGGTGTCCACCGGGCGGGAACGGACCCCTGAGCAAGGCGATTATCCAAGGAGAACCCGTATATGGACAGTCTCTCGAAGGCCTTTCACACCCCGAAAATATAGTGAGTGAAGGCACTGGCGCTCTGTTACTTATGCCACATTGACGACTTATATTCGGCTGATAAGTTAAACCTCGTAGAAAATAAAATACGTTGAACTTTGGGCTTACTGGCCTCAAAACATTAGCCGGCGGGAGCGGCAGTTTACCTAACCCAGCACAGATAATCCATGTTGGGCTCTCCGCGTAGTCTTTGCACTGGATCGGGATATGATCATCGAGCTCGAGTTATCATTCCAGCAGCATGTGACTGCTTGAGAAGCAGTGTTCTTCACTACAAGTTCTATTAGCGTGCGTAAAACTTAGCATCCCATCGTTTTGTCCGAAATCATTCACATTTCTGCCGCAACTATAGTGCTGGAGCACTTACAAGCACTGCCCGGTGCCTGATTTCATTGCTATAGCGTCTTGCCTGATGAATAAAGCGCTCTTAAATACTTTGGATCCCGCTTGTAACACTGCCGTTACAAGTTTATAAGCTTCTCCGTGAACTGTAGCTATCATGTCCACATCAAATCATGCTAAATTAGCAAGCAGCAGTAACCGCTCTCGCCAGGGCAAAGGTCCCATCGCGTGGTACAAAACAAGGAGCTCATCTTTTCAATATGGTGCTTCAGTGTCTACCTCTCAGTGACTGCCTTTGGGCTACAGTTTCCACATACCAAATAAAGAAATCAGTGATTTGTGGCTGCATAACTAAGCAGTGTACAGTATAAATGTGCTGTCACTACCTGTGTAAATAAAGCGGCTATATTACTTTCAAAGGTTCACGTACTTCATGCCTTGCTTTACCTGTTAATAAGGGTGTTAGTAATCCTAAAAACAGTATTGTCTTTGCAGGGATTTTTTATGTAAGTTCTCACAGCCTAGTCTTTTTTACACTGGGGCAGTGGACATTCTGCTGGAGCAGCCCGCAGAAGTCCACTTTCATTGTTCTCTTGAGGTCTCAGTGTACGAATAATTCCAAGATCAGATAAATTTTATCTACAATCAGTACCAAGTAGTTTAGCCGCCGCGGTGGCTCAGCGGTTATGGTGCTCTGCTGCTGACCCGAAATACGCGCGTTCGATCCCGGCCGCGGCAGTCGAATTTCGATGGAGGCGAAATTCTAGAGGCCCGTGTACTGTGCGATGTCAGTGTACGTTAAAGAACCCCAGGGGGTCTAAATTTCTGGAGCCCTTCACTACGGCGTCCCTCATAGCCTGAGTCGCCTTGGTACGTTAAACCCCCATGAACCCAACTAAACCAGTATAAAGCAGTTAACAGTTAAGTCGTCGAGAAATGAACCTCCTGCGAGAGGAGTAGGTATTTTACTGCAAAACAGTTTGCGGTCATAGGGTGCTTCTGAAATCTTTGTAAGAAAAAAGCAGTTTTGCATTTATTTGGCCAACTGATCACTACACTTAGGATGCAGCCTTTACTCAGAGCATTGATACTTTGAGCTTTAGCAGAATTCATGCTTCGCTGCTTGAGAAAAAAGGTGTGCTGAAAACAGTGACCGTGAAGGAGTTCCTGACTCCTTGGTGAATGTTTATAAAATGAGATATACTGATACTGATGCAATTAGAAAAAAAATCAGAAAAAGGCAGCCAGTGTAACTGTCGTGGTTACACACAGTTCCGATAAATGACCGAGGGCTTTTCGTAGATGAAATGCGTTTCTCCGTCCTTGGACACAGTGCGCCTTGTTCTGGAGATAAATTTCTCCCTTGTTGCATGCGATACTTTGCGCTTCGGCGTTCACACAGCTCCTAAAGACTTGAACTGGGGGGCCCGGGTAGAATTAAAGATAGAGTCAGGGGGACGGACCCAATACAAAGCTTTTTGGGAAGGCGTTAGAGGTAAGAAGGGATTTCCAAGTAGGCTATACTGAACCTGCAGAATCGACCACACCTCGGAAACAACCCCTGCTGGTGCGTCTTTAATACTTAAAAAGAGTGACAGAAAAATGTTAATATTTAAAGGTGTCATTTTTGAAGGTGGAGAGTCATTTTTGAGCAGACATCACGTAAGGTTTTCTGCAGAGGCTGAAGCTTGAACGGTGCTAAAGTGTGTTTTAAAAAGAATTACAACGAAAGACCTGGTCACGCTGTTCAACACGAATATGCTTACCTAGAGAAATCCCGGGCGCTTGTCACATTTCACTGGTAGAAGCGATAATAAGCGGAGTATTTTAGTTCTTATGCATTCTGCTGCTACTTCCAAACTAGAAGTGAGTAGCGTACTTAAAAAATAGAATTTATGTTTTAAAGTTATGTTTTCCTAAATGCATTTATTAATTTGTTTTTGATTGTTTGTTTGTTTGATTGATTGATTGTTTGTTTTCATTTATTTATTTATTTATTTACAAAATACTGCGGACACTGAGTCCAAGCAGAGTGGGCGGACAAATCATTCAAACCGCAAAGAAAGCAACACTTCAAAAATCATTTAAATCAGTAGAGTTATTAAGTGTGTGCTGTTTTCCTTTGCCCTTATCTAGGAATTTTCAGCGTTCTTAGCTTAGAATAGCGACTTCGTTATCTGGTGTCAGGTGCCAAGCAGCGAATAGGGGCCTTGCTTGCTAGTGTGAATAATGCACTACACACTAACCAAAACGACAACTGGAACGGGGGACACAGGACAAGCGCGAAATAACAACTGAGATTTATTCTGGAACGAGGGTACATAAATACATTTCATGCACATGCTGAAACAATCAATTCATTGTCGACGGTTGTGTCGCATGCTCCTTCGTTTCTTGATTAGATGTAACTCCTCACTTGATAACAACACCGAGGGTGTGCTTACGCACTCGTCTTCACCGGCCTCCCACATCTCAAAGGCTTCTTTTATTTCCCTTTCTTTATTTTCCTTTGCCCGAGCTAAAATTGTAGTCCGTTCAAAGTAAGGTGAACATTTGTGATTTGCGCAATGGGGGGCGTGGCTTCCAGGATTCGTTATTTTTCCTAAGTTATTACCGTGCTCTTTCAACCTGGTGTTTAGAGAGCTGCCTGATTGACCTATGTAGCTCAAGCCGCATGACAGGCGAATTTTGTAGACTATACGGGTGGCACATTCTACGAACTTTTCCTGGTGGTGCTTTGTCCCCCGTTCCAGTTGTCGTTTTTGTTAGTGTGTAGCGCGTTATTCACACCAAATGTACAACCAACTAGCCCACATTGCTGCCTTGCTTGCTTTTTAGCTTTTGCTTTCCCAAAGGAGGTTTGAAACCACAGCACCAATCAGAGACACGGCTATTCTGGTCGCGGTGCCGCCACCAGCCGTGCTGCTGCCGCCTAATTCAATCCAGCTGGGGTCATGCCCATATATTCGTTGCAAAGCAACATTGAAATTTCATTCTTGAAACGGGATTAGCGTCGATAATGAAATTCAGACATGTAAAACGCGCAGTCGTTTTCCTTACTCGACCAGCCTGACACTATTCTCAACGGACACCCGAGGCGCCGAACAGTGGCAGAGAACCGAATGTAACTAAAAAAAAATTAAACATTTGAAGATACGGTGTTGTCTGTTCTTTCTAAGTCCTTAGTATTTTTGCGCTGTTTTGTTCGAAGAAAAAGGCCCCTGGTCATCTTATGGGCAGTCGCTAACTATGTCGTGTTGCTGCTTTCGCGTTTTCAGCTTACTCGACTCTAAATTGGACGTGGACCAGTTGGACTTATCGACCTCGGACTTATCGACCTCGGACTTATCGACCTCGGACTTATCGACCTCGGACTTATCGACCTCGGACTTATTCACCTCGGACTTATCGACCTCGGACTTATCCACCTCGGACTTATCCACCTCGGACTTATTCACCTCGGACTTATCCACCTCGTACTTATCCGCCTCGTACTTATCCACCTCGTACTTATCCACCTCGTACTTATCCACCTTGGACTTATCCTCCTCGGACTTATCGGCCTCGGACTACCATTCAAGAGACGACTAGACGCAGGACAACTTACTTGACTGTGACTTGGACGTGGCCCGATCAGACTTATCGACCTCGGACTACCACTCAGAAAACGACTAGACGGAAGACAACTACTACTACCACGACTGCACCCTACACAGGAGGGACCCAGATCACTGAACCACCTGAAGGCACTCGGCTTGCCACAGAATGGATAAAGGCATCGCTGAACTGGAGCCACAACCCATGCGACGACTTCCACAAATTTGTGTGCAGCAGATTCGAGGGCGGTGAGAACGCTTTCAAAAAGGTGAGCTATTTCTCGGGCAAATTGGTTTGGTAGAGGAAGGATCAGTGGAGATTCGAACTAAGCCAAGCCTCTATCATCTAAAATTAATCAAAATTGCGGTCTACTAGGCATACGTGGCAAACAAAAACCTCTCGCAAACTAGCTTCTTATTACCTGTCATAAATACGAAGTGAGAACTTTATAGGCTAGCCTATGTCAATACAGAACCAGAAGTACAGCAACCATAATTTATACCAGATCGTCAAGGACATTGTAAAGAAAAACGTGAAGCTAAACACATGATCGCGTATGAAGGAAAAAGTAAAGATTATTATTGCTGAAGACTTGACCCCAAAATATTAAAGAGTGAAACCACGAGCTTTTTTCTAGTGTGATGTGTCACAGATACCGCACATGGCGATCACTGGAAAAGGGGAAAGATGCGGCCATGGAAAAGGGACGCACATACAGGGCTCAGTCTGCGTACCTCTTTTTGCGTCCGCGTCTTTCCGCTGTTCCAGCAAGTTTGGACCAATTTGCCCTAGCCTCCACTTTGGTCATGCATGGGAGCTTTTGCTATATGTGAAGCAACAATATTAAGCACATATTGTTACATTATTATTATATCACTACGCTGTCTGCATGAACAAGGTGGACCCTGTGTAGACTTTAGGGTACTGACAAAGAGTCAGCCATTATTTTTGTCGTTTAATGTACCTAAGATTGCAACAAAAAAGGGTGAGGTAAGTCCTCGCTGCCCCGAAACAACAATAACGCTTGACGCGAGTTGTACTATGGTTGCCAGCCTGTGCTTTCATGTGCTCACTTTTGTATTCCAATCAGCTGCAAAACCAAACCCACCGAGGAATCATAGAAGAGCTGTACGCGACTCCCGTCCCTTCAAACGGTCAGGACGCTGAGCAGAAGGTGGCTGGCATGTTCCAAGCCTGCGTCCGCCTCGGGTCCAGTGACAGCAACTCGGAGGTATGTATCTACTTGTCTTTGGTGAATTGGCAATGGTTTTCCACGGCAGCTGTCCGCTAACACACATGTAAACTTTTATTACGCAGAGTGTTTCACCTAAGATTTACGCCATTTCTTTTAAATGCGCCTTATGAGTTAGAAGAAAGCTTCCTTCGGCATAGCATTGTGAGCGGTGTAGTACTTGTGAATACAACTAAAACGTGCTAACTAGCAGGCTTGTTAACTAAAGTTGAATAGTTCGCATTTAACTCTTACAGTTCAGCTCTTTGATTATTGAGAGGCGTGTAGCCCACGGTAAGTGATATCTGTCAGCGGCGTGTAGTGTCTTGTGAATGCGTCTTCGTAAGTGTTCATCTCTGGCTCTTTTGGGTAATATTTCTGGTTGTTTTTTTATCTCCGGTATGCCTGGCAGCCGTTTCCTTGGGTTCATTAGCTCCGTTGCTTATTTGATTCTTTTATTCTATTCTGTATCAGCGTTTCGCTTCTTGCTCGTTAGACGCATAAAATTGAGTTTTAAATAGCTTTTCCCTCAAGAACTGACTAAATTAACTATCAGTACTTCCACTATGGGTGCAACGGATGCGCAGTGTATCTATATCTGAAATACTTGAGCGATTCGGTAAACTGGTGCAGCGTTTATGGAAGTACTACGTTGGGTATCCAGCGTCAGGTGTACACGAGCGTATTGATTTATCTATACTACACAAGAGCCGTTTAGAAAGCATACGCATTTTAAACAATCGCTCTTCGGAGTGCTTGAATAGGAGTGTCCCGCAAAGTTTTTAGGGGCACCTGTTTTAAGACATAAAGCGCTTCATGAGCAGAGCAAGGGTGCTGGCATATTAGCACCAATGTGTTCACTTTGACGCTGATCAGTTTTTCCCTTTTATGAGCAAAGTAGCGAGGTACGTCTTTACAACTGCCCCGTGTGTGTGCGCGCCTGTGTTGCTATTTCATTTGCAGGTGCAACACATGAGGTCCTTCCTGCGCCAGTTCGACCTCGACATGTCCAATCTGCCCCACGACCCGGATTTTGACGTGGCGGACCGGATAACGCATCTGTCTTTCATCTACGGCATCCACAGTTTCGTCAGGTTCAACGTCGTCGTGGACCCCTATAACATGCCCGACCGTATAATACACGTAAGCAACCTTGTGAACTATGCTACCACAATTCTTTAAGCGCAAAAATTGGCTGTGGTTTAGCTCTGGCTATACCTGGAGTGACGCGATAGCTACAGCTGGCCGAGTGGAACTTGGTCACGTGACCAACCACGTGACGAACCACGTGATCAGCCGCGGCGCCGCGCCGCCGGCAGCTGCTCCGCACCACGTGACCAACCACGTGACAGCGTGACGGCGCCGCCACGTTGAAGGCTCGAAATGCTACCGTAATGTAGCTATCGCTGCAAAACTCACTGAACTGGTCGTAGATGCCGAAAGCGGAAGTCTTGCGTTATGATTTGTCGGGAAAAGCTGAATCAGCCGACTGCCACGGCAGGGCGGCTGTTCCGATGACTGTCCTTGTTCCGACAAGCAAGGACAAAGTTGGGGAACCGCCTCCACGGATAGCTAACGGCACAGTTATTAGGGGGCGCCATGGTCGGGAAACCACCAAGACGCCTTTGCGGAGATTTCAAGGCGAAAGCCTGTAATGGCTCATCGTTGTCCGTCCGTCCGTCCTCGAAATCTGTTACGCCATAGCTGTCAATCATCCGAGTGACGTCATTAATGGCATAATATGCTATAACCCATATACTCTTAGGAATTACGAATCGATTAAAAATTAGTCATTAATTAATAAGTAGTCATTAGTCATTGATTAGTAATAAGCTTTTCAGTAATAGCTAAAACATTAATTAGTAATTAATTAACCCACCATAGTTAGCCATTTCAGTCAGCAACAGAAGCGGCCAAAATGGCCGCAGAAAGGCTTTCGCCTCGCGCAGTTTAGATCGCCAAAGTACCCGCCGAATTTATTTTGTTTCGTGATTGTTAGGATAAATCGGCTTTGGCCTGTGAATAAAATAAGAGTAGGGGGTGCATGCCATTAGTTCGGAAATCGCTGGGCGGCTAAATATTGAAAAGACGGAAATGAATTGTCCTCTTCTGCCCCCACCAGAAAAAAAAAATGGCTAGGGTTCAACGTAGCTTAAACCTGTCTCTGCGAGTGAAAGCTCTGTTAAGCGTGGTCTCCACTGTCTCAAATCAAATATCAAAGTCGAGGGTCAAAGTCAAGGTGAGGTACCCAATTGTCATAGTCATATCATCACGTGGTCATACTACCATAGCTTGGGCCATACCACCACGCAGTTAAGTTCGGTTGGATCTTTGACTCATTGAAGGTCATTGCCGATGTGGTGCGCACTGCCTCAAATCAAATGTCAAGGTCAGCATCAAAGGTCTAGGTCAGGTATCCAATGGTCATAGTCGTATGATCACGTGGTCATACGCGGCGGTCGAATTTCGATGGAGCTGAAATTATAGAGCCCAGTGTACTGTGCGATGTCAGTGCACGTTAAAGACCCCCGTGTGGTCGAAATTTCCGGAGCCCTTCACTACGGCGTCTCTCATAGCCTGAGTCGCTTTGGGACGTTAAACTCCCGTAAACTAAACTAAACTAAACTGAACTAAACGTGGTCAAACAGCCGTAGCTTGAGCCATACCACCAAGCGGTTAAGTTCGGTTTGACCTTGTGAAGCACTGAAGGTCATTGTGTCATGCACATCAAAATTGGAAGTTGTACATTGAGGAGTAGAGCTCTCGCTCTAAAAAAAAAGGGTAAAAACCTGAACACAATCTCACTTAGCCTGTGCGATGAAGGTGCATGTACAATCTGTAAGAAACACGACCCGATGGCATTGTCCACGTGTAAATGCTTTGGAACTGCGAGAAAGGCCAAATTATCAAACATTCTTTTTCACAATCTGGAAGCTGCAATCTACAGGTTTCATGGTCTCTTAGGTTAACAGAGCACATTTCAGGCCATGGGAAACTGAGTCGGAGGCGGCGGAATCAGGGGCGCGGATGAGATTAGACAGTCTGCGGGGTTAATGTGGGCGCTGACGACTAGAAGGTCATGGAACGCCAACGGGAGAGGCCGCTGTCCTGCAGTACACGTAATCAGGTATAAGATGATGATGATAAGTTAGATGCGTCCGTGTTGATAAGTTAGTTGCACTCTTTGCTATTGTGGCTCTTCGGCTGGCATAAGGATTATTGCACAACGACAATAACAAAGCAGCATTATGTCGCATTGTTGTTGGCCTCATGTGGCACCAACTCAACTGTGGCGTCATAGCCACCGCTTGGCTGTTAAAGGCGAAGCAACATTATAATTATTGGAGCGTGCAGCCGAATTATACGAGGTTATTCATGTGTAGTAATGTATTTCGTAGCATTGGATTCCATGCGCAGTGGGATTTCATTCGCGTTAAATAATCCTAGATGTTCGAAATTAATCCGTAGTTCTCCAAAACCGCGTTTCTCATAGCCAATGTGCCACTCAGGAATTCTAAATCTCAGCTACTATATCCTACCAAAAAACAAAAAAAAAACACGCAATAAAAAGTTTGACGTCCTTGCTTCTTTAAGACATGCATTGTATATGCGTTGCAATAGGGATGGCACTTAAATAAATAAATAAGCCTAGCTGTCCGCTACTAAGCACGTTTACGCTATTGACTATACGCTTTGGATGTCTAGAGCCATTAGACGTTTTTAGCGTACAGGAGACGTACTACCGGAGACGTATACCGGTAGTACCTCTACGGTATGCTAAAAAAGTATATTGTGAGAGACCGGGACGCCCTCCAGACTCTGTCCTTTTGTAGTGCGTAGAAGTGCTAAAGTTCCGTACTTCATTCCCCACAACTATACGTGCACTGAATTGTCCGCATGCACCTTGACTGTCTTCATCGCATGACCGAGGAAGGTGTATATGCGGAGCGCACCTAATGAATGACATTTCTGACCAACACGCTTAATAAGCGCTAGATTAACATATTTAATTATTACATACCACGATTGTGGTGCCATTTGTTGCGGTGGAAATTCTCGATGCAGTTGTCGCTTTAAAACGTGACGCCATGCAACTCACTCTGGCCCACTGCACTAAACTGCAGATGGCCATCCACAAACTGGACGAAATTTGGATGCACACCAACTACCACAAGTATCGCAACGAGGTCAACTTGGCGCGCTTCTACCAGGACTTCATCCAACTCTACGACCAGAACCTCGACTCTATGGCGCTCGCAACGCGCATCGTCCAAAGTGAGGATGTGGGTACGTACTCACGTGCTGCTCAGCCTCACGTGGAATAATATTTACGGCTGTTCCTTTTGAGGTACCCTGGTTCACCGAATCACGAAATGCTATATTACCTACGAAGATTCTCGTCATTCCGAGTACCAGGGAAGTGACAGGAATGGAAGTGTCTTAACCCACCTCCCGCCCCGGGTATGAGCAAACACTTCCTTTCACGGCACGCGAGAGCTACTCCCTCAAGCATTTTAGAAAATTCCCACAACTAAACGCACTATTCCACAAATGAGGACCCATAAATTCTAATGTTTGTCGACCATAATTGGTGTGTATTGTAGGAAGCAGGAGCCGATGTCTTGGAGTAGACATGTTGGTGCGTAGTGAGTTGTTAAATTTAGTGTGTTGTGAATGATCTGATAAATTCAGCAAGCGGTATTATAAATTACTAGGTCGTATATATTTAGGGTACCGAGAAAGGCAAATAATTCATCCGGATGTGCATAGTGAATATTTCTCGCCATGTGTGATGAATATGTGCAATATGCGCTGTTTTCCTTCTATTTCGACGGTACCTGCCCACAGTCGTCGGGACTGGTTACACGACAAAGAGCATTTACAAAATCCGCGAACGAGGTCCCTGCGTGTATTTCGCTTTTTCGCAATTTCTTTGGCTACAGAAGGTCTCTCAAGACCTTTCATAGACCTTTTATAGCCATATTGTAGCAGGTCTAGAAAAAATGCGCGATGCAACGCGCCGACTACCAACCGACAATTATTGTCGTGTTGTGTCGTCCACTTTTGTTGTAGTTATGTGGATGGGCTGTATTTTCTAATCTTAAACGATGCACTAAATTGCACAAATTTCTCCTTTAACAGAGCGCTCTGAACAGTTAAAATGATACGTTTGCTATTTGGCGACTCTAATTTATCAGGAAGATTGCCTTGTGCACGACTTTGCGCGACCTTGAATATTTATCTCATATACTATTTGCGTTTCCTTTATCCCTGTGTAAACGCGAGCCCGCCCATTGATTTGCTACGGTGCTGCGGGTTTATAAATAAACCCGGCCAGCGATCCTCCTTCAGGTATTAAGGCGAAAGCCTTTAATGGCTCATACTCGCGGTGTCCGTCCGTCCGTGACATTCTTTAACTCAATAAGAAAAAAAAGATCTTTTTGCACGATGGGATTCGAACCACCATCCTTCACTACCGCAGCTGAGCGTGCTAACGACTACGCTACTTCCTGCCAGCGCATATCTAGTTCTTCTTGTCTAGAACACTGAAGAGTGTTTGCCGAAGGCGTCTAATCAGATGAATGCCTCCAAATGCCCTCCAGTGTCTCCAGCATTTAAGATTCACAAAGAATTGTGTACTTAATTAACGTCTTAACCACACATCAATCAGTGACATTAGCAGCAACACCGCGCTGAAGGCGTTCGCCTCACCGCACTTTAGGCCAACGAAGTGCCCCCTGAATTTTTGCTACAGTTTCTTGCGGAAAAGGCGACAGGCTCGCCACTTTCAAGTAACACCTCCCGCTTCAAAGGGACTGCACACGTGACGGACGCCAAGGCATAAAAATTTGGAGCTGGAATGCTTTCTGCACAAAGTGTCCAACACGCTACTAATGCTTCTTAAAAAAACAGCGCAAAAGACGTGGACGCAGACAGAAGGGACAAGCACAGCGCTGCCGTCTGCATCCGTGTCTTTCGCGCTGTTTTAAGAAGCATGAGCCACCAACTAGCCGCTCGTCTGCCCTTGTAGAGTATTAATATCCGTTTGTCACATGACTGCTGGCAGCGTACATTTTTGTGCGGTGTTTCACAAAAACAATGGGAAGGTTTTCATAGAGTGGCGCTGCTAGTAACAGGGCACGCAGCCATGCTTAACTTTTTACGCGTTTTCCCCGCAGTGCGACGACGCATAGAAGCTAGCCGGATCTACAGAGGGAATTTGATCGCTACAACAGTGGGCACCCTCGGAAATTTCACGAAGGATTTCATCTCACCAGGTGCGTACGGCTTCCCGGCCGTACGCCATTTCGCATAAAGAATCCACCATCGGATGTCAAGCTACAAGCGTATAAATCAATAGTAAGACCAACACTGGAATATGCAAGCATAATTTGCGACCCGAATCAGTAATATCTTGTAGACAAAGTTGAACGTGTTCAAAGATAGGCAGTAAAGTTTATATTTTCGTCTCAAAAAAACGCAGTCCGTATCAGAACTTCTTTTACGAGCGCAGTTACCAACATTGGCTATTCGCAGAAAAATTTCTAGGCTAAAGTTTTTTTATAAGCTTTATCACAGTATGTTCAGTCTGGATTCCAGCTTGTGCTTGCGGCCAACCGGAAGACTGTCATCGTGTACTAACTATCCTTTTGCAGTTACGTCATCCATGCCGAGAGCTGATGTCTTAAGTTTTCGTTTCTGCCTAAAGCAATTATAGAATGGAACAACCTTGACCGATGCGTATTCGACGAAACTTTTTCATTTGAAGCCTTTGTCAAAGAGCTGGAACTGTGTTGTATTGATTGATTATACCATTCCTACTACTATAGCATCCCGCAAGGGCAAACAGTATTGAAAGTAAAATTATTGAAACTATTGAAAGTCCGGTATTGAAAGTAAAATGTTCGCTTTGGAAGATGTTTTCACAATGCCATGCTCTGCTATTGCCAAATTCTGGTTTTAAGCAGTTACCAACAGTATCATACTATCGACTTCTTTTTTCCCCAGCCTTCACTTTGTGTTCACATGGCCTAGCAGTGGGAGAGTAACGCTTGCGACCCTTTTTTTAAGCGAAAAGCTTCACTACGTTAGGTAAAGCAAGTCTTCGGGTATGCAGCACAACGGCCTTGAACGACCTTCAGCCCAACCAAGGGTAGTCGTGTGTGACCATATGTGTCGAACCCTTGACCCCTTACCTTGACCCATGAACTTTAGTTGACCTCTGACCTTCGGGCTGACGTTTGACCTTCAGAACATCCGACGGGGTGATGTGAAGCCATGTGATGACATCCCATGGGTATGTCGTAATACCATGTGATACCACGTCGTAGCCACGTGGTCGTGCGGGTGTATATAGAACGGCTGTCGCGAACGTGTAGGGGAGCTGCCATGGACGAGCCTAAGACGCTTAGCAAGCGTCCTTGCTTTTCGCTGATTTCCAGGGTTAGCCAAGTTAAGCCACTGCCAATTGTTTTTTTTTTCCAGCGCACTGGGACAGGTTGATCAAGCTGTACACCAACAACACGTACAAGTCCTCGACACTGGTGGTTCTGGTGGACAACGTGACGGCGGTCGCGAAGGTCCTCGTGGACACCTCCCACCTGGCGCGGGACGACGCGCGTCTCCTGATGTCCTGGAGCATTGTCCACAGGCTCATGTTTTTAGCGCACGGAAAGGAAATGATCCGGCAGGGCAATCTCGTTTTCGGCGGAGGGCCAGAGGCCATCACTGAACTGTGCTACGACCAACTCATCCACATCATGGCTCTCGCCGTCTCGAAGCGCTACTTCAGGAAATGTGCGTACCATATTTTCTTGTCAACAACGCGATCTATAGTCTTTACAAAAAATTCTTTAGACAGTCTGCAGACTGTACATATACTTTTGTGTATAAAGTCTATAGACTGCAAAAAAAGGAGTAATTACTCACTGGCATCCACCCGAGCGCAGCCATACGGCTACAAAGGGAAGCTACACGGCTTTCTCAGAAACTTCGCACTTAAAGAAAGAATTCGTCCTGGTCCGGGGTTCGAACCCGGGACCACCGCTTCACCGGAGCAGTCGCTATATCAACTGAGCTAACCGGGACAGGAAGCAAACTTATGGCAGAGCGAGAGCGAAATTATCAATAACTCGAAGTTGGAACAGTGCTGGTCAAATGTTCAGGGGAATCCCCCAAGGTGGAGCAGTCTATAGATTTTTCTACAGACAAATCTTAATGAATAGTATATAGGCAATACAAATCCTATACACAGTCTCTAGAATGTATATAAATATATGGCCACGCACTTTCAAAAGGTTTTTGCCTATAGAATGTCCATTGACAATAAATAGTAAAAAAGAAATATCTATAGGAAGGCAACACAGTCTATAAAATGTCTATAGACTGTCTTTACACTACTTTTATAAGGGTAGGGCTGAGTGGTGTAAAGATAATATTGTGTACGCGATGTGTGTTCGCATCGCTGCGATGTCTGTGTCAGAGCAGGCCGGAAAAAAAAAGCTTAGTCTTTTCTGCTTATATGGATGCTTAACGAGGATTCTGCTCAGCATTGTGCATTTTCTACCGACGCCTTGCTCTTTTCCCTAAATAAATGACATGAATGTTCAATTAATTTGCATTTCACGCATGGAACAGTATAGAACGCGATAGTTCACCGCCCTCTGGTGTGGCAGCCATGTAACAGCAGAAATGCTTTTAACAACTAGTGTTAAAAAAACGGCGCTTCAGTGAACAGGATCAGAATCGAGGTTCACGGGCACAGCGGATGGCTGGAGGAATGCAGAAACTGACGCTGAGGAGACGCCCTTCCACAGGCTTGCATTGGTATCCTTCATGTCTTTTTCCCTGGGATGCGAAAAAGAGCACTGCATCATATTAGCAAAAGCAGTTGTCCTTTCACTAACTTGGTAATTCGGGTTATCTGGTGTGTCACGGTGACGGCGAGACACTGCTTGAGTAATAAGACGCAAGACTGGAGCACGTTGATGAGCGCTGCTGTGAACTGAGCCTTTATCGGCAAATGTCGAGAGTACAGCCGTCCATAGACCTGTCTAGAGCGCTCCAACTCTGTGCCGTCTGGGCTCCGGAGCGCGCAGAGCGACGTCTAGCGGCAGCGCCTGGTTCTAGATAACTCATGCCTGATACTCAGACAATAGGGTTTCTTATTATAAACTAGAGGAAATGCTGGCTCCCAGTCTATGGGAGTTTGCATAGAGCTTCCTCGGAGACCACCTCAGCCACCATGGGCGCGCTAAGCATCATGGGCGGAGAGCTACCGACTACAGAACCACAACATTTGTGGCAAAAAACAGTGCAAAAAAATAAACGTTGTTCGATAATCGAGAATCTCCTAACATTCAATATCCTATCTATAAACTGCAACAAACGAGCAGAAAAGCATGTAAACTGTAAAGTTTGCCCAAAATAAGAGATGGCTTGCTCTCCTATTGGCCAACTATTGCAGACTTCAAAACCCAATGTTTCGTGCTTAACAGGCGCACTTTTAAAAAGAAATATTTTTTTAATGTTGTTGCTGAAACACTAAGATGTGTTTTAAGGCCATTTCGAAAGGCAGAAACCTTTTGTTGGCGTCGTGTGCTGTTGAGTTTTCGATACCATGGCTTTTGCGCACTACGTTCGCGCCAAAGTCCTCTGCGCGCGGGGCGCGCCATGGATGGAATGGGGCATCTCAGTAACGCCACTATGCGTTCCTGAAAAAATCCAACTGTCCCGCACCAAGCAGCTCACCGGCCCATGATGCTTTGAGCGTCCATAGTTGCGGAGGTGCATTGACGCAAGCTTTCGCTCTAGTTAATAGCAAGGAACTGTACGGCTCAGACGACACTCAAAAATGCGCAATCTAGAACCAGGCGCTGCCTCTGGACGTCGCTCTGCGCGCTGCGGAGCGAAGACGTCACGGAGTTCGAGCGCTCTATAGACAGGTGTGTGGACCTCTGTACGAGGAACGGGAAAGGCAACAAGAGCAGAGTGCATGCGCTCGTCCTTGTGTCCGCGTCTATATCTCGTGCGTCTTTTCCCTTTTATGTTTCTTTCCCATCGTTGTCGTTCTTAATGAGTGGCCAGTCCACCTAAATGCTCGTGGAGTAACGTCTAGCTTAAAATATGTTCTCCAGAGCAGTAACCTTCCGTTTCGCTTCGCACAACCTAAACATTTGCTCCGGTGTATCCAATCTCCTGGCATTTCTTTTTTTTTTGGTTGAATACTCTCTTCCCCCATTCTACTTCACCCCCCCCCCCCCGCCAAAGATTCGCAGGACTTTACGACCCTCTACTCTTGCTAGCGCGGAACCCCGAATGTCGGTTGCAGAGGGCCCACAGCTGTCGTGACACAGTTTCTCTTTGCCCAAGGTCTGGTGCATCTTCAGGCGTCGTCGCCCTGCACAGGTCACTTCATAAATTCTCACGAGACCGCAGTGGTGGCCAAGTGGTTGAGCATCCGCCTCGCATGCGGGAGGTGACGGGTTCGATCCCCAGTGCCGCCGGGTACCCACCGGTGATACAATGGGCACAAGCTTTCCCCTGGTCGGGCGCTTCGCTTATTTAGGGTGAAATGCTTGGTAAATGGGTGTTTGACCCCACCTTGATAACTCGAAAATACGTTGTGCCATGAGCTCTTTGGCCGTAGATGCCCTTGCGCCATAAAAATTCATAATCATCATAAATATTCCCGAGCTAGGACTCAAAACACCAGAAAGGCCGGCGAGTCATTTATACGGCCTCATCTTGTATCTACAGCGTACAATGGCTCTAAAGAGCGCGTAACCTGTGCATCTCCCAACGTCCTGAGATATGGTAGACAATGTCATGGCTGAGCAGCGATCACTAGTCTCCGCGGCGGCTGCAGGAATTTAGCAAAGGGTGTATTTGCAAATTACACCTATTTGACAAAGTTGCCTTGAAAGCACTGACGTGAAGTCCCTTATTGCGATGAAAAACATCTCTAGAGGTGCGGGACTCAACTAGCTGAGTGTTTCTCTCTTGCATGATGACGCTTCCTCATTCCATTCTTCGACGGACGTGGCGCCTCTTAGACGTCCCGGCTGCGGCGCTACGCTCAGCCACACGACTGATGAATGACCTGGTTGAAGCTCTTGTGCGCAAGGCAACCACCACGGCCTGGTTTAAGGAACCCGTGAGGAACTTGACCTTGCTAAAGGCCGCTAATTTAAGCCTCACCGTCGGCCTACCGGAGGAACTCATCGACGACGCCTACGTGGAAGCCTTGTTCGGTGAGCATCACTGCAGTGTTCTGTTTGACCAGTGGGACAACTGAGTGCTTCTACAGCGATAGCTGTTAGGCGCCCGTCCCTGGGTTTCGCGTCGTAGTCGGCGTCGTCGGCGTAACCAGTGGGTGCTAGCGCACCCGCGATCTGGTGCGCTACCTGGTGGTGGTACCTGGCGGTACCGCTACCTGCGACCTGGGTCGCATAAGCCCACGGGTGGCTCTGCTTGGAAAAGCCGCCTGCCAGTGCAGGGATGTATCACGTGACGACTACACCAGTGGTCACGTGACTAAGCACCTAAACGCCTAAACTAGAGTAAACGCCTAAACATCTATCGCTGAATCTCATGTTACCCAGTAGTAACCGTGCTGTGAGTTTTTTTTTCGTGGTATTTGATGACTTCAGTGCTAACGCATTCCTCTGACGATAAATTAGGAGTAATGTAATCTAAAAGTATAATTTCTTTTCTGAATACCTCTTACCTCACCTGGTCGCCTATTTTCGTATTTCCTACTTAAATACTCAGTAATGTACATGAGTGTTTCGTTTTTCTTGCGCGCTCATTCAGCGGACTTCCCAGAAGCTCATGGCAATTTCTTCACGCCGTATGTGGAGTCCTACCGCATCGTGACCAAGCGTAGCGTTCGAGGGAACTACACCGGCGAGAACTATAAGACTGTGGAAGCCAACGCGTTCTATCACCCACGCAGTAACGGCATCTGGGTCTTCTCTGGCATACTCCAACCTCCTTTCTTCTTCTTCAACGCCCCTCCTGCGATGAACTACGGAGGAATTGGCGTGGTAGGCTCGGCAGTTGTGTTCGTGGCGTCCCCTAACCTTGACGGATGCATAGCAAAGATGACAACAATGCAACTACTAGCCCAACAGCAAGTGTTGTATGATCCGTTTACGAAAATGTTTTAGGAGCTATAGTCGGATACAACTCAAGAACGCAGCGGCTTTTCCCCCGTCAAAGCACCCCCTTCCAGGTAATGGCGTCGCCCGATTCTCATGACCCTGCTAGAGCGATAATGCAGGGAGCGGCGCTACAGTGGAGAAAGGGGTAAAACCCCGACCATAGAGGGAAGGTATTATCGATCCCCTTTCACCTACCACTTCCTGGTTTGTCACAACTGTAGTCGAATACAAACCTGCAGTGAAGCTCCGCCTACATTCAGGACCTCCGCACAGAATTCCTCCACGGAAATTATAGTACGTTGTTCAAACTTTTCTTGGTATCCAAACAAGAAGTTAGTGACGAGAAAAAAAAATCGTAAGCTCTAGTATTTTGTTATGCGTCTTGTTTAATATACTGAAACATTAAAAAGCTGATTTCGTATAATATTGCGATTAGTCAGCGGAGTGACACAGTACACCGGGGACACGGTTAAAGTTGTATCCTACTATACCAGCGTCTGGAGAATCGGCCGATGCCACTGGCTGGAAGGGGATCCTTTGACGGGGAAAAGCTGCTGCGTTCTTTAGTTTTATCCGACTATGGTAACGCGCCAGGAAATAACGATGCGAAAGCCAGACACTTCAGCCTCACGCGTTGTTTCATTTCCTTCTTGCGTTAACCAGCCTTACTTCCTTCAACAGTGCCTATTTAGAGCGCCTGCTCCTGAATCCATAGTCCCTATGAGGCCATCCTACATAGCCGGCCATGAGAAGAAAGGGAGCTCTATGTTTGTGCTCTGAATTTATAACTTCTGTCTTCCTGACACACGCACAAAACGTACTGTTATCCGGTTATCTTAACAAGAAGGGTAAAGTATGTATCTGAAATTTCAATATGATGCTAGGCCTGATGTTTTTTTCGGAAGAGCTGTTTTATACCCTCCTTTAGTCTTCAGGCTACCTTGTTGAGTTCTGCATTGCGTTTTGCCGTAGCTCCGACAGCGAATATTTGAAAACACCAGAAAGATGACAGCGTTCATCATAATCCTTTGCGGACATTTGTTTCAGGCCGGTGCCGAATTCGTTCTTGTTCCCGCAAGCAGCGCTTCTCCCCACTGCAGACATGATTTCTACCTTTCTAATGGTATTCGCAGGTTTTGGCTCACGAAATTATGCACGGAAATGACATCTCGAGAATTACATTTAACAACCTTGGCCGACGCGTCATCAAAAACCGCAATTCGGCCGTAATGAAGGAATTCGACCGAAGGGTGCTCTGCCTGCGTGGCTCCTATCAAAAGGTACGTAAAACCAAACGCTTAATGTAGTCTGCCGCAAAAGTTTGCGGGATCTGCGATGCGTGACGGAGCGAAGAAAACTGCATGCTGCGCCATCTGCCGTCACAGAGCGCGGTGTCGAGGCTCGCGGCACGCCTGCTGCGGTATTACTGTGGGTGAGCCTCGACGCTATGCTAGCAGATGGCGCAGCGATGGAGTTTTTCTTGGCTTCGCCACGCATCGCAGATCCCTCAAACTCTTCTGGCCGACATCACGTATAATAACAGCATAAGCAAAGCCCAACATAATGAGGGAAATTTTCAAGCGACCGCACATTCCACAGAATGCAAAATTTATTGAAGGAATGCTTTGATGTCGCCCTTACTGGTGCCTACTTGGCTAGTTGCTAACAGTTCAGCCACAGGACAGGAGAGAAGTGACAGGGTGAAACATAAGACACTATAATTAGCACTGCATTGGAGCGGAGCTAAGGTCAGTTCTTGTTAACTGCGCATCGATACAGAGATTCCGACATCCAAAAACTGAAACAACGTGAGCCTTGCGTCGAGCTCATTTCGAACATTTCACATCACTCCTGCTAGTTTTCTTATGACAACGAGCAAATCTTATGTCTTCCTCGTGGAAACACTGTGTGGTCGTTGCAGTGGAATCAGCTCTCTGCTTCCAGAGGAGATTGGCGGCTCTTTATGAATGCACAAAGTGCACGACACTGAACGCACAAAACGCGACGCTTGCACACACGAAGCTTAGTGCCTCCTGAACCTATGCTAGAGGGCAAAAGCTCTTACATAATAAATTTAGAGTTACTGCGAAAAAAAAAGCGGTGTCCTAGATGTGTGTGGACGCTGGGCATATATGGGTTAATGATAGCGGTGCTGTGCCTAGTCTTCCTTCAGGGCGCCTGAAATGACAATCCTACGAGTTGTTTATCCAATATCCGTCATTGACCACCATGGTTAGCTATGCTCGTATAACGGCTCCTTCGTGAGGAAGTGTCCCAAGGTGTCAGGTTCCGCCAGGGCGGCCTATGTTCCCAACTACTTAGCAATGAACAGCTTTCCTATGAATTTAGTTCACTTTAAGCGCTTCTAGGGACAACTTTAATGAAACATTTTTTTGCACCACCTGATGCGAAGTCGTGAGGAGGAGACCGATAATAGTCGTTTATCTTCGCTTGGAAATTTAAAATGAGTACAGTCGAGCCCGACTATATCTAACCCGTATATATCGCAGTATTTATATCGAGCAGTCATAACATCTCCTTGAAAGTGTCGGGAAAGTATTGCAATATTGGCCTTGTATATGAACTTGAGTTGACAGAAACATTCCAGACATCGAACGGCGTGCCACTCCCTGCAAGTGGCGGTTCTCGTAACGGCGCTAATCATTCAGTTTGTGCGCTCGGAGGCCGGTGAGCTGCAAGTCCTCGGGCTCTTGCTAGCAATAGCAACGCTATGGCTCTGTGAAACCACGGTATGTGATTAACGAGGGCTCTGCTTGAGAGTGATGTTCGGTCTCTTGCGCTCTTTAGCCACGCCACGTTTCTGTCTTGCGGTACAACCAACCTAACTAAAGCCTAGCGGCCGCTCTCGCCTGTCGTACTTAGGTCAGCTTCGCTGCCAAACCCATACAAAAATTTATTTAGACAGCCTATAGACTGTCCATAGACTTCTGTCTATAAATCCTATAGACTCTCTATAGACAAAATGTAGAGAACAGTATACAGGCAATACAAATCCTACCGACAATCTATAGATAATCAATAGGTTTATGGCTATACACTTTTAGTAGACTTTTGTCTATAGGCAATCTCTAAACTATGAATAGACAACATATAGGAAGGCAATAAAGCCTAAGAAGTCTATAGACTTTCTATAGACCATTTTTTAAGGGTAGGCCCGTGTGCAAAATCTACAGCACCTTAATTTTAGTGAGGTTTTTCTATTTATAGTGTGCTGGTAAGAGGATTGGCCATATTATCACAGGCAGCGACTTGTACAAAGCACCTTCTGCTGAGGCTTTGATGCTAAGATTACCTAGAAGTGCCTATATAGCGAGAGGTGCGCCTCCAGCAAGAAGCCGGACGGCCGGTCTTTGTAAGAAACACGTTACCAGCACGGGTGCAATCTATTCTTGCTTTTAGCAACTGGTAAACTCACCTATTTTCATTTTTTGTACACCGAATTATCGATATGTTAAACTATTTCGCGACCTGCTTCGAGTTCGATATTTCCGGTTTCGGCTGTATTACCGTAGCCTATCCTCAGAGTCCAGCACCCAAATAAAACGCCTTGATGTCACCGAAGTGGGTTTGCAATAACGGCAAAAGGTGAAAATACCTATATTTCATTTTGACCATTTCTGGCTCAGAAAAAAAAAAAAACTTTTTTCAGCGACAGTAAGCTGTTTCTGATCGCAAGTGATAATAAATCAACACACTTCACGTACGTTTCTTCCTTGGAATCCTTTTATGATGTCGTACACGCCAAACCCTCACAAAATGATCTATGGACAGTCTATAGACTTCTTATAGACACTGTTGCCTTCCTATAGGTTTTGTATATTCATCAAACCCTAACAAAATGATCTATGGACATTCTATAGACTTCTTATAGACACTGTTGCCTTCCTATAGGTTTTGTATATTCATCGTTTATAGACTTTTTTAGACCAAATTCTACTAAAAAGGTATGGCCATAAATCTATACATTGTCTATAGACTGTGTATAGGATTTGTATTGCCTATAGACTGTTCTCATGGGTTTGTCTATAGAGAGTCTATAGACTTCTCTATCGATAGACTTGATAGACATAAGTGTGTGGACAGTCTTTAGACTGTCTAAAAAATGTTTTGTAATGGAAGTACGCCTCACAAAGGTGGCACGTCTTACGCCAGTCTTCATCTGCGCGTGCAGGAGGAATCTGAGTCGCGGGCGAGGACAGTCTCCGACGAGATAGACTCGGAAGGCTTCGCCGACTTCACGGGCACGCTGCTCGCGTACGACGCATTCCGCCGCCTTCCAGATTCTGAGCGCACGAAGACTGTGCCTTACGTCGGACTCACCTGGGAGCAGACGTTCTTTGTGGCCAACTGCTTGAAGTGGTGCGACATAGACAAAGACAACAAGCGGCGGAAGCCGAATGCGCTGTACTGGCACAGCCGATCCCGATGCAATGTGCCCCTCCAAAATATGCCCCAGTTCGCCCGCGCGTTCTCCTGCGCAGCCGGCGACGCGATGAACCCCGCGCAGAGGTGCGACTTCTGGTAGAGCGGGGCGGTGTTTCAATAAACAGTATTAGCATTCTTCGCCCAACTGTGGAATGAACACATTGACGACAGATGATGTAAAACTGGCCTACAGACAGCCTGTAGACTTCTTATTGACTCCATCGCCTTCCTATAGATATTTCTCTGTGTCTATTCACAGTCTACAGACTGTCTGTAGACAAAAGTCTACTAAAAGTGTGTGACCTTAAATCTATAGTAGAACATATTAGGCGTTAGTTGGTGCATGTCAACAAAAAATTGGCGCCGAATCAGACAGCACACAGCAAGAAAGACCGCACAGTTATAGATTGTCTATAGATAAAGATAAAGCTATAGATTGTCTATAGAGTGTCTATTGGATTTGTATTGCCTATAGATTATTCTCTGATTTGTCTATAGACAATCTATAGACCTTATAGACAGAGTTATGGGCGGTTTATAGACTGTTCAAATTCTTCTAAGGACTGGTCATGATATCGTTTTTGGATGTGTACCAGGTTATAATATCCGTGCGGCATTTCTCCAATATAACTACGGCTTGCCGGCCTTTGCCAAAATCGATAAAAATGTGTCAGTAAATAACATACGGAATCAGTTAAAAGTAAGTGTAAGTATATATTTAAAAATAATAAAAACGGAAGATAAAGGATTTTTGCTAACCCCGGAACCTGCCATCACTGTGGCGGCGGCACCTGAGCTGGGGCAGCGGAAATAAAGGATAGCAGGCAGTATGAAGAAGTGAAATGAAAGAGGTGAGGAGACAGCAAGAAAGGACATAGGGAGTGGTCATATATACACTATTTACAAAAGGTAACAATAAAGTTCTCCAGGTTGTGCGCATGTAGTTAAAACCGAAGAACGCTGGTTTCAAAGCATGATCACGGTAACAGCTGTAGATGCACCGGCCCTTACAAAAATTTTACAGTCTATAGACTTTCTATAGACTTTTGTCTATAAAGAATATATACCATAGACAAACCCCTGAGAACAGTCTATAGGCAATACAGATCCTATAGGCAGTCTATAGAGAATCTGTAGATTTATGTCAATACACTTTAGTAGACTTCAGTCTATAGACAGCCTATATACTATTAATATACAAAAATAAATAGCTATGGGAAGGCATTAGAGGCTATAAGAAGTCTATAGATTGTCTATATATCATTTTGTAAGGAGGAAGTGACGTGACTTCCGGTGATTCCCGAGAACGCTCCCGTCCGATGACGTCACTAAGCTCCTCCCAGCGGACAAATTTTATGACCAACGACGCATTTTGGTCTCATGGGGCTTCGAATGGTATCGAAATCAAATAGAAGGCTAACTTCAGCTATCAAATGAAACAATGAACTTCATCTGTATGCCTTACAGTGCTTCCAGTGCGTTTTGGTGGTATTCACTGTGGTTAGCCACATTGGTGTGATCGTGGTTGCAGGCAGGCAGTTTGAAACAGTTCGCTGTGGAGAGTAACGTTTAGTTAGCTGGCCGTCGACACACTCGAAGGTCCTTCCCAGGGTCGCAAAATTAACATTTCCATCTATCTGCTGGTGAGTGTTTTGGAAGGCATGAAGGACTACCACAAACGAAACAGCAGCTTTCATCTGAGCCGGCGAGGCTTATCATTAGACGGAAATGAGAACCAGAGTTATCGTCGGGATCTGATGACTCCTAGATAGAAAACATGACATGTTTCCACGAGTCAATGGCGGTCATGAAAGACACTCTAGGCCGCTATTCAGATGATCCCGTTCTGTACAGGATCTGCGGCAGTTGCCACTGTAATGTCGTTTTTATTCCAAAGGGTAGCCTTATTATAATAAAAGCCATCAGTTTATAAAATGATGAAACAATGATACCGACTTAGGTCGTGAATATCGATTTTAGTGCTCGCATGGTTATATTTTACGCTTATGCATTTACCTTGGTGCTAGGCAAGAAACAGGTTTCCGTCTGTTCGTTGTGTACAGCCCCTCGGTCCGTTCTGAAAGCTTGCATAAACATAACATCGATAGCAGTATAAACTGGAATGCTTGTATTCACGATTTCGTCCTCGATCATCGGCCACGTATCCACAGAAATGCTACATCTCCGGACAGGCTACAGTGGAAGAACGTGTCATTAATGTCTATGTCAATGCCTGAAGCACCGTAAAAGGAGCACCTAAAACGCACTAGGACATCGCTTAAAGCGCCAAAGAATGACGACAGCAAGGAGTACATTTTGAGTTCTAACAACCGCTACACCTTCCAGAATCCCCGACGTCTAAAAAAAAGTATCCTCACACGCGGCACCTTGCAGATCACTCGCATATGCTGTAAGTGGCCGACTGAGTCAAGGGAATTAGTCCAGCGATTCTAGTTAAGGATTCGCACTTGCCAGCCACAGTTAAGGAGTATTTGGATTGATAGTTTCAGCTTTTTGTTTTTATCTTTACGGAAGTTACTCGAAGAAGCAATCACCACTCGATGGTTCTTATTTGTTGCGGATACCATCTCTGTGTCGAATGCCAACACGATGATTCGAATTCAATTCGATGACACTGATTGCGACCACTTAGACCGTACTCTACATTTGGAATTGGGACAAATCTAAGCGGCCTACGTACTGTAGCATTCTATACAGTACGCTGATGCATGCTCTACCCATTGGCTTTTACCGCCGCTCTTGCTGCTATGCGAAACTTAGAGAAACTTCTATAAAATTTTCTACCTTTTTCTCTATAGAAAGGATATCTCAGGTAATAATATAATGAAATAAATAAACTAAAATTGACATAGGCGATTGAAGTCCAGGTGTGATGCAAAATGTTGTCCTGGTGTACACGCTCCAACAGAGCACAACAACAGCGTAACAAAGAATAACAACAACAGCAACAACGTAACAATGTTCTCTACTGCACACTGAGAAACGTATTACCGTTTGTTACTGGATCACGGTAGAAAGATGTCCTTTGGAAAAAAAAAACAGCCAATGAGCTCCTGGAATGAATGTACCCGCCGCGGTGGCTCAGCGGTTAGGGCGCTCTGCTACTGATCGGATGTCCCCGGGTTCGAACCCGACCGCGGCGGCTGCCTTTCGATGGAGGCGAAGTGCTAAGGCACCCGTGTGCTGTGCGATGTCAGTGCACGTGAAAGATCCCCAGGTGGTTGAAATTATTCTGGAGCCCTCCACTACGGCACCTCTTCCTTTCTTTCACTCCCTCCTTTATCCCTTCCCTTACGGCGCGGTTCAGGTGTCCAACGATATGTAAAAACGGACACTGGGCGATTTCCTTCCCCCAAAGACCAATTTTCAATCTTTTTCTAGAATGAGGGCCCAACCAAACATTCTATGCATTAAACGTTTTCTTCTCTCTCTCTCTCTACTTGCGGAAAATTAGAGGAGAAAAAACCACACGCCTCTCGTGATGTTTAGTCTTCGTTTTCTTTTTTCCAGACTACCTATTGTGCGATGTCAGTGCACGTTAAAGATCCCCGGGTGGTCGAAATTATTCCGGAGCCCTCCACTACGGGAACCTCTTTCTTTCTTTCTTCTTTCACTCCCTCCCTTATCCCTTCCCATGCGGCGCGGTTCAGGTGTCCAACGATATATGAGACAGATACTGCGCCATTTCCTCCCCCCCCCAAAAAAAAACAACCAAAAGAACCAGACTACCTATCCCCTCTTCAGGCAGGTGTCCGGTTTCCGCCGTGTGGTCTGTGAAGTCGCCGAAATCAGCTCAGCCTATGGCAAGTTTCATGTTATGTTTGCCGCATGCAATTTGCAATACAAATAGTCACCGCGTAATTATGGCCAAGCCCCATGTGGGTATGTGCCGTTTTGTGAGGCAAACTACAACAACAATAATTTAAGCCAGTTGACATCATCATCATCACTCTTACAGTGGACAACAACGACGACATTCAGCCACAGACCATCGTCATCATCATCAACGACGACTGGAACGGCCCCAGCGATCCTCCCTAAGCCTTGCTCTTGTACCTCCTGCGCAGCGTGGACTAAGTAAAGAGCCTTTGCCCTCTGACCCCGAGGCCCTGAAGTGACCTGGTTTTGTTCCCAGCTAAGGTGAGGCGAACACCTGCAACCATCCTTTGTGACTCTGGGACTCCTCATTCACCTCAAAGAGCGAGGTGCGGACTGCGTGAGGCTTCGCGTCTTGAGGCAGTCTTTTTTTCACTTCACTTCACTTCACTTTATTCACCTTAAAGACCCCCTTCAGGGGGTATTACATAAGGGGTGGGTTAATATGTTGATCAACAAGTACAAGTCATTGCTTTGAAATAATTGCTTAGCGTATCTGAAAATGCAGACAGGTGTGTGATGGCAGCGATATCGGTGGGGAGGCCATTCCAGTCCACAACAGTTCGGACAAAAAATGAACCTGAAAAAGTTGCAGTACGCGACACAGGGCGGGCGATCTGAAACGGATGGGCAGTGCGGGGAGATATGCGGTTCGGATGAGTAATGTAGGGTGGTTGATTTAGAGAACTATGGATTTAGAGAACTATGATTTAGAGAGTGTGTGTTTCTGAAGTGTGCTTTTCTTTGGAAGACATAGACGCGGCCTACCCTCAGATTGCGGCTATTCGCGCGAATCATTATCGTAATGAGAAGGAGAGGAGCGCTATCACTTGTACCTGGGCAATGCGATGACCAATACCCGCGGTTCGTCCAGTGCAGACTGGCAGAGCAAGCCGCGGTGACGCAGTGGTACCCGCATTCGGCTCAAGAGTACGTCACCGGTTTGAATCTAAACGCAGCTGCCCAATTGGATGACCGCGAACTGACAGTACACTCGCGTATTGATATGCGCATCCACCTATATAAGAACGTTAGTCGGTTGTAGTTGATCCTGCTCCTCCAGTACAGCTTACGTTATAATCCAGAACGGAGCCCTTGCTCGTAAAAGCGAATGATTGAGCATACACAAACAGCATGGCACATGTGAGCGAGGACGGATGTTGTGCAAGGTACGTAATCGTGAGGTTCAGTATCCCTCCCCCCCATTTCTTTTCGTGTTCTGTGTGAGCTGTTCTTTTACTTACTCTTTCCTGTCCGGAACTCATGGCGTGTAAGTCACATCTGCGGTCGACTTAGGGTTCGGTAGTTTCCGGGAATACTGAAGGAGGATTAAGGCCGAGTTGTTCGCAGTTCTCGCCTCAGTGAAAACTTTTGCCCATTCCAGGTCGCAGGCAGCAACAGGCAGCAACATGGTATTCACCGGTCAGCCGTCGCCATACTCATCACAAACGGAAGGTAAGTAAAAAATTTCGGGGCGAATAATCTGGGTATTCAGCCAGTCGCTGAATACTTCTGGGGTCCAATCCCAACAGGAATGAAGATAGATTTGACACCTTTAGCGTACCGTGTCACCGTTGCCGTTACCAGAGTGCCGGGAGAGAGTGCGCCGTCAATGGGCAACCACAGATCGTCTTGGGGGCGCCAGACGGCGCCACGTACCCGTAAGCTACGAGAAAGCCTGCCTTATCCGGACCAATCAGCGCGTGCACACTGGCGTGGGCGGGCTCCATGTACTGCTTTCACGGCAACATAGTACACGGTGTCCTAAAGGTGTCTATTATAGACGAGACAATGTTTTTTCGGTCTGTGCGATAGAGTAATCCGTACAACGTGGATTTATGCCCCCCA
The DNA here is from genome assembly GCF_052857255.1 of Amblyomma americanum. NCBI lineage: Eukaryota > Metazoa > Arthropoda > Arachnida > Ixodida > Ixodidae > Amblyomma > Amblyomma americanum. The sequence goes on along the minus strand of NC_135501.1, from coordinate 198,760,334 downwards.
AAATATTGCACACGATGTTATTGCTTAGCGCATGGTGAATATCGGAGTTTGGTTAAGCCGTCCCAAGTTTTCTGATTAACCTTGCTCTGTTCAACTCTGAATACAGCATGCAACGCTGGCTATTGTAAAATACATTCCTGCACACGCATGCACTCGCACTTTTCAAGCTAGCCTTATACTTTTTTACCTTTCCTATTGATGGCACTAGTGCTTAGGTTGAATTTGTTACGCGAAGCAATGAAAGTCTCAGAATGATTCAAAACAGTATACTAGAACATATGTGGATGATTCATTGCCTCAAAAGCGTAGAAAGAACAGACGCTATTGTTGTTTCGTTTATTGGCCTCACCGTTCAGCTGAGAAGAAAAACATTGCACAATGGTTTCGTGCATGTCCCGACATGATATCATCAGATGCACACAGGCGCCACTTGGCCTGTAAATAGTTTATGAAGCCTAAAGTAAACAAAAACGAAAGAGTGACATTCTTGAACTGCAACAAAAATTATACACTTTTACGATGTTATTCATGACTATGTCTTCATTTAGCGTAAAAACACGGGTTCTTTTTCGCGAAGCAGAGCTAAAGCGAGTGTTAAGGTTAGCTGCTGATTCGACTGTACAATCATTGCTCGCTAAAGTTTCACAAGCCGTTTGTGCCATTCGCTTGAAAGTAAGAAATTTACAATGAAGTTAAAACTTCGTTCGTTGAATTATTCATCCACTCACCTGTTCTTCCATTTATTTCTTGGGTTCTAGATCCACCCCTTTTGGGATTAGTTGGTGGCATGATTCTGCTAGGATAATGCTATAAAGCTTTATCTTGAGACATATATTCCAGCCATGCTACCCCTGCTGCTATCACAGCAGCGCCTTCTCAAATGACGACTAATAAAGGTGGAAGAAATTTTCTTGCTAAAAGTATCGCTGTTAAATTGGGGAGCGCATTTTTTCCTCACTGCATTAATAAGGTGGCACACGCGAAAGCCATTCTTTTTAGCTACATTATTAAGCTAAAAGACATGGAATATGGCCTAGCTGCCGTTCGGTGTTCGCTTCCCATTCCAGGTAGCAGGCAGCAACAAACAGCAACAGGTAGCAGCATGGTATTCACCGGTCAGCCATCACCATACATGTCTCAAAGGAAAGGTAAGTGTCAAAAATTTGGTGCTAATAATCGGGGTGGTATAAAAGAAATGGGACAGCATTTTTTTCTCTTGCTAATCCGTTCCGATTCCGATTCGATTTCAATTCCGATTTGATTTCAAATCTGATTCTAATTCCCATTCTATTCAAATTCTAATTCTGTTACAATTATGATGCCATTGTCTTCCATTCAACAATGTATTCCAATTCTGATTCTATTCCAAATCCGGTTCTATTTCAATTCGGATTCTATCTTCATTCCATTTTTATTCGTAATCGCTCATTTATTCGTTTTTGATGTGTCATTTTTTAGTCATTCTCTTTTTTTGTTTAGTCATTCTTAGTCCGGCCTGTCCCTCCTCTTCGCTACAATTGGAGAGGGGGAGGAAAAAGGGAGAGGGTGGGAAAGAGGGGAACGGTTGACAGCGGACTACAGGAGAGTGCATACGCTTTGAGGGGCCGCCGCCTGTGCAATTACCTGCGAATTTTTGTGCTTGAGGTTCTGGGAACATTGAGCCATGGCGGCCATATTCCTTCCAAACCCGGTAGCACGGGGTAAGGAAATGCGGTACTCTGGAATTTTTCTATTCACTACCCTTATAAAAATGGTCTATGGACAGTCTAGAGACTTCTTATAAATTCTCTTGCCTTCCTATATATATTTATTTTTTGTCTATTCATAGTCTATAGACTGTGTATAGACAAACGTCAAATAAAAATTTGTCGCCATAAATATATAGATTGTTTATAGACTGTCTATAGGATTTGTATTGCCCGTATCCGTTCTCTAGGGTCTGTATATAGAGGGTATACAGACTTTATATATGGAAGTCTATCAACAGTCTATAGACTGCCTAAATAAAATTTTCTAAGGTTAGTGGAGGATTCACTTTGACGTCCCCACCGCCGACATGAGAGAGTGTTCGCCTTCCTCGCAATTAAAACCAGAAATTGATTTCAACACTACGAACATTCCTCGGTGTATGTCGCAACCATGAACACTAGTGTGTCCCTCGGCAGCCGCGACGCAAGAATTCTGGGAACACATCCAGGTTCCGCTGGCAAACGCTGTATCGCAATGTAAATGTCGCCTTGTAGCCTGTAGGCGCACACCGTTTTCCCAACGACTCTGGTTCGTTCTCTTATCAGGTTTTCAAATATCAGAGGAGTCATGTAAGTATCATTGGTGCAAGTTCACGCGATGACCATGATCAAACCACATGAGTGGGCCGGACTGGTATACTGCATGACATGCTTCGTACCAACTGCGATGGACGTAGAACCGTGTTGCAAACATCACCACGTACCCATGAGAGATTTTCGTCTAGTAATATCGGTGCTGTGTTATTTCTAATATCCTAGTCGAAAACAACGACAGGACTACGTCAAAGACACGACAAAATGTTATGCTGCAACGACAGATTTCTCTGTCGCTCTTAGTATTTTTCTGTGGCACTGTAGTTTTTATCTCTAGTGCTTTTCTGTAATACAAGAAAAAAATTCCGTTTCTACTACAAGTATCTGTTTTTACTAAAAGTTCATAACCAAAAACATAACAGAAAATGTGTTGTGATGGCACAAAATTTTCAATTGCGTTTGTCGACTGGAAGGAGAATACCCTCATAAAAATGGTATATAGACTATCTACAGACTTCCTATAGATATCGTATTATGTCTGTTGATAGTCTATAGACTTTCTATAGACAATCGCATTGTGTCTGTTAATAGTCTATAGACTTTCTAAAGACAAAAGTTTACTGAAAGTGTATGGCCATAAATTATGGCTCGTCTGCGGATTGTATACAGAATTTGTATAACCTACAGACTAGTCTATAGAATGTCTTTAGAAAATCTTTAGACTTTATATACAAAGTCCATAAACAGTTTATATATTGTCTAAATAAATTTTTTGCAAGGGCCTCTTCTACAATCTTTAAGAAATGTAATATGAAACTTCTCTTCTTGCCCGAGGAGCATCACCCGCCTTTTCTTGCATTTCAGCCTCGCAGGAAGAGTAAGTCCTGCTTGAACTCTTGCGTCACACAGCACGCTTAAAAGAAAACCTTCAGCAACGATACAGTGGGCTACTACCACACACTCTCGTAAAACGTGCCGTCTCAAGGCGTTTACAGCATAGTTCAGACTGAATGTAGCATCTTGTGACGCGAATGTTCTGTGACCAACAGAAGGCAGGGTGCCGGCACATTCCATTCATTCTGCGTGGAGAAATGGTGCAGGACGTTTGCACGGCAAATTTCCCAGGTGCAAGCGATGCACTTGGGAACGTTGCTGTTATTGAAATGTGGGCGTTTTTCTCCCACTAGGGACACCTTGTTGCACGCGCTTGTGCTACCCGTAATTACTCAAGCCCAGCAGCACCGTTCGACTATTGTGTAACAACGTTCAGCACGGTTCGAAAGATGCGTTTATTTTCTTTTTGGTACAGTACCGCGTAAGTGATGCTAACAAAATAAATGGGCTCTCTACCAATCCGCTTACACATTAATGAAAATATCGCAGGTTCAAATAAAGTCATTTTAATGCATGATATTACCTGATGCAGTGAGCTGGAGACCGTGGTACAATTCTAACAATGGTTTGTGACGATGGCCTGAATTCTCTGTGGGCGGCTGACCGGCTTAGACAACCCTGAGCTCTGTGTTGCATGAGCGCAATCTGAGCCGCTTTCAACAGATGACGCAAGTCGTGTGCAAGCATACGTATCGAATAAAAGCGACTCGCCACAAACAGCAAGAATGGCGTAAAACATTCCGCTACTCCCTGAGTGCATCTCTCGCGATGCAAAGTGCGTAGAGCATCCATTTCCTTCAATGAAGAGAAGTGGAGTATTTCTCAGGCTTTTTCACAACCCCGCTTTTGTGACACGCAGCACATTTTCCCAGAATGGCCGTGGAATGCACGGGGAGCGAGATTGGCGTGAGCCGACTTATGAAGACTTATGAAGCGCTTATGAAGAATCCGATAGTAGCGGGAAGTACGATTGGCAGTTATCCTGGTTCCGAGGGAACCGTTAATTACCATTGTATATTCCAATGAAATACAGCCAGCAATATCAATTTGTCCTGATGTGCAGACCACTTTGACTCTCCGAGCACCTAATTATCTGATGCGTGCTTCTGGCCTGAACAAATCTGTTCAGAGGGCAAGGTTAATCGACCATCTGGAACAAAGATGTGGTCCATGCGGAGAACACACATTGTATGTGCCTATCGACGGAACCTTAATGCTGCTGATACAGGGGTGCGTCACTAAAGACGGTGTAGTAGCGCTGCTATGTCACCCTCGCTGTACGAACGCTCTGATCGTCAGAGTCATGCGCTCAGTCTATTATGCTTTTCCGAGTACGGCCTTCGCAATAAAGTTTTAGCTCGCAGAGGTATTTGCAACTGAAAGTGTACATCAACTTTGCAGGAACGATAACACCAGGCAAGTGGTCATGGGTGTTCTGTACTGCCTCCTCTTCGCCCTATTTGTCGGTCTGGCCATTTTCGCGCTCGTTGCAACCTTAAGAAGCGGTAAGACCTGTTTTACGATCGGTACTCTGGATGCAGCGACTCTAGTTGTTGCGCATGCGTGTAGTGTATTGCGCAGTGTTTCGATATCCGGTTGTGCTCACGTACGTTTCAAATCAAGCGTAACAAAGTCTGTGTGTGTCATCAGTCGCAACGCTATCGTCTGTCAAAACAGAAATGACAGTGAAAATTGGTTTCGGGGGAAAGGGAACGGCGCAGTATCTGTCTCACATCTCGGCGGACACAAGAACGGCGCCGTAAGGCAAGGGTTAAAGGACGCATTGAGAGAAGAAAGGAACAAAGAAACGCCGTAGTGGAGGGCTCCTGAATAATTTCGACGACCTGGGGACCTTTAACCTGCACTGTCATCGCACAGTACACGGGCGCCTTTGCATTTCGCCTCCGTCGAAACGCGGCCGCCGTGGTCGGGTTCGAACCAGGGTACTCTGGCTCAGTAGCCGAGCGCCCAAACCACTGAGCCGCGCCGCAGGGTACCAAAACAGACGACGCATAAGTTCTAAGAATAACAAGCGGTGAGAAGCCTTATATTCAATGACAGCAGGCTCAAAGACGTCTCGCTCATAGAAACAAATAGATAGCCGAAAATACAAGCGTAAAGAAGCTTTCGGTAAACTGTCATGAATAGTATTCTTCCGGAAAAGCGGAATATTGTTTTCCTGGGCTGTGCTAAAGACATGGTGTCTAAGTCTCGTCTATAATGCGACAACAGTTGCATCCTCCTCAGTACAGAGTGCTTGAGTGACGGACAGCCAGAGATTTTCAACATTTGGCGAGAATTGCGGTAACTCATTTCGTCTAGGAATTACAAACTATAGGCTGGGAGCCGTTCCTTCAAGACAGTGGAGCAATAGGTCTGGCAGCGTTTCTCGCCTGAACTCAGGGAGGCAGTCGTGTTTGCGAAACTACGCCCTGCACCTCGTCAGTACATAACACCAGGTGATTCATCTGAAAATACGCCAAGCTCTTTGTGTATACCTCCACAGTTCATTGGTGCGGCTACCCAAGTTGATAAGCATGCAAATCAAGGCCCACCTGTCTTCAAGGTTGCGTTTTATTTTTTTAATTCGATAGCCTTTAATGGCTCATACACGCGGTGACCGTCCGTCCGTTACATCGCCACCTAGGTCGCGTGACCTTGTGGCGTCACGTGATCTTAAGGTCATCGAAAGATCTATAATTTGGGTAAAAATTTCTGGCCATTGCACAAGGGATTTTTTTTCGTGTCCTTCTGATATAACTCCAGCAGTAACAGTCTGTATGTATCGTAAGCTCTATCCAACATACCACGAATACACCTGTGTGTTCGTGGTATGTCGGATAACATTTTTCTGCCTGATAACATTACGACGCTCAATCACTTTCACTTCAGCGTCTTGAAGCGTACCACTAGAAATGAACGTTTTGACTCCGTAACTAACACTGTCGAAAGATGTTCGCTTACGAAATTTTTTAAAGAAGCTTGTAGTGTAGTTTTAGGCAAACGTGCAGCGCCTTGCACTTTCATTGAGTTTGATATTTTGTAACATATCAAAAGGAGCAGATTTCTTATGCTAGGTTTTTTGTGTTGTTCTGGTTAAATTCCTCAGAGACACCGTCAGAAACGATGACGCCCGTCATAGACCTGACGCAAACTCGACAAACGACGACCCGCCAAACAGCCACCCAGAAGCCGGCGACCCCCCTCACTACCATCCCGAGTACAAGTACTCAAGCGACAACTACCCCGACGACGACGACAACCACCGCCACCACAGTTACCACTACGACGACAATGACAACTACAAGCACGACTACCCGAAGAACGACTACCACCAGCACGAGTACTACCACAACAACGACGACAACCCGGCCAACGACCACCGGTACCACAACTACCCGAACAACGACTACCGCTACCACGAGTACTATCCCAACAACGACGACAACCCGACCAACGACCCCCAGTACCACAACTACCCGAAGAACGACTACCACTAGCCCGAGTACTACCACAACGACGACAACCCGACCAACGACCACCAGTACCACAACTACCCGAAGAACGACTACCACTAGCACTAGTACTACCACAACAACGACGACAACGCGACCAACGACCTCCAGTACCACAACTACCCGAAAAACGACTACCGCTAGCACTAGTACTACCCCAACAACGACGACAACCCGACCAACGACCCCCAGTACCACAACTAGCCGTAAAACGACTACCACTAGCACTAGTACTACCCCAACAACGACGACAACCCGGCCAACGACCCCCAGTACCACAACTACCCGAAAAACGACTACCGCTAGCACTAGTACTACCCCAACAACGACGACAACCCGACCAACGACCCCCAGTACCACAACTAGCCGTAAAACGACGACCACTAGCACGAGTACTACCACAACGACGACAACACGACCAACGACCACCAGTACCACAACTACCCGAAGAACGACTACCACTAGCCCGAGTACTACCACAACAACGACGACCACCAGTACCACAACTACCCGAAGAACGACTACCACTAGCCCGAGTACTACCACAACGACGACGACCACCAGTACCACAACTACCCGAAGAACAACTACCACTAGCACGAGTACTACCACAACAACGACGACCACCCGACCAACGACCACCAGCACCACAACTGCCAGTACTACTACTGCAAGAGCCGCACCACCATCCACAGGTAAGACCCAATGATTAATGCGAAAGCATTAATTTGGCTATGTTGGCAAGGTCGTGCCATCAAAACGTGTAAGGAGGAGTTGTCGCGTTGCATAAGAGTAACACCTGGACTCCATGTACGCGAAAACTCATGCGAACGCGAAGGCGACGGCGGCGGCGACGGCTGGCGTTCGCTCCGTCGCTTGTGGGCAACCTCCATGCAAGCGAAGGCGGCAGGCGACGCGAACCCGCGACGTGCGCAGCGGACTCAAGCTTAGAAACACGCACGTAACCTGTTCCCTCTCTTAAAATTTTGCGAGTGTGTCTCATAGTCAGGGCCAAAGGAATATTTCCTCTACGGCAGCGGTGTAGCGGCAGTGGAGATAACAACGGCGGGCTTGCGGAGACGAAGTCACATCACGGGTTCACGGGGGAGGTGTGCTTTCGTTCGGTGCCTGTGCACTCCGGCTTAGTAAAAACACTCCCATAAACAGTCACCGCAATCTGATTGTAAGTGAGCGAACTATAATTTACCAGTGAGAATGCGCGCCGCGAGTGTTTCTGCACAGTTGGAGCGCAGCGGCACGGTGGATCGAGCGCCGGTACCCGCGGCTCGACACGCATCTCTCCCTGCAGTACGCCCGCTCGCGTAGCCCGCTCCAAATGCTGTTAGCCCTCCGCACCCAACAAGTAGATTGTTTTAATTATTTAAATCATGCGGGTCTGCCTCTCAGCTACAAAACCAAATATTTTCTCGACGGTGGCGATGACCAAGACGACGGGCTGGTTTCGTGAGATGTGCCCGTGAGAAACCGTAGACAAACCGGAAACGGCTTTGGGGGGCTCTGGTTGGCCAGTCGCGTGGGGGACTTCCGGGCGACGAGCGAAATTTTCTGTGGGTGCAGATCTGAGCGACACGGCAAGCGACACATGCATTTTGCTTCGCGCGACGGCGTCGCTCGTCGCTTGCCGCCGTCGCCTTCGCGTTCGTGTGAGTTTTCGCGTACATGGCGCGTTCGCGTGAGTTTTCGCGTACATGGAGTCCAGGCTTTAGGATCAAACGAATGTTTTTAATCGATAGAGGATGATGTGAGGATGATGTGCAAAAAACTATATCGATAGTATGATTAGTTAATTAAAGCCACAAATGTCGAAAAACCGTCGGAATAGCGCGGACGCCGATATAGTGAGTGGAAAGGAAAACAACCATGGTCGCCGAAATAGTTGACAAATAGGCAAAGGAGTGGAAATTAAGTGTGAAAGGCTTTTTATGAGTGATAATTATTCGAACAAAAAGTTTGTTTGACCGTATAATTAGTTAATTAGAATCAAAAGTCGGATGATCGAATAGACGGGATGGGGACATAGTGGAAGGACGCGAAAGCAGCAATGGCGCCAAATTTGAAAAACCGAAGTGTGTGATTGAGGTGAATAAGGTGTAATCAAAGTAAATGTGAAGAGAGGCGACGAGTGAAGGAAAGAGAGAGGACGAGAGGCGAGGAGGGCCTTATAAATGCTTTCGCATTCTTCCAATGCGTGTCGCCGCAGTGATCTGTAACGTCTTGTAGCGATAGCTGCATTGCGGTAGCATTTCGAGCCTTCAGCGTGGCGGCGCCGCCACGCTGTCACGTGGTTGGTGACGTGGTGTGGAGCAGCTGCCGGCGGCGCGGCGCCGTGGCTGAACACGTGGTTGGTCCCGTGACCAGCCATGTGGCGCAGAGCAGCTACTGCTGCCGGCGGCGCGGCGCCGTTGCTGAACACGTGGTTGGTCCCGTGACCAGCCATGGGGTGCGGAGCAGCTGCTGCTGCCGGCGGCGCGGCACGCCGGCGAAACCGGGCTGTAACAGTTGTGCGCATGCGCCGTGTCAAGTGGGACGAAGATGAAGGAACGCCCAGCGAAACGAAGCGGCGAAAGACTGACTTTGCAATTCAACTGAGCAAGTTACACCTGGCCAGATGTAGCTATCGCATCACTCCAGGTTTAACTAGAGCTAAACACAGCCAATTTTTTATACTGGTGAAGGACAAGGTTAATTGGAGAGACATGGGAGAGGCCTTTGCCCTGCAGTGGGAGTAGTCAGGCTGATGATGATGATGATTTATACTAGAACCATGAGGATCAAACCAAGGAAAGAAGAGCGCAGACAGGAAATGGAAAAAAAGTTCAACAGAAAACTTCACTTACTTTCCGCGTAGAAACAGACCAGAAAGGCTTTGTTTTTTTTTTCGTGAGAGATGGACATGCCCTCGCAGAGGGTCAACAAGAACAGCTATGGAGGCAAAAATTTACAGCACCGCTGTTGGAGTAGCTGAAAGACAGCAATATACAAGAACTCTCGCCTGAAATGTTTCGAGTACGAGCATTAAAGTCGAACATCGCAATAACGATACAGTGACTGTAGATATAATGGATGTAACGGCGTAGCAGGGATTCCCCTTGGAAGCTGCCATAGAATCCTATGCGTTGGAAAGCTCGTTTTTACGAAGTAAAACTTTCTTACAATAGAAATTACCAAACCTTCATTTATCCCACTGGTCATTTTGCGATACCTCAATTTTTATCAGTTTCCGGCGCTTCCGCACTGGATCGATGTTGAAAATTGGTTCCCTTTATCTCCAACCTACACAGAGATACTGAACAGTAACTCAATGACTACGCAGCACTTGAGAGTGCGCTATGCTTACATGCTTTCGTGTGCATAACCGCATAACCGTCCAAAAATTTATTTAGACAGTCTATTGAGTGTCCATAGATTCCTGTCGAAAAAGTCTATAGATCCTCTATAGACAAACCTTAGAGAACATCATGCGAAGGAATGCGCTAAACGCGGCACGAGAAGACAGCACACACACACAAGACACAAGCGCAAAATAACAACTGTTTATTCCTTACGGAAGATGCGTTTATATACGCAACGTCAGTTTTTATATAATGATCAACCAACTTTATATAATTATCAACCATCTTCGCATAATGATCAACCAACTGGCCACGGTAATAGCTTTGCTTAGAGAACAGTCTGCAGACAATACAAATTCTATCGACAGTCTATCGACAATCTATAGATTTATGACCATACACTCTTATTAGACTTTTTTCTATACACTATAAATAGACAAAACGAAATATCTATAGGGAGGCAATAGAGTGTATAAGAAGTCTATAGACTTTCTATAGACAATTTTTGTAAGAGCTGCAGTCACAACTTAAAACCTTATAGCACTTAGGTGTGTTTGGCGGTATCGCGGTCCAGTTGTTTTCACAAGGTCGAGCGGCGGGAAACAAACGCGCACCAATTTTCGCGGACCAGAGGTTTGCCATTCTCGAAGAGTTTGGTCTGGCTTATACATTCTCCACAAGACATATTGCTTTGCTCTTGATTAGTGTTACTGCCCGCATTCTCGAATCGAAGCAAACAGTTATCGCTCACGAAATCGTCGCGGCGTTCCCTGTTTTACAACGCCCTAGCATGCTTCAGAACCAACAAATTGGAGCGAACATACCCAGCAATTCTGGAGAAAACCACTTTTGAGGGGGAAACCGTTTTTCTTATAATGTAAAATTTCACTATAAAAACCGGTATATCCGCAGACCACCCGACGGCAGTCTTCTATTTTTTCTATTCACGTCTTTCTATTGTCAAAAGCGTTCCCCATTTGTTTTCTATGGCAGTCTTAACTGTTCTATGCGATCGCTGGAAACAATTTAAAAGAAAGGTTTTGCTACATAGAATATTGGGCCATTCCCTTTAATATTGTATTTAGAGTCTCTTACAATTTTCCAATTTTCAAAATTTTTTCCCGAGAAAGCTGGACTTGTGTTCTGGATAGAGCTACCTGCCGCTGCCCCAACATCGGCAATATTTTTCGGCCGGTTTTATCGTGTCTGGCAGCCCAATATTTAGCATGCCTTTAGCAGCGAAGATTTGTGGGCAGGTTCGAAGGGCACCTGCGCATCGCTCTCAGAGCCTCAGAATTTTTTAAAAACTTACTTTGTTTAGGTTGATGATTAAGGTGGTACTATTTAAGTTCAGATTGTCGGTCTTTACATCCGAAGCCATGGCAATTTGCAAGCACGAAACACATAGGACTCCTCCAACGTTTTTCGAAGGTAAAAAGACATTTTTTTGGTTTATAGCATGGCTTGGAAGATACGCAGACTCAGCTTGCACGATCAGAATAAACTAAACAAATTTCTGCTGAGTGGTTTTGGGCAGCTGTAGAAGGCGGATTACGTCTCTTACAAAAATGATCTATCAACAGTCTACAGACTTCTCATAGGGTCTATTGTCTTCCTTTGGACATTTATTTTCGTCTATTTATAGTCTATAGACAAAATTCTGTGAAAAGTGTATGGCCATAAATCTATAAATTGCCTATAGAGTTTCTATAGACAATCTCTAGATTTATGGCCATAATTGTCTACAGTATTTGTACTGCCTATAGACTAATTTCTAGTATTTGTCTATGGAGAGTCAATAGACTTTGCAGACAGTAGTCTATTGACAGTCTATAGACTGTCTAAAGAAATTTTTGTAAGGTGTGTACCAGGACGGTACGCGTAACATCTCATTGTAAAAAAATCTAAAGCCTGCCCTACATGCTCTGAAGACGCACGTCATAACTTGTAAACGTCATACGTCCTGCAGTTGAAATGATTGAAGACACTTTTTCAGGTGTCTTCATTGGCAGACGCAGAGAATGTTATAATAATGGCCTCCCTCATAGCCTGAGTCACTTTGGGATGCCAAACCCCCATAAACCAAACCAAATGGTAGCCACGTAAGAAACTGCTCGATATAACACAGTCATTGTCTTTCATTGTCTTTATTTTTTTCTCTTGGACAGAGTGTTGGCAGAGTGTTGACCCAATCGGCGCCTTGAAGAGCGAAATATAGACAGAGAGGGAAAACATAGAGAGATGAGGGAAATCGGCGTGGATGGGTGTCCGGATTAATTTCGATCATCTTAGCTATTTAAGTTCGCACTGAATCTTGCAACACATTGGCATTTTTCTTAGCGATTCGCCTTCACGGAGATGTGGCCTCCGCGGCTGGAACTCGTCCTTACTGCCCCTCCATAATAAATGAGGAAAATGTTTTATTGGGGAGATTCAGCTCCATATTTTTGCGCCTCACGTGTTTTACCTTGAGGCATCCATATACCCGGAACCTAGTGATCTTCGCCTGCAGTACCTAGTCATGTCCACCTGTGGCTCACGTGCAATCACATTTGCGGTGTCAGGTGCGGTTGGCACGGACTTGCTTGCCTCCAGAGTTTCGGTTGCAAGTCACAAATGACCAAATGGTTGGAGAAGCGTACATATTGGCTAAGTGCAATCTCAACACCCACCGCGTGCTCGACGCAGGCCCCGTCAAAGAGCTCGTCTGCACCGTGGGGCACTCTGCTGTGGCGCAGTCCATGTACCCGCCAGACAGGTACTGCGACTACCTCTTCTACACCGAGGTGGTCGTCTCGGGCCAGACTCTGCAGGCCAGCAGAGTGGAGGCCAGCTGGCAGATGTTTCAACAAGTGGCCAGGAGCTACAGCAGAGTTAAGCCCGGAGTTGCCTTCGACTACGGGTGAGTGAGGCGACTGGCGATGACGTGTGCTCCGAGATGTTTTAGGTGCACTTGCATGGTGGAGAACGCAGATCGAAATCGAAGTGGAAGAGGCAGCTGCCGTACCACCGCAATCGCGAGCGGCCTCTAACGAGCGGCCACTTCCTGACTCGGCCTACTGAGCATCAGTACGCGTTAAATGGACGCATGCAGCAGAGTGACGAAACAACGGAGGCTGCGGCCAAGAGGTTGAGAGCGAGACGCGCCAGCCATACTCAGAACCAGCGGCGAACAGCCAGACAGCACGACTCTGCGGCAATGTATATATCGGGCAGCTGGCAAAGAACCGGGTTAATTGGAGAGGCATGGGAGAGGCCTTTGCCCTGCAGTGGGTGTAGTCAGGTTGATGATGATGATGATGATGATATATCGGGCCAGAAACGGCAGAGTGAGCTTCACAGAGTCTTTGCGTGTTACTGTCACGAACTACTCCATTCTCATTGGCAAAATCTTAACGTCAACATGTCGAGTGGCAAGAATGCGCGGATAAAGAATCTTAGTGACGATGATTTGGGTCGTCACAACTATAACGCTGATAAAACCAACCACTAGCGTGGCACAGTGTTAGATTTAGTGTTTGGGAAGTTCTTTTTAGCGCCGACTGTGTGAATTGAGCCACTCGTTTCAGTGAGCATATTCCTGTTATGCGTGCTGTGCAATAATAAATAGTGAAATAGTGCTGGAGAATGTCTTCTGGAAGAGTGACACCCATCGCATTTCTCCCCTGTTCGTTAGCAGGATAATGTTAAGAACCATGTCCCGGCACCCACCACCGTTCTCACAATTTCCCACGTAGAGCCATCTCCCTAGCATGCTGTGACCTGCCACCTGCCAACCATGGCAGCCAGCCAGCCAGCCAGCCATGGCAGGTGGTAAAGTGGAGAAGGGAAATCCTTCTTGCCACTTCTATGGTATATTAGGTCGTGCATGGCAGCTCACAACGAAGTTAATATGCTATCGCACTGCAATGGTAATTACGTGCCCTCAAAGTATTCTTCGCATCTTCTGTACGTTGCAGTAACAATTAGCAATATGTATTTTATACAGGACACGCTTCACATCTTTTATGCCTTTCTCAAACTCACCCTGGTCTTTTGACTTCAGAGCAGGCAGTACTACTTTCGAAGGTTAACGAAAGCTTTATCTTAACAGTTGAGCTCCTGGTACCATAGCCGGCAGAGTCGTCATTATGATTCTTGTCATCTTGCTTCAGGCGAACTTCCGTGCAGAGCATACAAGATGCCAGTGGAAGCCTGGCTGTGCTGCAACAGAACAACATCAGGCACTACGCCATACTGAACGCCTTTGTCAGAAACGCGAGGCAAGAGTATCCGAACCTACTACAGACTATTTATGTGAGTTGCTCTGGTGCGCATGCAGCAGTTCCGAAGTGCTTTCGAAAACTTTCGATCGGCGCTGGTCGCCGGAATGCATCGTGCTCTTTCCTAACGCGTTAAATGTGGAGGCTATGCGTTCACAGGCTCTTTTCTTTTATTGAACAATGGGTAAATTGTGTTCTGCACCTCTTGCCCTTCATGGTGACTTACAGGAAAGCGTGACTCTCTCCCTCGCCCTTGGAACAGCTGCAACTATAAATACACGAAGTTTGCCCATATGAAATAATTCCTGTTCTTTAAACATAAACAGCCTACTCGCGAAATGCGGCTACCTCCAGCCATTGCCAGAACCTAACTGAGATGTCTTTAATACTTTTTTTCGAAGCTGATCTCTACGGGTGCGTCAACAATCCTCCAATTTTTGTGTGTGTGTGTGGGTGTGCGATTGCAGATCTCTAAATGTAGCGAAGTCATGACCCGCGACAAGAATTTGATTCTAGTGACCGTAAAACATATATTTTCTTCAAAATCTAAATTACTCAGTAAAAAATATTTTTCTCTCGCGAATGAGCACCCATGGGACCTGAAAATCGCCTAGTTTTGCTACAGAAATTCCTCAGGTTTTCCTGATTTGGCTCGCCACTGATGGACGCCGGAATGCTAAAAATAGCATTAGCTGTCGTCTTTGGGACGGACAATGGTCGCCACAACTATGTTCCAGCAAAGCTGTTGCAAACAATGCTACCGTATCCGAAAGCACGTTGTTGTTTTCCTTCTTTCAGGCAATGAAAACGCTCCAGGGCGGTGATCAAACCCGAAAGACAGTTCTGGCAGTCGGCCTCCACGATTACAGCGTCCAAAATGGAGTGAGCTTTCTTAGGACTCTCACCACTCTACTTTCCGTGTAAGTCGAACGCATGTGGTATGCTGGGCGACAGCTGTTACAGTTAGCTCGCGATCTCAACGGTTTCACCGTGCCTGTGAAACATCGTTCTATGCTTCTAGTTTAACATTTTAAGACCTTTCAGTCACAGTTCACCAATTCTTTGCTAACGAAAATCCCCCCCCCCCCCCCCACCCGATTAAAGCGCTGACTTGAGGTCTCGCACCACTCGTTTGAGCGTCTAGATGTAAAGCGCCGAAAACAAAAATTGCGGATCCAATCCACCCACCACGGTGGCTCAGTGGTTAGGGCGCTCGACTACTGATCCGGAGTTCCCGGGTTCGAACCCGACCGCGGCGGCTGCGTTTTTATGGAGTAAAAACGCTAAGGCGCCCGTGTGCTGTGCGATGTCAGTGCACGTTAAAGATCCCCAGGTGGTCGAAATTATTCCGGAGCCCTCCACTACGGCACCCCTCTCTTCCTTTCTTCTTTCACTCCCTCCTTTATCCCTTCCCTTACGGCGCGGTTCAGGTGTCCAACGATATATGAGACAGATACTGCGCCATTTCCTTTCCCCAAAAACTAATTATTATTATTATTATTATTATTATTATTATTATTATTATTATTATTATTATTATTATTATTATTATTATTATTATTATTATTATTATCCAATCTACGCTGTGAAGGTGGTTGGACAGCGAAGCTGTAAAACGACACCCAATCACCCATTGCGACGTCTCTTGAAAATTCACACACGTGGCTGTACAAAGAGTGGAACCAGAAACAAGTGAAATGCACTTGAGCTGTGTGCTGTATGCCTGATTTCAAAGGAGATATGCTGTTTGCATTCAATTTTTTAGACTAATCTTAAGCGGAACGCGTCGGACGGTGTTCCCACATGCGGCTTATCATCCATCATGTGGTTTGGACGCTTTTGTTTTTCTTTATCAAAACGAGTACTGAGCTATATGCTGTACGCCTGATTTCAATAGAGGTTTACCCGTCGTGTATATATTCTTATTTTTGTTTTTATTTTTCTTTTATTTTTCGTATATTTATTTTTTTTACATTACGACTGCTTTACGAACATTATATGATATACGATTTCTATGCTGTTGGGTACTTTTCCACTCGGAGTAGCATTCAATTTCTAGCCCGGCGTTTTTTGTTGAAGGCGCCGACGACACTAAAATTTCCTTGGACGGTAGAGGTATACAGCTTCGCTGTAACAAGCAAGCGGCGAACAAGAAGCGACCGGTGAACTGCTTCGAGCGCATGATGAATGCTATCAGCAGCTTCATCATCGCCTTGAGATGATTGAGGTGCTTGCTATATCAGCCGCATAGTATGTTCATGAACTGATGCAGAGTGGTGATTCGAGCTAGTTGGTTTATAGCTACAAAAACGACGGCAGCACAATGAAAGAAAAATTGACAAAGACAAGCAGTGACGACGACCTACGAAAATGGTTTATTTGCTTGCGCAATATATACAATCCTGAGAGAACCCATTCCTAGTAAGGAGGACTTTCGAGATCTCCTATTACCTTCAGGCCAAAAGACCTCTATCACTGAGCGGGTTCTGAGTAGGTGGGCATCAAGGATTTATACTGTTCCCTGGCGCACGAAGAGATTCTGAAAGTTGTCACCGACGGAATGGAATGGTATGGCGTAACGCGTTTCCAGAACGCAAGCGGAGCAGACATGGACACCTTCTTTGACCCCTAAAATGTTGCTTGCGGCTGTCGTTGGCGAAGTTTTAAGGCAATATGTGAAAACTAAACATTTTTACAGATTTGCCTGTCTGGTTGAGGACGCTAGCTACTGCCCCCATTCATCCCTGAAGAAGGAGCCGAGCCGGCTCTGACACGTTGGGTTCCAAATTAAACAATTTGGCTGGAGATGTGTAGAGTTTATTCTAAGGCAAGATGTGCACCCAGGAGAAGCTGAAAAATCTGGTGGAAGAGCTGAGCACCGTGCTGATGACGCGGATATACCTGTACGTTGATGACTATCTTTTCCTGTACGAGTGTCGACCCGATTCGGTTTCGCTCCGATTAAAGGCTGAAAATCACGCCTCTTGGCACAAAGGATGGGCCTTAGCAGGCCCCACCAAGGATTGGCGATAAAACTGGCTTTCCGATTAAGTGAATGCCCATGACAGAATACATTGGGCCGACAAGGGTAAGGAAATTAAAGGCTTATTATGATATACGTATACTCTCCGCAAAGCCAATAGTCCCTGAAATCAAGAAAACGATAAGGAAACCTTTCATAATTTGTGATGCTCATTAATGAAATATTCGTAGTGAATCACATTTTCTCTTAAAGATAACTGACGAGAAAGTATATAAAATGACAAATGCATGACGTCGGTGGGATCTGAACCCACGACCTACGCGTCCCTCATACGGCGTTTCCCCAACTGTGCTACTGAAGCGGCTGTCTAACCTTCTATTTCGAGCAGAAAACAGTAGGGAAATGAGAGTTTCGTTATGACAGACAAGTGAAGTAAGCTAACTGTCACCGATACGACGTAATAAGTGAAATGTTTCTAAATTGTGTCTCTATTCATTTCTCTTTGGTGAATGCCACAAGCCTGAAAAATACAAACGTTCCTACATCCTCTCCTTGATTTCGGTGACAGTTGACTTCCTTTACTTGTACTTATACTTTCGAGTGTACTACCGGAGACGTATACCGGTTTACTGGACGCCGGCTGCTCACGCGCAGTGCGCTCCAACAATGCCTCTGCGCATGCGCAAGTGGGATCCGGTGAACCTGTATACGTCTCCGGTGGTACGTCTCCGGTATGCTAAAAACGTCTATTAAAAGTGTTCACGAGCGCCACCCTCGGAGATAGCGGCAGGCGTGAAACGTCCGGAAGTGTCACGTGTAACATCATCCCAATATGAGGGTGGCAACTTGCGGGAATACTCTTATGTTACAACCACCGCATGTCGCGTCCATTGCTGTACCTTGTGCAGCATGCGAAGGCGTGGTTTCAAATACCACCGGTGGAATATGGTTACCTTTTCTTCTAGTTTCTTATCAATTTTCTCTCAGAGAAAAAGTGAATATAATAATAATAATAATAATATTATTATTATTATTAATAATAATAATAATAATAATAATAATTGGTTTTGGGGGAAAGGAAATGGCGCAGTATCTGTCTCATATATCGTTGGACACCTGAACCGCACCGTAAGGGAAGGGATAAAGGAGGGAGTGAAAGAAGAAAGGAAGAAGAGGTGCCGTAGTGGAGGGCTCCGGAATAATTTCGACCACCTGGGGATCTTTAACGTGCGGTGTCAGTGCACGTTAAAGATCCCCAGGTGGTAGAAATTATTCCGGAGCCCTCCACTACGGCACCTCTTCTTCCTTTCTTCTTTCACTCCCTCCTTTATCCCAATTTCCCATTCGTGAACATCCTAAATAAAAAAGTTCTCGCTATTTTTCTGGTTTAGGGAGAACATTCTCTATAGAATGCAGACTGCAAGGTGTGTTCGAAGGAAATGCATTTGTGCAGCAGTTTCGCCCAGGTTCTCGCTCAGCGCATTGGGTTTTCTTTGAACACAAGGAGATACGCTGTGGAATACTTTGTTCTCTTTTTTGTTTTACCGCAGGCCACTGGCGGACATCGTCATCGCGATCTCCTCCTCGGGCAGGCTGCAGAGTGGGGCCGACTGCATCGCAGCGCCTCCCGTGTCCTTCAAATCGCGGAACCCCAGGTTCCCAAGTGTGGTGCGTTTGGCAGCGTTCCTTCTCGACGTTGAAAGCACATTTCCGCTTGGCCTCCTTCCTAACTGTGTAGTTCAATGTCCCAAATTCAAACGATCGCATATATGCAGTGGCTGGATAGCTTCATGCAGTAACATACTCTAGCTCAAAACAACAGAAACGGAAGCGGTAACACTGCTGAGGCACACTGTTGGCTTTTCCCCTCCACTCCGCGTCCTCGTTCCTTTCTATACAGTTTCCTAACGTCCCTAGAGGCCTTAGTGCAAAGAAATGACCTTCGATGACCTTCGATGTTTGACGACCTTGGAAGGTCATCGAACAAGCGTGTTCAGTGCACTATGAGTCCACCCAATCTGCAGTTTAAGTTCCTTTCTATACAATATCCTGACGTCCCTAGAGGCCTTAGTGCAAAGCAATGACCTTCGATGACCTTCGATGTTCGACGACCTTGGCAGGTCATCGAACAAGCGTGTGCAGTGCACTTCGAGTCCACCCAATCTGCAGATTAAGTTCCTCTCTATACCATATCCTGACGTCCCTAGAGGCCTTAGTGCAAAGCAATGACCTTAGATGACCTTCGATGTTCGACGACCTTGGAAGGTCATCGAACAAGCGTGTTCAGTGCACTATGAGTCCACCCAATCTGCAGTTTAAGTTCCTTTCTATACAATTTCCTGACGTCCCTAAAGGACTTAGTGCAAAGCAATGACCTTCGAGTACCTTCGATGTTCGACAACCTTGGAAGGTCATCGAACAAGCGTGTGCAGTGCACTTCGAGTCCACCCAATCTGCAGTTTAACCTTCATGGCCCACGAAACAATGCTTAGCAGTTGCCAACAATGCCACCAGAGGAAGGCAGAGACCGTGTTCGTTCGAGTCCTACTGGCGCAGAGCTCTAAAGAACTGGGGCGAAGCTTCACTGAAGCCATATTCCAGAATGCCCCTGATCAGAACGTTGAACACCAACGCATTTAACTGCAGCATCGAATGTGCCATAACTGCCCTTAAAACTGATCGCTTTCGCAGTTCAGAGAAGGAGTTGCTGCTGTTACTGACTTTTATCTCTTTGTCTAGGAGATTTCGCTTCCACGGATCAATCCATGCTTGGTACAATGCTCGTACTTTTTCCCTTTTGCGCTGCTGTTATGTAGCTGCGTGCTTTCGACTGCTGAATGTTGGAATATATTTTTCCCATGATTTGGGTTGCATCGTGAAGTGAGCTTCCTCATATGCCTTCCGGCACTGAGCTAACACTTTAAGAAACGCAACTACATAAAAAGGGGCTCAAATGTAAACATCACTACATCCAGAAACGAAAAAAACGACTATCACATATTTAGACCCCGGCTTTGCGAGTCGCGCGACGTACTCGTTTAGAAGTGGGCATTGGTCAGACAGTTTTAGAGTCGTCCAGCATGGCAGTACCACATATATAACTTCCAAGTAAACTTGTGAGCAAACCAGAGACAGAACAGGGCAGTTTAACACGAGAGTGAAAATGAGAAGATGATAGCAATAGTGGAAAGAGGCACCTTTTGGAGCGCTAGCTCGACTGGTCGCGTTTCGAGCCTCCGAGTTATGCTGAGTGCACGGATAAAATCCAATATGGCGGCCTCCACAGCAACGACATTGTATTAGAGCGTTAAGCTGTATTTCTCGCGTTTCGGGTCTCAGCGTTATGCGTTATAACGCAAGTCGAAACCCAGTGCTTGTCATGGTATCCGAGGTAGTCACATAATGGAATATAATAACATGCGGCAGCGTGATGCCCGTGAGCGCCACAACTCGAAACAAAACTATGTCAATCCGGCATATATATTCCTGTGTGGCAGGCGTCAAAGTCGGGCCACATAGTCCCGACATTCGTGTAAAATTTGTGGGCCAACCGTTTGCTGCAGGATGTTATGGATGGTGTCGCACTATTTAGCGTGTTGTGCAGCATAAACTTATACCAATTAAGCTCGCGGCAGGGATTCGAGCTGGCGACTTATGTTAGGTTTGTTAACGCTCAGTATTCGATCGCTGCCTCAGCGTCGGCTCAGTTTTTTTTTTGCTTTCTTATGTGTTCGTTCACCACACCGCCAAATGATGCGATTTTCCTCTTGTGACATGTGACTCGCTAACCCACAGCGAAGGTAACATCTGGGCAGTTCTTACAGCAAAATAAAAAGAAGCGCGTACGCGCGGAGCAGTAGGGGAACAGGAGAAGAGCGGAGAAGCCGGTACCCATTCTTAATGGAATCAACAGCCTGAAATACCCGGGGCCAAAGAAGACCGCGCTGCAGGAGCGCTTACTATCAAAAGAAGAGAATTTTTACTTTAATGCACAGAATGCACTCCGTGAACTCTGTTTTGCAGTGAATGGCTGTATAACCTAGCTGCTGAGATCCACGCACAAAAGTTTTGTCGAGTCACCACAGCTTACCATAGTTTGCCTCTTCAAATATTTAATCTTTAGCCATCATCTGTCTAGACAAAATCTGCGTTTACAGTGGAAGTTACGGCTTTTCTATTAGAGTGAAGCAATGTATAATACAGGGCAACACAACTGGTCCTAATAGAGTCTGTAAGCTTGCGGTCAGCTAAACGGTTTGCATGTTTGCGTATTTTCTGCGCTAGAGAGACTATTTCAATTTTGAGCAGTTTTTTACCGTGATGCGAAGCTCACTGAAATAATCTTGCGCAAAAATCTGCACGACTGCAGCAGTTCGTTGCTTGAAAGCGTGCTGAGGGGAAGTGACTCAATCGTTCTGAGGGGAAGCGATTCAACGCAGAGAGACCTGACGGTGGTGGCGCGGACGGGAGCCGCGTACAACAGCTCGCTCGCCATAGCCGGCCTCTCTTACCAGCTGGGGGCGATCGTCTACCAGCTCAGCAGTGACGCGCCCGATGTGGCGTCCATCCCGTACGCCCAATGCGTGCAAAGCAACATCACCAGCATGGACGTGGTAAGGTGCACGCATGAAAAAAAAACCGCAGTCCTTTATTGTTTCAACAGACTGGCCGGATTACGAAAGTGGTCGGGTTATTGATTCGAAGCTTACACTCTTGAACAGGAAGGAGTAAAATGGGGGTAAGCTGTACTTTAGTGTTCTCCCTTTTCAAAGGGTGTGCGCTAGAGGACAAGTACTTACTTCCTTTTTACTCCCATATAGGTCTATTATTGTTTACAGTGTTGGAGTATAAAAGGATGTGCGCTAGAGGACACCTCACTCTCTTTTTACTCCTATATAGGTGTATTATTGTTTAGTGTGTTGAAGTATAAAAGGGTGTGCGCTAGAGGACACCTTACTCCTGTTTTACTCCCATGTAGGTGTATTATTGTTTAGAGTGTTGGAGTATAAAAGGGTGTGCGCTAGAGGACACCTCACTCTCTTTTTACTCCCATATAGGTGAATAGGTGAATGGCAAAAGCTGTACATGTGCCCGGCTTAGATATGCCTGAAAATGAGGCATAAACTGAAAGATGCCAATTGATTAGCTAGGAACGGGAATGACGCCAGCGATTACTTGCTTTGGACGTCCAGTGTTTGTCAAAAATATGCAGCCCAAGGAATTTGCTTCCAAGCCGTGTAGCGGGGTTCTTGAGCACATTTGACAGTCCTAAGCTAAGGAGGGTCCAGGGCTTAAGTTCCTGCCGCCTTCGTTAGATTAGGGTCCCTGCGTATGCAAGAGAAGAGGCGCTGGAGGGCTCGGAGGCAGACCCCTTGGACTGTTGACCTATGGCCTTTGACGTTAAGAACATCCGATGCGGTGATGTGTAGCGTTGCTATATTTTCCTCCCGCCTTCGTTAAGTTAGGGTCCCTGAGTATGCAAGAGGAGAGGCACTGCAGGGCTCAGAGGCAGACCCCTTGGGCTGTTGACCTATGGCATTTGACCTTAAGAACATCAGATGGGTGATGTGCGGCGGAGCTGCCATTTCCTCCCGCCTTCGTTAGATTAGGGTCCCTGAGTATGCAAGAGGAGAGGCACTGCAGGGCTCAGAGGCAGACCCCTTGGGCTGTTGACCTATGGCCTTTGACCTTAAGAACATCAGATGGGTGATGTGCGGCGGAGCTGCCATTTCCTCCCGCCTTCGTTAGATTAGTGTCCCTGCGTATGCAAGAGAAGAGGCGCTGCAGGGCTCAGAGGCAGACCCCTTGGGCTGTTGACCTATGGCCTTTGACCTTAAGAACATCCGATGGGTTGATGTGTATCGGAGCTGCCATTTCCTCCCGCCTTCGTTAGATTAGGGTGCCTGAGTATGCAAGAGGAGAGGTGCTGCAGGGCTCAGAGGCAGACCACATGGGCTGTATACATTTGACAGAGTGCACATGCGTAGCTCATGCGTTCGTGGCCATTTCATTCCAGATTTGCCGACATGGACCACCTCAGCCCGTGGAGCCGGTGCCAACTATTGACGTTTTTGTTGGAAAAGTTAAAAGCACCCAAGCCGTCGGCGGCTATCTGACCCCAAATGACCGGAAGAACGTATTTTTATCGGAAAACGGCCTGGGATTCAACGCTCTGGTCAGTGCAGTGAAAAACGGGTTCATTGTTATTACTGCGAAAGCAGTTAATACGAGCCTGCATCAAACGTCTTCGAAGATATATTCGTAACACTGGGGGCACTTCGGCTACTTGCATTAGTAAATGTAAATTTATTTGAAACTGGCATTTTAACTGTTTAGAAATTTAATTGAAATTCAAATACAGGATAAAATTTTTACGCTCTCTTAATTTTAAATTCAGATTACCGTAATTTAGATATTTATATATTATATTTCGAGCTCTTCTACATCAATTGCAAATATGCTAAATATATTTGCATTTATGACGAAATCAAATTTATACCCGAGTTGAACTTTTAAACTGTTTTCTTCTTTTTGTAAAATTTAATAGATGTTTATATTTGAATTTTTACAGAAATTTTAGAACAAGCAGTTCTAAAAATATAAAATAAAACTGTGGAAATTCTGAAAAATCGTTTTCGCGAGAAACACTTTTTTTTCCCAAATAGAATACAGGGAATGTGACTAGCCCAGTTCTACTCGCGCTAACGTGTTTTTTAGACAGAGGACGGGGCGCAGATATGTCTGCAAACATGAAAATTTTTGTTACAAAACATCTTTGTGGTAAAGCCGTTTAATAATTTACCTAGTTGTCAAGTGTGACCAATGACGTCTCTCGCTGAATGTTTTAACTGAAGCGTAGCCTATACTCGCGGACAACTTTCTGTAGCACTGCAGCAGAGGCTAGGCAGGAAAGGAAAGATGGGCCTTTGTCCCCGTACAGTGTGCAGGGGTCTACATCAACCCTTGCTACCCCGCCTCGTCTCTCCACTTTCCCCCTTGGACCCTTGCGCAGGCCTAGCCATAGGTAGGAGGGCAACGACCCGTCGCCTTCCTTCTCCTGCCTGTCCTCTGCTGCAGTGACATTGGAAGTTGTCCGCGAGTAGAGTTCAGTCAGTTCCTCAGCCTCTTTTTTTCCTGAAGAAAGGTCATACTTGAACTTGGTCCGATGACGTGGCAACAAGTTTAGTGCATGCATCAGGTTTGATATACATGCTGTATTTAAGGGCATAGCATTGTATTTCACTTGTTATGCACTAAATATTTTAAGTGGTCAAAAAGGCACTAATGTACACCTTTTGCTGAATTGGACGGATAAATCAGCAGAAGAAAAAGTAAGGACTCCCAATCCCACCCAGCATATGACCCGATATGCTACGAATCTAATGTAACTGATTCATACACTGTATGAAGACGAGGTGAAGCATAAAAGTGGACAGTGCGCCAGCGCCCCAAAGTAAATAAAGAAATAAATAAACATATTTCTTTAACTATTTATTTATTTGGACGCTCACCACAAGCGTGCGGACGTACGTGAGTCCACCGAAGCAATACGGTGCCGTGCATACAGCGCTTTTGTTAAGGTGATTGTTTACACGGAATGGTTGCAGCTCGCGCTTTTTGTGCTAAATCCTTGTGTCTACAATATAGGGCAGCATTTATTAGGCAATATAGTTTTAATGAAGCCTATTAGATTTGATAGTGAATAATTTTGCGGCTTCTTTGCCTTTTTGCCTTGAGAGCTTTCATGTGCGTCAAATTCTCTTGTACTGTGCAATGCGCCATCAGATCCCAGTTTAAAACAATGCGATTTATTCGATTTCGGCCCTTTCACAAACGGCAAAACTGTTTTTTCTCAATGTGGCGTTGTTCGAAGGCGATGTTTCGCCAGCACGAATAATAATTTTCCTCTACTTATATTCCTTTCATAGACGAAAGCTGGTTTTCTAGACAGTAGTATTGTATAGATATTAAAAGTGGGAAGTAATAGTGTGTAGTAGTTCTTAGGAGAAATACAGCTCATGAATACAAAATGTCCCGCTCAAATGTCCCGCGTGAAGATTTTCCGCAAAGGGTTGGCCTTGAAGAAAGAAGAACATATTAGAAGACGGCTCTGTTTGTCTCTGTTCGTCATTTTTGAAAAAAGTGTACAGTCCTGCGCGTTTTTTCCTGGCCTACGCACCGTGATTGCCGCATCAGTATTATAAGTCACCTCTCGCTATAAGCCCACTAGCCCTCACGCGCCCTACCTCTCGCCTATGCCTGTTCCATAAACTATTCCACAACTTTCCCAATCAGCGCGCGTCACTTTTACCACCTGTCCGCACTTCATACCGTTCGCTGAACTGCATGAGCATCCGTCGTTTACACAGATCAACTGTCAGTTAAATAAACTCAGTTAAAATAAACTGATTCTGATTCGAATTCTGAACCTCTTTAGCAAATATTTTTAGCAAGTAACGACACAAGGGTGGAATAAGCTTCCCGAACATGTTATCGAACGTGATTTCTCTATAGATTCAAATAGCACCTAACATATCGTTTTACGCAACACAAATGTTGCTACCTCTTCCTTTTCGTGACAGCGCCTTGGTCATTTTAACTGTAGCTTTCTAACTGAGTTCTTTTTGTCCATTATTGTTCTCCTTTCGGCCATCTATTTTTGTGTTATTTTTATGGGCTACTCTCACCTCTCCTTGTAATCTAGGCCGGGGCCTTTAAGGTTATAATGAATGATAATGACCATCACGGTTCCCCATCTTTCGAATGTGGTAGGAATTCCAGTCCTCTCCCCTTCAGAGCTGAAGGCAAGCTTCCACGCATAGTGGAGAACCAAAGTCCACAAGTTTCAAGCAAACGGCCGAGGCGGCGCATTTCGGTTACATGCTGTGTTTACTGTGATTCCTGCGGTGGCTGAAATTGTCTTGAGAGTGCCTGTTGCCTGGAGCTCCATGTATAGTATAGTATGGTATAGTATAGTATAGTATAGTATAGTATAGTATAGTATAGTATAGTATAGTATAGTATAGTATAGCATAGTATGGTAATCTTTAGTGTAGTGTAGTGTAGTGTAGTGTAGTATGGTATGGTATGGCATAGTATAGTATAGTATAGTATAGTATAGTATAGTATAGTATAGTATAGTATAGTATAGTATAGTACAAAGTGTAGTACAAGCACAAAGTATAGTACAGAGCTCAACGAAAAGCGCCCTGCGACTAACCTCGTGCTCTCGCGCAGCTCTTTGATTTGGCCTCCGATGGAATCCAATTCCGAAGTCGCACCGCGTGGCTGCTGTTCGACGTGCACCTGCACAGCCCCAGCTGCACCCCTGACCTGCTGAAGACACTGTGCGAATCGTACAAGCACGCCGGCCCCGACGTTTTTTCCTGCTGAGCAGCCAACGGTATACTGCCCCGCTCAGTCGGCGCAGTGGGGCTGTGTTGGTACCAATGTATTTGTCGTCTGTAAAAACAAAAAGCCTGCAGAGACTTCTTCCTGCTTACAGTACCTCTGTGACCACAGGCGTTTTCAAGACGTTTTGAAGACGTTCTGAGTGAGGTGTTTTGAGCAAGAATGGCGTCCTTGTAAAAATTGCGGTTGGACTAACAACATGCCTTGTCTGGTTTTGAAATAGACATCGGTGCCATTTTTGCGTTGTGCCCATTCAATATTAGACGAGTTTTTCAACCTGTATCTCCGTGTATTTTATGATTTTGCGTCACGCATTCTACACTTCAGTGTGAGCTATCGTTTACAGCAACTGGCGCTGCAAGGCGACAGAAATCGGAAGAGGTGCATGGGCATTAGTTGCGGCTACGGAGTAAGACTATATAGGAGGTGAAACTCCCGTCAGCGAGAGCGAGCGCAGGCGACCAGATGAAGTCACAGTTGTATGCGCCGACGGGGTCGCATGCAGTGGTGGCGCCTTACGGCGCCTCGTAGAAGCCGCAGCGAAAAAAAATGTGCAGCGCCCGGACAGGCGGCTCTGGCGCGCTCAAAGCAGACGACAAGCAGACGACACGGGTGTTTGCTTCAGTGGGCCCGCCGTGACGTATTTCAGTAGTAGTTTCTTTCCCGGCCGCCAGGCGCCGCCAGCATGATAGTGGCGCCGCGGGCTTGTGACCTTTTCTGCTCGCCGCAGACAGCGGAGTTTCCACTCCTATATAGCTTCCTCCGTGGTCGCGGCTAACCGTACAACGCGTTAGGTCGCCACACAATCACTGGTGGTTTTTCTTATGTTTCTTCATTGCTAGTCGCAAGATGTGAGAATCGCGGACATTGTATGTGGGAACTAAGGCTAGTTGCATTACCTAATACTTTTCATAGTTTTGTTATGAAATCTAACCGCCGTATTGGAGCAAAGGTGTTTGCTGAGAGTCTAAGCTATGCGCATGGAAGTGTGGTCTCGCAGAGATGTGGTACATGCTCTAAAAACACTACACCTAAACTCTACACTCAAACGACAATGGTTCTCGTGCGCTGCAAGTCCGATTACAAGTGGTAACCGGTACGCCTATATTCCTGTGCGCAATTCTTTCGGCACCGTCAACGGCGAGGTCGTCGATTATGCAATTTCGAGGCCGTGGATGATCTGGTCACCCAGCCAACCAGAGCATGAAGCAGAGTTCTTACTGATTTTAGATATGCTTTTCAAGCTCGCGCCGAGGATACATGGCAAGCAACGGAAACCAGCAATCTCTGATAAACTAAAGCGACACGTACGCTAAGTAAAACTGCTTGGTGCAAGTGTGACTTGTAGTTAACTGCCGCGCGCATGGTTAATAACTCCTGCGTAACGCTGCAGGGGAAGAATTGAGTGGGGGAACGGAGGCAGAGAAAAAGGTGCTGTTAGTGAACGGCTCTGGAATATTTTAGATGAACTGGTGGTGCTGTGATGCACTGGCATTGCACAGTATACGGATTACTTTGCCTTTCGCCTCATTCGAAATCCGACCACTGAGGCTGGGAGTCGAAACCGCGACCTCATTCTACAGTACCACTGTGGATACACGGAACTATATATTTTTGTATACCTAAATGTAAGCGCTGACGTACGTTACTACAGCGGGGCGGACATATGACTTCTCTTGTGGATTAAGCCATGCTTAACACCCTATTTTGTCAGCCACTACAAAATTAGCCAAGTAGGATTTCTTTTATTATATGCTGTTTTCTTCTCACTGAATTGGGATTGGTCTTGTACAGTTCTTGTTATCTTATTTACTCTTTTTAAGGAATAAAACTTTTGTAGAGAAACAACTATTGCATAGACCTCTAGTATTTAAGATAAGCAGATCTTCACCGCTATGTCGACAAAGCTGGGAAAATCAGTTTGTTTTCAGACTTCCTGCGAATGAGTGAAATGTAACAAAAAAGTAAAGATTATAATACAAAAATAGTTGCGCACCTCAATTTCTTGTCTGAAACAGTCCCCAGTGAAATGTGAATATTGCAGCCATTAATCATATACCCAAAGCCAGTGTAAATTTAGCTTTGCTACTGTGGCGTCCTTTGTGATCTTAACCCGCATGTCTCACAGTAAAGCACTTCTCATGCGAGTCCACATCTCACAACTACCATATCACAAAGTATTGCCCCAGATCACTGGAGATATCACAAGGTCTTAATTGGTGTCATGCTGGCATTAGGGAATGGGACCGCTCCGCAATGATTGTAGCTTCACTAATGGGTGGGAAAGTTAAAATGTTAATAAGGTTGCGGCGTTCGATGTTGGCAGAAAGCTAAAAGCCAATATTCTTCAATTCACAGTAAAGAGATGAGGGGGGGGGGGGGGGGGGGAGTTCACTGGCGTAAACTTTATAAACAGAGATAAAAAGAGGACTCAGAGCACGTGCCGCAATTAATATTTTCTGTAATTAGTAATTGTTTTTCTAATTATTGAGCTCTATCACGTAAATGATGTCCACCTTGCTGTAAGCGACTTAAGCGACTTAAATCTTTTACTCCCCGTATCTCAGCGCTGCTTTGTACTGCGCGTTGGTTGGTTTGGTTTGTGTGGGTTTAACGTCCCAAAGTGACTCAGGCTATGAGCGGCGCCGTAGTGAAGGGCTCCGGAAATTTCGACCACCTGGGGTTCTTTAACGTGCACTGACATCGTACGTGCACGTTAATGAGATAAACACTGAGCCACAGCGGTGGCCTGCTGTACAATCTACATGCGCAGACCGCACCGACGTATGTCCCACAGTTTTTAAAATAAGCATCTGTATATATGTGTTTAGAAAGTTAGCCGGTATAGTGAATATGACACATTTTTCGTTCCAAGCTTACAAGAAACGCAGAACCTGCATTCATGGCATGCTATAAAAACACTGGTGCCATTTCAGAGCCACACGCGGACAAGTAGCGCGAGAAATTACACTCGTGTGTCAGCTGCAGTTCGCTTGCTTGTCATGAATTTATAAGGCTATTGATGTGGTATCGTGCTTAGTATGGCTATCATGTGCGGAATACTGGTCCCTGGGTTTTTATATGCATATTTCAACGGGGAGAAGTCAGTGTCGGACATGTCAGCGCATTACTTTCACTGCATGTCTGTTCTGTTTTCTTCTAAATCTTTGATGCGATTTGCCCTTCATCTCAGCTCCTAAGCGAAGCGTGCACTTATTTTTTCTGAATATATCCTGCCTTCAAGTACTGTAATTCATTGACATTCGGATGGTATATAAGCATATATTAGTTCAGCAAGCACGACCAAGAGAGTTGGAGCGTTCATGTAATAGTAGAGTTCAAGAGTCCATTGTAGATATATAGACAAACTTTAGAGAATAGTCTATACGCAATACAAATCACATAGCAGTCTGTAGATGATCTATAGATTTATGGCCCTACACTTTTAGTACTTTTGTCTATAGACTATGAATAGACAAAAATATCTATAGGAATGCAATAGCGTCTATAAGAAGTCTAGAGATCATTTTGTAAGGGTTAATGCCAACACGATGATTCGAATTCAATTTTATGACACTGACTGCGCCCCCTTAGACCGTATCAACATTTGGAATTCGGACAAATGTATGCGGGCTACATAGTGTAGCCTTCTATACAGTACGCCGATGCATGCTCTACCCAGTGGCAATCTATATAATACCAGCAGACTACACGAGGTGACATCGATGTGTAAAGCGTGTTCTGCTGGCACCAATGCCCGACCATGATTCACCGACAATGATTGGTCGCTCTGGATGAACAACCTGGGCCGCGCACAAGGCCCACCTCTGGGAACATCTGCCACCGCAGGGCAGTGGCTTATCACTTAACCCCTGCAGCACTGAGCCAGGAGCGGTATGAGGGCTCCCAGAGATATATGAATGTAAAGCAGAGAATGACCGATTCGGCATATATGGCAATTAACCCAGTACGCTATCGCGTTATACCGTTCAGGCGGAGCTAATGTCTCCCCCCCCCCCCCCCCCACGCACACACAATTTTTATGCCGAGCTTTAAGCGGACGTCCTCAGAGTGATAAGTTTCTGCCCAGCGCATTTTCCTACAGTGATCCAGCAACAGACTGTAACACGTTTCTTCTTCTTCTTCTTCTTCTCCTCAAGTAATATGTTTCTGAGTGTTCTTCTTCTTCTTCTTCTTCTTCTTCTTCTTCTTCTTAGTAAGCATGGTGTGCAGTGAGAACATCGTTGTTGTTGCCTTCTTGACATGACACCCCAAGACAACATTCTGCATCGCACCTGGACTTCAATCGCCATTGTCAGCTTCAGTATATTTATTCCATAATAATATTACCTGAGAGAATATTCTATCTATAGAAAGAAGGAAAAAAATTTTATGAGTTTCTATAAGTACCGCACTATCTATACCTGCGGTAAATTACAGGAGAAAAAAGCCACACGCTTCCCGTGATGTTTAGCCTTCGTTTTTTTTTTTTTTTCAGGCTACCTATCTCCTCTTTCGGCAAGTGTTCGGTTTCCGCCGTACGGTCTGTGAAGAAAAAGTAGCTCAAGTCAGCTCAGCCTGCGGCCGATTTCATGCTATGTTTGCCGCATGCAATTTCCAAAACAAGTAATCACCGCGTAATTATGGCCAAGCCCCATGTGGGTATGTACCATTTTGTGAGGCAAACTACAACAACAAGAATTTAAGCCTGGTGACATCATCATCACTCCTACAGAGGACAACAACGACGACATTCAGCCAGAGGCCATCATCATCAACGACGACTGGAACGCCCCCAGCGATCCTCCCTAAGCCTTGCTCTTGTACCTCCTGCGCAGCGTGGACTCAAAGTAAAGAACCTCTGCCCACTGACCCCGAGGCCCTGAAGTGACTTGGTTTTGTTCCCAGCTAAGGTGAGGCGAACGCCTGCAACCATCCTTTGTGACTCTGGGACTCCTCATTCACCTCAAAGAGCGAGGTGCGGACTGCGTGAGGCTTCGCGTCTTGAGGCAGTCTTTTTTTGTGTGTGTTTCTGAAGTGTGCTTTTCTTTGGAAGACATAGACGCGGCCTACCCTCAGATTGCGGGTATTCGCACGAATCGTTATCGTAATGAGAAGGAGAGGAGCGCTATCACTTGCACCTGGGCAGTGCGATGACCAATGCCCGCGGTTCGTTCAGTACAGACTGGCAGAGCAATCCGCGGTGGCTCAGTGGTATCCGCATTCGGCTCAAGAGTACCTCACCGGTTTGAATCTAAACTCAGCTGCCGAATTTGATGACCGCGAACTGACAGCACTCTCGCGTATTGATATGCGCATCCACCTATATAAGAACGTTAGTCGGTTGTAGTTGATCCTGCTCCTCCAGTACAGCTTAAGTTATAATCCATAACGGAGCCCTTGCTCGTAAAAGCGAATGATTGAGCATATACAAACATCATGGCACATGTGAGAGAGGACGGATGTTGTGCAAGGTACGTAATCGTGAGGTTCAGTATCCCTCCCCCCTCATTTCTTTTCGTGTTCTGTGTGCGTTCTTTTATTTACTCTTTCCTCTCCGGAACTCGTGGCATGCAAGTCACACCTGCGGTCCTCTTAGGGTTCGGTAGCTTCCGGGAATACTGAAGGAGGATTATGGCCGAGTTGTTCGCAGTTTTCGCCTCAGTGAAAACTATTGCCACTTCTTTTATTCAGCCAGTCGCTGGATACATCTGGGGTCCAACCCCAACAGGAATGAAGATAGACTTGACACCTTTAGCGTACCGTATCACCGTTGCCGTTACCAGAGTACCGGGAGAGAGTGCGCCGTCAATGGGCAACCGCAGATCATCTTGGGGACGCCAGATGGCGCCACGTACCCGTAAGCTACGAGAAAGCCTGCCTTATCCGGGCCAATCAGCGCGAAGAAATTTTCTTGCTAAAAGTGTCGCTGTTAAATTGGGGAGCGCATTTTTGCGTCACTGTATTAATAAGGTGGCACACGATAAAGGCCTTCTTTTTAGATAAATTATTTAGCGAAAAGACATGGAATATGGCCTACTTGCCATTCTGTGTTCGCTTCCGATTCCAGGTCGCAGGCAGCAGCATGGTATTCACCGGTCAGCCGTCGCCCTACACATCGCAAATGAAAAGTAAGTGTCCAAAATTTTGGGGCGAATAATCGGGTTGGTATGGAAGAAATGGGACAGTGTTTTTTTTTTGTCTTGCTAATCTGTTTCTATTCTGATTCTAGTTCAATTCCGATTTGATTCTAAATCCGGTTACAATTCCGATTCTATTCAAAATCTAATTCTATTCCAATAATGACGCTATTGTCTTCCGCTCGACAATGTAATCTAATTCTGATTCTATTCCAAATCTGGTTCTATTTCAATTCGGATTGTATTTTTATTCCATTTCTATTCGTAATCACTTCTTTTATTCGTGTTTGCTGTGTCATTTTTTAGTCATTCTCATTATTGCTTAGTCATTCTTAGTGCGGCCTGTCCCTCCTCTGTGCTGAAAATGGAGAAGGGGAGGAAAAAAATGGAAAGGGTGGGGAAGAGGGGAGCGGTTGACAGTGGACAAGTGCATAAGGAAAGTCCCCCTAATCATCCCCTGCCATGATAACGCAGGTCCTACAGAAGAACGCAGAGGTTTTAAGGGGCCTTTAAGGGGGCTTTAAGGGGAATTTTTGTGCTGGCAGTTCTGGGAGTATTGAGCCACGGCAACCGTATTCCTTCCAAACCCGGCGGCACAGGCTAAAGGAAGGCGGTAATCTGGGAATTTTCTAATGACTACCCTTATAAAAGTGGTCTGTACACAGTCTATATACTTCTTATAGATTTCCTTCCTGTGGATATTTCATTTTGTCTATCCATAGTCTATAGACTGTGCACAGACAAAAGTCAACTAAAAGTGTATAGCCATAAATCTAGATTCTCTACAGATTGTCTATAGGATTTGTATTGCCTATGCGTATGTGCAGGAAATATGATTATGTCTATAGAGAGCCTACAGACTTTATAAACAGAAGTCTATGGACAGTCTAAAGACTTTCAAAATAAATTTTTCTAAGGGAGGGGAGGATTCACTTTGACGCCCCCACCGCCGGCATCGGAGATTGTTAGCTTTCCTCGCAATTAAAACGAGAAATTGATTTCAACACTACGAACATTCCTCGGTGCATGTCCCGATCATGAACACTATAGTCGTGTGTTCCTTGGCAGCCGCGACGCAAGAATTCTGGGAACACATCCAGGTACCGCTGGCAAACGCTGCATCGCAATGTAAATGTCACCTTGTAGCCTGTAGGCGCACACCGTTTTCCCAACGACTCTGGTTCGTTCTCTCATCAGGTTTCGAATTAACAGAGGAGTCATGTAAGTACCATTGGTGCATGTTCACGCAATGACCGTGATCAAACCACATGAGTGGGCCGGACTGGTATACTGCATGACATGCTTCGTACCAACTGCGATGGACGTAGAACCGTGTTGCAAACACCACCACGTACCCATGAGAGATTTTCGTCTAGTAATATCGGTGCTGTGTTATTTCTAATATCCTAGTCGAAAACAACGACAGGACTACGTCAAAGACACGACAAAATGTTACGCTGCAACGACAGATTTCTCTGTCGCTCTTAGTATTTTTCTGCAGAGCTGTATCATTTTTTTTTCTGTAGTGTTTTACAGTAGTAACTACACATATTTGTGTTTCTACCATAAATATCTGATGTTACTAGAAGTTTGTGGGCAAAGACATGACAGAAAATCTGCTGTAATGGCAGAAAATTTTATATTGTATTTGTCGACTGGGATGACAATCACCGCATAAAAATGGTATATAGACTATCTACGGACTTCGTATAGACTCTATTGCCTTCCTATAAATATCTCATTATGTCTGTTGATAGTCTGTAGACAGTCTATGGACAAAAGTTTACTAAACATGCATGGTCATAAATCTATAGCTCGTCTATAGACTGCCTACAGAAATTGTATTACCTACAGACTAGTCTATAGGATTTGTCTTTAGAAAATCATTAAACTTTATAGACAAAAGTCTATAAATCGTCTATAGATTCTAAACGAATTTTTGTAAGAGTCTCTTCTACACTCTTCCAGCCTCGCAAGAAGAGTAAGTCCTGCTTGAACTCTTGGGTCACACAGCACGCTTAAAGCCGGCACATTGTATTAATTTTGCGTGGAGAAATGGTGCAGGAAGTTTGCACGGCAAAATTCCCAGGTGCAAATGATGCACTCTGGAACGTTGCTATTATTGAAATGTGGGCGTTTTTCTCCCACTAGGGACACCCTGTTGCACGCGCTTCTGCTACCCGTAATTACTCAAGCCCAGCAGCACCGTTCGACTATTGTGTAACAACGTTCAGCACTGCTCGAAAAATGTGTGTATTTTCTTTTTGGTAGAGTACGGCACAACTGATGCTAACAAAATAAATGGACTCTCCACCAATCTGCTTAGACATTAACGACAAATACCGCAGGTTCAATGAAAGTCGTTTTAATGCATGATATTACCTGATGCAGCGAGCAGGAGACCCTGGTACAATTCCAACAATGGTTTGTGACGATGGCCTGAATTCTCTGTGGGCGGCTGACCGGCTTAGACAACCCTGAGCTCTGTGTTGCATGAGCGCAATCTGAGCCGCTTTCAATAGATGACGCAAGTCGTGTGCAAGCATACGTATCGAATAAAAGCGACTGGCCGCGAACAGCAAGAATTGCGTAAAAAATTCCGCTACTCCCTGAGTGCATCTCTCGCGATGTAAAGTGCGTAGAGCATCCATTTCCTTCAATGAAGAGGAGTGGAGTATTTCTCAGGCTTTTTCACAACCCCGCTTTTGTGACACGCAGCAAACTTTCCCAGAATGGCCGTGGAATGCACGGGGAGCGAGACTGGCGTGAGCCGACTTATGAAGAGTTATGAAGCGCTTATGAAGAATCCGATAGTAGCTGGAAGTACGATTGGCAGTTATCCTGGTTCCGAGGGAATCGTTAATTACCATTGTATATTCGAGTGAGGGAGAGCCAGCAATATCAAATTGTCCTGATGTGCAGACCACTTTGACTCTCCGAGCACCTAATTATCTGATGCGTGCTTCTGGCCTGAACAAATCTGTTCAGTGAGAACTGTTAACCGACCATCTGGAACAAAGATGTGGTGCATGCGGAGAACACACATTGTATGTGCCTATCGGTGGAACCTTAATGCTGCTGATACAGGGGTGCGTCACTAAAGACGGTGTTGTAGCACCGCTATGTCACCCTCGCTGTACGAACGCTCTGGTCGTCAGAGTCATGCGCTCAGTCTATTATGCTTTTCCGAGTACGCCCTTCGCAACAAAGTTTTCGCTCGAAGATGTATTTGTAACTGATATTGTATGTCAACTTTGCAGGCGCGGCAACAAGAGGCCGATGGTCATGGGTGTTCTGTACTGTCTCCTCTTCGTCGCATTTGTCGTTCTCGCCATTTTCATGCTCGTTACAACCTTAAGAAGCGGTAAGACCCGTTTTACGATCGATACTCTGGATGCAGCGACTCTAGTAGTTGCGCATGCGTGTAGTGTATTGCGCAGTGTTTCGATATCCGGTTGTGGTCACGTACGTTTCAAATGAAGCGTAAACAGAAAGTCTATGCGCCATCAACGACAACGCTATCGGCTGTAACAAAACCGGCGGCCAAAACAGAAATGAAAGTGAAAATTGGACCCGCCGCGGTGGCTCAGTGGTTAGGACGCTCGGCTACTGATCCGCGGCGGCTGCGTTTTTATGGAGGCAAAACGCTAAGGCGCCCGTGTGCTGCGCGATGTCAGTGCACGTTAAAGATCCCCAGGTGGTCGAAATTATTACGGAGCCCCTCCACTACGGCACCTCTCTCTTCTTTTACTCCCTCCTTTATCCCTTCCCTTACGGCGCGGTTCAGGTGTCCAATGATATACGAGACAGATACTGCGCCATTTCCTTTCCCCAAAAAACAATTATTATTATTATTATTATTATTATTATTATTATTATTATTATTATTATTATTATTATTATTATTATTATTATTATTATTATTACTGCTCTGTTCGGGCTGTACTTGAAGGAAAAATAAGAATTTCAGATGGTATTTCGAAATTATTCCGGAGCCCTCCACTACGGGCACCTCTGTCTTCCTTTCTTTTTCACTCCCTCCTTTATCCCTTCCCTTGCGACGCGGTTCAGGTGTCGAACGATATATGAGACAGATACTGCGCCATTTCCTTTCCCCAAAAACCAATTATTATTAAAGTGCAAATTGGTTGTTGAGGAAAGGAAACTGCGTAGTATCTGTCTCACATCTCGGCGGACACCTGCACCGCACCGTAAGGGAAGGGATAAAGGAGGGAGTGAAAGAAGAAAAGGGTGCCGTAGTGGAGGGCTCCGGAATAATTTCGACGACCTGGGGTCCTTTAACCTGCACTGTCATCGCACAGTACACGGGCGCCTTTGCATTTAGCCTCCGTCGAAACGCGGCCGCCGTGGTCGGGTTCGAACCAGGGTACTCTGGCTCAGTAGCCGAGCGCCCTAACCGCTGAGCCACTGCCGCAGGATACCAAAACAGACGACGCATAACTTCTAAAAATAACTCGCGATGAGAAGCTTTATATTCAACAGCGGGCTCAGGGACATATCGCTCATAGAAACAAATA
Organism: Amblyomma americanum; assembly: GCF_052857255.1. NCBI lineage: Eukaryota > Metazoa > Arthropoda > Arachnida > Ixodida > Ixodidae > Amblyomma > Amblyomma americanum. The sequence goes on along the minus strand of NC_135501.1, from coordinate 198,722,956 downwards.
GATAGTCGAAAATAAAAACGTAAAGGCGCTTTCGGCAAACTGCCAAAAATAGTATTCTTCAGGAAAAGCGGAATATTGTTTTCCTCGGCTGTGCTAAAGACATGGTGCCTAAGCCTCGTGTATAATTCGGCAACAGTTGCATTCTCCTCAGTACAAAGTGCTTGAGTGACGGACAGCCGGAGGGTTTCAACATTTCGCCGAATACCGCAGCATTGCACTTCGTCTTGAAGTTTAACTATAGGCCGCGTGGGAACCGTTCCTTCAAGACAGTGGAGCAATAGGCCTGACAGCCTTTCTGGCCAGAACTCAGTGAGGCAGTCGTGTTTGCGAAACTACGCCCTGTACCTTGTCAGTACATAACACCAGATGATTCATCTGAAAATACGCCACACTCTTTATGTATACCTCCACAGTTCATTGGATCAGCTACCAATGTAGATAAGCATGCAGATCAAGCCTCACCTGTTTTTAAGGCTCTGTTTTTTCGGCTGTTCGTCCCTTAAATGCTGCTGCGGTTGTTGCTTTGTTCAACGTGGGTGGGTGCTACAATCGTGTCGGCGCTTAAAGCACACTTATGCCAAGGGGGCTACTGTCTTTAATTAATGCGTCCATGCCGCAAAGATGATTTGATCACAAGTCAGTTCTGCGTTCTTGTCGATACAACGCCCTGTGCTGTTATGTACTTGATTGAGAAACTCCGCCATTTCATAGCGTGTCTCATACAAGGCTTGTAAAAAAACAATAAAACCGCGCACAATGGCAATTGCAACTAGCCAGGAAAAAATGATGTCATTTGGATGTTGTAAAAGGGAGGATTGTTGGGCCAGTTGGTTCATGATTCAAGACTGAAAACGGCGCGAAAAACGGGACAAGATAGAGAGAAGAAACACACACAGCCCCGAACTTACAACTGAGTGTATTTCATGCGAGAGCGCAATAAATACAGGAAGTACACATAAAAAACTAAAAGAACACCATAATATTGCACTCTCGCATGAAATACACTCTGTTGTAATTTCGGTGCCATGTGTTGCTTCTCTCTATCTTGTCCCGTTTTTCGCGCCGTCTTCAGTCTTGAATGGATGTTGTAATGTCGAAAGCTATAGCTGCAGAATCTAACGATGTCTTTGGTGTCCGGTGAGGCGGTTAACCCGATGGATGTTACCAGGAGGAGGAAGAGGAGGAGGAGGAAAGTTGGCACCAGGCTCACGATTAACTAGACGCGCAGGGTAGAAAGCGTCTTCTTGGCTCTAAATAACCAGAACGTAAGGCGCAGAAACATGCACCAGGCTTGCTGCCAGCGTGGTTTATAATGCGCCATTATGTCCCGACTGGACGCAGATGACGCCAGAGATGACAGCGAGGTCGAACTGCACCTGATGGAGAGGAACCGAAGGGACGGCCGGGACGCAGCGACCAGTGGTCACGGGGCTCCCATTCCCGACAGGCGAGTCACCCACGGGGGAGACAACACGTCCCGACCAACACCCCCGGGTGAATTCTCCGTTCGTTTTTAATGCACTAGCATTAAAGGCCAACTGGATAGGTATTAGAATGCGAGGAGCTTAAAGGGGTCTAATATAAGAAATATCTAGGTAAAGCATGCCAAGTCTTTTTGGCCTAGCATTTGAAATGGTGATGTAATCGTCGATTAAAATTGATTGATTGAATTGATTGAATGAACTCCTCGTCATAGCGAGTGGAGACTGGGACTAAATGTACCAATAACCTGACGAAAGGTCCCAGCCCCCTACAGCAAACAGTTTCGACAGCAGTGATAAAAGAAGGAAATACATATCAAAGGCAAAAGTACAGAATTCACAAAAGTACAAACATATTACACTTGTAATACGCCCTACACATCCACAATGCACACGTATCACAACTGCACTGTATATATTCATTTTGTGACGGAATATATGTACATACAAACAAGCAGAAATGGAACGGAATGACATTGATCAAGAAAAGGAAACAACATCGGCTAGTAGCAATGCGGATAAAGCTTTTTTGAAAGTACCCAATGGAGCACTAAAGTCTAACAGTTCCTCAACCTTGTTTAATATTTCGGTTCACTGATATAAAAATGGTTGCTTTCCATAATTTCATAAAATTATATATAATCATAACGGCTTTCAAGCTTCTCTGCAGCACACAGAGCCAAGTGGGGGAGAGGGGTTGCATGATGACGTTATAGAAGCCACCGGTACATTTGCAGTATATAAATGCTTGGCTTGAAAGAAAAAAAAAAGGAACGCCAACTAAAGCAAAGCCCGCTGAGAGTTGTTGGCCAGCATCAAACAGTGCACAGGAGGGTGTGGCTGACGGCAGCAGCAGTTTAATATCTTACCTTCCGTGACGTCACACCAAACTAGCTCGCACTTGTCCGGTGCATTGAGGAGAAGCCGAAAATCTAACCATCAATTAAGTCACTATTTTAAATGCAAGCGCAAAAACTCTTGGCATCCTTCACCTATACAGGCAATATAAGTTTGAATCTTTGAATATCGCGGAATTCATAAAAAATGGTAGAGCTGCCGTTTAATAGCTATGGTGAGTAATTTCAGTGATGCTGTGTGGTCCTTCTGAGTCACACAAACAAAAAAAAATCCCAGACAGAAAGTCCCAGGGGTCGGATCCAAACCCAGGAATTTCTGTTGGAAAGCGAGTAGGGAATCTCGTAGCTACAACGCGATCTTTTTACTTTTGAAAGCGGCAAAGAGTGCCGTGTTACTTGATCAATAGACGGGAACACAGTCTGTGCGGCGAAGGAGCAAAAGCAAAAAAAAACACATCAAATAGGAGTATTAAAGAGAAAAATACAAGCAACAAAAAAAAGAAGAATAGTGCGCTGTGAAAGAGTCGGTGATGGCTTCAGTGGCTGTGCTGGCTATGGTTATTACTAGTTAAGAGTGAAGCAGTCTTTGGTGTCATCAACGGCTTGTTAGAGCATTCAAATCTTGCTCTTGAAAACTGAACATTTTGACAAGGGGCCGCGCATGCGCGCATCTCGAGCCTCAAGTAGAACATCAGGCTGTGGCCTTCCAGTTTACGACAGGAAAAAAATTGTTGCTTGTCGAAACGTGCTGATGGCGGAGGGAAGAAGCCGAAAGGAGATGTCATGTGGCACTGAGTTTTATACGGACGGAAAGCCAGGCAGGCGCGGGCTCAGGCGCGAACGTCTTGGTTGGTGCCAGGCTAGACGCAACGTTGCGTGAGGAGATTCCGCGTGGCGCGAATTCCAGGACGGGACATACCGCGGAGGGCGTCGAAAACAAGGGGTCGAAACGCGAGAGGACCATAGGACGCGGAGTGCCTGTCGAAATGTCGCTATCAGTTGGGACGGGGCACGAAGGGAAGAGAACTTCACAGAAAAGCGGTGAGCTGGGTGCATCGCGAAAGCCCTTGATTTCTGCGTCCTAGTGATGTGGCAAGGGCAGCGACGTTGAGGTTGGCTAACGAGTCGGAAGAGGTGACAGAAGCAGTGACACGTGACAGTGCATCAGCTAGGCTGTTGTCAAGGCCTTGCAGATGTCTGATGTCTGTCGTCAATTCCGCCACGTACCAGAGGTGACGGATTTCCCGTGGTGAGAATTTACTGCTCCCCGACTTGATGGAAAAAGCGAGCGGCTTGTGGTCGATGACAGTGGAGAACTGCCGACCTTCGAGAGGGTACTTGTAATGCCGGGCGGACACGTACAGGGTCGGTCAAAAGTTCCCAGGCCACAAAGTCTGCTTTTGAGCAGTATAGTCAGGCACTCACGGAACCCGCGAAACTCGAAATATCTGTACAGGGTAGAAGAACTACCGTCCTAACCTGTGGCTACTTAGATAGCTTCATCGGCATCTTATGTGCTAGGATATACCTATACCAGAGAAAAGGAGACCCTGTGGCCTGGCAACTTTTGACCAGCCCTCATGGCGAGAAACTCACTGCCGAAAGTAAGGCAGTGGCTTTCAGTAGGGGAATTAAACTTTCGATAAATAAGGGATAGAGGGCTGCAGGCACCAGCCACGAGCTGATGAAGTACGGCTCCAACGCCGTTTTCGGAAGCGTCGGTCAGGAGACGTAGATGTGCTTCAGGACGCGGATGGGCGGGGGGGGGGGGGAGGGGGGGGGCAAGATCGGATTGTTGCAGTCGGTGTCGTTGGGCTGCTGCTGCTGCTGATAATGACGATGGTGATGATGGCTAAGATGTGAACGGTCCCTTTTCGCATCTGTTTAACGTTTTAAGTTATGGGCTTTAAGGTTCCGAATTCGACACATGGGCTACGAAGGACGCCGTAGTGGAGGGCTAATAATAATAATAATTGGTTTTTGTGGAAAGGAAATGGCGCAGTATCTGTCTCATATATCGCTGGACACCTGAACCGCGCCGTAAGGGAAGGAATAAAGGAGGGAGTGAAAGAAGAAAGGAAGAATGAGGTGCCGCAGTGGAGGGCTCCGGTATAATTTCGACCACCTGGGGATCTTTAACGTGCACTGACATCGCACAGCACACGGGCGCCTTAGCGTTCTTCCTCCATAAAAACGCAGCCGCCGCGGTCGGGTTCGAACCCGGGAACTCCGGATCAGTAGTCGAGCGCCCTAACCACTGAGCCACCGCGGCGGGTAGTGGAGGGCTCTGAATTCATTTAGACTACCTGGAGTTCTATAGCGTCCGCTGAGATCGCACAGCCCACGGGCGTTTTTGTTTTTTGCCTCCATCAAAATTCGGCTGCCGCGTCTTGCATTGAACCCGCGACCTCGACGCCAGGGGCCGAGCGCCGAAGCCACTGAGTCACCTCAGGGAGTTTTCGCACCCATTGGAAGCGTTGCGTAGCACTTTGGTGTTAGTTCCAAGGGCCCCACTCAATAGTCTATCCCGTGTAAAAATTGTCTATAGATGGTCCATAGACTTTTTATAGACTCTATTGCCTTGTAGATATTTCTTTTTGTCTATTCATAGTCTATAGACTGTCAATAAGCAAACGTCTACTAAGTGTATGGCCATAATCCATAGATTGTCTGTAGGCGGTCTATAGGATTTGTATTGCCTATAGACTGTTCTCTCTCTAGCATTTGTTCATAGCCAGTCTATAGACTTTATAGAGAGGTCTATGGACAGTACATAGACTGTCTAAAGAAATCTTTTTAAGGGATTAATTCCATATCACACCAAGCCAGCAAGAAGTAATCCCATCAGAAGTTAGTCAACACAGTTCATGCTAGCGTTATGGGCAAATAAGAGGAGCAGTAACTGCTGAACTTTTTCGTGCACCTGAAATGGTCCCTAAAACAAAGAATTAATCAAGAAAACTAAGCACAGAAAAAGTAGCGTAGATGCATACAAAGTGTGCTCTCCGGGATGTTTCGGTTTTTCCAGCTCGCTGGCGATGAGAATTTTCCACGAACTTAACAAGCAGCCATAGCGAACGTATGTGGAGGACACTAAACCTTCTCGTGTTTCCTGACAAATTTTGAAAGGGCCACAAAATGTGTTTAGCTTCCTGAAGAAAACGGCTCTTAAAGGCGTCAAAACGTCACGAGAGCATAACAGGAATGTTTTTTCTGCGATAGCACTGAAGCCTCTCCGGAGAAAAATTCCAGCGGTGACCGTCTAGTGTCGTCCACAAAAATTCCAATTGGCTGACGGGCAGTGATGTCACCAGTGACGTCGCCAGAGTGGAGAAATCCCATTGGCTAGAGGGACGTGACGTCACCAGCCTGGTAGTAACGTCACTAGGCCAGAGAAGGCCCATTGGCTGGAGGGAAGTGGCATCACCAGACCACGTTTATTTATTGGAAATACCTGCAGCGCCCGAAGGCATTATTGCAGGGGGGATGAGGATACATAACAGAAGAATAGGCCAGAAAAAAAAGGAAGAAAAAAAAGCAAAACAACAAGGCATGACACAGCAAGTACAAAATGAATGAAATATGAAACAAAAAAAAATGACGAAAAAAAGCCAACTGACCAAATGATGCTGGACCAACAAGAACGAAGACCGAGTGATTAAAAAAGCCAAAAGAAAGCCAACTGCGCACTCATACATCGGACAGCAACGCGCGGAACATAGACTCGGAACGGCACTCAACAATTTCATGGGGCAGGCGATTCCAGTCATGAATGCTAGATGGGAAAAATGCGTTTTGATAAGTGTTAGTTTTGCATTTAATTTCTCTAATCTTCCACCCATGGTCAAGTCTGTTTGACCTGAAATGCGGTGAAGCCTGTGTGAAGCCTTCACCTGCCGACCATGACAGATATGACAGGTGCTGTGCAGGAAAAACTCGTGTAAAACAACCTGGGTCTCACACCCGTCACATGCGGCACCAGTCACTTCCGGCAAAAGCACCAACAGCTTCGAATGCTATCTTATTGCCAACACGATGAAAATAGTTTTCCCAGTCTATACGTTTTTTCAAGCTTGTCCAACGAATACGGTATCATTTGGCATGGTAACCCGCTGAACTTTCTTCTACTACACCAGCAACAACAACTCGCTCCAGACGGCCTAGCAGGAGATGGAATACCTGCCCTCGAAATAGCCGTAGGACAACGAAGACTTTCCGACCACCCGAGGTGCCCTCTACGACTACGTTCAGTCCTGGCGGCGTTCGCGTTGCCGTCGAGATGATCGAATCTTCGCTCAACTGGAGCCACGCACCGTGCAATGATTTCTACAAATTCGTGTGCAGCAATTTCAAAGGAGCGCCTAACGTCTTGGACAAGGTAGGTTCACTTTTGGCGCACCCTCTTCGGGAGGACGTGTGCAATCTAAGCAAAGAGGGCGTCCTATTCACGCTTTTTCTGACCGCAGTTAGCGAAATTCTCATACCAAGGTCATCTATCCACGCCTCGTTGTGTGTAGTCTAGGTGTCCTAGTAAATATCGGAATGAAAAGTACACCAGGTTTCACGCAAATATAAGTCACGCAATGCTAACCAACGAGATATACGTGCCGTGCAGGCACCATGCGAAAAATGCACATTTTGTCTTTACGCAAAGAGACAATTCCCACTGGGTGAGGAGACTTGTCGCCAGACTGGACATGACGCCATTTCTGGTAAAATCATCAGCAGCTTGTGATGTTATCGCACTGCGAATACATAATGTGATTAGGTGTCCGTGTCAATTTGTTTTCCTTGTGGTGTTGCTGTAAGAAGGAGCTAGCATTTGTGTGACTGAATTGCCACCAGAAACAAAGCTCAGCACGTGCTGAGGTAGTAAGATACTGAACCGAAACCACGCTGCAAACTGCACCAGCGCCATTGACATCACATGATGGGCGTTGCTGCTTCCTACAGGGGCACGCTTGGAGTCACGGAGACGGCCAACTACGTGCATTGCCGCCTAAGGTCCACTTGATTTCTTTACAGTCGTGACCGTCCTAAACATAACCGGTGGTCACAGCCTGACGTCCTATAGCACGTCAGTGGCAGGCGCTCCGTCATCCTCTTTGTTTATTTTTTTATTCATTTCATTTTATTCCTACTCTAGCCATACAAATTATCAGAACACTGAACCCATAGCCAGAGGCTAGTGTGGGGTTCAGAAACAAAATACATGATGGCAATGACACAGCACTTGTGTAAAATGAAAAGCACAAAATCACGGCGAAGGACCAAAATACAGCATACAATGAGGACAAAATAAAATAATGTGCATCTTACAGCAGAATGAATAAAGATCTGTCATGAACAACACGGTACAACAATCACAAACCGAAAACGACTGTCACATAGGTCAAATAAGGCTCATAAAGTATGTTCTTAATGTTTTATTTGTTTCATGGGACTGTTTTATTTCTGGGGGTAAACCATTCCAAACCTTGGCTCCGGAAAACTGCACCAATCTTTCGCTGGCATGTTAATAAGGGCAAAATAAAGGGTACGCAGCATATGTGTGTTAAAACAATCGCGGGCCGGTAATAAGTCATGACAGCCAGAAGATAACATCGAACAGACGGCTCTAATCTGATTTTTCCAGTGAAGATGTTCATCTTCACTGGATACTTAAAAGAGTGTGTTCGTTCAAGTGAGTGGTAGTTAATGAAAATGTTAGTTTGGTTGCTGTCAATGACTTTTGCTCGTGAGCTAAATACTATTTTTTTGTCTTTGCTTGAATTAATCGTTAGCTTGTTGGCAAAAAACCAGCTTGAATTTTTTTCAATTACGCGTTTGTTTTTGCTTCTCAATCCTCATGGTTGTCAGCTTTAACTATGACCGCAGTGTCATCTGCATACATTAAAATAACAGAACAACTTAGGACCTTCGGCAAATCATTCGAGTATAACGAAAATAACGTGGGCCCTAAAACGGATCATTGAGGAACCCCGGTCTGCAAATATTGAAGTGCTGATATAATGTCAATGATAACAACAGCTTGTGGACGGTTTTCAATGTAAGTGGAAAGTAAGCTGTAGGCTTAACCACGGAATCCATAATGGTTTAATTTGTTGAGCATAATAGCGTGGTCCACGGTATCAAACGCTTTCTTTAAATCAACAAATACAATGGCGGCCAGTTTGTTTTCATCAGATGCCGTTGAATGATGTTTTCGAAATCCACGTTGCTGTTGACAGAGTAAGTATATTTTGCTAAGAATTTGCAAATATTCCTGGTTAGAATGTTTTCATAAATATTATCAACACTTAGGACAGAAATGGGTCTGTAGCTTGACGGGTTGGATCGGTCTCCATCTTTGTATACCGGGACAACTTTGGCAATCTTAAGCGCGGAGGGGTACTATGCACATTTTAATGAATGATTAAAAAGTTTGCATAATATGGATACCAAGATATCGGTGTTTTTCTTAAATATGCGTGCGTAAATTCCGTTCAGTCTGGCAGATTTATTGCCCGGTAAACCGAGAATAATGGATGTAATTTCATCGGGTTCCATTTCAAACATTCCAAAAGTATTGAGAACTGGATTGGATGCAGCATTTTGTTGTTGTGATTCAGGGAGTTGAGCAGCCAATGATGGGCCGATATTGGTGAAAAAGGAATTAAATCTTTCTATAGTATTGCGATCTATTCTCTCCGGGAGAACACGGCGCAAACTGGCTTCATTTATTATTTTCCAGACCTTATGTGAATTGCCGAAAGCCTGTTCAACGAGACGCGTGTAATAAGCTTTTTTTTTTCGTGCCCTCATCATCGACGCGAGAAAACATTACCTTTGTGTTGGGGGGAGGGGGGGGGGCGGCTTCCACTTGCGGTTTCATGAATCCTTTTCTTTAAGAACGGCGAGGATTGGCTCAGTCAACCAACGGCATAGTGGCGCTTCGTAAGAGCGAACACTAATGAGTCTCGATAACGCCACAATTACCAGTCGTTGTGGTGGGAACACTCCTTCTCTTGTCTTTTTGGACTGTTTTTTTCTTTCAAGTTTTAATGTACGAACTGGCCCGCATTTCAACCCTTCTGCATCCTAGAACAGATTGTGAAAGTATGAAACTTCATTTCAAAGGCAGTTTACTTTTAAAACTCCGCGATACGTTGCGCGTGGGAGTCAGCCCCAGCTGTCGGCATGGAGCGGGAGTGCGACCCATATATAAAGCCAAAACAAAACAGACCGCACCACAACAACGGCCTCTGCAGGCAGGAGGGGAAGGCACAATTTCCAGGTACAATACTGCATGGCCACGGCGGAATATCTGACGCCAAAAGTGATCCGAGTACGGCCACCATTTTAAAACAACGCATAGGAAATAATTGTTGTAATGAAGAGTCTGTATAGTGTAAATGGAGAGAACGTTAGATAGCCTTGTCAATTGTTGTGCCGTAATTTCGCTGTCCCTGACGTGAGCTTGCCTGTTGCCGCCTGTCCTTACTGCTGCTGCTGTCAGATGACCAACCATACGGACCAAGCAGCCAGGCGCATGCTGGCGACCATCCACGTCCCCCTGGCCGGTCAGACACCCACGGAAAAAGCTGCCGGTTTGTACCGTGCATGCGTGCAGCTCGGATCCAGCCCTCTTAATTCCGAGGTGGGCCACCTTCTGTTTAGAGGCAGTACGATTCGCAGCGACCTTCTTTTCTTAAAAAAAAAGTTACGGGATTTTTCTTAAGTTTGCTTAATAAGCGGGAATGCGAAAGCATTTCCCTGCCTTTTCTCCCTCCATTTTTCATGTTTTTATTTTCTTCAATCTTTGTTTGTTTGTTTTATTGTATTGTTATTCTTTTATTTTGTTTGTGTTTATTATTACTTTTATTCTTTCTATTTATTTTTATTTTTCATTTTTATTTATCATTTTTATTACTTTTTTCCATTTCTGGTTTTTATTCCCTTACATATATGTTGCTTATGAACTGTTGCTTAATCAACTTTTACATTTTTGTTTTAATTGCCGTAAACTTATGATTGACAGTTCGTATGGACAACTTCCGCCCACAAACTTTCATCACAACTTCTGTCCACGCCACTCATGAGCGAAGAAAAGCTTTCGCCTTAACAGTCTCGAACACTCGCTGGTCGAAACTTTGCTATACTCCTGCCATTGCCAGGCATCGTCTCCGGAAAGCAGGATCTTAGTTTTTTAGAGCGAGAGCTCTACTCATCAGGGTACAACTTCCGATTTCAAAGTCGATGAGACAATGACCATCAGCGCCTCGCAAGGTCAAACGGAACTCACCTTAGTCGAAATCAAGAGGAATAAATGGGCTTGGGCAAGGGGTGTGATTCGAAGGCAAGATAACCGCCGATCCTTAAGGGTAACGGAGTGGATTCCAAGAGAAGGCAAGCGTACTAAGGGGTGGCAGAAGGTTAGGTGGATGGATGAGATTAAGAAGTGTGAGGGGCTACGGTGACCGCAGCTGGCAAAGGACAGGATCAGTTGGAGGGACATTGGAGAGGCCTTTGCCCTGCAGTGGGCGCAGTCGAGCTGATGGTGGTGACGATAATGGCATAGCTTTTCACCTCTACGATAGTTTCTATGCCGCTTGTTGCTTTCACCGCTATTCAGCTGTCTTGCTCTTGTTGCAGGTGCACCTACTGAAGAGTTTCTTCTCAGACTTGGGCCTCGACTTCGCCGATACCTCCAACGACCCCAACTTCGACATGCTCAACAGGATTGTGAGGCTGAACTTCGAGTTTGGCTTGCAACCTTTCGTGATGTTCGGCCTCTTCCGGAACGTCCCGAGAATCGCTAAATACACATTATTCGTACGTAGGATTCTGTTTGGTGACTAGAGTAGATACAATGCCGGCCTCCCTCGCTACACTACAGGGGAAAATGGTATTGCGGTTACTCATATTAAAGGCAGCTATTCCAAGTGCTGCAGTGTGAAAACCATTGTGTCCCTAGGAGCACAGGGCATCGGCCCATCATTGGGAATATATTGACAAATTGTGGTGCTTTGTGGGACCGGTCTTTGCTAATAATATCGGACATTGGCCATGGTCCGTGCTGCTTGCGGTGGTGCATGATTAACAATAAAAACATTAAAGCGGTCATGGAACCAGACACGCCGTAAAAAGTATCTTGCGAATCATTAAAGGGGGGGGGGGAGGGGTATGGCACGTTGTCCGTCATTTTTGTGCCTACATATTTTGCCACCGCCAGTAACTTCCTCGTTTTTTTTTCGCCATTTGTACCATAATAAGCACCCTCGAAATAGAAATTTGTTTGACGATCCTTTGGGTGTTTACTTGAATAATCGCTTCATTTCGGTGTTACTACTTTAGCCAATTATGACGTACTAAATTGTACACACCCTTGAAAAAATGAACCGCTTCTTTTTGCGCTGAAAAACTAACAAATTGTCTTTCTTAAAGCCTGAATATACGATTTAGACCGAGAAATATTTCTTTCCGGTGGAAATAAAAAATCAATTGTAATAGGGTTAATTCCTTATCGCAGCTTATTGCTCATGCGCCAAATTAAAATTTCTTGAAAAATGAGGTGATTTGGCGCAGCAAATATTTATTTATTTGTTTGGCAGCTTGCGGGTCTGGCAACTGTCGTGGCAGTGACGTCAATGGCGCCATGAGTGTGCATCTCACGCTATCTTTAAATCGTCATATCTTTTTGGGTATCGCACTCTATGCGACTCCATGTAGCTCCATGTCGCTCCATGTCGTGTCGTGTCGGTATTGCGCTTACGCGCTCATGGCGGCACTCAATGACGGAAAAACAATAAAGCTAAAAATAAACTTCGGGTTCAGTGTAGTTGACCGATTAAAGTTACGCCTCTTGTGACCTGAAGGCGTAAGTTTTCGCCGCGGCCACTATTTAGCTTTGTAGGAGGAATGTTGCATTGGGGAGTTCCCGAAGCGACACACGATCTATGAGAGACGCTGCAGTGGAAGACTCCGGATTAATTTAGACTACCTCGGGTTATTTAACGTGCGTTGATATCGCACATCACACCGGATTTTTCGTATTTGGCTTCCATCGAAATACGGAGAACGCTGCTGGGCTCGAAACTGTGACCCTTGAGATAAGCAGCCAAACGAGCTAGAGCGATTGAACAGCAACGCTGGTTTAAAAAGCAACGATTGTTCCCTGGACCCAAGCAAATTTATAGATGGAATTCACCCCGAAAAAAAGTGCAACCGAAAATTTGTGGTCTACATCGGTGACATTCAAGACACATTATTACTGTCCCTTGTGTCCCTCCGTTTGCATGTCTCAACCTTTTCATTTCAACTACAATTTTTTTAGCTTGGCTTCCTCCTCTTATGTACTCGATCCAGTCTTTCTTCCCTCGACGTTAGCGTTACCGGCTGTTCATTTTCTGCTGAACAGTTCAGCCTTATTATTAGTTACTGGCACATGAATTCCAACCAGTTCCGATTATGCTTGTATTTTTCTCGTCGTCCAAAACTGCTACCACCACTTATCAAAGCGAATGTGCTTGCGTAGTAACTGCATAGATCGTCCCAGCTAAAAGTAACAAATATTTTTTAAATATTGTTTCCTTGTCGAGTGAAGCAAATTCATGGCTGTCGAGAATAGCATGGTCTGTTCAGCAGAATTTTTTCGTTCCGAAAACGTATTTATATGTAAAAACAGATTAAGCAACATGTTAAATTTGGTTGTAACAATAAATCTGACTACTGGAAACTCATTTACATTCAACAAAAACCTGATTAGCCAACATTTTAGGCATCGGTGTCGAATTTCACGTGGTGATTCATGTTTACTAATGTCGTGCGCATCATACTATAACAAAAACATCCTCCGAATTATTTTAGTGTTTCAACTCCTTTAAAGCCACTAAAAATACTTAATAGTTGGAACCTTAGGACAAAGATTTGAGCAGCGGTTTTTCAAGATGATATAAAAGTTCTAAATTGAGAATCATCCTGCAGCCGAGGTTTCAAAGATTATATAATTAATATTTGCGGATAACCTTGTAGAAGGAGAAAAATTATCGCATACTAGGCCACGCGAGTGTCAACACCACTCTTTTTGACTAGGCTAGGACCCTGTATTTTTTTTACAACCATGGTTGCCTTTAGTTGGGGCCCCCTTGTATATCTGCATCACCGCAGACTATTCCCTTCTCCAAGCCGCCGCGGTGGCTGAGTGGTTATGGCGCTAGGCTGCTGGCCCGAAAGACGCGAGTTCGATCCCGGCCGCGGCGGTCTAATTTCGACGGAGGTGAAATTCTAGAGGCCCGTGTACTGTGCGATGGCAGTGCACGTTAAAGAACCCCAGGTGGTCGAAATTTCCGGAGCCCTTCACTACGGCTCCCTCACAGCCTGAGTCACTTTGGGACGTTAAACCCCATAAACCAAACCATAAACCAAACTATTCCCTTCTCCATAGTCTGATATATAAGGATTCACTCCAATTACTTAAAACTGTGACATCGTACCTTAAAAGCCGCCGCGGTGGCTGAGTGGTTATGGCTCTCGGCTGCCGGCACGAAAGACGCGGGTTCGATACCGGCCGTGGTGGCCGAATTTCGATGGAGGCGAAATTCTAGAGGCCCGTGTACTGTGCGATGGCAGTGCACGTTAAAGAACCCCAGGTGGTCGAAATTTCCGGAGCACTTCACTACGGCTCCCTCACAGCCTGAGTCACTTTGGGACGTTAAACCCCATAAACCAAACCATAAACCAAACTATTCCCTTCTCCATAGTCTGATATATAAGGATTCACTCCAATTACTTAAAACTGTGACATCGTACCTTAAAAGCCGCCGCGGTGGCTGAGTGGTTATGGCTCTCGGCTGCCGGCACGAAAGACGCGGGTTCGATACCGGCCGTGGTGGCCGAATTTCGATGGAGGCGAAATTCTAGAGGCCCGTGTGCTGTGCGATGTCACTGCACGTTAAAGAACCCCAGGTGGTCGAAATCTCCGGATCCTTTCACTACGGCGTCTCTGATAGACTGAGTCTCTTTGGGACGTTAAACTCCCATAAACCCTAAACCAAACACCGTACCTTAAGTCTAATAATTCGCCGCAGTCTGTCCCGCGCCCTACTTGACAGGAAAATGCCATCACGAAAGAAACTAAGGTAGCAGACCGTTGCGGATGTTACGCAAACGACGTTTCTTTAAGCTGCGAGTTTTTAACGCCAGCACAGAGTAGTGCCCCTACAGGAGATAGCACGTATCAATTTAGATTACCTGTAAGAACGAGATGGTAATTCCCTCTTTGTTGTTTGCCCATGCGCAGGAGCACTAGATGTCTCTTTGTGTCTCTTACCTGTTACTATTCCGATGCGACACCAATTAATTAGACAGGGCTTCCGTCAGTCAGTTCGACAACTGTTTGGACGTTTACCGCTGACAGCGCTGTCAGTTGTAATGTTATACATGATTAGGACGAAAGGCCACTGCTGCTTCGTAGCCATTCCCACATGACCAGGTGAGTAATGAGATCTACCGTCTCTCTGCTGCAGATGCGCATAACCAAAGAGGACCAGGACTGGATGCGGGATAAGCACCACTTCGTGAACGACACATTCAGGGCGGAGTTGTACCAAGGAATATTGCGCGTGTACGACACAAGCCTTGACTGGGCGCGGATCGTAGCACGGATCGTTATCGGCGAAACCGCTGGTGAGTGGACTCGTTGTGAGCGATTTAGAAGCAACGCGACAATTTTCTTTCACTGGGCAGTCTTTTTCTGAAGAGTACGGAAAAATAACTGACCTCTCACTTCGAAAATGCTGGATTACATAGACTGTCATTAGACCTCAGTCAAATATAATGTCTGTGAACAAATCCTTAGGGTGTATTTGGAAAACATTGACTTATATGACCTTAGTTTTCGTAGACATTGGTGTATAATCTTCTGTCTGGTAGTTCCTAGCTTGATTTTTTTTCTACGAAGAGTCTGCAGACTTCGAATAAACAAAACAGAAATAACTAAAGGGAGTCAAACATAACGAAAACTTCATGACGGTCTACGGGTAAGAAAGAGGAGTGATGTGATAATTTATGACGACGCTTGTAAACCATGTGTACAGCATTCAGTTGGAAATTATAAACTCGCATTTGTTATTTCAAGCGGCTGAAAATGCATAAAGATGTGAAGCACGCCCATATTATTTTAAGCCTTACTGAAAATGGTCACAGGTGACGGTCTCCTGAACTTTTGCAGTAGAACTCGGATCTCAGTGACTGCGCTGAAGCGACTCGGTTGATATTCCAGATGAAGCTCAGGGAGCACAGTGACGGCTCTCGGAAGGATTTGAATGAACTTGCTTTGAGTTTGCAAGTAAAAGTGAATGGAATGGGCTGACTCTACCGGCCTTTGTAGCTTTTACTTTGGAAGGCAGTCTAAATGCATGGTCGTTTTAGTGCCTATTCTAGTATAAACTTCGTTTGAAACATTATAGCAGACATTCTCAGCCAGTGAAGAACCTAGCACAGCAAATATAGTAAACCACTTAATTACAGGACTGACTGTTTTTTTAATATTATAATGAACGAGAAAAACAATCGGCAAAATTATGTAAGCAGTTATGATGCTAGAAGCTTTGAAGCTGCATTGCTAGGATATTAAGTCCATATGATATTTTGTGAATTAGTCTTGTCACTGTTTTCAGTTCTATATGTGTGTTGCTTCTTTGGGCGGCGCAAAGTTAAGTGGGCGCATGAGATTAAAAAGATAGTGGAGATAAGGTAGCCTCAGCTGGTCAGGACCGGTTTATTTGGAGAGAAATTGCAGAGCTCTTTCCCTGCAGTAGGCGCAATAAGGCTGATGATGATGCCTCTTTGATTGGTTTGCTTTCTAAACCGCTCATTGGCACCAGTTTTTTTATGACTATTGCTTGTACAACTTTTACTTCGGCTATACGCCTTTCTTTTCAAATCACATGGTTTCGATGGAGCACAAAGTTTTGCGCTTTCAGAGATTTGCTTTTAGGTTTGTCCTCAGAACAGTTTGTCATATTAAGTGTTTTCATATGTGCCTAAATTGCTGACATTCTAACATTTTGTTTATTTTCCTTGCTTTTGTCGTATTTCACGTGCAAATGTTTTCGCAGTTATGTGTATGTGAAAAACTGCAACTCCTGTCTTGGCGTGCGTCGACAGTATGATTAAATAAAAAAGTAAATATAAACGCAATCTCCTTCTTTGTGCCATATTGCCAACCATAAACAGAGGCACTGTAAAAAATTTAAATTGCGCGAAATCTGCATGCGGTCTTGAAAGAAAAGCAAGTAATCTCGAGCTGTGATCGTCTTACTTCCCTGCAGTGCTGGATTTGATGGACGACCTTAAGGAGGAAAAGTTTCCGGAGACTATGACAACTGTAGAGGAACTTGGAAACTATACGCAAAAGATCATCTCCAAAGGTACGCTTGTTTCCCATTACGCCACGCTTCCTTTGAAGATGAGAATACACTCTGAACAGAAAGGAATAAAATGGGAGTAAACTGCCCTCTAGCGCTCTCCCTTTCATAAAAGAATGTGCACTAGACGAGAGCGTACTCCCTTTTTACTCCCATTTGGGTGTTTTCGTGTTTAGGGTGTACGGGGAGAGCTGACTAGAATGCCGTTTTCTCTACGTAGGAACCACAGTATCGGAGTCTCTAAGTTAGCTGCATTAATCTCGGTCTCATAACGAAATTTGACACGAAAGCAGTGTTAGATTTTACTACGAAATCAGTGCTACTGTATTACCTTCTCCCCCTCTCACGCACAAACACTTCACGAAATCTGTCTGGTGCCTGTTGAAGCCTACAGACCAAAGCGAGGAGCATCCACCCTTCATCAGACAACTATGAGCTGCCCAAGCACCTTGGATCCACCGCCCAACCTCACCCTGACCAACCTTCACTCTCTATAAACACCATCTACCAACCAACTCTGCTCCCCAGACGTGGCATATCCACCATCAACTCCACCATCCACCACCAACATCCACAACGTCTCCTCCCACTATAAGACCACGCAGCAGACGAACGAGAAAGCGCTGCTGTCCACAAGCACCAGCCAGCTCTTCAACCCACACAACCCACCTGTCTGAGGTGGCGCCCACCCAACCGCCGTCACCATCCAGAAAAATTCAGTCGCAGGTGTGAAGCCCAGTAAAATACAACAAGTAATCATCACGCAGGCTTTCCTAAAGGCTACTCGAAAATAGAGCATACCCACAATATTGATCAGGTGATAGAAAAATGGGCAACATAAAAACAAGCCTTGTATATAGCCTTCATAGATTTGCGTGAAAGCATTTGACTCAGTCTAGATCTCAGCAGTCAGGCTGGCATTACAAAATCGTGGTGTAGAAGAGTCATATGTAAAAATGCTCTAACATATCTATCACGGCTGCACAACTACCATACTCCTCCATAAAGACTAAAATTGCGACAAGGAAGGCCAGGAAAGGAGACGCAATATATCCAATGCTATTCAATGCCTCTTTACAGGGTGTATTCAGAGGCTT
Source organism: Amblyomma americanum (assembly GCF_052857255.1). Lineage (NCBI taxonomy): Eukaryota > Metazoa > Arthropoda > Arachnida > Ixodida > Ixodidae > Amblyomma > Amblyomma americanum. The sequence goes on along the minus strand of NC_135501.1, from coordinate 198,705,113 downwards.
TGATTTGGAACAGTTGAAGAGAAGAGTAATTCGAATACCTTAGTAATCAGCGATTCACTGATTACATTTTTTTGCTAAGTCACTCAGGAGATCAATTGCAAATATATGAATAGCTCAGATAGAGAAAGCAGAACGGTGGATCTAAAAATTAATATTAGTAAAACCGAACTGCTGTTCAACAGCTGCGGAAGGGAACAGAAGTTTGCGATTGCTAGAGAAGTGCTGGAAATGGTAGGTGAGCATATAACAGCTGCTTCTTACTGGTACTCAACTATGGGGCAGAAACGTAGAGGCTAACAAAAAGTGTTCAACTTAAACTAAGTACAACACATCGAGCTATACAAAGGAAAATAATAGGTGTAACGCTAAGATACAGCAATAGGGCAGAGGGGGCCAGGGAGAAAACGCGGGTTAACAACGTCTACGGACGCAATCAAGAAACAATGGGATTGGGCAGGGCGTATAATGCAAAGGCAAGATAACACTTCTGTCAGATCCGCGTAAACTTTCGCGATTTTCCGCTAAATAACAGTCTAAACACTTCATATTTCAAGACTACTACTACTACAGTGTGAATGCTTGACAAGAGCGAAGGATGAAGCTACGCATATTTTGTAAGGAAAATAATTGTACAACAATGCGCCAGTTATCTAGTTTGCGAAGGGCGAATCTTCAACATACCGTGCACCGTGAAATTGCTTCCGAGCGAACATTTTCGGCGGTGTGCAGCTTTTGCCTGGACAGCTTTGTCGTTTACTGATCTGTGCCAACTCTTATCGCGTCAGCGATCTGTGGAGAGAGACTGCAGAAGCTCTCGAAATGTACGCAAGACTCAAAATGAAGTAAATAGCATCGACGCTCATTTTAGCGCTAGTCAAGAGCGCGCCTGGCTAGCGATGGTGAATTCAATGGTTCGATTCCTCGCTCCGCTGCTCAGTTGTTTGTGCCGAGAAACTTCGTAATAGAAGGAGTGTATCTGCTCCTGCAGAGGGCGCGCGCTTTGCCAGAGTGCAGCCATTCTGGAAAAGGGAGTGGAATATGGGACAACAGTATAGTCCATCGAAAGGAGATCCCAGTGCTCCATCATTTCAAATAGCGTAACCAGTCAACGGTTTCTCAAGGAGGCTGCCTGTCCTGTCTGATTTTACTGCAGCGAAGACAACCAAATGCACCGCGTCTTAGACGTTCAGCAGGGAAGGCCAAGGAATTCAGACAGCCGACGCATTCGAGCTTTGTTGTAACTGGCTTGGTGACACCTGCTGAAACGTTCCTTCCTTCTTTCTTTCTTTCTTTTTTTGTTCCTTTCTTTCATTCGTTCCTTCTTTATTTCCTTCTTTCTTTCTTCCTTTCTTTCTTTATTCCTTTCTTTCTTTTCTTTCTTACTTTCCTCCTTTCTTCCTTTCTTATTTCTCTTTCTTTCCTTCTTTCTTTCGTTCCTTCTTTATTTTCTTCTTTCTTCCTTCTTTCTTTCCTTCTTTCTTTCTTCCTTTCTTTCTTTATTCCTTTCTTTCTTTTCTTTCTTACTTTCCTCCTTTCTTCCTTTCTTATTTCTCTTTCTTTCCTTCTTTCTTTCGTTCCTTCTTTATTTTCTTCTTCCTTCTTTCTTTCCTTCTTTTTCTTTCTCTTTCCTTCGTTCCTTTTCTTCTCTTTCCTTTTTCCTTTCTTTCTTCTTTCGTCTTTCTTTCTCTCTTTTTCTTTCTTTCTCTTTATTTCTTTCTTCCTTTCTTTCCTTTTTTTTATTGATTTCCATTACAAATAAGGGTGTAGGCCGAGAGAAAAGCAGATAGTGCGCAGCTTGAGAGGCCCTCGACACCCTTTACATGTTGCAGCTCGGAAAAGCATGGCATAATATGTACACTGTGACACTTTCACAAACAGGTTCCACGTCTAGGTAATGATAAGTTGAATTAGTAAACAATGACCATGAGATGTGCACTTGTTGCCTCTTCAAGAAGAAAATAATACAAACGTGTAGAAGAAATAATGCAGGGGAAATATATTACAGCTTATACAGTCATACTTAAGTACAGGAACGATAATGAGGGTGGTCAAACGGGCTAGTTGGTAGCTCATATTTGGAAAAACAGCGCACATTTAGACACGGACAGAGGCAGATAAAATGACACAGCGCTGTCGGTATATCTGCCTCTGTCCGTGTATAAAGGCGCGCTGTTTTTCCAAGGAACGATGGAAAGCCTCAGATTCTTAAGGGTTCATGTTTCTTGGTAGCTTTCCCCGAAGAGCCGTTCACATCTAAATGAGAGTATTCGCCGGTGATGCTTGCACTATCGCATTGCATAACTAGAGTCTCCTTATATACCGCTCTCCTCTTCCAGATCAGTGGGTGTGGGCGATCCAGCACTTCACGAGGCGGGCGTTCACAGCTCAGGACAACGTGATGCTATTCGACAAGGCTCCGGCTCTCGTCGGGCTGATGATGAACAGCGCCCGCCTGGCGCGCTACGACGCCCGGGTGCTGTTGGCCTGGGGCCTGTTCCGCCGGCTCCTTCCACTAGCCCACGGCGAGTGGATGAGGAAGCACGTTGCGGCCGACCAGCGTGTCGGCTTGAGCATGGAAGACCACTGCTTCGAGACCATCTCCGGCATAATGTCGATGGCTGTAACGCACCACTACATGAAGACCTGTGCGTATTCTTCACTTGTTCCAGTGGTAAAACCCGCCGCGGTGGTTCAGTGGTTAGGGCGCTCGGCTACTGATCCGGAGTTCCCGGGTTCGAACCCGACCGCGGCGGCTGCGTTTTTATGGAGGGAAAACGCTAAGGCGCCCGTGTGCTGTGCGATGTCAGTGCACGTTAAAGATCCCCAGGTGGTCGAAATTATTCCGGAGCCCTCCACTACGGCACCTCTTCTTCCTTTCTTCCTTCACCCCCTCCTTTATCCCTTCCCTTACGGCGCGGTTCAGGTGTCCAACGATATATGAGACAGATTCTGCGCCGTTTAATATTTTCAAAAACCAATTATTATTATTCCAGAGGTGACATTGTAGGCTTAGAAGGCAGCTATAGGTAACCTTGTGTAAATGTACTGAACGCGTGCAAAATGGAAACGTTGGTGAAATGTAGCTGGTGAATAAATGCAAATTCATTGATCCTGCAGCGATAACCTAATAAACGACCATCGACACTCGTGTCAGGGATTAATTGCTGCTTATAGGCATATATGCCAGCGCATGAACGCGAAATTATTACCATTGAACCCGAAGCGGCTTCATAAATATACAGGGTGTGATTCAGCTAACTTGCGACAAGACGAACACACTCATTCGCGCTATAGTTTTAGAATCAGAGCAGCATGACGTTCAAAGCGTAACGCAAGAGCAGGTCCTGATATATTATGCGATGTGTATAGTTGGGTAATTAGTCATTTTTATTTAGTTAGCAGTCTACTTATTACATTGTGTGAGCATTTAAAAAAAGCTACAGTCCGGGATAAGCAGTTTTGTATCATGTCCCGTTCATGTATGCTCTTCTAAATTTACGGAGGTTTTATTGCAGCGCTCAACACTAAAAAAGGAACAAATCTCGGGATTGCAAGATACTCCGCCACCATTTTATGTCCTCGAACACGCTTTGAATGAACATGGATGCCCTTTCCCGTACTCTTAGCGAATGAATAAGTTTTCGGTAATAGTGATAGATACGAATCAATTGCCATAGCATGCTCTTTCAAAAGTTATTAAACAAGTATTGACGCCCAATTTTAGTAGCATGTTTTCTTATTTTTGCAGTGATGTGGAAGACATTACTAACCATGTTTCACCACGTAGTATTTGGCGAAGAGCGCTAATCTGTAATCGAGAATTTATCTCATGCTGTTTCGGTTCTCATGTTTGTTTTTTTTTCAATGAATATCAATCAAATAGTTGAAAAGTTTATCAGGGAGCACGCAAAACATGGGGCACTTAGGTTTTAGAAAGAAACCTTGAAGGCCTTAGAGTCGAAGCACTTTCATTAACACTTCACTGATATCAACATTGCCCTAAGAGCTCTATATATCAGCTGCTATGCAAAACTAACAGCACGTCAGCACATTTTCTGTTGCAGTTAAAAACATGCTGTAAGAGATAGAGGAGCACGCTTCCATGGATTTTGTGTTCATGATCTCGTCTATGCTAATTTCTTCGTTTTAGACATGGTCCTCAGGGAGACCCCGTAAAATTTGTCTAGGGAAGTCACACCTGGGCACCTGCCGGCCAAGCCAGATGTCTAAGAGGCCCAGTCAATTTTTCTATAAAAGTTTTACACAGCCGCTTTTGAATCTTTTTTGGCGGCAGCAAGAAATGATTACATAGTTAGCCGGGACAGCGTGTGTACAGCTTACACAGGACAGGGCCAGCTGGAGGGATACAGGAGAGGCCTTTGTCGTGCCGTGATTATAGTTAGGCTGGTGATAATGACTGTGATAAAAAATTGAATCAGTTGAAATCCACATTCATGGAAGTGATGCAGCATGATTTTTTTTCGCCACGGGCTAAAGATGTTTATAGCAATATTTGACAAGTTATATGTAAAGCGGTTTCTTATTAAATTTTGGTACTTAGCTGAACGCGTTGTAAAAAAATTGCCACCGGCTTAATGGCACTCTGAGGAAAACAGCGCTTATTCGACACGCATAGCAACCATGAAACCTTTTTGAAGTATTGGCAAAACTTAGATGTAACACCCCTGAACTGAATGGGTGTACATGCATCATGCGTTCTGCGCCACATACCTAAAGCAGCTTTGCGGTAACCATTTCCTTATTGCACCATGGCGCATGTTCCACGGCTGTTCTCCAACGGATGTGCCTTCAAGTCGTCCCACCGCGTGTGGTTAACTCAGCCCGTCACGTCGTCAATGACCTAAAGGAGACTCTGGCGGAGAAGCTCAACAACACGCCCTGGATACAGAACCCTGTGCGGGACATGGTATTGAAGAGGGTCACGGATCTGTGGATTGACATGGCCTACCCGGATGACTATGCCAACGACGCCCTGGTGGAAGGCTTCTATGGTGAGCACCGATAGATTGGCTGACTGAGTGACCTTCTCATTGCTTGTACCCATTCACTGGTGGTGCATTGAGTTGTCCTTTCAATCGATGAAGTGATCCCTGGTTTCAGTGGCGTATTGAGCATTGACATCTCGAATGGCAGTGGCCGTCTTCACTTACCAAAATGGTCTATCGATAGTCTATAGACTACTTATGGACTCTGTTGTCTTCCTATAGGTATTTCATTTTGTCTATTCATAGTCTGCAGACTCTCTATAGACAAAAGTGTGCTAAAAGTGTGTGTCCATAAATCTCTAGATTGTCTATAGACTGTCTGTAGGATTTGTATTGCCTATAGACTGTCCTCCAGGGTTTGTGTATAGATAGTGTATAGACTTTATAGACAGAAGTCTGTGGACAGTCTATATACTGTCTAAAGAAATTTTTGTAATGGTTAGGAACTCTCCGGTGAGATAACTAAACACGAGGGCAAGAAAAACTGAAGCGAGAGATACAGCACAACGCAGGGCTTGTGTAAAAGCTGAAGAATTTCTTAGGAACGGCGGGCATATATACAGCGTAGGTAGGATAAGTAAATTCTAAAAACGCGCAGTTTTTTTTTTTCTTCTTTTTGAATAGTCGTCCGGTTGATGCAAGAAGTGCGTTTTTCCGAGTGTGCGCAGCCCACATACAACGGCATTGCATTTTTATCACAAAGATGTAGGCATGACAACACATGTGAAATTTTTGTTTAAATATTTCATGTACTTTCTTTGGAGCGAACGAATTCTATTATCTGCTGCCTTATAACAACGATTGGTATTTACAAGCCCGTCAACAACTTTTCCTAAACTTTTAAAAAAATTTGCAGCTGACAATCGTGGAACACCACCCCTACTTGCGGTCTGTTATCAGTGCGAATATATGGCTTTATTTATTTCTTTTATTTCATTGGTACTGTCAGGATAAACAATTACTGTGGGGAACGGGGATTAGTACAGAAATTCTTAAAACCCAAAAATAAAGAGCACGTAGTACAGCAGGAGACAAACACGTGAAGAATGTGGTTTTAATTATACTTATATACTTGGAAACAATCAATACAATGCACCATAAATTGTTCTTTTACAAGGTAATATTGAACACAATTGAGACAAAGGGTTGGAATCAGGATAATTGTCTAATTGTCTCTAAAGTGGGAAGATGGATTGAGCTTAATGACTGAGTGCTTTATTTCAGGGAATTTGAGGAGCAGAAAGGCAGACGGACATCCCCTGATAGTAAAAAAAAAACAGCCCATTTTGCGTTTACCGTAATGCCTCGGCGGCGGAGAAAGTTACGCCAGTAGCACTGTTTAGGGTTACGGTGACTTTAGTCTCTTGATAATCTCCACTACGGAATTAGAAATCGACCAGAATAAGATTGGCACAAGCAAAACTGCTCATTCATCCACAAAAATTATAAAAAATGGGGACCAACAACACTAAATCAATAATGGGATGCATCACAAATTGATATTGAACAACTATAAACGTACATATTACCGTACTGTTCTATAAAGATCGTATAATGCCACTATTACAACCTGTGCTGATGTAACGTGCCGTGTTTGTTTTTCTATTACCAATATTTTCTGACGATGCGTTTCCATTTTTCCCTGCATATTTTGCGTGTAAATGAATCGTTCGTCACTGCTGATGGCTGACTGGAGCTCACTCAAGCTGCAACAAAGCGGCTTTTTCTTAAGTCAACATTCTTCGTAGTGGTTTTCTTCGAAAATAAATTGATTGATTAGTTGATTGATCGATTGATTGATTGATTGATTGATTGATTGATTGATTGATTTGTTGGTTGGTTGGTTTATTGATTGGTTGGTTTGGTTGGTTAGTTGGTTGGTTGGTTTATTGATTGGTTGATTGATTGATCGTTTGTTTGATTGATTGATTGATTGGTTGGTTGGTTGGTTGATTGATTGATTGATTGGTTGGTTGGTTGGTTGATTGATTGATTGACTGGTGTATTGTTTGGTGTATTGATTGATTGATTTATGTATTGATTGATTGATTGATTGATTGATTGATTGATTGATTGATTTTCATATTTTAGGCAATGAGAACTAAAGTTTAATTCCTTTGTTCCTTCCTTGCCTGTCCGTTCAGCTCGCTTTCCGGATGTCGGCGCGTATTTCATCCCATCGTACATCGCCTCGCTCCGGGAACTGACGATTCGCACCTTCAGGGGGCACGTGGAGGCGCGCTTCAAGGCGGCCGAAGCGAACGCCTGGTACAACATGGAGGAGAACTCCGTCAGAGTGTGCGCCGGTGTTCTGCAGCCTCCAGTGTACATCCTGGATGCACCGGCTGCCCTCAACTACGGGGGTCTGGGACAGGTAGGCCATCGTTTGCCAGTTGCAGCCGATGTGATGAGTGGTGGATTCTGCTGGCAAATGTTTTGGGTCCAGAGTTCTTAGTTCATACCAGTTCGGAAAACCCGCTTCAAAAAGTGACTACACCCAGCATCCACCTCGCGGGAGCTCATGAATGGTGGTGCCACCGGGAATCGGCAAATGAAAGCTTTTGCCTTACGTCGCCATTGTCTTCTGAAAAGCGTCTATTTTTTCCTTATTTTACCTCTTAATTCATCTCTTCGCGTCTATGAATTTTCTTCATTGTTTCACTGATTCTGTTGCAAGGCGTTTGTGTGTTTATCGACAATCTCGAAGTACGTCGTTTCAACACAGTTTACATTACTGGCCGCGAGGTGCGCGGCAATCCGTAAATACACGAATTTTGGCCGCCTCGTACCGCCGTTTTTTGATGCTCGTATCGTAGGGGAAGTTTCGCAACGGGTGACATCTATAAGAGCTCTGTTTCAGACGAGGTGGCGGCTAGGGCCATCTTCCCTGCGATTTGCCGGCACAGCATGCGTTGCAGTGCCATTCAGCGCTCGGCTGCAGCCGCATCAAGCATGTCGCCATCAGCCAACTCAGAATCACATTGACGTTTTGGTGTAGTTTATTAGTGTAAGAGTTTTGGGCCCAGAGAACACCACATCTCGTTCTGGTTGCTGCAATTTTAACTACGCGATAGCATCTTCATCAACTCTGTTATTAAGAGGCTTACATTTTCTGCATTGTGCGTCAAGAAACCCAGCTTGTTTTCTAGACACTTAATTACAATTTTCCCGGAGGTGGTCGTTTAGATGCTTACCATTTTAGCCAACGTAGCTACTATTATAGATTTTCTATACTATACGCTATATACTACATTAGTGTACTATACTATGGTATATACTGTAATATTATATTGATATAGACTTGCTATAGGAATATAAACTATTCGCAATAAAGTATACAGACTTTCTTTAGATAAATCCTATACAATGCAAATCCTATAGGCAGTTAGTCAATCTACAGTTTACACGTTTAGTGGACTTCTGTCTATAGACTATGAATAGACAAAACGTAATATCTTTGTGAAGTGAATACACTCTCTAAGAAGTCTACAGAAAGTATATAGAACATTTTATAAAGGCAGACATGTACGAGCTCTTTTCCGTGTCTGTCTACCTAAGTCTATGTCGAATTTTGGCGGTTCCAAAATGACGCACAATACTGCCTTCCAACCGCGTTCCCAGGTCGTTGGCCATGAAATGATGCACGCTTACGACGTTCGGAATATGGCACGTGACGAGTTAATGAAGCCGATCAACTTCTCGGAGACGCAGACCATGAAATTGTACGAGGAGAAGGTGCTCTGCCTTCGTAATTCATACATAAAGGTAAGGGATCACGCCATTCGTCCAACAAGGGATCCTCATGCAACCTGGGTTCTGTGGGCTTTGTCAGAGTTATCAGGTTAGCGTTCCATACTAGGCACAAGTCAGACATTACGTCCACTAGAATCCAAATAAGCGCAATCATTGCATTGCGCAGGCCACGCTACGTTAGGGTAATTTGACAAAAGTACTCGGCCGACCTCGTCCCCGCTTCATGATGACTGACTGAGCGTCACCCCTCCAATACCTTAGCCATCGCCCTTTGCTTGGTCATGGATATGACGACGAGGCCGGGGCCGCGTTCCGGGATTTAATAATCGTTTTTTGGGGAAAGGAAGTGGCGCAGTATCTGTCTCATATATCGTTGGACGCCTGAACCGCGCCGTAAGGCAAGGGATAAATGAGGTGGTGAATGAAGAAAGGAAGAAAGAGGTGCTGTAGTGGAGACCTCCGGAATAATTTCGACCACCTGGGGATCTTTAACGTGCACTAACATCGCACAGCACATGGACGCCTTAGCGTTTTGCCTCCATAAAAACGCAGCCGCCGCGGTCGGGTTCGAACCCGGGAACTCCGGATCAGTAGTCGAGCGCCCTAACCACTGAGCCACCGCGGCGGGTGCGTTCCCGGATTTCTTTGTACGGCTTCAGCCGTGCACAGGGACGAATTTCTAAACTACGTTCTGGGTAAAGGAAGGCTGACGAGCTTCACAGATCTCGTTGGAACGCCAGACGTACGGCGGCCAAGTATAATGTTGTCGAATAAGCCTTCGGGTCACATCCAATGCAGACTGAGCGTGACCAGTGATCGCATGCGATAAGTAGGTATTGCGAGCGCGCGTTTTCGCATCCTGCATGGGGCTAATAAAAGGTGCCGTCGGTTGGAGCCTTACAAGAGTGAAAACTCTGGAAGCATGTGTTGGGTGTTCACTGTTTCCCGCGTGTCCAATTCTCCTGCTTTTTACCGGGACTTGCATATCAACGAGCACAGACCCACAGAGACTCCGCCTCCAGAAACCGTTGACAGTAACAACTAGGCCTTCGCCGACATTAAGATCCGCGACGCTTACACTGGTAGCGAATATGGCAGATGGCGATACCCAGCACCTGTTTCTTGAAAAGGTACAGTCGCAAGTAAAAAAGAAAAGATCAGCACAGTGACGTCACCGGATTGGTTAAAATCCCACCGCGTGCTTGGCGCGGCGCCGTGCTTTGAGAACACACCTGGAACTTTTGTTATCGGCGTGTTCGTAACCGAAGCACTGAGCGCTACTATCTACCGCTCCTGTGGCACGTCACTAGTGCTAATCTGTTTTACTCGCGACTGTATCATAAAGGGCAACCCCGGCGTTGTTTCTACCTCAGCTGATTTTGCTGAAACGCTCACGATACGTTCTGCGCAGTTTTCTTTTTCCTTCGTACTGAGTTTCTCAGCGAGGCCCTGTTTCGTTGCGGTGCAAACTAATTAAAACTAGTTAAAATTTTTCATTTCGTGCTCTCAGTTAGGGATATTTCTACGGCCAGCGTTGCGCGTGTGACGTTATTAGACGCACGGTCGTCGACGTTCGTCCTATGTTTGCTGTAAGAAAAAATTTCGAGCCGGCTTTTGAACATTTCATGGAAATATTGACCCAAGTTCTCACTTACAGCCGCCACTTTAACCCATCGAAGCCCACACGATAGGTTCTGTAACAATATCCGTGGCATAATAGGACGATCTTTCGTCATGTCATCGTTTGGTCGAAACCGGTCTCGGTTTCCTCGGTTTCGATCTTTTTCTCACTTGGTATTTTGAAAAACGATTTTCTGTAAGGAAGCGAGGGAACTCTAAGGAATGTGATGTCACTATCAACTCAAAACGTTGAAAAAAAAAACCCGTAGTTGGCGGCTTTTAAGGGCAACTCAAGAGAGCAGGAAGCGTTACTGTGTGCCGCGCGTTTTGTGGCAGAGAAGATGTGTTTTACGATAGCGTACTTACAATAACCACTACTGCTGCGTTCTTACTCAATAAGAAAGCAGTTCAGCATTTCTGCTACGTGTAGTCCATCAGGTGTAATATTCTAACTACAACCTTACAGCAGCAACAAGCAGAGAGCACTCCAATTTCAATGCCCTTTCAAGGCTACCAGATCTACATGCTTCCTGTTCTAATTTCCGCTTGCAGCAAGAAGGTGCCTCACGCGCCAGAACACTGGACCACAAGCTTGACTCGGAAGGGCTCGTCGACTACGTGGGCCTGTTGCTGGCCCACGCCGCATTCCAGAAGCTACCCGCCAAAGACCGCGATGAGGCGCTGCCGGGCGTCGGGCTCAGCGCCCAGCAACTTTTCTACGTTGCGCACTGCCGAAAATGGTGTGCGCCACCCCAGTCGCGCTATTTTCGACTGCGTGCAGACCTGTACTGGCCAAGGCGCTCTCGCTGTGTCGTTCCCTTACAAAATATGCCCGAATTCGCAGAAACGTTTGACTGCAAGCCAGGTGACGTCATGAACGCTGAGGAAAGGTGCCCCTTCTGGTAGGGTATTGGCGAGGAAATAAAGTTGCGGAGCGTTGTGGTATGCTTGGTCTAAGACTACCAACAAACTGTACAGTAAAGTCTCTAACTAACCTTTAGGGCAGTCAAGGGCCATAAAAGGTCTACACTTGCCCGGTTGCTATGCAAGACACTGATTGGTTGAGCAGAATGCCATACCCTGAGTTTTTTAGAGATGATAATGATAATTGGTTTATGGGGGAAAGGAAATGCCGCACTATCTGCCTCGTATATCGTTGGACACCTGAACCGCGCCGTAAGGGCAGGGATAAAGGAGGGAGTGTAAGAAGAGAGGAAGAAGGAGGTGCCGTAGTGGAGGGCTCCGGAATAATTTCGACCACCTGAGGATCTTTAACGTGCACCGACATCGCACAGCACACGGGCGCCTTAGCGTTTTTCCTCCATAAAAACGCAGCAAAAGCAGAATTTCGCCTGGCTTTCCTCATTTGACCTTGAAGCGCGGCCAAAGTCAAACCAAACACACACCTCCAAGGCTAACAATGTATGACTTGCTGCGCATAGCTTTAATATGCCTGTATGGTATGGGCATAGCTAATGACCTGCAACCACGTGACCGATGAACAGTAGCCACTTGACCTCTGACCTTTGACCTTGGCCTTTAGAGCTAAGATTCTCATCACCTGATGTGATTGCGATGGCGTAACAATGACGTCACACCATTCTTCGCTCTAAATACCGCCGGCTTTGCTTTCACTCGTCTATTAGCTTCAGCCGGGTTGAACCTCAGCCATTTTTTTTTCTTTTTGGAATTCGTGGTAGAATGAAACTGCTGTCCAGGTAAGTGGTCTGCAGCACCACAAAGCTGCGTTGTAGTGAAAACCTCTTTGCGGCTGAGTGTGTCTCAATTCCTACAGAAGCTCGCAGAATGAGAGCAATGAGAATGCTTTCAAAGTAATTCATGAATGAGGAAGTCAGTACTGCAACTTCCGGTACCGGCCGATGGCGCGACTTTTAAAAGGCCGATTGCGGCTAAAAGGCACCTCAGAATAAGGAATTCAACCTAACTGTAAAAGTGTCGGTCGAATATTACACCTGATAAAACGCTTCGTAGGCATCGCTTTTTGGTGTCAAGTGACAAGTCCACTACCTGTTGTAGCGACGGTATCTTTGTTGTCAAACGCCAGGTCTATGCACATACTACTGTTTGTAGACGTGGCACGCACCGGCGTTGCCAACTTCACACCAGCTCGCTGATGCAGCATCTCAGGAAATTTATTGACTTTGATGTTTTGATTAAAGCCCCGACAACAAGCAGCGCCTATTTCTGGATTCGTGGCTGCAGCTTCCTAACCACGAGGTCCACAGCAGCAGTCCCAGATGGTGCGAGTGCAATGTCCGCACTATTATAGCATCCCCAAATCGCACTGCACACACCTCTCTGTAGTCGTACACTTGTTGGACGGGGAAGATGTCGGTGGCTTCGATGCCTTGCTTTATGTAAACGGCCACGCCGGCCGCGCTGTTATCTGGGCGCTTGGCCGCGCTCACCAGACCATCCGTGAAGTCAGTGTTCCCGACGACTATGGCGGGTTGTGCGAGGACGAGCAGAATCTCGTGCTCCAGGTTGGCCACAGGGTGTCCACCCTGGATGGTGTACACCCTACCACGGCCCATTTTTCGCTCACATTGCCGCCGACGACGATGCCGGATTTTCTGCAAGACAGTAACCTTAAAGCTGCTGCGTTAAAAAGTCTCCGGCATGTACTACGGGGGATAAAAGTTCCCGGGACGCAAGTTATAGGAAAAACATTTATTGTAGCTCCACCTCCCTATCTGCAGTTGCCTGATATTGTACGAAGGCATTAAAAACCTAAAGGCTCCGTCCTCTCTTCACAATACCAGGCGACTACAGATAGGGAGGTGGAGCTGCAATAAATTATTTTCCTAGAACTCGCGTCCCGAAACTTTTATCCCCAGCAGTACATCACACGGCTGAGGATGTGTCCAGCGGGCGTCCCCAAATGATGCCCACATCGGTCCCTTGTAGGGTACTTTAGGGCAGAGTCAATGTCAATGTGGGCTCTATGCTGAAAACAAGCAAGTGCTTACGTGTGAGAACGCGCAAGCCCTGCCGCTCACTTTGTGAACGCAGTCAGGCTGGCGATGATGGTGATAATGAATATACACCGATGTGACCATGTGCACTGATCCTGAACGGGACATAGCATCGACCGCTGCGCTGAACATGGCATCCGAACAAGCCATAACAATGGTAATCTGCACATATGACCCCGGCAAGGCGAGATGAGCCTCCATAGCCTCAGCCGCATTCAGGACATAGCCACAATATTCACTGACTCACAGACCGCCTACAGCTTTCCGATTCGTGGAATACCACCAGGGGAGGGACTGACCCTCCTTTAAATAACTCTCAACCCTTCTCATCAAATTTCTGTCGTCTGGGGACCAGGGAATCATATTATCGGCGGGAACGATGCCCTAAATTTAGCGCCCCCTAGTGCATCGACCGAGCACCGGTGGAATCTTCGCTGTACCCCACTGACGGTTAAGGTGAGAAGGCTGTCGGATACAGCGACTATTAAATATTATAGAGAAGCCAGGACGGAGTACGCCCTGCCTCGCAAACGGTTGACACCTGGAAAGAGCTCAATCGAGGGACGAATCTAAACGAGCTCCTACACTTCGTCCAGACTCGTCATCATTTTTCCTCCCACGTCCTCAGCAAAATGAAGCCACTGCCGCGATCCGTAAGCCGATCTGTATCAGTGCGTATGAGCACGACCAGCACCAACAGCAGTCCCCCTCATTCCTTCCCCTATCGGATTCACTTGGAAGGGAGGATTCACTGCGGGCCACGTACCCCAGAGCCTGATCGAACTGGTTTTTCGGGATTGGTCCGAGGCTGCCCCCACAGGGCTGCTGGACGAAGAGACCCTCCTACAGAGGCCATCTTCGTCGGTTGCTTTTCTTAAACAAAAGTTATTGTCTCTCTCCGTGTTTTTCGCCATAGAAATGGAAGAAGACGCTTACGGGTCGAAGGTCATCCTGCTGAGAATTGACACGATAAGCCCTCACCAAGACGCCTTCTCGTGGGTATAAGAAACGCTACGAGGAGAGAGCAAATCCTTCACTTTAAATATAAGCATGCGGAATGCCCCTTCAGATGGTATGACTGTTTGAATACGGCCCAACTGTTTTGGTGGGCGTTCAAGCGTTGCATGTTGCTCAGTGTACCGAAGAACATTGTTTAAATGCGACAACATTAGAACCCCCATGACTGGAAAAAACAGTCCGGAATCCGATGTTCTCTGAAGCGTCCGAGGACTACCGGCCAGCTGCTATGGTTGACAGGTGGCCACTCCTTATTTAGGTGAGAGGAATCCTTCCTAGGAGAAGAACCCAGAGGGTGGCTACCGTGGAGAGAGGAGGTTCTGACGCGGGCGGAGGAATGAGCAACCTGCGGGTGGTTGCCCCGTGAATAATCACGCGGGTTGCTACCGTAGAAGGTGGAGAGTGAGAAGAGAGGAGCTAACAAAGTGGCGCGTGGACGACGGTTGCCACTCTTGCGTTGGAATGGTTCTGTGCAAGCAACCTCCAGAACCGAGTGTCTATGTTTGCTGGAGATCTGACATGGAGTAGAAGACCAAGTGTGCATGGGAGTCAAGTGTAAAGAAGTGCAAAGAAGACTTAGGGTGCAGTAAATGTGGATGTAAAGAAATGAGAACAGTATATAACAGATATTCCACAGGTATTCTCCTATGGGGCAGAAGCGTGGAGGCTAACGAAAAGGTTTCAGCTTAAATTGTGGACAATGCAACAAGGTACCGAAAGGAAAATGTTTGGTGTAACGTTTGGAGACAAGAAGAGGGCAGACTGGGTCCGAGAATAAACACCGGTTAATGGCATCCTCGTCAAAATCAAGAAGAAGAAATGGCCGTGGGCAGGGTATGTAATGTGAACGCAAGATAACCGCTGATCCTTAAGGGTAACGGAGTGGATTCCAAGAGAAGGCAAGCGTAGCAGAAGGAGGCAGAAGTTAGGAAGGCGGATGAGATTAACTAGTTTTCGGGGGTAAGCAAGCCTCTCTTGGCACAGGACAGAGTTAATTGAAGAAATTTGAGAGGCCTTTGTCCTGCAGTGGGCGTATAGTCAGCTGATGATGATGATTATGATGAAAGAAAGTGTGACGCATCGAATAGTGCAAAAGGAATTGAAAGTCTAATGCTACACACTTCTTTCGGATCGGTCCACCGATCGTCTGCCATTTTTTCCCTTTTAATTGTGCGCTCTCTTGTTAGCTTCGCAGGAGGAGCAAAAAGAGAAAGGGGAAGTTTTGTTCATGAATGGCTCATACCCGAACTGCGGCCCTAGACCGAGAATGCGGCAACGAGCGTTTTTTTTTTCATGGCTCAAGAATTGTGCTCTGCTTCTGGCCTTATCAATCTTTGAAGCCAGTCAGGAAGTTGTCCGTATTTCCCACGAGTAAGGGAAAGGGGCTAAGAACAATACCTGCATCGAGGAAGATAAAGAAGCCCGCGAGGTGGCCTGCTGCCTGATTTTTTGTTCGGGTCATCACCATCATCATCATTGCTCCGCTGCCCCGCCAGTTCAGACCCACCATCCTCGGTTGCTTATCCTGACGTTCCGAGACGCCGCTGAAGAACCCACGTCCTCGTACCTCCAGGTGACGGTGCTTTCACGGTCGTTCCTTACACTTAGTTTCTCCGCATGGCCTCCTGCCCAGATGAGTACAACTCCCGCTTTTGTGCCTAGTTTCTAGCTGTCGTACAGCCTTCCCGAGGAGATGCCTACACTGCCATAGTCTTTGGCTTAGCTTTTCTTCATGCCTGTATGCAAAATATTTTACATCACTAACGCGTATCTATACATTCTGTTATCTGCCCCTGTTCAAGACATGACGAGTTATCGTGATACACCGTCAAGTGACAGTGAATGAGGACGGTGATTGCATAGTTCATTGTAAAATGACGCGTAGATTCGGCGGGCCTCATACGTGAACTGCAACGAGGGTTTTCATCCAACAGGAATGCCTGGCTGCTACGCAGTGAATTCACGCCGTAGACCAGAGGCGCCGCTGCCTCAGCTCGCTTCTTTAGTTCAGTGTGCGCACGAAGCGTATCACAACGTGTTGACGGGAACGGCGTATTTAGGGGCGCCATCAGCTTTTTTGCTGCATCTCATTTCCTTTCTCATTCCGGTACCGACAGCTTGAAGTGATTTTCGCTGTTCGCTGACAGTAGCGTTCGCGTGCTGGAAAGCAAGCAAATAGTCTGTTATGCCCTCATCGCTGTCGATAACAATAGCAGGCGTGAAAAACACTCCTTGCCTTTCGGGCAGATCAAGCTGAGATAGCAACGGCACGGTACGTGCCACTCAGTGAAAGAGTGGATTGGCTGAGTGACAGCCGAGCAACGTCACTGTCGCAAGTTGCCCTTAGTACCTATGATTTCTCGCTGTGTTGCCCTGGTCCGGCCGAAAGCCCCGTGCTTTGCCGTTTGCGTTTTATTCCGGCCCGATATACAGTCTAGAGCGATTTAATGGTTTTCACGCTGTTTCCGGCTGAAACGAACCAAGAATCGTTTACTTGCGTGACGGCCACCTTGTCCTGTACGAACATGACAGAAAAGAATAGAGGAATCCTTCTGCTATGTAAGCTCATGCATTAGTTGCAGCATTCTTGTGAAAAACAGGTCATGTTAGAACAGTTTAGAGTAGGATCGCATGTGACCTCCTCAGGTTCGGCCTATTACAGGAGCACCTTAAAGGAGAACCATGTCAGCTTCTCCTGGTACGTGGAAGTGGTGTCAACGTACAGAAAACCACGCTTCAGCAGAATATTTCGTGCTTAGCAATACTAAACTGTTAGCCATTTTTTTCATCCTCGTATGGAAGATACGATGTTGTGTTTGCAAATAATTTGTGGCTCTTTCAGCGCAGGTGCTGACGCTCTTACGAGCCACTTCTGGCCTATGGTTTATTCTGCTTTGAAGGCAACTTATCAGCCTTCACTCCCTGTCCAAAGAACTGCTGCCTAGAGTGTCCGAGCCATGCGTAAGTATACTTTCTTATTCTAATATCCTAAATTATGTGACAGCCTTTCACCTTGCTTGAAAATTTTAACAAATATAGAGCTTTAAAATTTAGCCCGAGCCACCATTAATCAAATTTATTCCCAATTTCTTTCTTGCTGCAGAGGGGTCCCCATTCCAATCTGACCCGCGCTTCAACACCGGCTCTTCCTATATGTCTCCAATGTCGGGTAAGCACGGAAAACAACCGGTTGAAGTAAAACGCAACAACTTGAAAATCTTTTTTGCACACTACGTGCTGATGTCCTCATATCATACAATGATCGAAGAGTTCCGCTTGCGTGTGGTGTATATTTTTAAGCTGGTCTGTAAATTCAAAATCTTCTGCCTTTCATTCACGTCTCCTCGTAGTCCTACATTAAAAAAAAATAGTACTCTTTAAAAAAAAAATATTGTGCCAGAATGTAGCAAAGTTCAAATTTTAATCCCGTTTTTTGCAGATGATGGGTCGCCATTCGAATCCAGCGCGTACCTCCTCAGCTCCGGCTCGCAAAGTGCGTCTCAAATGTTAAATGTGCACGGTAAACTACCTTCATAAACAACGTATACGAGACTCAACATTTTCGACATTCGACACGTCGAGATGTGTTCCTATCGGGCAAACGCTGATGCTCTGTCACTTGCTCAAGGTTCTAGTCATTTGTCCTCTTGCAAACCGGAAAAATATATAGAGCTTCGATGTGCAAGAATTTATTCGCATTGAAGGGTACCGTTGTGGAGGGCTCCGGAATAATTTCGACTACCTGGGGATCTTTAACGTGCACTGACATCGCACAGCACACGGGCGCCTTGGCGTTTTTCCTCCATAAAAATCGCAGCAGCCGCGGTCGTGTTCGAACACGGGAACTCCGGATCAGGTTAGGGCGCTCGGCTACTGATCCGGAGTTCCCGGGTTCGAACCCGACCGCGGCGGTTGCGTTTTTGTGGTGGAAAAACGCCGAGGCGCCCGTGTGCTGTGCGATGTCAGTGCACGTTAAAGATCCCCAGGTGGTCAAAATTATTCCGGGGCCCTCCCCTACGACACCCCTTTCTTCCTTTCTTCTTTCACTCCCTCCTTTATCCCTTCCCTTACGGCGCGGTTGAGATGTCCAACGATATATGAGCCAGATACTGCGCCATTTCCTTTCCCCAAAAACCAATTAAACAAATTAAAAATTGAAAATTATTGTTTGCTATTGTTTTGAAGCTTTCAACGCGGTCGCTTGTCAGGAATTCCATGCAAGTTTTACATCAGCATCATAAAACTATATGCAATATGAGCTACTTCTGATCCTAATGCTCCTACACGTTTGTTTGCTTACTGCGCAATCAGTGGCCGATAACAAAAGACTAAAAAATTAAGCGAGGGCACCTAAGACTACTTACGTGCTGTGAATTCGAAAGCATTTGTGTTTCATCGTGGGACACTCGTCAACTATATTTGTTTACTTATTAGTACTAGTTAGTAACTAGTAGTAATGTCTCAAAGGTCTTTCCAGCAAAGGTCTTTAGGTGAAAGGCGTTAGGGTCAAAGACGTTAGCAAATACCGCATAACATACGCGTACATATAAAGAGCCGTTTTAACCAAGCCAACACGTCACTTCGGGCTTTCACTTCCAGTTTTTTTTTTTCCTGTTCTGATGACGTCAGTTCGTTTCACTTTGGGATTCTTGAAGTCGCTTCCGGTTTCACTCCCTTTGGTTGACGTCACTTCCGGTCTCCGTGGCGATGGTGACGCCACACTGAATTTTCGTGACCACTTTTGCATGCAAAAGTGGTCACATGCAAAACTGTATGCAAAAGCGGCGTTGTCGTCGCTGAGTGCAGTCAACGACGGCAACGCCAAGTTTCGCTGCTGATGTGCGATATAAGGCATTCGCCTTAAAACAGCGCCTCATTAAGACTAGTGCTAATTTTGCACAGTTCCAATAAACGCTTATGGCCCAATAAGACGCTTATGAACCCTGATATATACGATTCCAAATCGACGTTATCTCTTCGAACTTACAGTGCCTTTTTTTTTTTTTAGCGACGCACCCGAACCTCACACTCAGCTTTTGAATTTCAGCCCTGAAAGATGAGTAAGTCCCGCCTCAGGCATCCGTATATTGGCATGACTGAGTTAACCAGCAAAAATAGTGATGGTTAACCTCCTTGCTTCAAACGAATAATTCATCGAGCAGTCGAGGGTTTGACGGCATACCGTCTGGTCAGGAATCATGGTGATGCAGATTGCTGGTCACTGGCCAAAGTCAAAAGATGAAAAGACGTTTCGGGAGCACTACCGCTCCTTTGTTCACTACGCAGATTGCTGGTCACTGGCCAAAGTCAAAAGATGAAAAGACGTTTCGGGGGCACTACGGCTCCCTTGTTCACTATAGAACGGCTCCCTTGTTCTATAGTGAACAAGGGAGCCGTAGTGCTCCCGAAACGTCTTTTCATCTTTTGACTTTGGCCAGTGACCAGCAATCTGCGTAGTGAACAAAGGACCGGTAGTGCTACGGCTCCCTTGTTCACTATAGAACGGCTCCCTTGTTCTATAGTGAACAAGGGAGCCGTAGTGCTCCCGAAACGTCTTTTCATCTTTTGACTTTGGCCAGTGACCAGCAATCTGCGTAGTGAACAAAGGAGCGGTAGTGCTCCCGAAACGTCCTTTCATCTTTTGACTTTGGCAATGACCAGCAATCTGCGTAGTGAACAAAGGAGCGGTAGTGCTCCCGAAACGTCTTTTCATCTTTTGACTTTGGCCAGTGACCAGCAATCTGCATCAATTCATCGAGCAGCTGACTTCGGTACCCTGTTCGACCACGAAGCCTCTCGGGTTCATCCTCGCGTTCCCGTACTGCACAGTCGTGTAGCTAATGACTTTCGCGCTCCGTAACGAGCCCGTCTGCGGGCGGCTGTCCAGACGGCCCCGCACCCGCCATGCAAAAGTTGCTATAAAATGCACCCCTACCGCAACCTAGTGTGCATAGTCAATCGAGGGGCACAGAGCAACTTCACACACGGCTAATCCGTTGCTCCAAAGCGCGCGGCTGGAACTCCGGGGAAACTCGAGTCGGTTGCATGTGAGTGCTCAGGAGGGGAGTCACGTGACCGTTCGGAAGAGCTCTAAACCACTTGACGTCCATTCGGCGGAACAGCTGAATAATGACTCATCACTGCAAACATCAGCGTCGTAATTGCAAGGAGTGATGCAATACTATACATTGCATTTGTTTCCCAACCACAGAAAAGCATCCGCTGCTTTTCCAGTCGTGTCAGGGAACCCGCATGGATTATTCTATAGACTTGGTATCATCTCTGCTGGATTAGTTTCAGCGCTATTTGCAAGGACAGCTCTAAGCGTCCCCAGCCAGAATAAGCGCGCAAGCCGAAGAATCGGCGAAAGGGTAGAATGATATGCTCCTGCGTGCTGTAGCATGCTATAGCATGTTTTTTTTAAAGCACCACAACGGGTTTTACCAGGTTATGTTCCGCAGACAACTGACGCCCTGTAGCGTTCACTCGCGGTCTTATTTCCCGCAAGTAAAGGTCGCATTCACAGCAGAATCCGCAAGTATTAAATAGCCCTGGTAAAAATCTTGCGCAGGCTGGTGAATTACGTGTATTAGAACCAACTTCATAAAAATTTATTTCAAAGAGCTCTAATTCACTGAGGTGTTCGTACCTATGAAGGATATCTGTATAATTGACGCCTTGGTTAGTGTGCTACTAGAAACTTCTGAAGTTCCATTGAATATCATAATTCTCTACTAGGACACACCAATAACAAATTCTCCTTTTGCGCACAAAACGATCGAATTGCTGCTCCAAATTTACCTACTGCTATTGTAGCTAACATAAGCCTGAAAAGTTTAGGAAAAGGTCATTTCAGCGCACATAGTGTTTGTCTCCCATCGAAATAATGTTTGCCAGTCTTTAAAAGCCGGCCCATAATCTCACCAAGAATCATACTGCTGGCCGCTACAACTTTCTTGCCAAAACACCTTCCGATATAGTATGTACACGTTTACGAGTGCGCCATTCTGTTCCGAGTTGTGATGTATGAAAGTGTGCCTTAAAGTGTGGTTATAAACGGCGCTTGCAGGGAGGCCGACCAAAAGGCAGGAGTCATTGCAATCGTCTGCGGCGTCCTCGCTTTGGTTGTCATCGGGTTGGGCACCTTTATGACTATTCAGATATCACGAAACGGTAAGGGCGTCGATACGATAGGTGAACAAACGGAATTACGCGAGCCAGGCAGCCCACTTGCAAATATTAAGCAAGGAACTTTCCTGGCCACTATATTTAGCGCAAGCATGGTGGCATACTTCGTATGCATGCAGAAACCTTCTCGTCAGGAGGAAGTGAGATTTTCAAGGACGTTTTGGAACGTAAAAGTATTCAGTATGACCAGAGTGGTCGCTTGTTGGTGTTACGTCATCGGAGAAAACAGCGTCAGGTATATGGAGCCGAGATGCGTGACTACTCAGAATGATTAACAATAAGAAACGTTTAGATTTTGGATCGCCGAGATTCCGTAAGTCCGGTTTTGTAGCTCCAACCAGAACCAGAAACATTCGGTAACACTAAAAAACCATGAATAAGCACTCTCATTTTTTTTTCTGAAAGAAACCGGCATTTTTTTAGGCTTCTGCAGACAGACGTAGGGGAATGTTTTTTTTATTATTATTATTGACCCTTGTTTTGTGGATGATGAGAAATTAATTTATTGATTCTTTTTTGTACGAGGCACTTGAGACTAATGCAGGGGAAAAACAACCACACGCCACCTGTGGGATCCGAACCCAAGGCTTCTAAAATACCGGAAACGGTGTTCCCTCAACTTAGTTACGGCGGCCGCTGTTTCCTTTCTATTTCTGAAGGCATAAATGTTAAGTGTAGCCCGACCTTGTGAGTGTTCATTAGCACTGCAGCCAAACACATCGGCGGACGTGGAACATAGTGTTAACCACAAGTGCCGCGAGTTACGCTTTCTAAGGATAGGAGCGGCAGCACTTCGGGGATCCTCTTATTATGCTGCCTTTGACATCAGTACTGCCAGAACCTAGTCCCTCGCTATGCTATGGTATGAGCGGACAGGAATGGGGCAGCAGAGGGTACATTGAAAAATCTGTTTTAAAAGAAGCCAACAGTCTTTGAAGCCACTGCATTCATAAGAGAATGGTACTATTTTATCACAAAAATCTCATAAATCTTTCTTTATATACAAACATAATTAATTACACAAAAGATAATATAACACAAAGAATGCCATCTAGGGGCAGAAAAAGGAATTGTGAAGCGGAATGCTTCTTGCTTAATGAAACAAGGATGGCTGTTACAAGACGAAGGGGCACTAACTTCAGGAACGCTCTCCATCGGATTGAGGTGCTGACAGGTTGCACCCCATTACGGTCCATCGATTCGCAGATGACGGCATCGGGAACGGAGGAAGCCGCGGGGAAGGAGGAAAAGGTGGTGCGAGCGATGGTGGAATTGAAGGCATCTCAGGGCGCACAGGGCCGAGGGTTCCAAGACCTCCCAAACCAGCACCTGGCCGTGAGTGAATGTCCTGTCGTTCTTATAGAACTACGCCATATACTTAGACGTTCGTTATCTCTCTTAATTTTGTGCTTGCTGTTAGAAGTACCGCAGGCGTATGGAAAGGCATCATATAGAAAGATCACTAGGCGCGGACTTCAACTGTCGCAATAGGAAATGTTTGACGCATTTCAGGGCTTGTTGAGAAACTGGATTATGATGTCGACTGATGGTTTGGCTTATGGTCTAAGGGGGTTTTAACGTCCCAAAGCGACTCAGGCTATGAGGGACGCCGTAGTCAAGGGCTCCGGGAATTTCGACCACCTGGGTTTTTTTAACGTGCACTGACATCGCACAGTACACGAGCCTCTAGAATTTCGCGTCCATCGAAATCCGACCACCGCGGCCGGGATCAAACCCGCGTCTTTCGGGTCAGCAGCCGAGCACCATAACCACTGAGCCACCGCTGCCGCTAAAGCAGCAGTCATCTTGTTCAAGACTGATGTGTATACCCTCGGAACATGCATACGCGCATGCTAATACACTGGCGGAAGCATGTTTTTCTAAGTAAGAGACTTGAATAGCATGCATTAAGGAATTACTCCCCAAGATTTACTGAGGCACAAAGTTAGTTTTCAGGTGGGTCTCCTGAGGGGGCGTGCTCCTCTTCATTCGTCTTTAAACGTCGCACAGGCGTTAAAAATGGCATTTTACTGTAAGCTGTTTTAATTTTGCTGTTAGTTGTACCCGTGAAGTTCAAACTACTGGCGAAAAACAAAAGTTCGTCGTGAAACAGGCCCCAGGTGTATACAAAAGAACTGCGCATATTGTTCCTTCCGCGCCTTCAGCCTACACAACAACCGAGTGTCCGCCGCCCCGGATACGGCCCAGGACTACCAGGCGCGGGACTGTCACGCCAAAGAGGGCTCCCACCACTGAGGCCACCTCCAAAGCAACCAGATCCACGCCCAGAACTACCAGGCGCGGGACTGTCACGCCAAAGAGGGCTCCCACCACTGAGGCCACCTCCAAAGCAACCAGATACACGCCCAGGACTACCAGGCGCGGGACTGTCACGCCAAAGAGGGCTCCCACCACTAACGCCACCTCCGAGGCAACCAGTCCTCCCCCACACTTCAAAGGGCGATCAGCTGGCTGCAGAGTTGATCAACGCGTCGCTCGACTGGAGTTACAAGCCCTGCGACGACTTCTACAGCTTCGTGTGCAGCAGATTCGAAGGGGGCGAGGACGCCTTCAAGAAGGTCAGTTAGCCCTTGTATTTCTTTACACCTCCGAGCTGTGCCACATGTGGACAAGTCGGAGCTTCCCAGTCAAGCGTCGCCAAACCTAAGTTAACCACACATACTACTGGGCCTAGAGTCTTTATTCGTTCCGCTACTGCAATTTCTTGACAATACACGCGGCTACCTGCAATCGTTTTTACACTGCACAGAACAATGTAATTAACAAACCACTAAAGTTTACAAGCTCATATGGATAGGAAAACCAACTACATACACGTTATGCCGTTAGATATGGAAATTTAGGCGACCAATTTCACGCTACTTCTTTAGAAAGGAATTCCCGGTCCTTAAGTCTTGCGTCTTAATGGGTAAAGATTGTGAGGCTAAATGAAGGGCTGGGCAACGCCTCCCAGATGATGTCCAGAAGGGTATCCAGTAACACCGTGCACTAAGGAGACCTCATGTGATCTCGAAGGGCGATAAAAACCTTTTAACGAGTTATTAGCGGATCGAGATTTACTAAATACTTGTTAAGAATATTTCAGCCGTTTTAGAAACCGGTTACGGACGCAAGCCACGGCTTTGCACTGGAGTGCAGAGAGCTACATGCAGTGCAGGGTGCGCAACGTATCCAGCACGTTTTCCTTCTCCCCCTCCCCCACGCTTTAGCTTGGCCTCCTCTTTTTAGACGTTGTACAAAGGAATGCGCCCGCTATGCTTCGAGTGTTAAAGTCTGCTATGATAATACCTTAAATTGTTTTCATCCACTCGACCACACAGACTGTTTCAACGGAAGCGCTCAACTATGGGCATATATTAGACAAAACTCACTTAGAAAAAAGCACTGAGTGTCTTCATTCAAAGCCTGTATCACTGTAAACAAATATTACGGAGGCCTAGATGGATACCATCACTATCGGCGATCGCCTGCTGCACGGAGCTCGACGCGTGCTATATTATAGTTAGCTACATGGACGATCGTGTCTGTTTATTTCTCGCACTCTTGTCTTCCCATCAGCTGCAAAACTACACGGACCGAGCTATTCAGGCGGAGCTCCTCGCCGCCGTCGTCCCGCCCAAGGGTCAGAGCGCCCCGCAGAAGGCGGCTGCTTTGTTCCAGGCCTGCGTCAACCTCGGGTCCGACGCGAGATACTCCGAGGTATGGACGTGCCTCCAGTAAAGCGGGAAATGTTTTTGAACTACCTTGTGTTGTCAAGCCAAGTTACTCATGCTTCTGAGGTGGCTGCTAAATATGCTCGATAATAGACGCGGTGTTTTCCAGGCCGCTTCGGGACCGAACAGCAAACCGACCTTGCTTCGATCACTTTTTTTGTGTGCAACGTCAATATTCCTTGTAACTCTGCTATGATCACCGCTATTTTTGGCTTGTGGCAAGAAAGCACGTTGTTAAACCCACCCACATTGCGGAATATACGGGAGAGTTCCGCGGTCGACCCTCAGGAGCATCTGCAGTGTACTCTGAATGCCATTGCTTCTAACTGGCCCAATCTCCTGTCATGCCAGTCTCATAAAATGGGTTATACGTGCCCTCCCCCTTCCCTCCTCCGTTACCACTTCCACTTTCGTCTACATTTCCCCACTGCGCGGCTCGAACGTTCATTCAGACTGGGCTTTTACCACAAAGTTACTTTCGTTAATTGCCAGCAACTTTTCGTCATTCAACGTTCTCGTAGCATTTGTTCGGGTCGCAGTTTGAGAGAGAGAGAGAAACTTCATTATTGGAAAGGAATTCGGAGCATGCCCCTGGGTACCCGTGCGACCCCACTGCATTCATGTGTTTATGTCGCTATTGAAAAGGATGTTGTTTTGAACTATTAATGAACTGCATAATAGATGTATTGTCCTTATCCAGCAAAAAAAACATAAAAAGCTCTAACAGATAAAACGTTTTTTAAGCCCTAAATTTCTCCTTGAAAACTTCTATTATATTGTCACGTTCCTGTAACATCGCCGACAGTTGATGACGACACACATCTCTGCCGATGCACTCGATTATTGTATTGGGAAAATTCGTGCCGTAAATTTTGGTGGCGGCTGTAGCAAAGAGCGCGTATGGCGGAGGTTGAAGGTCAAACTGGCCACCGCTTTCAACATGTCTTCTCAAATACCTGCAGACACACTGAACGTCCTAGAAACTACCACGCATACGTGATCACTATTTTTCCAGAGCGCTCTTCTTGGCTCCCGCGCAGCCAGCAAAGGGACAAGGCCGCATGCCACGGCGGTTAAAAACAAAGAACAAAGAAATTTGCTGTGATTTAGCTCTGGTTAAACCTAGAGTGACGCGAGAGCTACATCTGGCCGAGTAGAAATCATTCAGTCGAATTGCAGTCAGTCTTTCGCCGCTCCGTTTCGCTGGGCGTTCCTTCATCTTCGTCCCTGGACGTGGATTCACTCTCTCCCCATCTCCACTCTCCCCCCCTCGACGCGGCGCATGCGCACAGCTGTTGCAGCTCGGTTTCGCCGGCGCGCCACGCCGCCGGCAGCAGCAGCTGCTCCGCACCACGTGACCACGGCGCCGCCACTGAGCTCCAAGGGTTCCGTGTTGAAGGCTCGAAGGGCTGGCGTAGTGTAGCTCTCGCTACAAAACTCGCAGGACGGTTACGACTGTGCAAGGCGAGGTTCAGCGATAGCTGTTTATGCGTTTCGTTTACGCATTTAGTCACGTGGTGCACCCTTGCATTGGCAGGCTGCTGTTCCGAGCAGAGCCACTCGTAGGCTTAAGCGACACAGGTTGACCGGCGCAACCGATGGGTGCGCTAACACCCACCGGTTACGCCGACGACGGCGGACGACTACGACGCAAAAGCCAGGGACGGGCGCCTAACAGCTGTCGCTGTAAAATGTTCACAGGCACACCTGATTGCTTTGCATTGGCAATGCGATAACGTGAGAAGCTGTTAATGCCCTTAGCAGAAGTGACATCACTTCTTGTTTGGTGGTGACGTCACTTCTCTCAAGCCAGTGAGGATTATTCTGTCGGGTGACGACAATTCCTTCCAGCCAATGGGCGAATGTTTGTGATCGACGACACATTTTTGTTTCCCGATGAGCCTTTTAATGTCATCGCATTCATGAAGCAAGGCTCTAGAGCAGTATTACTGGCCGTTTTCAGACGTATTCTCAACCCGAAGTTCTCGAACGGTGTCGGCTAAGGACTTCACCTACGAATATTTAAGAGATTTAAAATAGACGACTACAACTTGGGGGCTACTGTTTTTGTTCGATGCGAGGGCTTTACGATGTGTACGACCTGCAGACATGGCCGCCGCAATGCTTTTTAGGCCTAAATATGAAAGGTCTGGCATTGTCATTCTGACTACAGCTATGTTTTGGAGGTCCTCACTAACCGGCGCATTTCTTGCTCTCTGACGTGCAGGTAGACTCCCTGCAGTCCTACTTGCGCCCCCTCGGCCTCGACATGTCCGACATGCGCCCCGACCCCGACTTCAACGTCGCGGACCGCATCGTCCAGCTCTCCTTCGTGTACGGTCTTCCAACATACGTCGAGTTCCGTGTGCACCACTCCTTGCAGAATCACTCGGAACTGTACATACACGTACGCAACCTTCTCAACGATGAGCATAGATCCTTGATTATACCAAAAAGTAGCCTTACACTCCTGCATTTTTCCGTGATTAAGAAATTAGGTCGTTTTATTTTATTTTACAGCGAAAGCAGTGAAAGCTTCGGTTAAGCTCTATAGCCCTGCTTTCTGCCGTGCAATCTACAGCTTCGGCCATACGGCCTTAAAGGAGCTGCGCAACAATGCTTGGACGGACGCCGGCTATACTTCAGGTGGATTTTTTATCTCACATAGACGCTTACTCAAAAAGAATTACAGGAATCGATGCATAGGAACGGGAGTTATTCAATGAAGAAATTTGAAAACACAAGTAAACAAAATTCTGCTCTCAACTTGATTTTCGCGCGGCTTCCCATTTCCACTTCACTCTCCCAATGACAACACGGGGTGGGACCAATAAAACAGCCCGTCTGAGCACGTGGCGGAAGTTTGCACACCATGGATGCCTAATAATAATTATAATTGGTTTTTGGGGAAAGGAAAATGGCGCAGTATCTGTCTCATATATCGTTGGACACCTGAACCGCGCCGTAAGGGAAGGGATAAAGGAGGGATTGAGAGAAGAAAGGAAGAAGGAGGTGCCGTAGTGGAGGGCTCCGGAATAATTTCGACCACCTGGGGATCTTTAACGTGCACTGACATCGCACAGCACACGGGCGCCTTTGCGTTTTTCCTCCATAAAAACGCAGCCGCCGCGTTCGGCTTCGAACCCAGGAAATCCGGATGATTAGCCGAGTGCCTTAACCACTGAGCCACCGCGACGGGTCTGCCTAATCGCTGTAACTCGTTCTTCCCAAGGCTGATAGCGCCGTTTTCATAATTACAACAACCACGTGAACGCCCAGCTGACCCAGCGATCGTCAATAACGCAGAAGAGAACACTGATCAGTGACGTTCCCTGACTTATGGATCCGAACGCGATCCGAACTGGATCCGAACCCGAACATTCTACCTTTCGTTAACTACGCTTACAATTCTGCAACGCAAGCAAGTACTGTTTTTCCCCATATTTTCTTCTCTACGGCCGGGAGCCATTTTCCATTATGGAAACCATACTCCCTTACCGCCCAGATTCCTCCGAATTTACAACCGTCTCTCAAGCCGCTGCGCATGCCGAAGAATGCCGCCAGCTCGCCCGTTCCTTTACTTTTCACGACCAGCACCGTCAGCAAAGTGCCCGCCCCACTTCTACCTGTCTGCCGCCGGCTTAACTTCCTGAATCCTTAGTTTGACTTTGGGTGCCCTCCTCCAGCCCGGAACAGTCGACAAAACTGCTGAGAAAATACCAGGGCCCCTATCGCGTAGTTCGGCAGACATCTCCAGTTAATTATCTCGTCGAGCCCGTCACGTTTTCGCCTGATCATCGCCGCCGCGGCCGTGAAATTGTCCACTTCGACCGCCTGAAACCCTACTACGCCCCCGCTATCATTTCGTGCCCTTAGGCCACCAGGAGGGCGCCTTTTCACCCCGGAGGTATTGTAAGACAAACAATTGATGCTCCAGCGGCCAGTGCCGCCGAAGGAGAGAAAGCCGACGGAAGACGAAGCTGACGAAGTTGAGTTTTGGTTGCGGAGCTGCGCTGTGTTAACAAAGATTTCGGCTGCCCACATTTCTTCTTTGATTTAAGTGTTTACAATTCATGGATTTATGATTGAATGTAATTGGTTTGAATTCACTTTATTTCTTTGAAATAAGATAAATTTAAGTAAACCTCCACCTGCAATTGAATTTGCCTCTGCCAATACCGTTGCCCACTGCCTACTCAACCGTAGCTCCCGCCTGACAGGTGGGCAGGTGGTAAGAAGGAGAGAAGAAAATTGTTCTCTCCACCTTTAGAATTAAGAGGGAAAATGCAGGAGGAAAGGGAGCGAGGAAGGGTTGGAGGTGAAGGGTTGGAGGTGACGCGTATCCTAGCGCTTGGGAGGTTGTGACGACGGCGGAGGAATGCGCAATCAGAGGGTGGTTCCACGGCAGAATGCAGGGCTGCACCTAAGCTATCATAGATTTCGCAGATGTGCTAAGCCGATGACCCTACCTCTACATATCTTTTTCGTGTACAGGCTTTAAAATCCGCCTATTTTTCAGCAAACGCATGATGCTTCCGATAAACGCTGTTGTACTTGATTTGGTGCGCGATACGCTATATTTACAGCTTGTTCACGTGAAAAAAAAACGTCAAAAAGCGGAACACCGCGAAGAGACGAGGCACACAGACGACGACCTGTCGTGTTCTGTCGTTTGACTGGTTTTTTTTTTCGTGAACATGTACCAGATGACCCAGATTTCAACTCTACTGCAAATACAGCAGTTTGCAGAAAAGAACTTAGTTTCTCATCGTAATATTTGGATGCGTGTTCCTCGCTGCGCCCACAGTCCGCACCATGGACCATTTTCAGATTACATTAAGCGTTAAAAAAATTACAGCGCAATATCGCTTTGCCGCGTATTCAGACCGGGTCCCACGCGGTTTTCACGTGCAAAGATTGTGATCCTCCCAATGACTATGTGGTCTGAAGAAAAAGCAGCTGCTGTAAGTAAATGTTATATGAAAAGATTTGCAGCACGTGTACACTGTTGCTAATGGGTCGCAAGCCCCAAGGGTAGCGTTGGCCTGGCGGCCTGGGGCACAGCTGGAAACATCCGAAGGTCCTGGCAAAGGATGAGTCGACTGCCAACAGAACAACTTGTTTATTTTAGCATCGCAAAAGAGCAACCGGTCAGGGCGACCACGTTACTCGACGGAAGAAATCGAAGACTCTCCTTGGCGTCCGGGGCAGCTGCTTTTATACCCACGGAGTCGAGGGCAAGAAGGAACGGCTCGGGATGAGGCGCCCGATACGGCGACGCTCGGACATGTTCAGACGTGACGTGCGCGTCCGCCGGGCCGGCGCCGGTCAGACCTCCTCGCCTCCCAGTTGGGGAGCTCCTCTCCCCGGCTGCTGCGCTTTGACAAGCGTGGGCACCAACATGCACACACACACACACGCACACATGAAGACACGTGGCATTGAAACCTGCCTGGACGCGCTTGGCGGGAGGCGTTGCGGCAGCGATGAACGGGTCAAAATGACCGCCACTTTGAACGAAGCCCCGGCGTCCGTTGCATCCGCGCCGGCTATACCGCGCGTCGTAGGCGAAACGTAACACTGTATGGGTGCATGTTCTTTCCACACCGATGACGTTATAAAGAGCCCGAAATGGCATTCTTGGGCACGTGTGGAGAGAGGAATTTCTTGTTCTTAATTTTAACCAAAATGAGAGCAGACTAAACTGTTCGTGCGCTATTTTAGCACCAGCTTGCGTCCTCAGTTACGATGTCCGCGAACAGAAAACCCTGTTTGCCGGTTCATTTAAAACAAAGCTGTTTGTTTCTAAAGATTATACCCATTACCTTAGCCACTCTGGACAACACACTCAATGACGCCCGCCCTGCTGCGATGCCGCAGGTGGAGATCAACGCAGCGGACGAGGCGTGGGTGCTAGCCAACCACTACATTTTTCGCGAAGACGTGAAGCAGGCACTGTACTACGAGGGCTACATCCGTCGCTACGACCCTACTCTGGACGCTTCGGCACTCGCAGCCAAAATCATCCAAGGCGAGCATATCGGTGCGTACAACTTTGCAGCCTAGTAAAGGGCTGGGCTAAAAGCAATGTTAAAAAAAGGCTAGAGTGTTAACGTAGTTCAACCGAGTAGGAGGTGCGAAAGCACTCAGACAACATAGCCGCAAAGGCAACCGCGTGAAAAGACACGGCACGAGCAGGGCGCATCCATCGCCGCCGCGCGATTGCTGGCGTGATTCCGGCGCCGATGGCTTTCGTGTGTGGGGAGCGGGGACGGCGGAGCGCGCCGGCGACGTAAGGCGATAAGTCCTTTTCTTGGGTCAACAGCGACTGGCAGACAGAGAGAGGGGGAAGAAGCACCTCCGCGGCCGTGCTGGCGGCGGCGGCGCGAGCCTCCCCCACTTTCCCCACCGCTCTCGTCGCGGCCGCAACATTACTGTACTTCCCCATCCGCCATACTCGTCTGACCTCTCACCATGCGATTTTTTCCTGTTTCCTAGTGTGAAAAGAGCCCTAAAAGGTCGCTTGATGGGGAACGTGGAGGCCATTCAAGACGCCACGAAAAAGGAGCTGACAGCCCTGCCAAAATAAGCGTTTCCCAACTGTTTCCAAGACCTGAAGAAGCGTTGGAAGCTTTGTATAGACTACAAGAGGGACTATTTCGAAAGGGGTGCTGCACAGATGGTTTCAATGTTGAACGCATTTTTTTAATGGGCTCAGTCTCGGAACTTTACGTACAAAGGTTGTAGTTTAGTTGTGTAGTTGTTAGGGACTTAATTTAGCTCCTTGGCTAAAGAATGCCTAAAAATGGAGTAAAATTCTTGGTTGCTTCACTAAAGTAATCAACGAAACAGAATCAAAAGAGAGATGCATGAAGCCCTGGGTGAAACTGCCTTTGTGTACAGCTGCAGAAAAAAAAAATACACATCTAGCCTCTCGGACCTCTCGTCAGCGCGGGGTAAACTGGCCGGTCGGGAAATTGTTCTTAGATGTGAACCTCGTCGTGCAAAGCATCGGGAATTGCAATCCGGCTTCTCGGTTCCTGTGAATACTTATGCACATCCGGGAGCAAATTAGTTGTGCTTTTTCTGCGTTTGTTTTTCTTTTCGTGAGGCTGAGAAGTTTTAAGCTATTCGTATATTGTTTTAAGCGACGCAGTTCTCAGTCGTCATTTTATCGAGAAAATTGAATGTATTACACACAGGACTGCTATCAGGGAAGGGTCTCTCACGTTTCTAACATATGTGTTTTTTTCTTTTTTTGCCGCAGTGCGTCGAATTATAGAAACTCTCCGACGAACAAATAGACAGCCGAATTCAACAACCGTGCGCGGCCTTGGTAACTGGACAAGCAAGTACGTTTCCGCAGGTAAGTTGGGCTCGGCCCGGTAGCTGGCGCGGCAACACAATTTCTTTTCGCACTTAGAATACGTCAAACTAAAATAATTTAATAACAAAAAGTTCACCTGTTCCTGGCAGGTGAAGTGAATGAACCAACACACATGCCAATTAAATAGAATAATAATAATAATGAATCAATCTTTACTTTCCATGACCGGGAACAACCCTAAGGTCTTGGTGCTGGTACACCATGCACACACAAAAAAAAATGTGCATTCGCTTTCTCGCAAGGGAAAATAATCAAGTCAAGTAATGCAGCTGGCCAGGCGGACTCTGCTTCATACAAAGGCTAATCATAATAATAATAAAAGTTATTCTCGTGAACCTCTCTGAAATGGTACCGGAATGTCATTCACGCCCTGGGAAAGAGGGCGTTCAAAACATTCATTTGCGTGCAACGTATTTCAATTCGTCACAAATTACAATAGCGACTGACGGGAGGCGAAACTAGTTGAACAGTTTACACCTCGAAGTGGTGTCATGCATGCACCTTCTCAAGAGCAGGTTCAGCAGTGGTGGTGGTCATGAAAACGCGATTTCTTTTATTTTTGTTCGTCTCGCAGTACTGTTGCAAGCAGCCAGAGAAACGAGAACACGTTGCTGGCATAAAAGTGGCAAAATTGTTTTTACGTCTGCATCAAAATTGAAGACACAGCATATGGGTTGAGCCTCTGGCCACAGACTATTTACAAACACATATATTAACCATAACTCTAATAATTTCCTTCCTTTCATGTGGTTGAGATTCATAATTTATGCTTTTTGTAGCTGTCTTCATAAACCAGTTCAGAGTATGAAGTCTAAAGCAAACTGCCGAGACAAGAATGTTATGAATGAATCATGCAGCTATAATTTTCCGATGAGCCTATCAATATTTTCCAACCATGACCGTGTTCGTTGTGAAGAATCATCAATGCCATGCTTTTTGGTGGCCTTTGATTCATAGCGACCAGGAATCAGCTCCAATCTTCCGACCGACAGCAAACCAACACAGCGTCGTTCTCAGGGACTGTCACAGCACCGTGCACGACACGCGAAGCTAAGCCCGACATAGTTCTGTGCCATCAGATTGCCTTTATGAGCACAGTCGCTCCTTGCTCTCTGGGTACCGAGCGCATGGCTCCCTCAGCGAAAAAACAAAAGAAAAACACTGATTTTTCCGGTGGTGCGTTTCCTTATTCTTCAGACGAGTGGGAGCGAATGATCGCGCTCTACTCGGGCAACACGTTCGACGCGTCGTCCCGGCTGGTCCTGTGGGACGATGCACCGGCGATCATGGCGGTGCTCATGGACAACTCCCGCCTGGCGCCTAACCACTCGCGGCTGCTGATGGCCTGGAGCCTCCTGCACCGACTGCTGCACTTGGCCCACGGCGAAGAGATGATGCTGGAGACCGCCAGAGCGGGGGTGTCAACGTTCGATGCCGTCACTGAATTCTGCTACAAAAAGGTCACCGACATCATGGCAATGGCCGTAACAAAGCAGTACCTAAGTGAACGTGTGTATTACCTTTTTCCTTTATTATTTCGGCTTCAAATTCGAGGAATAAAATATGCGGAGATGACCTTACTCTGGTGAACACCTTTCAAGGGAACACGGGAGAGCGTATCAAGTAGCCTCGAGCCCCACGAATGGCGATACGCGACGACCGCTTTTCGCAACTGGCTGGAAAGGATTCTGCTGTCATGGCTGCTACCGTACCCCCTCCAATGACGGTGAAAGTTTCAGCCGTCGACGACAGAGAACAGGAAGCATTTAGTAATGTGAATACCAACCTTGAGAAGTGGAATGAAGCTGCGCGCAAGGAAAAAGGGAAATAGAGGCAAAGAAAGCAGCCATATCTATCACCGCAGTAGGACGCTTTGCCGATCACTGCGGTATGTCGCCGTTAACGCTGTCAGGGTGTGAAGAAATGCTCCACGGGTTGAAGAAAATAGGTGATGCGGGTTTGCCTGCAGGTGACGCGATCGCAGCATAGCTTCCGTTATGTTTGTAAGAGTAGGAAGCGCATATCACTTTTAGTGCGGTTCGAGGCTGTTTGCCACGCGCTCCTATTAGCCCTCATACTATTCACGACAGTGCCGTTATTGTGTGCCCATCAATAGCAGATCATTGTGTAAAAAAGGGGGAAATAAACGCATTATTCCGTTTGGGACGTATCCTGAGGCGGCGCAGCTCGACAACGGGTAGACGTGCATCGTAATTTGTCTGATAGATGGCGCTAGGCGTCGATCACTCCGCTAGGAGGAAAAGTTTGTTTACTTTTCTGAACCGCCCAGGGTTTTCTTCACTGGCCCCGCCGGATGCGGACTCTTTTTGCGCACGGCCAGTAAAGCTAACGCTTGTTACTTTAACGTCTTCCAGACAATGGCGGCCTTTCTTATCTTGACTTTATTAAGTTCACAGTTTGCAGTTCTCTTTGAAATATGCATTAAATAACGTATATTGACAATACACTATGTTTTAAGAGAATAATAATAGCTGCAGCAAGCTTTGTTCTGCATTTCGCCGCTTATGAAGAGAGGGCGTTTATCGGCTGCTTTGCTCCCGCTCCATTGCCTGTGAAAGTCGCGGAGTGTCGCCGCGGTGCCTTTATCTCTCACCTCTACCTTTCCCCGGTATTCCCGCATGTGGCAGTTGGCGCGCCAGTTACCCTCCTCCTAGAAACATAGTGACTCATAACTCCCCCGCAAGCCTTCCCGGTGCCTCTCCTTCATAGTGCTTCCTCTGCTTCTTCACTGCCAGCCAGATAGGGCCCTCTTCTATCCCCTTTTCTTACTCTTCCCTGCCTGCTAGCCTACACGGTAGCTCCACGGCTGTGAGTGAAAGGAACTGCCTTGGTGGCGCTGTGCCACGTAAAGCGGATGAAGTGGAGCAGCCCGGATATCGATGCAAGCAGCCTCTCCTTGAATCGAAACTAATGGCTAGCGCCGCTTCACGGCAACCAATGTAATTAAGGCATCCACGGGGTCTATGTTGCAAAGCGAGCGATGCGGCTGGCACTAGAAAAAATATAGAAGTAGCTCTGTCCTTCGGTTCCACTCCGCCTCGGCTCTTCTCCTGTCGCACTGGCATTCGCAGTGCTTATCATCTACCGCTGTGACTTAAAATGTCTCGCATGTAGAGATATTGTTGAAATAACTCTACATGCGACTCCTTCCTTTTATAGCTATAAAGCTAACCGAAGATACAGGCCCTCATAAACCCGATATCAATCCATCAGCCATTTCCGGGACTGCCATGACCGGCATTCCGAATAGAAAGCAAGGACACGTACTTCATACACTCAGCAACGTTTGTATTTGAATTAAGCCCTTTGGTGGGGAATCATTGAACAAGTCGCTCATCGCTATGCAACTCTCACGACATCGAGTTTATTCTGGGCACTAATTCTTTCCTCTTGTTCTGAGACCCAGCACCCCGGCATCGTTCAAACCTAACGTCGTGCCGAGATCCTTTACGCCGGTGTAAAGCGAACACGCACATATTCAGAGTTCTGTTCAACGACGTCGTTTCGAAGCGTTGCCCGTATTTTCACATAATCACGTGATGCACAGGAGTGCTGCGTGCGTATTTCTTTTCAGGATTTTATATTAAAACGTAGATATTTGTGTCAGCCTGTCCGCTCGGCAAAAAGTCTAACGCGCCGCTTTGTAGGAATGGTCACATCGCAAGCTCCTCGTACCCTGACAAAAAAAATTGGCTGTGGTTTAGCTCTGGTTAAACCTGGTAGAGTAGCGAGAGACGAGGCGGGCGGCGTCTGCTCCGCCGTCGGCGCAGCGGCGAGGCGCGCGGCGCGCACACCAGCTGCGTGCTCTGACGTCACTCCGCGCATGCGCACAACTAACGAGGCGGGCGGCGTCTGCTCCGCCGTCGGCGCAGCGGCGAGGTGCGCACACCAGCTGCAGGCTATGACGTCACTCCGAGCATGCGCACTGCTGGCGGGCCGGTGGTGGCACGGCTCAGCGCGCAGCCACGCTGACCTCGCGGAGCGGAAGGCGTAGTGTAGCTCTCGCTACAAAAACAACCGCCTTCTTTCTTTCCAAATACAAAATAAAATATGGATGTTGCTTGTCGAAGTATTTCTGCTATCACACCAACGGCAGGTTAGAGTCGGGCATGCGGAGTAAAGTAAACAGCAAGCCACGATGTTGCTCAGGCAGCCGCGGCGAGCATGTCTGGATAACGCCCATATCCGGTACACCAAACAACGATGCTGTGTGACACTTTGTTCAGGCTTGTACTCTTGACCAATGCAAGGCAAGCGCCGCTTGAAAACCATTACGCGCCGAGATTACGCAAATGTTTCCCTTCATACCATTAAACGAGGCAAAGAGAACATCAGTGACAACGCTACAGTGCGTACGCACCTTTACTAGGCTCTTAATACCGTTATAACTATTTCAAAACACGGCCTATCAGTGTTTTACAGCAGCACGTCATGCAGCCGCCTTTCAAACGACTACGTTATCAGGTTTGAAGTTCGTGTTATCGTATTGTTTAGAAAGATTTTTAGCATCTGGCAACTGCGTACAGCTGTATCAAGGCCGCTTTCGTGAGTTGCCCATTTCAATGCATGGGGTGTATGCGCAGCATTCCTTCTATACAGTCAGTAAGTTGACTCTACTGCAGAGCTAAGACTCCTTATGTGCAATAAGCGACGGCGTCCTAAAAGGGGCCCCGAAACACATTTTCAGTGCATTGTTTTGCCCATTGGTTGCATAAAGGAGTTATAGTGATGCTATTAGCATCGGTCGTACGACGTATGCTCCAGTTTTTAATATATTAATTATCTCGCAAAAACAAATTCATGGCGCTGACGGTGTCACCATACAGTGGCGGTTTTTAGCATCGCATATGACATCACGGAGGGCGAGCTTTATGATTGGACAGACAGTAAATATACTGCAAATTGTGTTAATAACTAGAGATACGTTTGGTCAAGTTTTTGTGTTCTATATTACATTAACAAAACCAACTTGTTTGCCCTAGATAAAAGCACTGTAAAGCAAGTAAAACAAAAATGCACCACTAGAGGCTCTGGCTACATTTTGCATCGACGGACTTTGCGCCTCTCTGTAAACATCCTACAACCTAACACTAACACTTATGGGTACTCTCTATGTATCTGAGAGCGGATTTGCAGAGTTGATCCGATTGAGCCATTGCACTCTATAAGCGTTCGTTTCGGTCCCAAGGAATGATGCGTTTAGTTCACATTTAGCAAACAGTGCGCATCGTCAGCTTGTGGAGGATCACCGGGTAGCGGCGCAAGATGGCGCCACGTTCCCGTCAACAGCGCGCGCTCCTTGCTCGCCGTGAAAAACCAGCGCGCTAGGGGCGATGGTTGGCAGTAAGCACTAGCGGAACGCGCTATGCTAAATGTGTCTGATATCTTGCGCGGGCTGTCACACCGTCGCAGTATCTCGCGCTCGAGATGGAATCCATAAGTAAGGGAACGTCACTGATCAGTGTTCCCTTCTGCGCTGTCGTGGTGACGGTGAAGCATCGCTGGGTCAGCTGGGCGTTCACATGGTTGTTGCAACCATGCAAACGGCGCCGCCAGCCTTGGCATGAGCGAGTTACAGAGAACAGGCAACCATGGAGTGTAAACTTCCGTCACGTGCTAAGATAGGCTGTTTTGATTGGTCGCACAGTGTGTCGTCATTTGGAGAGTGAAATGGGAATGGGAAGCTGCGCGAAAATAGAGTTGAGGGCATCATTTTGTTTGCTTGTATTTGGAAATTTCTTCATTGAATAACTCCCGTTCCTATGCATCGATTCTCATAATTCTTTTTGAGTCAGCATCTGTGCGACATACAGAATCCATCTGAAGTGTAACCGGCATCCGTTCGAGCGGTGTTTCGCAGCCCCTTAAAGACGCGGAACTTAGGCAGCTCCATGCTGCTTTCTCCTTTTTTTGCTCTCTCGCATGTTTGCGCCTGTTCCACAACTGCGGCTGTGCCACTCTCAACCGACGTGTCGCCCCTTAGACGTCCCGCCGACTGCGCTGGCATCGGGATATCAAGTTTTCCAGAACGTGCGTCGAGTCCTCGAGCACAAGTTACAGAACACGGCGTGGTTTAAGGACCCCGTGCGAAATGTGAGCTTGCGCAAGTTCAATACCCTGAACGTCACCTTCGGCTACCCGAGCGAGCTCTCCGACGAGTCCGCGCTGGAAGCGCTGTTCGGTGAGCATCCGACCTGCGCGAGTGCTTCGCTTCGTGCTGCGTTAAAGTACGGTCACATCTGCACCCTTTTTATGGGTCGGTATTTAGAGTGATTTCTTCACGCAAGGATTTGTCGAGTGGTATAAGCTGCCATTGAACATTTTCACTTATCATAAATGATAGTGGATTTTAATTCCGCAAGGGCGTCTGAGCCCAATAGGCACCAAACGCAAGGAAGCTGCTTGAATTATGTAAATAAAATATGCTGGGTTGGGAAGGTTTTGAAAGAGCTATGAAAAAACGTGGTGTATAGGGCTGAAAAAGCTCATTCGCGGCGTGTAATGAGATGTGGAAAAAGTACTGAAAGGCTACGTGTGCACTGCTTGCTTGGGCACGCCGTTTGCTCCTGTGCTGCAAATTCTAGTGTGCACCTCATGATTTTGTCGCTGTAAACATTTTACTGCACTCCTCAGGACATTGGCCTCCAGGTTTGAGCCATGGTAGCTTCCTCCTAGTTTTCTCCCACATCTGTTACCATGGCAAACAAAATTACCTAAACGATCGGAAATGTACGGAGTCTCGTGCTCATAATTCGTGATTTAGGGGAAGTGAGGCTATTTGATATCTGGATGTCGACGAATATACCGTGTAACGCAGGATAAATGACAAATTTTCATTGAAGCGAGATACTCATTATTGAGAGAATGCCACCACTTTACGCAGTACGGATGACCTATACTCCGTTTCATACATAAGGTGCAACGCTGTCAAAGCTAGAGCTTTTGTTTGGGCTGCCTGCATCCGTGACCAAAAAGTAGTGCGTTCCTTGTAGTGAGCGAAACATAGCGAGTGCTTTGCCTGCAGGCTTACTACATGACAAATTTGTCATGAGCTTGATTAAATGTTCTGTGACTGCTGACGGCACGGTGACGCTTTCTCGTGCGTTACACCATTCGGCCTCAGAACAAGCGCGGAGTAATACGCCTCCCTTTATTTTCCCCTGCGTACTACTTCAGTAGCTTTAACAGCGTTGCCCCTGATGTATGAAACGGAGTGTATGTGATACTCAGCATTTGGCTTGGATATGTGCGAAAAATAGAAGCCAGCTAGAGACCATTACTTAAGTTCCTGCTTAAATTTTCTCTGATTTGTGTGCTTAAAATACGAGCAAACGGGTCCACAGAACAAGAACATCACTGAATTTGCCACACATTAATCACAGTTTCTTTTTAAGGGGCAATAAATACCGAACTATGAGACAAGACAAAAATCGCGCCATTTAAAACATCAGAAAATTGTCGCATAGTATGGAAGCGCTAAATAGTTTTCTTGAGAAATGTGCACGCGAGCAAATCACAGTTTAAATGCAAGGTCTTCGTAATTGTTTCCTCACTTTTCTCGCATGTGACTGTAGAGGATGATGTTTATAATTTATATATTAGAGTTTGTGCTTTAAATATACCGGTCTGTACTTTAGAGCGTGCGAGTTTGTGATTACATTACAAGAAAACTCAGATCTCCGTCATAAAAGAATGTCTATTCACGATTGCTTGTGGCCTCGGTGGACAATTTGCCATTTTTTATAGAGTGGGATACAGCTTAAGAAAACAGCAGCTGGCAACTATGTACCATGGCCTACGAAGCCCGCCATTACTCCGCTATCTAAGCTCAAGAGTTTGCCAAGAGAGAATTTTTAAGTTTCCGGCTTTTAATAATAATAATAATAATAATAATAATAATAATAATAATAATAATAATAATAATAATAATAATAATAATAATAATAATAATATTAATAATAATAATAATTGGTTTTGGGGCTTTTAAAGAAAGCAGGGACATCAGAAATGTTAAGCTTGCAATTTCACCTTGCGAATGCCTCTTTCTTTAGGCAACGAGAAAAACTTCAGCAAAGCAGTATTTCCTTCCGGTAGAGGATTAGTGTTAGGTGATCATGATTGTGGATGAGTCTCACTGGAGACTTAAGTTGTGTCTGACAATAATATAGTTTTTTCCCTGTTCCCCTGTCATAACGAGATCTTTCTTAGATACGGCGGCTAAAATCATGCTTCGTTTGATTTACTACTAAACTGATCAAGTACTATGGCGGCAATCATTAAATTTAGTCTGCGCACTGCTTTTTCATGTTTGAACAGCAGCTTGGGCTTGTTGGTGATCCATGATCTCTTAGTAACAGAGCAAAAAACACAGACGGGACACATAGAACAAGAACACATAACGAGCGCAGCGCTCGTTGCGTGTTCTTGTTCTATCTGTCCCGTCTGTGTTTTTGCGCTGTTACGTCGAGCTCGAGATTTGCATGTTTATTTGTTGACTGTTTTTGTGGGTTTCCCTGAGCATAAACACAGCGTGCAGCATCAGTAAACCCGGAGCGCGGTGAGATATCCACGAATCTATTTTAGCGTCGTCGTCATTGTTATTTTCTATTGTTATTCCTCACTGATTAATATCTTATTATTGTTTGATTATTGTACCTCACTTTACGCGGAAACAATCTTTAAAGGCAACAGTAAGAAAAACAAAGCAAAGTGTCGTTAGAACACATTACGTAGGCTCTTTAATTATTTGCGGCTGAATAGATGCAGCTACTGCTGCATCTATCAAGTGATTTTTTTGACTGGCAAAATATACATTACAACACAGAATGCTTACTTGCTAAAACTTAAACGTCTGCGACCTGGCTTTTCTGCACACACGGCAAGTGGCAATTATCACAACCGCTGCCGAAGAATGTCTCCTGTCTGTTCACGTCAATTCTACCATTGCAGAAGCTGCAGGGGGGGGGGGGGGGGGTCCTGTCAATTCAGGCACATGTATAATGACACATGGCCCACTGTCCTCTTTTTATAGTAGAGCGCTAGCTATTTCAGCCATGCCAGTCCAGTTTCGAGCAGTTGTCGTCGGTGTCGTCCGGTTCGCATTCCCTCCTCTCCATCCCTCTCTCTCATTGAATGAAGTTTGGAGGAGCGGAGGAAGGAGAAAGTAGAAAAGAAGGAAGGAGGGCAGGCGGAGAAGAGGAGCGAGTGGGAAAAGTGCCGAGGATAAAAAAATTGCTGATGGTTTACCTCCGGTTAAACCCAGTGTGTACGCGATAGCTTCGTGCACATGGTTACACGGGGCAAAGCTGTTCAGCAGAAGGTGTTTCCTTGGTTATAGCTACGAAGACACTGCGGTGATCCGCGAAGGAGTTCCTAGCTACTGCGCACGCGCGACGCGCGCAGCGAGGCTGCGGAGTCGGCAGCGGCGACGGCGCAACGGTGACGTCACGCGCGGCGCACCTGTTGCTCGGCGCATGCGCATTAACGGCTCCGGCTCGGCCCGCTGACCTTGGCTTTAGATGGCGTGATGAGCCTATTGCTTCAAAATACACGTCGAAGCGCGTTGAGAGAGCGGCTGAGACAGCACCACACTGTTCCTGTGAGGGAGTTGTCCCTCGCCTCAATAATAATAATAATAATAATAATAATAATAATAATAATAATAATAATAATAATAATAATAATAATAATAATAATAATAATAATAATAATAATAATACTTAGTTTTGGGGGAAAGGAAATGGCACAGTATCCGTCACATATATCTTTGGACACCTGAACCGCGCCGTAAGGGAAGGGATAAAGGAGGGAGTGAAAGAAGAAAGGAAGAGAGAGGTGCCGTAGTGGAGGGCTCCGGAATAATTTCGACCACCTGGGGATTTTTAACGTGCACTCACATCGCACAGCACACGGGCGCCTTAGCGTTTTTCCTCCATAAAAACGCAGCCGCCGCGTGTAAGAAAGGAAGAAAGAGGTGCCGTAGTGGAGGGCTCCGGAATAATTTCGACCATCTGGGGATCTTTAACGTGCACTGACATCGCACAGCACACGGGCGCCTTAGCGTTTTTCCTCCATAAAGACGCAGCCGCCGCGGTCTGGTTCGACCCCGGGAACTCCGGATCAGTAGCCGAGCGCCCTAACCACTGAGCCACCGCGGCAGGTCCTCGCTTCAAGCGGCGCGATTAAACTACGCCGCGTGTGGTTAGCAACTGGTATGACCGTGTCTGAGCATGTTCTGGCCGCCGCAGTAAGCTTAGGGCATAACCGTCTCAGGGACGCTGCCTCAAACGCAGTCGAGGCCAAGCGTTGCGCTCTGAACGCTGCGCGTAATGCCGGTGGCGCGCCACGTTCAAGCGGCTGGACGCTGCCAATAAGCGTTGTGGAGGCGGAGAGTCGTAAGAGCGCTGACGTGTGCCATGGGCAGCAAACACAAATGTGGTGCCGGTGGAAGAAAAAAATACCCTTCTCAGGACGCTTCTCGGAATAGCAGTGCAGGCCGCCGCGGTGGCTGAGTGGTTACGGCTCTCGGCTGCTGGCCCGAAAGACGCGGGCTCGATCCCGGCCGCGGCGGTCGAATTTCGATGGAGGCGAAATTCTAGAGGCCCGTGTGCTGTGCGATGTCAGTGCACGTCAAAGAACCCCAGGTGGTCGAAATTTCCGGAGCTCTTCACTACGGCGCTCCTCATAGTCTGAGTCGCTTTGGGACGTTAAACCCATATAAACCAAACCAAACCGAATAGCAGTGCGCCACACAATCATCACATCTGTTCCAATGTGTTTCTGACACCACAAACCACAAACTGCAATTCTTCCATAATGAACGCACTATGAAAGTAGAGTCATGCGTGTTTTTATTATATCATTACTCATGTCGCGAACCAGCCCGTGATGATCACTATTCGTACTATTCTTGCAAAACGCCTGTAGCTTTGTTCCTTTCTGCTGCTGTGTTGGCTTTGTAGATTCAGCGTTTAGGAATACGGCAAGCCATGTTGCAGATGTTATCTCTGCATCTTTTAACCGGCCATTCTTTCGATCAGCAATGCCTGCGTGACCCAAGCACGGGTCCAATAATTTGTACCGGTAATAGACGCACTGAGGGCAGCATTACATTTTTTTTTCCTCGGCCCCAATGCAGCGGACTTCCCGGACGTGGCCGAGTACTTCTTGGCTCCCTATCTCAAGTCTCTCGGTGTCCTGACGCACCGTGCCGTCAGAGGGAATTCCACCGAGAATTTCAAGGCCGCAGAAATTAACGCAGAGTACAGACGACAAGGCAACCGCCTCGTTGTCACTGCGGGCATGCTGCTGCCACCGATCTACATCCCAGATGCGGCTGCGGCGATGAATTA
The DNA here is from genome assembly GCF_052857255.1 of Amblyomma americanum. Taxonomy (NCBI): domain Eukaryota; kingdom Metazoa; phylum Arthropoda; class Arachnida; order Ixodida; family Ixodidae; genus Amblyomma; species Amblyomma americanum. The sequence continues at coordinate 198,661,040 of NC_135501.1, read as the reverse complement.
CGGAGGATTCGCCCAGGTACGGTCGTGCGCTGTGTCTCTGTCGCCAGGCATCATTAGGAGCCGAGCGAACGATTACAGTATTAAGGCGAAAGGCGTCATTGCCTCATGAGTCCACCGGAAGTATCCGTTCACGGGAGTTCTCCTCCTCACTTGTTAATCAAATGACGTCACCAAAACTAAAATATATGAAATAAAAAATAAAAAGAACAAAAAGCAAAGCACGTTAAAATGAGTGAAAATAAAAAACAAATAAATGTGAAAATAAAAATAACAGAAAAATTCACTTTAAAATTAACAAATAAAAAATTCAATACACAACGTGTACTGCATCGCGGGAGAAAACCCGCGTTATAGAATTTTAATTGGTTTTTCCATGCTTTCACATTCCTGCACTTAAACAGACTTAAGTGTCCTCAAAAATTTTTACTGCGTGCGTAATTTCACGCAGCCTGTAAGAATGAAATCAAAAACGGTTGTATGTAAGGATGTCTCTTTGGTACTGATTATTTCTGGTCTTATTTCGCTCACGCACTACTGTACTGTACCTTTAGAATCTATCTCTCAAGCACGCGCTCTAAAACGAGCCGTAGTTTTTCTGAGGAAGTCTGATCATCCCCGCCGCGGTGGATCAGTGGTTAGGGCGCTCGGCTACTGATCCGGAGTTCCCGGGTTCGAATCCGACCGCTGCGGCTGCGTTTTGATGGAGGCGAAATGCTGAGGTACCCGCGTGCTGTGCGATGTCAGTGCACGTTAAATATCCCCAGGTGGTCGAAATCTCTAAAATAGAGGACGCCCTCCAACGGCTGACCCCCACTATTGACCGTCTCATTGAAGGCTGTTCCGCCATGGCAGCCATTATCCACACCTTCACTATCCGTCTCGACCGCCTAACGGGCCCCCCGCAAATGGTCGACCTCAGCACCCACCCGCGCACTCAGTCGCCTTGTCCGACTCCCGCGCCCGAGAGTGCAGCCGCGCGCGCGTGTGCTGGCGGTATTCTCAAAACCGCCATAGCGCTTCCGCAGCGCCCCGAACCCTGCACGAAACGCGATGGCTAGCGCGCCCATCATGGTATGGCAGTGGAACGGCAGGGGCTTCAAGGCAAAGCATACCCGGCCTTGGAGCATACCCTGCAGGCCCAGCCATACACACGCCACATTATCGCGCCGCAAGAAACGTACACTGACACCAGACTCACCAGCTATGCCGCCTACAACCAACCGGTGGCGCCGGATCTCGGCCCGAGTACCGCCATCCTCATACACCGCAACCTCAAGGCCAATCAGCTCGATCTTGACAACTCCGAAGTCCCACACACTTTCATGCAGGCCCTTCCCAACAGCCGAATCCAATCCCCGCTCAACATCTTAAACGTGTACAGCCCCCCAAGTGACAAGAGCCCTAAGATAGCCACTCTCCTCCGCAAGGCTTGTGCAGCCGCGCGGAACGAGATGCTACTTATAGTGGGCGACTTTAACGCACCGCACGCCGAGTGGGGCTACCCCCGCAAAGCCTGAGGTCGCAAAGAGCCTAATGTGTGGGAGACGGCCCAAACACTAGGTCTGACGCTACTCCTCGACCCCGAATGACACACCCGTTTCGGCAACAGCGTCACGCAAGACAGCTGTCCGGACCTCACTTTCGCCCGCAATATCTCAGATGCGCATTGGGAAAATCTCGGTATGAACATAGGTAGCGATCACTATATTCTCAACACTACCTTTACTGCCACCACAGCAAGGCCCTCTGTCGCACTGTCGCACACACCAACTGGGGCGCTTTCCGGTACGTGCGAGCTCAGCGCCCGCAGAGCCCCATAAACGACCTCGACACATGGAGTGAGACACTGCTCCGTGACGCCGCCAACTCCACCTCCATGGCCACCCAGGAGGAGGATGGCCCCATCCCCGACGCCAAACTCATGCACATGTGGGAGGCCCAGCGTAGCCTCCATGCTTGCTGGCTCCGACGCAAACACAACCGCCCTCTCAAGCTTCGCCTCGAACGAGAGATCGAAGCCTACTCTACCAAACTCAGTCAGGAGCAATGGCACGCTTCCGACCGCCTCAAAGGGCAGTTGGGATGCAAGAACACATGGCTTCTGCTCAAGCACTTGCTTGATTCACCAAGTCTGCATCCCACAAGAATCTCAACCGCGTCATACATGCGTTTCAAGGCACCAACGAGGAACTCCTCGTTACCTTGAAAGGCAAATACATCAACACCTCCACAGACATACCCATCCCCTCGGAATACACGGGATCTAAGAACCAAAACATGGACAGAGACATCATGGCGTCGGAAGTCCGCGCCGCCCTGAACCACATCAAGACTACCGTGGCCGCCGGCGACGACCACATCGCCGACAAGATGCTACGCATCCTCGACGACCATTCAGTCGAAGCACTTGCGGACCTTCTCAACCACCACTGGCATGAATGTCGACTTCCAGACTCCTGGAAGCATGCCAAGGTAATCTTCATACCCAAACCAGGCAAACGACTCGAGCTAGGCAACCTCCGGCCCATCTCGCTCACGTCTTGCCTGGGGAAGGTTATGGAGCACATGATTCTACACAGACTTCACAACCCACGTAGTCAAGAAGGACCTCCTACCCGTCTCCCCACCCCGACCTCGACCGAGCGCAAGCCACCATGCTTCGCAGACTGCAGACCAGTTCGATTCTCAGCCATTCTCGACTATACCTCATCACTGACGGGGAATATGACCCCGTCTGTCCTAATTGCGACCACGGAGTGTTTGCCACTCAGGCACACATCCTCTGGGGATGCGAGGGTAACCCGCCCCCACAAACTTCACTGCCAGCTCCCTCCTTGGAGGTTTGGATCCAACTTCTTGCAATACCACACAAGAATACACAACTCGCACTCGTCTCGTGGGCTCAAGACGTCGCCCCCACCTGGGGCCCACACTCAGCCCAGCTGCCCTAACTCCCAACCCTAAAGTGGAAAATAAAGTTGTTCCCTCTCTCTCTCTCGCCTCCATCGAAACGCGGCCGCCGCGGTCGGGTTCGAACCCGGGTACTCCGGATCAGTAGCCGAACGCCTAACCACTCGAGCCTCCGCGGCGGGCCTGTTGCCTGGGAAGTGATGCGTAAATGAGTAGTCCTACAATAGAACCGCGCACTGGTAATTTTGCTGCAAAATCACAATTTACACCGAAAATTTGTGCTTATCTTGTCTCTTCCCGTTTCTCAAGTTCAGCTGAAGGAATGCAGAAGTGTAGGAAAGTTCATAGTAGCAATGCTTTTTGGAGAATTCTGGCTCTTCAATAAACCCTGCGGATGGGGAGTCTCATTAGGAACGTCTAGAAAGCTTGAATCATAGCGCCTCAAATCCGTTTAACAAGCTGTCTTGGTGCCACTGTGCCTTCAGTAGCCATTTGTTCATCTGGCATTTGCGAGGCGAGGTTTTTCTTTATTGGTATCTTGTAGCCGTTATCTGCGTTACGAAATTACCTCAGATCTTCTTTTCACCGCAGTAAGCATTCAAGAACCATTAACTGTGTGCGTACAACTCGTAGTTAACGCTTGGTACGGCTTAAATATGATGTTCGCATTCTATCATGCCACGAAAAGTGTCATTCTGGAAAACATGTACCCGAAAATCGCAAGAAATCGTTGATATCTTGTCCGCGTCAGTAAAGTCTGTGTTATACGCTTATATTAATTGTGTCTCTTCCTAAAACGAGATATAACCAGATTTGAACTTAGTTACTCTTTCATTTAACCAACATAGCGTACTGTGCTTAAGCAGGACCGGGGAGGTCGTCTGCAACTTGAGAATTTTACTTTTTTTTCTGCAAGCGTCTTCTTATTCAGCTGGAGAGGTCAGCTTGACGTTGTCCGCATTTATTCCAGATTGTCGGCCACGAATTGATGCACGCCTATGACATCAATGGTATCAGGTTGAATCACGAAGCCCGTGCGGCCAAGTACAACGCTACGGACCCGACGCTCCAAGAGTACGAAAGAAAGGTGCTTTGTCTTCGAGCCTCGTATCTAAAGGTGCGTACCTTTTACCCCTTTTGAACGTAGTTCCCGCAGAATCCTCGTTGAGTAGTTAAGAAATATCGTTTAAGAAGCGGTAATAAGTAAATGGCTTACGAATAATTGTTGTAATAATGGGTAGTTACGAGGAAAGAAAAGACGCAGTGACTGCCCTTACAAAGATTTCTTTAGAAAGTTTATAGACTGTCCATAGACTTCTGTTTATAAAGTTATAGGTTCTCTGTAGACAACCCTAGAGAGCAGTCCATAGGCAATACAAATCTTATGGACAGTCTATAGACAATCTATAGATTTATGGCCATATACTTTCAGTAGACCTTTGTCTATGTACAGGATATAGACTATGACTAGAGAAAAAGAAATGTCTATAGGAAGGCAAAAGGGACTGTAAGAAGTCTATAGACCACTTTTATAAGGGTGCGAAGTCGAAGCCCCATCCTATCGTCCTTGGAATTTTGCCTATGTCGAAATGCGGCTGCCGCGATAAGAAATTGATGCGGTCCCCTCATGATCTGCAGCCGAACTTCTGTACTCGGCCACCACGGTGGATATTTCATAGAAAGACGCAGAAAGAAGTTTTTCAAAGAAAGCTTTCAAGTCGGCTAGATCAAGGTACAAATAGCCTGCTTGTAATAAAAATGTTAAAAAAAGAAAATCGAACTAAATGAAAAGATGCGAAGAGCAGGGTTCATGATAAACAGAAGTAGAGATTAAACTGAACGGTTGCTCGTTATCTATCCCAGCTTTTTTTTTTTTGCCTTCCCTCTTACGCACTCACTCCATATTTGCTTGGATCTTATTTTGTATAAAATCTGCGCAACGACGGGACATGAGCTTAAGAAAAAAAACGCATCCAAAGGAAGTTCTTCGAGTACACCTCTTTTAGGCACCTCTGGGTGCTTGCCAGAGTTTCAACAGGAAGACTTGTCTTCACCCAGACGAAGACAAGTGCTCTTGTCTAAACGCTGGCAAGCACCCTGAAGCTTTGTCCCCTACCTTGTTCCCTTTGTGATTATCAAAAACCATCTGCCCGTTCTCTCCCTACCATATTTGCTCAATGTGATTTTAGTTTAGGCTTTGTCAAACAGGTTGAAATAATTTTTGCACATCGTGTGCGTAAGTGCCCTTTTGTCCGTAAAGTTTCGGGACTGGTTTCCTTTCTTCTCTAGAAATGATTCCCCAAAACAAATGTTGGTGCGTATGTGTAGCGCCATCTTTTCGTGCTAACCTGAGGTATTTATGCTAATTGCTGTGGTAGCCGCTAGATGACACTATATGTAGAAATATGCGGTGTCACTAGTCGTTTGCGCATGCTACTGTGAGTGAATGTGGAGAGATGGACGTCTACCTCGAACACCGTGTAAACATAAAATTATGTGTGAAGCTTGGAAAGACAGCCACGCAGACGTATGAGCTCCTTCGTGACGCTTACGGCAACGAGACATTATCGCAGGTGCGAGTTTTCGAGTGGCACAAGAGGTTTGTTTCGGGGAAAACGTCGGCCGAAGACAACACAAGGCAGGAGCGCCCTTCAACCTCACGGAATGAAAACAATGTAGCTTGGATCAGGGAAGTCGTACAGCAAGACCGCACCATTAAAGTCCGCATGCTATCAGATGCTGTCGACATTAGTAAGACAACATGCCTCCAAATTTTGCTTGTGGACTTGGAGAAACGAAAGCTGAATGCCAGACTTGTGCCGCACTCCCTCACACATGACCAGAAGGACACGCGGGCATCAGTGAGCGCTGATTTGCTCTCCTAGGCAGAGAAGGATGCTGCATTCGTCGACAGAATCATTTCTAAAGGCGAAACGTAGTGTTGTCAACACGATCGTCAAAAAAAAAAAGAGGCAGAGTGCAGAATGGCGGTTCACAAGCTCTCCGGCGTCGAGTAAGGTGCGGCGACAGAAGACCAAAACAAAGGCGATGCTTATAGTGTTTTTAATGCCAGAGGTGCCATACACCACTAGTTCGTCCCACATTGGCAAACGGTGAATCAGGACATTTATATCCGCGTGCTCCAACACATGCGTGACGCACTGCGACGCCGTCGCCCTGACTGATGGGCATCTCGACAATGGAGCTTTCTCCACGATAACGGAAAGCCGTACGCTGCTCAGCGTGACAAAATTTCTCACCAAGCACAGCATTACAGTACTTCCCCATCCGCCATACTCGCCTAACCTCTCCCTATGCGATTTTTTTCCTGTTTCTTCGTGTGAAAAGAGCACTAAAAGGTCGCTGGATGGGGAGCGTGGAGGCCATTCAAGACGCCACGACAAAGGAGCTAACAGCCCTGCGAAAAGATGCGTTTTCCAACTGATTCCAAGAGCTGAAGAAGCGTTGGAAGCTGTGCATAGAGTGCAAGGGAGACTATTTCGAAGGGGTGATGCACAAATGAATTTAATGTTAAACGCAACTTTTTAATGGACTCAGTCTCAGAACTTTACGGACAAATGTTGTACGTTATGAAGCAATGTAAATATTTCATCACGTCTTTATGTTGGTCTTGTGCAAACCTGCTGGAGTATCTTCTGTCGTGTCATTGAAAAGGTTATGTTATTTCTGGCAATTATTTTTCTCACCACTACTTTTATTGTCTAATCAGGGAAGTGTGCGAGGTTTCTTTACTTGCGTAAAAGAAGGTCATTTCACAGCGGGATGCTTCTGCAAATTATTTCTTTAATTTGCTCTCCCCTGCAGCTTTTAAGACAGAGCTGATGTGATGATGTACAAACACTTTGTAGAAGGCAAATGACACATTGCATCGGACCGGGCTAAACTGAACTGAAAAAATTTATAACAACTGGTGCCTTCTCTCCACCTATAGTAGGTCGGAAAGGCTTCATCTTCATTCGCCATTCAAAAGGTCTTCATAGCCGCCTTGGTGGCTCATTATAGTTATAGAGCTCGACAGCTGACCCGGAAGACGCGGGTTTGGCCTCGGCTATGGCGGTCGCATTTCGTTTCAGGCGAAATGCTAAAAGCTCATGTACCGTGCGATGTCAGTGCTCGTTAAAGAACCCCAGGTGGTCGACATTATTCTGAGCCTTCCACGTCGGCATCCCTGATAGCCTGATTCACTTTGGGACGTTAAACCCTATAAAACCATAACTCATACAAGGGTTTTATATTGTACCTCTCCTTAGAGCATATGCAGTGCAGTGCTTGCAGTCTTCGCGGCAAGTGTCGTTTGACATCTAAATATACAGCGACGTTTATGCAGCACAGCAATGGGACACCTTTGCCCGCTAACCGCAAGCGGTCATGTACAGTCGTGAGCAGTATGAAAGGGAACATTAACACAAGAACACGCTCGAAGCATATGACTCTCGTGCTGACCGTGCCAACAAGAAGACTACTTCCAAATGTGGCCCAGATCATTTCCAAAATTTGGCCAGGGCCACCCCGAAATTTGATCTTCGCCGATTTGGACCAAAATTGATGTCCAACTATAATTTACCATGCCTCACACGATGGCGACCTCCAAATTTGGCCCGGGTCATTTCCAAAATTTGCCTCCCGGGCCACCCCCTAAATTTGACCTTGGCCGGTTTGGACCAAAGACAATCAAGTAAAGCCAGTGCTTTCGCAGCACGATAGGATTAACCAAGTTAATACCCTGGCATTATTTTTTTTCAATTTCGAAGCAAAACGATTCACTACAATAGGTAAAGCAGTCGTCGCGTAGGCCAGAGAATGACCTTGAACGACCTTCAGCCCAACCATTTAGCCGTGTTTGACCATATGTGGTAAAGTTATGGTGTCGAACCCTTGACGACTCACCTTGACACATGCCCTTTAGTTGACCTTTTAAGCTCTGACCTTGAGTTGACCTTTGACATTTGACACTGGGTGACCTTTGGGTTGACCTTCGACCCTAAGAACATCCGGTGGGGTGATGTGAAGCCACGTGATGACATCCGATGGGGGTGTCGTGAGACCATGTGATACCACTTCATAGCCACGTGGTCGTGTAGGTGTATATGGAACTCAAAAACATCCACCGCGCGATGTGGACTTTCAGAGTTTCGTACATGTTCTTGCTGCGGCTGCGTGTCAAGCCCACTGTGCACTTGCAGGCGGAATCAAACTCACGGGCGAGGACGCTAGACCAGACGATAGATGCGGAAGGATTCGCCGACTACACGGGCATCCTGTTGGCGCGCGAAGCGTTCCGCCGCCTAGCGGACGATCGGCGCACTAGGACTGTGCCTGACGTGGGGCTCACCGCTGACCAGGTCTTCTTCGTGGCGCACTGCATAAAGTACTGCAACGCGAACAAAGTGAACAGAACTCGGGAATTAGGCGGAGCGTACTGGCACGACCGCTCCCGCTGCATAGTGCCTCTGCAAAATATGCCCGAATTCGCTCAAGCGTTCTCCTGCCGGCGTGGGGACTATATGAATCCCGACAATAGGTGCGACTTCTGGTAGAGCGGCGCGGGCAGCGACAACAGTTTTTCATGGACTATTCGCAGTTGCAAGCTCCATATTTTTGCATGTCAAATTTTGTTGATGTGGAATGTGTTAGCCACTGCTATCGATACTAAACCCTGTCACTCACTTCTGCCCTCGGCTTTTCATTACAAAATTATTTAGACAGTCTATGGATTGTTCATAGACTTCTGTCTATAAAGTCTATAGACTCTATATAGACAAATCCTAGAGAAAAGTCTATAGCCAATACAAATGCTATGAACAGCCTATAGACAATCTATAGATTTGGGGCCATACACTTTTAGTACACTTTTGTTTTGCAGTCTATAGACTAAGGATAGACAAAAAAATATCTCTAGGAAGGCAGTAATGTCTATAAGCAGTCTATAGACTGTCTATAGACCATTTTTATAAGGGTTCGCTTCCTACACTCAGTAAGCTTCGAAGGTTTTATTTTAGTCGCCGCATGGGTCAAGTTCTCAAACACGTGCGTGCTACATTCTGTCCATATGCTAACTGTAACATATTTTGGCCTCTTATTTATCGATAGGAAAACCGTTATTTAGAAGTATCTCTGAAAACACATCAGTGAAGCGAAGTTTTTGCTAAGGTCGCTTCCCTCAAGGGGGCAGCAACGCCAGCCGGTTCACTCAAGACGTTATTTACCCGCTTTGAAAGCGCCCGAGAAGCATTTCTATGCGTTTTACGGCATCACCAGCGCGTCCCACTGTATAGCAGTGAAGGTGTAACATTGTGCGAGGCATGGCCTTCGTGCTTGGGGTGGCGTTCGCGGCTTTGCGGGGGACATCGACTCTTGACCCTTGACCTTTGGCCTTTGAGAATAAATGACCTTGGTCGAATTTTACTGCCTGTGAACCTGGGCGTGCTCGGGCGGGAGACAACCCTGACCCAGTCTCAAAATTGGATTGGCCTACCTCCAAATATTAGGTTGGCCCACTCCCCAAATTTTGGTGAGCCACTCCCGAAGATTTGAAAATCGTATTGACCAAAGAACCGACCTAGGAAACCCACAAAATGGGCTTGGCCCACCCACGGAATATGGGTGATCCACACCCGAAAATTTGAATATTGAGTTGACGCACGTTTGGAACCCACCTGGCACACCCCCTAAATGGGTTTGGTCCAACCTGTGTTCTTCAGTACTCTGTACTTTTTTTAGTTTTCTAATTGCCGATTCCACATTTTCACAGACTCTTCCGACGATCTGGCTATCATGGCTAAATGCAGACGCGTAAGCATACAGCACCTTCAGTATGTACAGGGTTGCTCAAAAGTTCCCAGGCCAAAGGGTCTACTTTTGAGCAATGCGCAGCTGCAGTTTGGACACTCCCCGCAGCTCAATATATCTGTACGGTATAAGGAAACATCATTCTCACTTTGATATCGTTGGTAGATTTACAGAGCTCTTAAGTGCCCGACATTAATAAGCAGACCCCATGGCCTGGGAACTTTTGGTCAAACCTGTACCTCTTAAGCTTAATTACGGTAACTGCCACCACTGTTCATACTGCAATATTGCTCCATATTTCCACCTATATCCTGACTGATGCGAAATCGCACACCTAGTTCTCGTCGGTCCGCTAATCCACGACAGCATAGTACGTGCTCACCCTTTAGCACATTATACGCCTCATCTGTCCTACTAGCCTCACTGATGCCTATGACATTATTTAATTATTTATTTATTTATTTGAACCTCAAGGGTCCCTAGTGGGACATTACATGAGGGATAATACCCTCCAGTTTCTCGAACAGTACTGCCACACCAGCCTTACTGGATGTATGTCTTGTTACGACTCGCCCTGCATAATTAAATTGTTTTTACTTTTTTGCCTTGTACTTTGCGTTGTATTTAGCACATTGTTCCTATCGTACTTAATTTGTTATTTTCCCCCCCTTACTCAATGCCATTCTGGGCCCTGTAATGTATTTAGAATAAATAAATAAATAAGTTTCTAGCGTTAAACATTGCCGGGTTCATTTTCCATTTGTGGCCTGCCCGCAGCCAGAGATTCTTAACACCCTCCAATGCAACGCAGGTCTGACCGCCGCCTTGGTCAAGTTGCTCCATATTCGCTGGGGCTGTTGGTCTATTCTTATAGGAGTTTGCTTGCCAAGTATTACACCACGGTGGCCAAATCATTTTCTGGTGGAGAGTGCGTTGTCGGCTATGGATACCCAGATCGCACAGCATCTCAGGCCTGTTGATTCAATTCTATGGACACGAGTATTTTTTTTTTCCGGTGGAGAATCGCGCAGCACCCGGATTCGAACCGCGGTCCTCTTGCACGCGAGGTGGTTGCCCTATCTCTACACCATCGCTGCTTTTTTTTTTAATGCTGTTCAATGCATTCCGGCATTAAAAATTTCTGGCCTTGATCGGTATTCTTTCCACCACCGGTTGAAACAGAGTACCTTCATCCACCGACGCCTTAGACTTGCAGGCTCTCGTGCTAATGCTGAGTACAAAACGTGTACTGTGCTTCGAAACCATAGCTGCGCCGTAATGTCCTCCTTTGTGATCAAATTAAATTCGTTTTTATCGCGTTTTGTAGCGATAGTTATATTACGGTAGCATTTACAGCCTTCAGCGTGGTGGTGGCACGTGACCACGGCGGCCACCGCCACGTGGTCACGTGGTTGGTCGCGTGACAAGCCACGTGGTGCGGAGCAACAGCTGCTGCTGCCGGCGGCGCGGCGCGCCGGCGAAACCGAGCTGCAACAGCTGTGCGCATGCGCCGTGTCAAGTGGGACGAAGATGAAGAAGGAACGCCCAGCGAAACGGAGCGGCGAAAGACTGACTTTGCAATTCAACTGAGCAAGTTCCACTCGGCCAGCTGTAGCTATCGCGTCACACCAGGTTTAACCAGAGCTAAACCACCACCAATTTTTTTACTCCATGAAATTTTCCGCAAGTGAACGTTAGGCTCTTATGGAAACTATGAAAGCTTTCTTCAAGGCCTGCGTCGAGACAAGTTGTGTTGTTACGACTGTCTGCACAACAATAGCGCAGACAAATACGAAGTGTCCATTTCTCAGCATTCTTCTTGGGTCTTTCCCCTCAGAAATTAATTAGCGCAGGCCTTCTATTCTTTTCTTAGTAATTTTGAAGCTTGATGAATGTCACTTAATGAATGAGACCCGGGAGCCATTTACAATTTATGGGTCGCGTTACCCACCTGATCATAATGATCGGTCATAAATTATAATGCGATTCGGATCTGTTGCCCTATAGGTTAATAAACTACCACGAAAAGTAGGCTGGCTGCTTACGCCTTGGAAACGAACACCTCGATGTGAGCTAGGCTGACACACATTGCACATCGCACGTATAGTGTCGATGAAAGCAGGGGACAGGCTGTCCTTGTCCTTTCTGGATATAATTTTCAGGCGGTATAAAATTTCATCGTTGGTTACAGGCGCGAGACACACGCAAAGCAAGGAAGATAGACGGAACTGAGCGCAGGAACAGTTACCAACTAACTCAACAGGACGTTCTTTTTAAGGTAGAAAATTTGTCAACCACGTCTAATAAGGAGGCGGAAATTTAAGTCCTTCGAGGAGAATATAATTGTATACTGAGAAGTGAGACAATTATTTCAAAATTTTGTATTCTGTACAAGCAATTCCGATGGCTTTACAATTAGGAGCAGCAGATATCTAGCTAACTCTTTTGTATGAATATTTTATTCACTCTGTGCAGTGAGTTTGTGCTACAAGGAAAACATCAAAGAGTTGTCTGCTCAGATTTTTGAGCTATTTGTTAAAGCAGCATTATGTATGACCGATTAATATTATAGCTTAATCCTTGATGGATCGATGATATTACGAAATGCTGCTGTGAGCCCGGTTCAGCGCATGTGAAAAGAATTCCAGGGGTGCACTTAAGTCTGCTTAGATGCAGTAATGCGAAAGCATTTCTCTTACTGCGCGTCCATCCTCCCTCATACGCGTCCGCCATCTCGCCTACTCACGCCATCTGCTGTACCAGCGCCGTACATTGCGAGGAAGGGTTTCTGTGGGTGACGCACGATAGCGCTAAGACTGCACTGACACGCTCTGTCCACAACTTCCGTCCACAGCTTCCGGTGACGCCACACATGAGCCAAGAAATGCTTTCGCATTAGAAGTGGCTGCACCGTCGTAACGAGAGACCAAATGCAGAAGAGCATGCGGGTGCAAGTTGCGAAATTCCCTCAATATCTGTAGCGACGGACCTTCAGTGTCTGAAGAGTGAAGTTTCAAGAATTTTCCATGAGCGCGCCTTCCTATATTTCCTTGGTTTAACAATGTCGCTCCTCCGTACCATGGGGCGAGCTGTTTTCGCGCAGTTGTCGGGGACGCTCGTGGTCCGGATACCAATGTGGGGCTTGACCCAGCTCTCAATTTGACAATTACAAGTGTTCACTTTTATTGCACCCTTCAATTTCTCGACAAACGCTCCACAACAGTTCGCAGAGCCGTCATTCACCAACTTCCTATCGTGGAGGCCAGATGGCTGGTCTTGCTCCTCGGTTCCCGATCAACAGTCGACATAGCCACCAGAAGGCTGCATCCAGCTGTTAGCAGAAAAATATGGATGTTACGACCACTTGCAACCTTTTTACAGCGAAAGTCGTTATAGCTTTGGTTTAGCTATACAGTATAGTCCTGCGATGTGCCGTGCAATATATACACCGTCCGCAGTAAGACCGGTGGTGCTACGATGGAATTGGTAAGGTGAGGGTAATATCTAATCCGATTAAGTGTCAAGTCACCATATCGCAGCTTCGTAGCGACTCCTACGATCGGACACGTACCAAGTGATAGCGAGTGCTCCACAAGCATTTCCTGGCTGCTCTGTCAAACGCTTGGATTCGGCTGGCTGCTCTTCTGCGCTTCTCAAACATGTATAGGATGTAGAAGCGCAACACAGCGACCAAGTCATCCACGGCCATCTTGATCAAGGCGACAATCACCACCATCTGGACGCCGAGCGCGCACACCCACACGCAGACCACGCGGGAGTCGTGACGCCAGAAGTTCTGCACGTAAGGTCCGCTCGTCAGGCTCATCTGGAAAAAAAATAGCGGTTGTTTAGCTTTGGTTAAACCTGGAGCATAGCCTCCTATATTTTATAGGAGGCTATGCCTGGAGCGACGCGATAGCTACAGCTGGCCGAGTGGAACTTGGTCACGTGACGAACCATGTGATCAGCCACGGCGCCGCGCCGCCGGCAGCTGCTCCGCACCACGTGACCAACCACGTGACAGCATGGCGGCGCTGCGACGCTGAAGACTCGAAATGGTACCGTAATGTAGCCATCGTTGCAAAAGACCAGATGGCGTGCAAGTGGCATTAGTAATTAGTCATTATTTTGTAATTAGGCATTAATTCGTAATTACTTGAAAAAGTAAAAACTATAGAAATAGAAAGTAAAAAGTGTTTAAAATAAATAACTCAATAAAAATTAAAAACCATTCAACAAAAATACAAATTTAAAAAGAACAGAAAAATGTGAGGTCTACAGACGCCGTGGAAAAAAGCCCGCGTTCTAGAAAGTTCTATGCTTTCGCATTCCTGCACGTAAGCAGACATAAGTGCACTCAGAATGCTTTTTTTCCTGTTGCTCCGTTGCTACGACATGAGAGCGTTATAGCGCCGAAAATCCTCTCACTAGAAAAATTTGTTTTTACTATAAGATAATGGCCAAAAATTATATAAGAATCTAGCTTGACGACACAGAATTTTCTGTTGCGTTTTCTGACTAGGTAGAGTTTTCTGAACAAAAAACCATTACTTCAGCTGTCGTAGGATCGTTGGCGAATATATGACCGCCATCCGAAGACTTCCATACTTAGCGCACCAAGATATTCACGAACTGAATGCTTAGCCAGCCATAGCGAATAGGACTTGAGCCGGCAAGCGTGGTCTGCATACCTGAATCCACTCGCCACGGCCGTCGGTCAGCGTCTCGTAGACGTGTGCGCAATCCCGGAGGATGTCTTCTGTGGAGCGGCCCGATGGGTTCCGGTACCACGCCAGACGCGCGCACACCTTTGAACCGTGCAGGTCTGGCAGCGTGCGGGGCAGGCATACGTGGCATTTGCTGCTGTACCCCACCAGGACATCCAGCGCCGCCGCCGTAACGTAGCGATCCCAGATCATCTGGACAGGAAAGCCAGTCCGGAGTGCGCTTCTACCATACTTCAAAAAATGCGAGCGAATATAATGCGCGGAAACTCCAGTAACCTCAAACTAAAAACCCGGCCGCAGCCTTACTGTTAAGAACTGCGAAACCTCATTCACGGATTTCCTCTACAAAATAACTTGGTATAATATATATTAATGAAGTCTACCGGTTCAACCTCAACTAGAATCAACCGGCAACGCACGGCGAAATCGACTTTACCTAGCGCATGTCACCCGCCGCGGAGGCTCAGTGGTTAGGGCGCTCGGCTACTGGTCCGGAGCACCCGGGTTCGAACCCGACCGCGGCGGCTGCGCTTTTATGGAGGAAAAACGCTAAGGTGGCCATGCGCTGTGCGATGTCAGTGCACGTTAAAGATCCCCAGGTGGTCGAAATTATTCCGGAGCCCTCCACTACGTCACCTCTTTCTTCCTTTCTTCTTTCACTCCCTCCTTTATCCCTTCCCTTACGGCGCGGTTCAGGTGTCCAACGATATATGAGACAGATACTGCGTTCAAGTGAAGCTTCCGGTTCAAAAGTTACTCTTTCTACAACTATATGCCGTCCTCGACACACAAGTCTACAGCATTCGAACTGAGTACTGTGCTGTGCCTTTATGACAGTCTCCGCTGCTTGGCGGGCCCGACATAGCTTTTGTATACACGAGAAGTTAAAAATGATCCATGGACACATTTCTTATTGTGTAAATAGTTTGTACATATTACTTCTCCCCCTATCCTCTCTTCCTGTCCCCTCACCTCTTTCATTTCATTTCTCCATTCTCCATGCTATCCTTTATTTCCGCTGCCCCAGCTCAGGTGCTTCAGTATCGATGGCAGATGCCGGGGATAGCAAAAACTTTTTCCTTGCTTTTTATTATTATTTTAATAAAAAACTACTTACTACTACTACATGCCCGTTCATGGTAAAGTCTTGTTGCCTGCTAAAGGCCCTCGTAAATGACGCCAGTGTACTCACCTGTGCATCAGTGGAGCGCTCTAGATGGGTGTGCGGACGACTGTACATAAATTCCGAGTCTGCCTACTTCAAACACATGCAAACACTGGAAACACTTGTCCATACCCTCGCTTATTGCTGGGAAATAGGCAGTGACGTGCTTTTTTTTTTGCGCAACTTCAGTGGGCTTCGTCGCCATTAGCACTCTCTGTGACACAGCCTTGACCCAGCAGCACCTATGAAAATGATTCCAGGTAATGGCGAAATAAGATCTGTGGGAACGATGCTTCGTGCAGCGTTTCACATCCTGCCGTGTTTTTTTTTATTTTCCAAGTAAATTCCTTTTAGTTTTTCTACTTGATTTTCATTTCTGAAGGTAAATATGATGAGTATAGCCATGCAATAAAGGTATATGGAAGAAGCATAACAGAGGCTCCTTTGCGGTGGTGTCCATGCGCGCTACCATATCAGGCAAATGCCTTCTATGAGAGCGCTGATGCCTGATAAATCGCATCTCCTTCAGCTGTGCACCAGTATTGTCACTTAATTTTTTTGCCGTCGAGTCAGGGCAAATTGCCATTATTTTAATTGATTTTCGTTCTACCTCGAGATCTAGAAGAGTGTAACAAAGCCACAAAATGGTTTGAACGGTAGGCAGCATGTTTTGTCTCGAAACATTCGCGGATGAGAAAACATCAGGTTCGTCTGCGGTCTGGGCCCTGGAAAACCTAAGTAACGTAAATGTGACTTTGTAAACAGGGTTGAGTTCACGTACATGGTTTGCACAAAACAGGGAAAAAAAGAAGTTCAATCGTCCTTTAATACTTTGTTTTTGGGGAAAGGAAATGGCCCAGTATCTGTCCCGCATATCGTTGGACACCAGAACCGCGCCGTAAGGGAAGGGATAAAGGAGGGAGTGAAAGAAAGAAAGAAAGAAAGAAAGAAAGAAAGAAAGAAAGAAAGAAAGAAAGAAAGAAAGAAAGAAAGAAAGAAAGAAAGAAAGAAAGAAAGAAAGAAAGAAAGAAAGAAAGAAAGAAAGAAAGAAAGAAAGAAAGAAAGAAAGAGGTGCCGTAGTGGAGGGCTCCAGAATAATGTCCTTAAAAACGAAACAAATCCAGCCAACTGCTTTCTGATCATCTTTGCACTTTTGCTTTGTGGTGTTTCGCGAATGCCAAAGAAGGCGCGAGGGACACAATAACAAGGAATTAAATATTATATTTGCCGCCCATTATTTTTGCCTTGGCTTTTTTCATTACAGAAGGATAGCATTGCTCATGTGTTTAATGGGCAGTAGTTCGTCCTTCCACTGTTTCTTCCTTTTATCACTGTGAGAACACTGAGCAGATACGAAGAACGTCCAACTCATCAACAAAACACAATCTTTTGTTCTTGGCGCGTCAGGATATTACAGTATTAAGCCTGGGCGTTTCCTTTCTAGCTGCCAAGCCCAGATCAGATGGCGCAGAGAATGCTCCAGTATAGTCTATGAATTCACGCCACAGATAAAGTTTTACATTAACTACAAATATATATTTGTAAGCTGCTTGTAGCCTGAAGTTTTTGGTAGATGCAGCTAAGCTTGGTTAGTGGCTCGGCTGCTGACCCGAAGGACGCGGGTTCGATCCCATTCGTGGTGGTCGAGTTTCGATGGAGACAGAATTCTAGAGGCCCGTGTAATGTGCAATGTCACTGTGCGTTAAAGAATCCCAGGTGGTCGAAATTTCCGGAACCCTTCGCTACGGCGTTCCTCATAGCTTCAGTCACTCTGGGACATTAAACCCGCATAATTCACAAACCGAACTATAAATTCATTATATGCCTTCCAAATTCCGTCGATACTCTGATGCAACCAAGCTCTTCAGGGAAGCTCCGCCCAGATTTAGGACCGCCGCACAGAATTCCTCCACGACAAAAAAGTATTACGTTGTTGAAACGTTCCTTATTGCCTGAACAAGAAGCTTATCACAATAAAGTTATACGCTCTATAATTTTGATACCTTACTTTTTTAGCAGTGAGACATTTTATATATATATATATATATATATATATATATATATATATATATATATATATATATATATATATATATATAATTGGTTTTTGGGGAAAGGAAATGGCACAGTATCTGTCTCATATATCGTTGGACACCTGAACCGCGCCGTAAGGGTAGGGATAAAGGAGGGCGTGAAAGAAGAAAGGAAGAAAGAGGTGCCGTAGTGGAGGGCTCCGGAATAATTTCAACCACCTGGGGATCTTTAACGTGCACTGACGTCGCACTGCACACGGGCGCCTTAGCGTTTTGCCTCCATAAAAACGCAGCCGCCGCGGTCGGGTTCCAACCCGGGCCCTCCGGATCAGTAGCCGAGCGCCCTAACCACTAAGCCACCGCGGCGGGTAATTAAAAAGCTAATTTCGTTACTGCCGCGTTTGGCCGGCGGAGTGATACAGGACGCCGCTAGTTCCATGTAACCAACTGCTGTTTTTTTTTTCTGAGTTGTATCCTACTGCAGTAGCTCTAAGCAGGAAAGTGCCGTTCTTACCGCCACGCCCGATGCTATCAGGGCAGCATGACGCCTGTTCGATATGACCAGCAGCACCCTGAAGAGCAGCTTAATGTGGAGAAAGACGCCGTAGGGCGCGCCGAGGTCCACCAGCCGCATGTACAACGTCGTGAGGTACGCAACGGCGTCGGAGGTGGAGTCGTCCAGTGCGGTCAACGCGGCCATAACCGGGACATTCAGGTGAGTCAACGGAGCCAGTGGGCCCCGTGGGTTGGGCATCGAGAGCACGCACATGAGCCCCATGAGCGGCAGGAGCTGCGAGCGCCAGATGTGGTGCGGAAGCTGGGAAGAGTCTCTTCGGCGATCTAAGCTCCCCACACGGGATCAAAAATTGGCAGTGGTTTAACTCGGCTAACCCTCGAATTCAGCGAAAAGCAAGCACGCTTGCTAAGAGTCTGAGGCTCGTCCATGGCAGCTCCGCTACACGCTCGCGACAGCCGTTCTATATATAGCCACACGACCACGTGGCTATGACGTGGTATCCATGGTCTTACGACACCCTCATCGGATGTCATCACGTGGCTTCACATCACCCCATCGGATGACCTTAAGGTCAAGGGTCAACCCCCTGTCAAAGGTCAGAGGTCAACTAAACGCCATGGCTCAAGGCCAGGGCTTAATAGTTCGACACTATAACTGTACCACATATGGTCATACACGGCTAACGTCGTTGAACTGAAGGTCGTTCAAGATCATTCTCCGGCCTACGCGACGACTGCTTTACCTAGCGTCAAAAGTCTACCGGTGTCGAGAATAGGAGTGCATGGTAAGGGTGGCACCTGTATGATGTGCGGTGTGTTTCGGAACTTGGAGGGGACGGGGGCAGTTACTTTTGACTCCGACAGTACCTGCAACGTGCAGACAGAACTTGCGCCGTCAGTAAAAGAAACGGACAGATCACAGCCGGGAGCCGTGCTGTCCCCCTTGATAAAAGTGGCTCCGTGTTGGTCTCTTTCCATGCGAGACACGAATGCAAAAAGTCTTCGCAATCTCTTCGAATCTTCTACGTCACACTATACGCCAATCGGGAAAAATAGATCCAAGTAAACTTCTGATTTCATCCTTTGTACATGCAAACTCGATCATTGCTCCTGAAGTGTAAGCAATAAGAAAATTATTGTGGCGACAGCTACATTACGGTAGCATTTCGAGCCTTCAACGTGGCGGCGCCGCCACGCTGTCACGTGGTTGGTCAGGTGGTGCGGAGCAGCTGCCGGCGGCGCGGCGCCGTGGCTGATCACGTGGTTCGTCACGTGGTTGGCCACGTGACCAAGTTCCACTCGGCCAGCTGTAGTTATCGCGTCACTCCAGGTTTAACCAGAGCTAAACCATCGCCATTTTTATTGGCACCAAGCACAACGTATTTCTAGGCCTAACCATGTAGTCACAAAAAAAAGCAAGCTGTTTTATACCTACAAATACTTCGTAACCGTAATTTCTCTTCAGGAACGAGCTAGCTTCATTGGTGACGAAAACGACAATCATGGATATGCAGTCGTTTTTCTCGCCGCACCTCGTCGCTCTTCAGTTTTGATACTTGAAAAGCCGACCTTCTTCCAAAGCTTCCTATATGTTGTGAAAGCAACCATGGTTTTAAGAAACGTGCGCGAGGCAAAAGACACGTGTGAAAACGAACTAGGCAACATGAGGGGGTTTGCATGTTGCATGTGCCGAATAGGAATTAAAGGCAATCTTGGGGAGCAGGAAAGGTAAACATGGTATGGAATCGCTCCTAAACTGCGGTTTTCGTATTAACAAAACAACTTGAGGGACGCTTAACGCACGGTAGTATTTGGATGAAATACTATTAGAGGACCACAGTGTTGCTACTTTGGTGTTTCTAGGTCAATTTTTATGCGGCATTTCGCGGTTGCACCTGAGACACACACCAGCATTCAACTGGTCCACTTCTATCCTATAGCTTAATTAGCAGGAAAGAATATATTCGTTGAGCGCTGATGCACACATACACTGTGTTTTCTGGGCACACCGTATCCCGCAATCCGGCGCATGCTCACTTTCCTCTGGGCTGGTTGTAAAAACGTCACAAGGTCACATGGTCACAAGGTCATCTGCCACGATGGGAAGGTTGTGATGATGTCACAAGGTCACGCGACCTCTCTCGATCAGTTAGCGAATTTGGTGACACACGCCGTCATTTTTGCAAATGCTGGCTATAATGCTACCACATCAAGAGGGAATATCCATGCCGCCGAAATATTTCCGCTATCATCCGCCACGATGCACTGCCGTTACATTCCATTTGTGTGGCGCTTTTCGCGTGCCCGTATAGTTGTGAGGAGGGGGGGGGGGGGGATCGGAGAAAGGCGGAGCAAATGACGCGCTCGGGAGCGTCCCACGCTGTGTATCAGCTTACCACGAAAGCCATGCCGAATGCGATGTTGGCATCTGTAAAGACTTCCCAAAGCCAAGCAGAAATGCTTCGCCTTTTATGCTCGTTTCGGCCGCTTTCGGCGGTGGGAGGTCTTTGCTCTTGAGGGGCCACACCACGGGGATGCTCCGCCTCCAGTAACGGCACCTCCTGCCTGGTGTCAGCACCATCGGGTCCATGGTTGTCGGATTCCGGAAGCGACACTGCCCTCGAGACAAGGCAGGGGTCCACACCAAAGCCTTTCCTGTTTACATCGGAGGCTTCAATGTCCTCAGCTGGACCCTGTACCACCCCGGGTCCGGCAGCCTCCATGGACCCTCCGTGACACGAAGTGGTCATGACTGGTTCGTCGACGCTTTCCTGTAGTTTGAGGACGAAGCAGAGTAGGTGTGCTGGAAGCTTAGGCGAGCAGCAGCAGCTTCATTCACTTTCTTCTTTGTCGACGGAGAAGACACGAATTACTCTTCAACCTTCTCTTGCCTTGCAGTGTTTCGGAATTACCCCAAATCAGGACACACTTACTACCCAGAACTTTAAGAGTCAGAATGTCGGAACTGAGCATAAATTTCGGACGGGTGTGTACCGCAAGCAGAAAAACAAAGCCTCATTCCCTTTTTTTTACCAATACCTAATAAATGAGAGCCGGCCGTGCTCAATTCAGTCCCTGAGGGCCAGAAATGGCTCGAAGACAGGGTCATCGTGGCAACTTCGACCAGTTGGATACTGATATAGGGACTCCTTCCATAGGATTCGTGCTCGGCTTGGTCAATAAACATTTTCAACGGAAAGATTTTTACAAAGGCCTTTACTGCGACCTCTGTACTATGAGGTTCATTTGGCTGAACGATACGGCAGTACAGGCGTAGTATGTAAAATTGAACTCGCCCATTAGGCAGACAAGCAATGAGGTTCATCACAATTTCCATGGAGTCGGCCAAAGCCAATGGTATCTAGGACTGACTACTTCACCTGCTTTGCTCCAACCACCTTCTTCTTCCCTCTCAATAAATATTTATTCCTTGCTTACCAAGCAATAATGCGGGCACAAGAAATGCTTTCTGTCCGTATTCTCGTGCGGGCGTGGATCCGGATGTGGCATTATGTAAAATGTGGCCTATGTGGATATGCATTTGATATGGGCTTCGCCAAAACGGGCCTTGATGACAACCGTAGCAATGTTAACCAATGGTTCATTCGGATAATTGAGTCTATTCAAGGGGAAGGCGAATGAATCTCAATCTGAATCTTAATCTGAATCTGAAATAGGAGACAGCACAGAGTCAGGCCTCTGCACGTGCAGGGTGCTGTCTCAGTGTTTCAGTGAATATAGATTTTTTTCTAGAGGTAAGAAAGGATGTTGTTGAGTAAAATGAACGCAAATAAGCACGAATTTTTCTATTTTATTAACTGGGCGTAGTCATTCAGTGCTGGCTGGAATGGTTGTTATCCATCCGACAACCACCATGCATCACGCAAAGCCGGACGTCACCCGCTGCTGTGTGTGTCATACGCGCCGCACACGACTGATCGGAAGCGCTACGTTGGTGATTCACAGGTAATTCGGTAAGTGCTGGAAGTAAATAAGACACGTTGGGCCTAACTATTCACCGTTACATTCTGAACTGTGGCGAGGAGGGCGCGGCTAGCAGGAAACGAAGGGGCTTCAGCCCCGTCTGGTTGAGGCCGACGCGTTCAGCGCAAACAAAGCACCGTAAAACATCACAAGAAACGCAAAGGCACGTGGAGAAAAGGGACAAGAAACAAACCACCCGTTACCGCCACGCGGTGTTATGTTGAGTCGACGCTCGAGGCAACGAGCTCGGTGGGTTCTTCATGTCCCTCCACTAGATGCACTTAGACTGCGCGATGGAAATATGCAAACAGTTCTATAGCTTTATTCACGCCTGCTCCCTAGCTCCCACCTTGCTTCCTTCCCTTACGGCGCGGTTCGGGTGTCCACCGAGGTATGTGAGACAGTTACTGCGCCAGGCCTCCGCGGTCGCTCGGTGGTTACGGCGCTCGGCTGCTGACCCGAAAGACGCGGATTCGATCCCGGCCACTACGGTCGAATTTCGATGTAGGCGAAATTCTAGAGGCCCCGTGTACTGTGCGTCGTCAGTGCAGGTTAAAAAACCCCAGCCGGTCGAAATTTCCGGAGCCCTTCACTACGGGGTCCCTCATAGCCTGAGTCGCCTTGGGACGTGCAACCACCATAATCCAAACCATAATCCAAACCATAAACCAAACCAGTTACTGTGCGATTTCCGTTCCTCAAAAACTAATTTTCATTTTATCACACGTAATAAAAAAATTATTCGAAGTTAGCCAGTGGGATTAGCTGAGGCGTTCAGCTTTGTGACGCTTGCTGACTTGTGTAGACACTTTTTGATCGCGCGCGAAATTTGGGTGGTATCTTTACCCACATTCGTTCTTGTCGAAGCTGGGAGCGTCTAGCGCCACCTGTGAGCGTGTCGCACGTCTGTGTCGCACCTGTGAGCGTGTTGTGTTCTTCCCGTGTCCACATGTTGAATAAGATGAGCATTCAGCACTGCACGCAGAGGGGAACTCTGCAGCGGGTGACAGCAACTATAGAGTCCTCCACCGCCTTCGCTATTTCGGGAATTTAAAAAAAAAATATTGGGTGCCGACAGTGCAACACCCTCCTGTATATTTTTTTAAGAAGCTTTGAAAGTCCACTTTTCGTTATACCGTTACATATATTGCCATGAATCTTTGCAGTGTTCGTTCATTCTTCAAATCTGTCGCCACGACACTTTATCGCTTTGTTTGCGACGCAAGACGCGACTAGATTTATATTGATTGATCGCAGCCAGGCAGAACTGATTCTACGTTTTTCCGGAATATTCTAGTAACTTTGCGCTCTTTATCTCGAAAGTTCGCTATCAACGGTAAATTGAGCACGGCCGACAGCGGCGGGCATTGTGTTCGACGACCGCCCAGGACGCTTGTTGCTTCGCCGCCGCCGAGTGATTCAGTCAATTGTGGGCGCAGGTCAGCCCAAATAGTTTTGTTTAGGCACCATTTTCACTGTCTTTTTGCTCTCCGGATTGCAGTCACCACCGCGTGATAATATTGTAAAACAAATAAAGGATATTTAATGCCAACAGGTAAAACGAGGAGAGGCAGCCACTCCAGAAGTAAGGCTGCCCGCAAACTGTGCTTAGTCAAATGAACACGTTCTCCCTGAAAGGAATCGCTCTAGACAATTCCATTCCATCTTCCGATCGATACTGTATACAACGCGCTTAACTCAGAAACGTTGCAACAGCGATTTCACATTTCTCCTTAAAACTTCCTGAAAATAATGGGGGAAAGAAGGCTGTGAGAGTTCAACGATGTACCCATCTCTTTTAAACATCGTTTAAGAGCCAAGTAGCATTGTCCTGGGTGCGATTAACATCTACCATTTATACCTTTTGCCGTTTGCATTCACGTGAAAAAGTTCTACGGCGCGACAGTCACAAAGCCAGTATTTTTGCGTTCCTTCCCATTACCTGCCGCTCCGGAGCCGATGACGCACTAGTGTCGCCCATGCCACTTTTTTAAACACAAACACAAAAAGAAAACTTTAAACTATGCAACTTTTTAGCTATCACTCGAAAAGTTTGCCACGTCCCGCCACGGTGGCTCAGTGGTTAGGGCGCTCGACTACTGATCCGGAGTTCCCGGGTTCGAACCCGACCGCGGCGGCTGCGTTTTTATGGAGGAAAAACGCTAAGGCGCCCGTGTGCTGTGCGATGTCAGTGCACGTTAAAGATCCCCAGGTGGTCGAAATTATTCCGGAGCCCTCCACTACGGCACCTCCCTCTTCCTTTCTTCTTTCATTCCCTCCTTTATCACTTCCCTTACGGCGCGGTTCAGGTGTCCAACGATATATGAGAGATACTGCGCCATTTCCTTTCCCCCAAAACCAATTATTATTATTATTATTATCACGTACAAAATTCGGTGGGAAACGCCGCGCGTATGGACGAAGCAGTAAGGTGTCGGCTTTGTTTTAATAATAATATAATAATTGGTTTTGGGGGGAAAGGAAATGGCGCAGTATCTGTCTCATATATAGTTGGACACCTGAACCGCGCCGTAAGGGAAGGGATGAAGGAGGGAGTGAAAGAAGAAAGAGAAATAGGTGCCGTAGTGGAGGGCTCCGGCATAATTTCGACCACCTGGGGATCTTTAACGTGGGCTGACATCGCACAGCACACGGGCGCCTTAGCGTTTTTCCTCCATAAAAACGCAGCCGCCGCGGTCGGGTTTTGTTTTCGCGAAAACTGATTTTTAAAGCGCGAGTGGAGAATTTAAGCTTACAAATTTCCGCCTGTGGCTTTGGATACCACGACAAGCTACACACCGCCAGCGCGAATAGTAAAAACATACCCGTGAAACGGGCATTTGTTTCTCGTTTGACGCCGAGACGGGTGAAAATCATTCCGGCTGCAAGCAACCGTGTGCGTGAATGAGGCGTCGGTGTCGCCGTCGTGTTCTCTCGTGGATTACGTTTCCAACGAAATCCAACTTAATCGTCCGCTCATGGTAAGTCTACACGATGACGTTTTATTGACTTGGTCTCCTGAACCACTGCAAGCAGAGCTGTGGGTGTAGAACAGATTATTTGCGCAGCGGCAAACTTCCTATCCTCGTTTGAAAGCGATGTTACAAGCAGGGGAAGCTACCGGGCTCTTGACTAATGACGATACTTACGCCGTTTTTATGTCTGTATCGCTACGTTGTCCCGTGATGGTAAGCCGCTCCTCGCCAGCTGTGCCGTTTTTTTCGGGCTGCAAGCTGGATGCGCTACCAGAAGAATCGCTCAGCCCGTGAATGACGCCCGAAATGAAATTATGCGTTAGCGCGATGCGAGTTCAATTTGCTTGGCTCCTCCGGAAACACACACTCGCATTCTGAGGTGGATTGTTTATTTTTTAAGGCGAAAGCATTTCTAGACTCATGAGTGGCGTGTACAGGACCTGTCGTCAGAGCGTGTCCTCATGAACTGTCCTTTATAGGAGTAATTAACAAAGAAGCTGAATAAATAATGCATTTATCGGTAATGAATAATTCAGCAAAACACTTAAGTAAAGATGATTAAATAATGGAACGAAGTAAGTAATTAGCCAATAACTTCGTGAATTAATCGGTAACGGCACCCCTTTCTTCCTTTCTTCTTTCACTCCCTCCCTTATCCCTTCCTTTACGGCGCGGTTCAGGTGTCCAACGATATATGAGACAGATACTGCGCCATTTCCTTTCCCCAAAAACCAATTAAAAAATATTAATTGGTGCATTGATTACTGAAGTAATTAAATAACCACTGTTCAATTACAATCATTTAAGTTAATGAGATGATTAATAATTCTGTAATAAAGCAACGTAATCCGTTCACTTCGCGAATTACTTCACACATTAATCGGTAATTTAATCAAATTGATAAATTAATTACTGAATTAGCACTTTGGTGTGCGTACTAGGCGCTCTAGCAACGGGTCCCATGTCTTCGGATGTGGTAGAACTGAAGTTAGAGCGAAAACGCGACTTAGAAACGGCAGGGGCATAAAGAAACGAATACGCAGCAACACGATCGGCAGCAGTAAGAGAAATGATTTCGCATTGCTGCACCTGAGCAGACTTAAGTTCACCCCTGGAATTTTTTAATCTTTGTGTTATGTCTTTGCGGATCGTGAAGTGCTGTTGAGAAACGCGCACCGCTTGTTGCGTGTACAGTCTGCGTAACCCTTGTAATTATATAATTAGCGGTAATAAATAATTCAGCAAAACAATTAAATAAAGAGGAATAAATAGCAGGACTAAGTAACTAATTAGCCAATTATTTCATAAATTAATCGGTGATTTATTTAACTGGTGAATTAATTGATTACTGAAGTGCCTGGTTTCCGGAGGCAACACTTGCCCGGAAGCAGTGCCAAATAGACCCGCAAACAAAGTAGACACGAGCACTTCTCCCAGAAATCAGGGGCTGCTCTGTGATCTCAGTTTTTGTTACCAGGTACGCACTGCTCGAGCGCTCTACACAAGGGTGGCGCGGGCTGTACACGCTCGCTTGGCGCTAGTCAAGGGGCGGATTATGCCTGCGGATTATACGATGCGCCAAAGGGCTGGCCTAATCCGCCTACACAGGACGTGCAGTGCGACTGCGGGTTAAGCATAACAAGACAGAGGAGAGAGTACACCGCATGAATTCCTGATGAAAGAGCGTGTATTGGGGAAAGTATATATACGCGGCCCCCCAATGTGTGGGCCCTAGATGCCCAGCGTGGTGGCGATTGTGTGGCCCGCCACGGGGACCTGCGGTGCCTGCGCAGCCGCCGCAGACTCGATGGCCTCCTTGCGCGTGACGCTGCGGAAGATCTGCTCCAGGGACGTGTCCGAGATGAAGAAGTCGAGGAGCTTGAAGCGCTTTTTGATCTTCGCCATCTTGGTGAACATCTCGCTCCACGGCATCCGCACGCGGGACATGCGGAACTCCAGCACACCCTGAGAGGACAGCAAGACAATGAAGGAATTTTAGAGGCTGAGGAGATGGCCTCTGGTGATTGAAGTTGCTTTATAACAGTGTTATAAGGCACAATGTCAAAAGTAGATGCATGAACGATAGCGGATATTTACTATGGTGTGTCATCCCAGATATCAATGCATTATTAAACATACCCAGCAATCCTGGAAAATGAAAACTGGTCTTTGCGAAAGGAAATGGCGCAGTATCTGTCTCATATCTTGGCAGACACCTGAACCGCGCCGTATGGGAAGGGATAAAGGAGGGAGTGAGAGAAGAAAGAAAGAAAGAAAGAGGTGCCGTAGTGGAGGGCTCCGGAATAATTTCGACCACCTGGGGATCTTTAACGTTCACTGACATCGCACAGCACACGGGCGCCTTCTGCGTTTCACCTCCATACAAAAGCATTTTTGAGCGGAGAACCATTTATGAACGAAATTTCACTTATAATGAAGATTTCAATATAACATTCAATATATCTACAGATAACCCTTCGGCCGTCTTGAATTTTTTTCTTTTAACGTTTTTGCAATCGCCAAAAGCGTTCCCTGTTAGTTTTCTATGAGAGACTTAACTGTTCAATGAGGCCGATGATTACTTTTTAAAAGAAATATTTTGCTACACATCAGAAGAATGGACCGTTATCTTCAATATTACCGTAAAAGTGTCTTACAATTTTGAAATTTTCAACAATTTTTTTACGAAATTGCTGGACTTGCCCGTCTGTCATTTGGCAGCGTTCAAGAAGGCGAGCGAAAAATTTGCTTCAGCCTTGGGGGCAAACTCTATTAGCCCGCTGGCGCATGCAGCTTTGCGCGTTACTTTTTATTAGGACTGTCATTCTATCATGTCATCAACATCCTCAACTAAAAAGGCGAACCCATAAAACCCTTCATATGTTAGGAAACATCAGCTGAGTATCACCGGTTGTTGGGTGCTTCATAGTCACCAGGACTGCGATCTCTTGAAACATGCTACGGCGATGTTGAGAACGTGCATCCTGCTCTGACGTGCCGTGCACATTTACCATGGGGCGTCATCCCGGACACCACTGCAGTATTAAATTCGTCTGTCATGTGACAGCATTGTTATAGGCCTGCGCGATATTTGTTCCAACATTTGGGGCAAACCTGACCACACCTACTCGCCTCCCTCTGCATGCAGCCTTGCGAGTTGCTTTTTTTAAGACTGCCATTTTATCATGGCATCGTCACATGTTAGAGAAAGTCCGTCATAGTCACCAGGACTGCGACTGCGAAAACTGTCTATGGTGAAGCTCGGAATGAGCGTCTCTTGATGCCTCATAGTGCAGAGCTTGTGTAAACAATTTGATTTCTAGATCGCTTGCGGCAATAAAGGATTTCTTTTGTGTTTCGGCCATCTTCTAGGTTTCCTTCTTCTAATATATGCGTATTTGAGGTGCCCGTCAGCCTGTCACCAACTCGGCCATTTCTTTACAATATGCAAACATCACGGTACTCTCAAAACTGCTTCAGTGCAATGGAGTGAGTGCTACGAGAACTTCTGCACAGTAGAGTAAACGACTGTCAAGCACATTACGCACAGAGACAGTTCCGCAGCAGTGGCCGAGTGGTTGAGCATCCACCTCGCATGCGGAATGTGCGGGGTTCGATCCGCAGTGCCGCTGGGTACCCACCGGTGATACAACGGGTACAAGCTTTCCCCTGCCTTGTGCTCGGCTTATTCAGGGTGAATTGCTTGAAAAATGGGCATTTTACCCCACCTTGAGTAGTCGAAAAATGCCTTGGGCCATGGCGCTATTTGCAACAGATGTCCTTGCGCCATAAAAATCCACCACCACCAGTGTAGGCACAGAGACATGCCGACTGAAATATGTGAATGTTTGTAGACGAATGTGCAAATTTCATTACATGAGCATATCCATATGGCACACATAAATTAGGCTAAGCGGCAAAGACACAGCGCCTGTAAACGTTGACAGGTGTTTTCTGTCTGTATTCTATACCTGAGACCACTATCGAAGACTAATAGCGACACCATCATAGAGTCGCACACGCACCTCGTAGGTGTACACGAGCTCGGCCTGGCTGAAGTTCTTGACGACTTCGCGAGCCACGTCACGCTGGTAGACAACGTCCTGCTTCCTGTCCGGGAAGGTCTTCACCGTGATGGCGTAGCCCTTGCCGAACTTCTCCTTCAGCTGCGTCAGAGTGCCGAGGCACTGCAGCCGGCCGTCGTTGAGAATGGCGATGCGGTTGCAGAGGAACTCCACGTCAGAGAGGCTGCAAAGTTAGGCGCAGCTTTTTAAACGCGCGCCTTTAAGAGATTCTCGTACCTTTGATTTCTTCAGTTAGCGTCCAAGACAAAACCATTGGAGCAAGAATTTGAATATATTTAACGTGATTCCAGGTCAGCCATTAATCATCATAATCATCATAAGCCTGACTGCGCCCACTGCAGGGCAAAGGCCTGTCTCATGTCTCTCCAATTAACCCTGTCCTTTGCCAGCTTCGCCCACCCTATGCCCGCAAACTTCCTAATCTCATCCGCCCACCTAACTTTCTGGTTGCTATATCGATTTACTATGGGGCCGCCATCTTGAATTCTTCGGACAGAAAATTTCACGCCGAAGGGAGGTCGTAGCAGACCCAAAGAAATCGAGGAACGTGATGAGTAAGAGCTAACGATCTTAAAACGAGAAAATTAAAAGATCGAGCCGCTGCGGATCTGTATAGCTTCTGTGTTCTCTTCACTTCTCTTTCAAAATATTCCTCGAGATCTTGTTTGTTCCTACGCAGAATAATGAGATATATGTTCCTTGCACTCACCAGCATTTACTAATTACATTGCAGTTCACCTGACGTCCACAGTACTGGTTGCAATTTTGTCTACCGCGTATTTTAAGCACAAATTTTTTATTCACTAACTTCCCCTCCGTCCCCCGTCGCTTAAGGTTTCTTGCTTGTGTCGAGATTTTGACTGAAGGACACCGTGGGCGAAATCACCTGCTGGAATAAAGCGAGCAAAAAAAAAAATCCACAGGGAGACCTAATCCCATTCTGTGTTGGCAACGCGATAGCATTAGCAGCTGTTGATGCCTTTACCGGAAGTGACGCCACTTCAGGTCTGGTGAGGTCACTTCCAATGGGCGCATTTTTTGGCCGACGACGCGTTTAAGGTTATCACCACGCCAACGTTGCCAGACAACCTCGCTAGACTAGCCCAGTGCCTTCAGGAACATTTTCCGGCCGTCTTCCATGCCAGCGCCTTTTTTTAATGTGCAAGTTGGCGTCTTCAGCCTATTACTGTTTCTTTCTTGAGCGCAGACATAAGAGTGGCTAACTTGGAAGGGTAAAGTTGCAGGCCAGTTGTTGAGACATAACGACCGAAAACCGCAACAGACACAGGACGGAGGCAGACGACAACAGGCAACAAGCGACATGTGTTGCCTGTTGTCGTCTGCCTCCGTCCTGTGTCTGTTGCGGTTTTCGGTCGTTAAGACTGGTATCTATTAAGACGTTCTGTCCTTAGCCAGGCTGTGCGGGCGTGCTACGCCCTCATCCGCCGAAGAACAGGGCAGTGAGGCTCACCAGTGTGAGGTGAGAACGATGGATATCTTGGAGATCCGCTGCAGCTCGCTGACGTAGTTGACGATTCGTCTGCGCGCCGTGGAGGCGACACCGGCGTAGGGTTCGTCCAGCAGCACCACGCTCGGCATGCCCAGCATAGACACGCACAGAGAAAGCTTGCGGCGGTTGCCGGCACTGCGCAGGAAAGGTATAGAGTGCACGCTGGGGGGAACGCAAGTCAAGCAAAACAAATGATCCTTGATCTACAACTGACACTCAAAATGCGTCATCGCCATCTGTATCATTGCCAGCCGTAGTGGAGGGCTCCGGAATAATTTCTACCACCGTTAAAGATTCCCAGGTGGTCGAAATTATTCCGGAGCCCTCCACTACGGCACCTCTTTCTTCCTTTCTTCTTTCACTCCCTCCTTCATCCCTTCGCTTACGGCGTGGTTCAGGCGTCCAACAATATATGAGACAGATACTGCGCCATTTCCTTTCCCCCAAGAACTATTATTATTATTATTATTATGATTATTATTATTATTATTATTATTATTATTATTATTATTATTATTATTATTATTATTATTATTATTATTAATATTATTCATCTGTACCCCATTGGCTTGCTCTCATCTTAGGACCGTTTCCTAGCACTTTTCGAGTTTATCACGTTTCATGCAAATAATGCCCTCCAAATGACAGTCAACTGACTTGGTCTTTAGTTTTTCAAAGTAGCTTACATATCTGGCGAGCCTAATGAGCGCAGAAAACAGCACTCGTGAAAAGGTTGCAGCAAACAAGGCTGCAGCTGTTTCAAGTGAAGCCCTAAATATGTCTTCGGGTGTATTTTGTTGCGTACCGGAGTGCTCCAGGTTTGCTAAGAGTGTTCGTGCCGTTCTTCAAGCCTCATTTTGTTTGTAAAGACAAAATAGGGTCATGAGCCAAATTGGTGCACATATCTTTTTTTTTTGCATGATAATAATTCACGAAGCTGTCTGGCCTTGCTCCCGCTTAACCCATATGTGCGTAGTGTGTCGCTTTTTTTTGCGCAGTAGCTCCCAAAGTTTATTGCATAAACGTGTGCGCAGGCTAGAGTGAGTAAACTGACTCTAATTCTTTCCCGCGCTAGCGTCGCCTTATAAGGTGTGCGCGTTCTGCAATGGGCGCTGTGTGCTTTCAGAAAGCGAAACCAGTCTCCTCTAGCAGTGAGCAGAATCGACGGGATCCACCTCATCGTGACTGCGCAAGAAAAGCAAACATGATTTGCGCTTTGTAACGAGTAAGCCAACATAAGTGATAAGAAATGCGACACTAAAGCCAATGTCAAATGTTTCAAGCTTTACCACACGCATTCGTAGATGTAGGACTGCTCCTAAGTCGGCGTTGGGAATAATATTTTCGTGAATAAAAAGACCATCCGTATTTTGGGGCTCCAATGCGCATTGTACGCACAACTATATTGCATTATTTTTAATTGCCATAATTTGAGGCGTACAAGGCTAATGAAGCTATGACTTCGCGGCAATGAATGTGCTTCTTAGTCCTAGCACAAAGCCCTATGGGGAACTTGCGCTGAAGTTTGCGGTGCCGATTGCAGCGCCATAACACACTGCCTAGTGAGAAGAGCAAGCAGTTTTGGGTAGTACTCTTAGTACTTTTCCGCGCCACCTTCAGGCGCTTATTGGCGTCAGCCTCCGCGCTCTGTCGAAGGCGCACGTGCCGTGCGTCAGCTATCTGGGCTACGCCGAGAGAAGCTAGGCAATGAATGCTGTCAGCCAAACGCGGGTATCTAATCGCGCAGAATGTGTTCTCGCGTTCGCAGCGGCCCAAGCGGCTGACAAAAGCAGTTTTGAGTCACCGAATGGAACAGTTCCAGTGCCACCTTGGCAGCACAGGTTCCCCATTTCTCGAAACGGATACATTCCCGGTATTTCACCTCGCAACCTTGCCCTCAATCGCAGCACTTGGTGCTTTGTGGTGGAAGGTGAACCTGCACTCTCTGCTCACGTTCCGAGCTGAGCGACCGGCCAACAGCTCAGTTGTCGCTCTCGCACTGAGTGAAGTGGCAAGGGTACCTGTACTTTCCGACTTGTTGCTCGGCTATCTCCTCGAGGCGGAAGATTTCTAGGAGCGCCGCCATGTACGCCTGCGTCATCTCGATGCCTCGCAGGCGGATGAAAAGCGTCAGGGTCTCGACACCGGTCAGCATATCAAGCAGGCCGTCCCGCTGCGGGCAGTAGCCCAGGTTCCGCTGAAACTGCGCGGCAGAGACAACGTGTATTTTTTATACTTTTATGCAGAAACGTTCTTGTATACACTACAAGGCTGGAACAGTGCTGAAAGGCACGTTCATGGGCCAATTTATTGATCCCAAGGAAGCATTACAAGGTTACCGGCCAGGTTTATAGCAGACGCTTATGAACACGCAAAGGTCCAGTTTAAGGTTGTTTTTTCATTGTATTAAACACCTGGTTCTCTATACAACATCCTCGACGGGCAAAATAAAATATACTCTAACGCAAAAATTTCCTGGAAGGTTGCGCTTCTTATTAATACGTTTATCCAGCGCAGCTGTTGACTACTTTTCTGATTTGTCATTTCGCGATTGCTCCCTTTCTCTCTGAGGTGTGCTTACACTGACGTCATGGCACAGCGTCACGTGGGTGGCTAGGCGGGCTGTGTGACATCACGGCGCGGTATCACGTGAGCAGGAGCGAGACACGAGTGGGCGGTGCCGGTAGCGGCGTTCGTTCGGATGACGTCACGGCGTAGGTCACACGATGGCATGCGCCGTTGGTCATCACGTGATCAGACTTGCTACCATGCCACCGCCGGCGCATACAGCGGGTATGGTCTAACAGCAGCTTTATAAAAGCGCGTAATCGCTGTTAACGGCGCCCTATTGAATGATCATCCAAAAATACGCTTTGGAGAGTACGAAAAAATGACCCCTGGACGGTTACAACTACGTAACGCGAGATTCAGCGATAGCTGTATAGGCATTTAGTTTTGGCAGGCGGCTTCTCCAAACAGACACCCGCAGGCTTATGCGATTCAGGTTTGCCGTGACATAAGGTGACATCAGACGACGAGACACAGACGCACAGCATTATTTAAGGCCTTAACACATCCTACGCCATGCCATGCGGGATGATAACCATACCCGGGTTGCCATTGTTGCCATGCATATGGTAACCATGGTAACGCCCCCACCGGTTACGCCGACGGCGACGCGCAAGCCAGGGACAGGCGCCTAACAGCTCTCGCTGTCAAAATTCCCGGTGTCTTTCACGAGAACCTACAGTTAGCCTTGGCATTACGCAATATACAAACGCATAAATGGTTACATCAGTGTTGCGAACTAAAGCAATTCGCTCGCAGTAGTAGTTAGGAGAAATTGGAGAAGCTCCTTGCATAATCGTTCCTCCATGGATTCAGGCTCCCGACCAAGGTCATAAGCACAAGCTCGCTCACATCTTCCGTTTCGTTCACGACCGAGAAGGGCCCGATGTAGGCGTCCCCTGCGTGCGGCAGCAGTTCCCCGGTCAGGATCCGGAATGTCGTGGTCTTGCCTGCCCCATTGGCGCCCAGCAGACCGAAGCACTCTCCCTTGCGAACCGTGAATGTCAGACCCTGCGTAACAGCGGGCACCGGAGGAAACGGCGCGCATTCGAAGCGAGTCCACACTAAACAATTTCTCACCCTTTAGGGTTTAAATCAGCTGTCCCCAGACGAACACCCTTTTCCAATTGTTCGGTGCTAAAGAAGGGTGTAGAGATCAGCACCCTTAATGAAGGGTGCACTTAATGATACTTTAGAGGATGTAATGGTTGCACCCTCATTAAAGGGTACTATTTTTCCATAACACCTCTACGAGTGCATGTTGGAAGGGTGCTCGAGATTGATTCACCCATGAAGCAAAAGCCTTGGATAGATGCGCGCCATCGAAACTTTCATGCTTTGCACCCTTCCTGAAGGGTGCTGCTCTTTGCACCCTTTTTAGCCCCCAAAAGGGTGTTCGCCTGGGGACAGCTGATTTGCACCCTTAAGGGTGAGAATTTGTTTAGTGTGATAGGAAAATCACTTTCTGGACGAGTCTAACAGAATTAGCCTTCACATCTCCGCTGATACGTGTCAGAGCGAGATGCGCAGAATGTACTACACCCGCTGTCGTATTTATGGAATAGAATGTCAAATAAATGTTTTAATTTCTTCACCGTCATTGCACGCGGCTTTGCCAGCTTGAATTTTAAAGTGATTAAATCTTTTCCCTAAAGTCTTCGCTATCGTTCCACGGCGGGTGCATAGGCACATAACGGGAAGAGTTTTGCACACAGGGAAGAGCTCTGTTGCTTCTGCACTGAGGCTGAAAACGTCTCATGGGCGTTATCTATCCGGAGGAAAGCTCTTGAGCACAAAGTTAAGTTCGTGTGGAATAGCCGTCGGTTGAATTCGGGACGATATTTTACGCGATAGCGTATACAGCTCGTTCGTTCGAAAAGCCGTCGGCGTAGTCGGCACTGCGTGTCGGAAATATTCGGGGGCTGCGTAAAAAAAAATCGTATCATGCCAACAGTTTGCCGCAGAATGTTCCGGATGGTGTCATACGATTCAACGTTTCGTGCACCATAAACTTCTGGTTAAGTTAGAGACTAGCTCATGGCAGGAATTCGAACCGGCGACGGCGGCGTAAAAGAACCGTATCGTGGTAATTTGTGGTTCTAGTGATTGACGATTGATTGCTGTGTGATAGACGATGACGGGTTAATAAATCACTGCAATTAATTAACTGATTAATTCAGGAAATGAAAAATTGTAAACAGGGGTTTCAAAGGTTTCAAAATGCTCAGAATATAAAGTAAATGCTTGATGACTAAATTTAGAGTGTAATTGATCATTTAATTAATTGTAATAATCAAACAAATCAAAAATGCGCTCAAAGCTGTCAATCTCCCCGGAATGGAAAGCCTAACCCACTACGCTAGCGCCTCATACCCTTAAGGCGGAGTTTGTGTCCTCGCGAAT
The DNA here is from genome assembly GCF_052857255.1 of Amblyomma americanum. Classification (NCBI taxonomy): domain Eukaryota; kingdom Metazoa; phylum Arthropoda; class Arachnida; order Ixodida; family Ixodidae; genus Amblyomma; species Amblyomma americanum. Next base: position 198,625,354 of record NC_135501.1, on the reverse strand, counting down.
TTTTTCTTCTAATAATGATCTTATCTGTACACTGCTCGAAAATCAACCATGTTCGACTTGGCCATTTTGTAAGCTATTGCTTTATTGGCTTCCGCCGCTGTAAATTGCACCCACATCAGTGACGTCAACGGGGGCGTTGAGCACTTGCATAATCGACAGACCTGTCATTAACGAGCAGCTGATTTTTTGTCCACTGCCGCATGCCACCAACGCATCTACTCGCCTGTAGCACGAGGTTGGGCTCCGAGTAACCGTACGCCTTGTGGAGGCGGCGCACGAGCAACAGAGGTCGCGTCTGTGGCGCCATCTGCCCGCGCACTAATGCGTCCACGAGCTCGTCTTCCATCATTACTTCCGTCTCCACCTGTTTCTTGGGCTGTAAAAAGAAGCGGCGATTTGACACCCAAGTAAACACCTTTATTGAAGCGAAAAGCTTCACTACGCTAGGTAAAGCTGTCGTCGCGTAGGCCAGAGAATGACCTTGAACGACCTTCACCCCAACCACGTTAGCCGTGTATGATCACATGTGGTACAGTTATGGTGTCGAACTATGCACCCCTGACCTTGACTCATCACCTTTAGTTGACCTTTGACATTGGGTGACCTTCGGATTGACCTTTGACATTAAGAACACCCGACGGGTGATGTGAAGCCACGTGATGACATCCGATGGGGGTGTCGTAAGACCATTTGATACCGCGTCATAGCCACGCGGTCGTGTGGGTATATATAGAACGGCTGTCGCGAGCGTGTATCGGAGCTGCCGTGGACAAGCCTCAGATGCTTAACAAGCGTCCTTGCTTTGCGCTGAATTCCAGGATTAGCCAAGTTAAGCCACTGCCAATTTTTTCACCTTTCTTTTTCAAGTGCGTAGAAGTCCGGATGGTTATAAGGCAGAAATGACCGCGCTTCCTTGACTTTTTTCTACGTTAATAAAAGCGGCAGAAACACTTGTGTTCGAGCGAAGGCCCCTTGAGCCCCATCTTATTTTTGATTTTCCTCGTGTTTTACATAATACGTAACCTAGTAGTCTGCAAAATTGCGTCTTCGTGGGAAAAATGGAGACTAGTTTGAAGGATGGGGCTTGACGTCCCAAAGCGACTCAGGCTATGAGTGAAGGGCTCCGTAATAATTGTGACCACCTGGGGATCATTCACGGGCACTGACATCGCATAGTAAATGGGCCTCTACAATTTCGCCTCCATCGAAATGCGACCGCCGCAGCTGGGATCGAACCCGCGTCTTTCGGGACAGCAGCCGAGTGCCATAGCCACTGAGCCACCGCGGCGGGGGTTTCGAAGAATGTCGCAGTCAAAAAGATCAGCAATCTACGTAGAAGTTTTTAATCAATTAAGGAATAATATAGTGTCCATGCGTAGCAGGATTCTGATTACACGGAGTGGTCATGATGCCAACCTCTTCCACTAGGTGAGTGTCAAAAGATCACCAGGACAGCAGCTTGGGCATGTTGGTTACACATTTGTGGCGGATCAAAAGATGGCTGCGAAATTTCCGCGAGATACAAGACGTACAGAAGAGAGGAAATGACACGAGCGCTGCTAACAACTGCAGCTTTCATTGCAGGAATAACAATAAATAGGAACTGTTGTAACAGAAGAAAACACACAAGCGACGATATGAAAAATCGACAAGGATAAGCACCTTTTTCGAGCCAGCGACGTCTCCGAATAAGCCGCGAGGCAGCTTGACCATCGTTTGGCCCATGTCCTCTGCGTAGGCTTCGGGCTCGAGTGAGCTGAGCGCCTGGTCCACCTTGCGGACCCAGCGCTCGATGAAAAGCAGCACCCCGAAGAGTACGGCACCCTCCACGGACAGGGTGACCACCTCGTAGAACGCAGAGTACGGATGCACGTCGAACGGGTTGATCACGTATTCCGTCCGGTCTGGGCTGCCAATGTCTGAAAGGATTCACAGGGACACCTATGGGGTGATGTGAAGCCCCGTGATGACATCCGATGGGGTGTCGTAAGACCACGTGATACCACTTCATAGTCACATGGCCGTGTGGGTATGTATAGTAGGGCGGCTATCGCGAGCGTGTGGCGGAGCTGCCATGGATGAACCTCAGACGCTTAGCAAGCGTGCTTGCTTTTCGCTGAATTCCAGGGTTAGCCAAGTTAAGCCACTTACAATTTTTAATTAGCCGGCGTTCTAACCGCTTTTAAAGCGTTATAGTATATAAACTAGCAGCACTAAGTGAGGTATCTTTTTATCCTGAGCGATCTCGACTCACGGTCGCAGCATCGCTGAATGGACAGCTTCGCCTCGGCCACCGTGCTCGTGCACTGGCTCTCGAGCTCGGCGCCGCCGATCTGGCAGACGCGGTTCTCGGAGGCCAGCTGCAGGATCTTGGTCATGCCCCGCGAGTAGGAGCACGAGGGCAGCAGTCGCACCACCTGCCTCGCGGTGCCGATGACCGCCGAGACGAAGGCGCTGTTCACCTGGCTGGCGTAGTGCTCCATGAACACCTCGCCCAGGCAGCCCACGGAGGCTGCGGCACAGCGAGGACGAACGATGTACTCCCCATTAAAGCCCCTCCATGACGCTTTCTTCCGACCAAAAACCGGTAGTGGCAATAGAGGGGCTTTACTCCCCATCATTGCTCAGTGACAGTTTAGATACGTGTTGTATCATGGGCGACCGATGGCATTCGGCTGGTGAGAACAGGGCCGGTGGATCTGGTCCCACCCATAGCGGCGACGTTTCGTGCACACTAAGCACGAATACGCCTGTTTGGGAGTAAGAAAGGAGTGAGCTCTCCTCTATCTCACTCCTTTTAAAAGGGAGTTCAGCAGAGGACAGTTTACACCCTTTTTACTCCTTCAGACGAGCTCCTTGTGCTATAGCATAGGAGAAAAGCACGTTAAACGCTTCTCAAGCGCCACTTACCGATGACGAACATCAATATGGAGAGCGCGGTGAAGCCGTATCCAGGGTTGTCGAAGAGGAAAGAAGCGATGTAAATAAAGGGCAGAGCCGCATATCCGTGGAGCAGATTGAGCACGAATATCAGACCTGCGGTAAAAGGAATGTGTGTAAGAAAAAGGGTAAATCTTGATAACAGGAAACAATGCATACTGTTTCTTCAGTTTGGGATCGCAATGGATGGATTTTCTGCGACTAGGGTGGTAGCGCTGGCACCAGTGTATTTAATGAATTTTTATGCACGCGACAAGCTAACCTGACCCACAAGTAGATACTTGTCTTTGCTTTTCTGTTTCACGCACGTTTAACCGCTTAATAATAATAATAATAATAATAATAATAATAATAATAATAATAATAATAATAATTGGTTTTTGGGGAAAGGAAATGACGCAGTATCTGTCTCATATATCGTTGGACACCTGAACCGCACCGTAAGGGAAGGGATAAAGGAGGGATTGAAAGAAGAAAGGAAGAAACAGGTGCCGTAGCGGAGGGCTCCGGAATAATTTCGACCACCTGGGGATCTTTAACGTGCGCTGACATCGCACAGCACACGGACGCCTTAGCGTTTTTATGGAGGAAAAGCGCTTGGTTTGATCTCCCTTTTTGAGTTTGTTTGGTAATTTGGCTTTGACCTGTTCGTTTCGAGCCCTTTTAAGTACTAGGATTAGCCTCTTTGTCTCGAAGTCGTTTGGCCACCGGGCTTAGCCGCTTTATGAGCCATGTGCGTGTCTGCGTGGGAAAAAGGAGCCGGTGTCGGGATCCAATAAAGCTATCCCGTCATACCCTCTGGGACAGAGCTTAAGTGTCCCCCAAAGTTGGCTTAAATTAAATTTTCACAACCATGAATACGTCTTTCGGCCGGACCAGTGTCATCACACCCGGAGGGAGCCAAACTATTACTCAGTTTTTATTGCTCAATTTTTACTATTATCAGTTTTTACTGCGAACAATAATTCGCGTTAGTTGTCCTCGTGCCACCTCAGGACGAGCATTTCTTTCCGCCCTTTAATATTACCGGGCACCCTCATAACGTGTTTAGTCTCATCAAACTAGCTTTAAGTTAGCAATATTCTTACGAGTTCAACTGAACAAAATAATGTGAACAGTTAAGTGAATCAGTGTTTATCCATTGTAAAATGGCCACAATACAAATGGCATGAAACATGGAAGAAATGGGACATGTTCCTTAAGAAGATGCAGGTTGCGCTAACGCTGACGTAGCGAACGATATGATCCGATCCTGTGAAGACGGGAACGTTAATTTAACCTTAAAGCAATACGCAGCTGATATACCGCCCACATGAGCAGAATTAAGCCCTTATTTCCTGCGTGTTTAACGCTGGTCCTTAGTGCATCGCGGTTGACAGATGAGGGTGAAGACTCACGGAAATCTGTGCCCGAAAGTTCTTCGAAGTAAGCCAGCGGCGGTAGCACCATCAGCGCGGTTCCCATGTAGAAGAGGAAGTCAAAGATGAAGTTGAGCGTCCAATAGAGCAAAATGCTCATGCCTGTCAGGAGGTGCAATTGCTTCACCTGCGTAAAGCAAGAATCCCTTCAGTGCCAGAGCTGGCACGTCAGAAAGGCTAGCCAAAGCATTTTGTGTTTGAAGCGCCAAAAAAATGCACATCCAACGACTAAATTTTTACCAGCTCGGACGGCAAGAGATCTAACACCTCTGCTCGTGACACAGCGAAGACATTTCCCCTCAGACATATCCACATTTCCATGGCGAAGATGTTGGTCATATCTATAGATGTTGCACATTTTCGTTGTCCAGCACATGACGTCCAGTATGCACAGGCGGAAGACTGATCACGTGGTCGAGCGGTGCGATCGCGTACATAACGAGGTCCATACTAGTGTCATCACTGCTGTGGTTGCCCACCTATATTGGTCTGCGGGTTTCAGAAAATAGACTCCGTGTCAGGATAATATGTGCGCTCTCAGATGTCTTATGAAAGGAATCAACACCGGCATGCTACCATGGCGAATCATTGGATTCGTTTCTAATGACCGAACGGAATTTCGTAAACTCTATATCGCCTAATTCGAATTCCCGGTTTATTCGAACTGATGCTCTGTTTACGTCATCATCGTTCGCATGTAAGGAGAAGCCTGAACGCAATGACTTTAATGTGAGCTCCGTGTAATACCAAAAAATTTTAGGCACACTGCAAGTTAAAGCTGTCGAGATTGGACGGCGCATGGTTTGCATATTTTACGTGCCCACCTTTGAAGTCAGATGTGCAGGCCAAAGTGACAAGAAGTGACATACTGACCCGCAAATATTGTTTCTCATGACCACTGTTTTGTGGGAACGTAATTCTCTCGGTGACAGATAAGCCTTGAACATTCTAGATGGTTGCGGAAAAGGACGACCAAGTGCAGCTATCGAGTGCCGCAAAATTCACGTTGAGATCTGGCTGGGCTGCATACAACGACTGCCAACCACCAAGAAACAAAAAATATGTATAGACTCAAAAGAAAACATTTGACAGAAGTCTGTCTGGTTGGGATATTTAATTTAGGAGAAAGACGACTGACGCCAACAAAGTTAATTTTTGGAATTAACACGACGTTTCGGGACCGGCTTGATCCCTTCTTCATGGTGTGACTACGGGCGATGCGCAGCTTGGCTTTTTGAACCCTCGGGTGGAAAACTTACGTGGACGAAAAAAGATGTAGTTGGCCAAATGCGTTCTAAAGCGACTGCTTACCGCTTGCGCCCAAGAAGTTGAAGCAGCGTGAAATCGTTTACAGTGCTCATGGTTACAAGTGCTTCGATAGATGAATGGTACAAAAACAGTCTATTCCGAGTGCGGAGGGAGAAACAACACTGGTTCAACTTGGGGAAGAGCTCAAGCAGTGGGGAAGAGGACAAGGCCGCTACACTTAACTCTCACATGCAGCGCCCTCTAGACGATGCGGAAGAAGACAAAGTCACTGCTGGATGGATGGATGGATGGATGGATGGATGGATGGATGGATGGATGGATGGATGGATGGATGGATGGATGGATGGATGGACGGACGGACGGACGGGTGGGTGGGTGGGTGGGTGGGTGGGTGGGTGGGTGGGTGGGTGGGTGGATGAATACGGCTTCACCAACTAGCCCCACAACGTGTTTTGTTAAATGAATACGGCTGAACCCTTTAAATCGGGCGGTGGCTCAAGCCACCTAGCCATGACTTGTGAAATTTTACCCTTGTTTTGCTCTTATCCACCAATCATATAACCTTCGCTTGGTTCCTTCTACACGCTTAAAATCCACTTTCCCTTCACTATCCCTAAACCCCAATGCCTTGGGTAAGTCAGCCCCGCTGCTTTCCACTGTACGGTGAAGCCCTTTAGAGAAAAGTATCAAGTGTTCAGCCTTTTCCTCCTCCTCTCCGCACGCAATGCACAACGTGTCCATCTCGTGGTACCCGACTCTATATGTCTTAGTCCGCAAAACTCCAGTCCTGGCCTCAAACAACAAACAGCTTCCCCAACAACTATCATAGATATTTTCTTTGGCGATTTCCTGCTTAAAGGTCCGGTATGTTCCCAGTGCCGATTTCGTCAGCATCCCTGTTTTCCACAGCGCTCTGTTTCTTTAACCTTTTTCTTAACTGATAATTGCTGATTTGCCTCCTTACTGCTGTCCAGATATTTGCTTGTCAATTTTCTAGTTCGCTTTCTCCATTTTGTGTCATTCTTTATATACAGGTATCTGAAAACTTTCCTAGCCCGCTGCTTTTCCCCCATTTTTCTCAATCGCTCCTCAAATGCTATCTTACTGCTAGCCTCTCTGCTCTCGAAAGACGCCCATCCCATATCACCCTGCACCCCCTGATTTGGTGTATTGCCATGTGCTCCCAAAGCTAACCTCCCTACTCCCCGTTGCCTTATTTCCAGCCTTGCTTGAACATCTGGCCTCATACACAGGACCGCATTACCGAAGGTCAGGCTAGGGACCATCACCCCTTTCCAGATCCCTCTTACCACTTCATACCTATTGTAATTCCACAGTGCCCTATTTTTCATGACAGCTGCATTCATACTAGCTTTATTCATTACATATTTTTCATGCTCTGTCAGATACTCAGCACTGTTATTTATCCACACCCCAAGATACTTGTACTCATTCACTACTTTTAGCACGAAATCCTGTATTCTATGCTCGCCGCCCTCTTCATTAAATGTCATGACTGCAGATTTTTCCTTACTATACTTGAAGCCTAATCTATCTCCCTCTGTACTACATATATCTATCAACTTCTGCAAGTCTTCCTTGTTGTCAGCCATTAGCACTATACCATCGGCGTATATTAGTCCCGGTAATGACTGTTTAATCCATTCCCCTTGCTTGAAAAAAGATAGGTTGAAGCCTAGTCCGCTCCCCTCTAGCTTGGTCTCCAACCCTTGCAGGTACAGCATGAACAACAAAGGAGACAGAGGACATCCTTGCCTAATCCCCGCTGTATCTCTACAGGCCCTGATACATTTTTTCCCATTTTATGAGCACTCTGTTACCTTTATATATATCTTTTAAAATATTAATTACTCCATCTTCTACATCCAATGTGCCCTGTATGTCCCACAAATACTCCTGAATAACGTTGTCATAGGCTCCTCTAATATCCAGAAATGCTAGCCATAGGGGCCTGTGTTCCTTTTCAGCAATCTCTATACACTGCGTCAAAGAAAATAGATTGTCCTCCAACCTCCTTTGTTTTCGGAACCAATTTTGTAGTTCCCCTAGCACCCCCTCGTTCTCCACCCAAGCCTGCAATCTATCCTTTATAATCTGCATCACCACCCTGTAAACCACAGATGTCCTTGTTATGGGACGATAGTTACTTACGTCAGCTTTGTCCCCCTTTCCCTTATATATCATGTTCATTCTACTTAATCGCCATTCATCGGGGGCTTTCCCATCCACTATCATTTTATTCACTACCTGTATTAATGTTTGCTTGGATTTTGGTCCGAGCTTCTTTATGAACATAATCAGCTCTTTATCAACTCTCACCTGCAGCGCCCTCTCGACGATGCGGAAGAAGATAAGTCACCGCACTTAGCTCTCACCTGCAGCGCCCTCTCAGCGATGGGGAAGAGCACAAAGTTGCTGCACATGAAGCTCGAGACCAGCGGAAAGAACACGGAGCGGAGCACCTTCGGCAGGAGCACCCGGTACGTGTTCTGGCTCCGGATGTGCTCGCTCTCGTCATCGGACTCTGCCCCGGTAGCGCGAATGACGCCGCTGCGTACTTTCGCCCGCGGTGGGGCCGTGACGTCGAAGGTGAACTGCGCGTCGGCTACTGCGGTGACGTTGCGTAACCGGGCGTCGTTGTACGCGCTCATCGTCAGCAGGGCAGTGTGCTGGATCTGGCCGTTGTACCACAGCATGTTGCTGCGACAGAAGGCGTTTGGCGGGTTACTACAACTTTGTTCTTAACGGTTAGTGTCTGGTATAGCTGCGTACGACTCGAAAAAACATTGGCAGTGGCTTAACTTGGCTAACTCTGGAATTCATCGAAAAGCATGCATGCTTGCTAGGCGTCTGAAGTTCGTTCATGGCAGCTCCGCTATACGATCGCGACAGCCGTTCTACATATACCCACACAACCACGTGGCTATGACGTGGTATCGCATGGTCCTACGACACCCCCATCGGATGTCATCACGTGGCTTCACATCACCCCATCAGATGTTCTTAAGGTCAAAGGTCAACTAAAGGTCATGGGTCAAGGTCAGGCAGGGGTCAAGGGTTCGACACCATAACTACCACTATGGTCATACACGGCTAACGTTGTTGGGCTTAATGTCGTTCAAGGTCATTCTCCGGCCTACGCGACGACTGCTTTACCTAGCGTAGTGAAGCTTTTCGATTCAAAAGAGACAGCAGAACCCACTCAAAGAGGGCGTCGCCACTGCGGCGTTGACGTAGCGTGACGACGTCGCAGTCAAGTCCAACCTCGTTGCACCTGCTAAGGTCGAAGGTGATTGACTGCGGTGTGTGACAATTCGCCAGCGCTAATGCCCGGAGGGGCACCTTTATGCATTTTTAGAGTTTTACTTGAATATCGTGAACCATAGTGATGGCTGAGTGACAAGTCTTTATGGCGGTCGGTTACTCAGCTCAGGGTCTCTGAACCGAATGGCGATTACGACGGCAGCGTTTGATGAAGGGGGCGGGGGGGGGGGGGGCATTGCAAAAACGTGCATGTAGAGTTTGTTGCCTGTGTACGCTAAAGGTGCTCAAGTGGCCGTAAAGGACTAGAGGCAGAAAATTTTTTCTTCTGTTTTATCTTCTTTCAAACTATGCGTTGTCATTGGTATACTTGGATCACTGCGTAGAATTCGCCTACGACAGCTAAATAAATTCCCATTGAATTTCTTCTTGATGCTGCTTCGGTTTCGTCAACCGAACGATGGGTGTGGCGGGAAGTTGAAATTTAGGTCACGTGAGGCAAGATAAAACTGCAATATAACTGCTGATACGTCGTTTGTTGTAATTCTCAAGATGGCTGGATTAACTGCTGTAGTAAGTTTAAAATACGTGTAAGCATTCATACTGCAGTTTGCCGTGCATCACGTGACCTGAGGTTCAACTACACATCAGAGCCATCGTTCGATTGATGAATCGGAAACCGACACAGCGTGAAGAAAAATTATAGTTTCGTGGTCATAGGCCAATACCACGCAGTGATCTATGTAATCTAATATCTAACGCATCATTTTAAAGAAGAAAACACGCAATGAAATGAGGTGTCTATAGTCCTTTAATTAGCCTTTCACAACTCTGCATTTCATGTGCCAGCGTAGGTTCAGGATATCAAACCTCACCTCGCACAACACTGCAGTCGACTACTGTTCGGAAATTGCGTTTTATAATTTTTACATTCCAGACCGAAATTTATGACTTTGAGACGCTCCGCAGAGGTGGTCTGTAAATTAATTTCTACCTCCCGATCTTCACTAACGCTACCAAAATCTTACGTTGAAGGCCGGCGCGCGTTTGAATTTCACAGCCCATATGCGGCTGCGAGTGGCTTGTCCGCAGCGTAAAGCAGTAACCGCATGAAGCGATGTACCTGGTGACGCATCTACACTCTAAACAAAAAGGAGTAAAAAGGGAGTAAACTGTCCTCTAGCGCGCACCCTTTTATAAAAGGGAGTACAGCTTACTCCCTTTTTACTCCCATGTAGGCGTATTCGGGTTTAGAGTGCAGGATGGCGGCGACCGTCGACAGTCGCGGTTGTGGTTTCGTCGTGTGTGCCGTTAAATTGGTTGCTCTGCACCGGCGACCAGAATAAATAGACTTTTCTAAAATATAAAGACTGATATCGATATTACTTACTGCGAGCTGCAAGCCTCTAATACACTAGGAAGACAACTATCATTGCTAAAAAATTACCTATTTAATATTAGTTAACCACTGCTGGTTAGCATTTCTTAGCTGTATTATGATGCACACTGCTACTGACAATGCTATACGTTTTAATCCAAAAGGCTAGTTTTAAAAATTGCCTACAGTCTTGTGTGAAACACCGTGTATGGAGGCGACAAAAAAGAGCTTATTTTTTCTGCCTGCAGCAAGGACATTTATTAATGGAGCTCAAAACCTCATTTCGTGCTATTTATACGCTGCTCAACAGCACTGGCTTAGTAGCGCGCGCGAACAATTGTGCATCAATGTGCTTCGATACTTCAAGACAGTACCATCGTAAATAACAAACTAATCGTCAACCGAATGCCGGTTGCTGCTACCGAAGCATATATACGATGTTTCCATGTCAGGCGTCAAAATAAAGATGTACCCGGTTGCCTTCGTCATCTGGAAGCCGAAGTGGGTGTTGAAGACATATATGAAGAGCTTGAGCTTTGCATACTCCAGGAGGCGCTCCCCGACGTCTGCTGTCCCCTGGACGCGCTTGAAGTAGTATTGGCGCCTGTCACTGAACATGGGGACCAGGTAGCGTTCCCGGAACTGTGCCTCGGTGTCGCCGAGCTCGAAGCCCTGCAAGGATAATGTGTGCCTTTTTGAAGCGAAAAGCTGCACTACGCTAGGTAAAGCAGTATTCGGGCAGGCAGCACGACGACCTTGAACGACCTTCAGCCCAACTAAGGATAACCGTGTATTACCATATGTGGTACAGTTATCGTGTCGAACCCTTGACACATGACCTTGACCCATGACTTTTATTTTACATTTGACCTTTGACACTGGGTGACCTATGGGTTAACATTTGACCTTGAGAACATTCGATGGGGTGATGTGAAGCCACGTGATGGCATCCGATGGGGATGTGGTAAGACCATGCGATACCATGTAATAGCCACGTGGTCGTGTGGGTATATATAGAATGGATGTCACGAGCGTGTTGCGGAGCTGCCTTGAACGAGCCTCAGGCGCTTAGCGAGCGTGCTTGCTTTTCGCTGAGTTCCAGGTTTAGCCAAGTTAAGACATTGCCAATTTTTTGTTTTCTTTTCCCGCAGTACCACCGGGAAGACGTGGGAAGACGGGAGTGAGGGGCCTCGGGTCTAAGAGCATGAAATGTTGGATACAATTGACGTTTATATTTTTTCTTATCAAGAATCAAGGACGCCTGCTTCGTGGTCTTACTGGCCAAAACCGGATATACGGACATCCGTTGATGCGAGAAGGTCGGCTATTGTCGTTGCCAGAACCTGGGATGGACACGGACAAGAGATGCATCTCGTACCAGTCACTTTTTTGCGACGTTATCATAGGAGATCAGGCCACCGTGTGAAAGTGTTTTCTCAAATAGCCCTTTATATGTTTATCAATTTTGGTTTTTGGGGCGACTCCGCGGCTGTGAGGGACGCCGTAGTAAAGGGCTCCGGAAATTTCGACCACCTGTGGTTCTTTGACGTGCACTGATATCGCACAGTACACGGGCCTCTAGAATTTCGCCTCCATCGAAACTCGACCGCCGCGGCCGGAATCGAACCCCCGTCTTTCGGGTCAGCTGCCGACCGTTATAACCACTGAGCCACCGTAGCGGCTGGATATTTACCAAGATATAGCACTCTTGGCGAGACAAAATGAGCAGGGGGCGGGATAGAATCCTCAGTCCGCTAGCCAGCGGTCAGACAACAGACCCAAGTCACTATATGGGCTACATGGGAGTAAAAAGGTAGTAAACTCTCCTCTAGAACACTCCCTATTATGGGCAAGGAATTATGCCCAAGCCAAGGGGTAGATTTCTATCGCTAAAATGCGGGATACTTATGCTTTTCAACAGAAACAAATTCACTCTTCAAAACATGCCAACTTCTAGCAGTTACGACGATTTTAACCTAGGTTTATATCTCCTCTATTTGCAAACCTCCAGACCTCTGGAGCCGCGGTTAAGAGCGTTCTTCCATTTCTCATCAAGCTACTACGCTCGGCGATGGGAATAAGCCTCAGTTGCGAACAGTAAGCACTGTTTCGTATATTTGGGGATCGAAATACACCCCGCCACTTGGGGCAGCGTACCTTGCCCCTAAAAGCGAGTATGCTAGAGGACAGCGTACTCACCTTTTTGCTCTCATAAAAGGCTAATTCGTGTTAAGAGTGGAGTGCGACTCTAGCATCCCTCCCGTAACATGTTCATTCTGTGTTGTCATTTCTTTGCGGTGTCATTAGAGAGTTATGGCATATCGTTACCGTGCTTGCGTTATCGTTTACCGCGGTACCGGACGCCGGACTTTCCGTTAGCGCTGCGCGTGGGCTCGAATGGAGTCAACCTGTGACAAAGACCTTCAGCCGTGTACACACGATTCTATCCCAAAGTATCTCACAACAACTATTCACGGCCTCGTCTTGCACCGCATTACTCCCACCTCATCTGTGCAGCCTAGCGCACATCCATCCATGAGGATGTCTTGGCACTCACCACGGAGAACTCGAGCACTTTGGGGAAGGTGTATCTGAGCGTGTCGTCGACGTTCTGCAGCTCCCGGCTGCTGCCGCTGAGGCCCCACAGCTCCACAATGAAGAGTAGCGTCAGCAGGCAGGGCGGCAGCACCCAGCTGAACAGCGGCATGCGTCGCTCGCGGTACGCGTGGATGGTGCGCTTGGCGAAGACGGCGCGCACGCGTTCAGTGAGCGACGCGTCCGAACACGTGCTGCTTGCCACCACCTTCACCAGGGGCGCTGCGTGTTTCCAGAAGCAACAGCAATGCATTCAATGCCTGCAATCCCCTGGTTACCACAGTAGCCCTACGCTTAGAAATATACAATCTCTCCTTAGTGGAGCCCTCCGTATAATGATTCTTATATGCTTTCCATACGGCTCATACAGAATGCAGAGAACTTGTACTGACTATACGGACCGCATGTATTGACGCCATGCAACGTCGTGGGCATCATTTGAAACGGGAAACGTTAAGAGTGCATTATGAGCAGATGCGGAAAGCATATGGGTATACGCACTTATTTCCGCGCACTCATATGCTGATTCCGTATTCCCATGATATCGTGCGTGCGGATCCTACTTAGGGACGAACCAGCTGGGCAGACCTACGTTCTTAGAAAACATAGCGCAAAAAGGACACGGACGACACAGAAGTGGACAGGACAGGCGCCTGTCCTGTCCACTTCTGTGTCGTTCGTGTCCTTTTTGCGCTATGTTTTCTAAGAACTGTTACCAACTAGCCCAAACCAAGCTACTGTTCCAGACCTACGTAGTAGCAGCTATAAGCGTAAGGTGGTAACATGTAGACGTGTTCGTTTCTCACGTGCTCACGAGTGAACCTCGCACGCTTGGTATCCGTCACCTCGGTCTTGTAGTTTCTACACCAACTTTCATACAGCAAGTTCTCGGCAATGTTCAGCGTTCAGTTCTGTTCCTGTCACTGCAATAGGGCGGTTCTTTCCACGCAGCGGAATCCTTGGAAGCTTCGCGGCTTCCGTGGTCTAATGTTTCGAGAAGGAAAAGCACTTCTGCAGTTTTTTTCTTCAAAACTCTCTACTAATTCTAATCCTGTTCTCTCCCATCGTTGGCAGTTTAAAAGTCTTGCATATAGTCCGTGAAGTCATTATTGGTGATACCGTGAACCATGATGCAGAAGGAAATGGCCGAGATTAGGAAACTTCTTAAACAGCAAGTTGTGAACCTGTGCCCTTTGCGAGAATGGGCATAGAAGCATCAAAGCGACGACGTTGGGCTAAGAGCAAGAATAGATTCACGGGGCAGTGCTGGCAATATTAGCCATCGCACTTATTACGCTTCCAAAGCCGTAATGTGGACAAGGATCTTGGTAACTGCTGCAGTCAACCCTCGTCCGCGCACTTCCTTTCCTTTGCGTCATTTCCGGAGCTCACCCTTTGCCTCCATGACGGTGGCGTCTTCGTCTACCCCCTCGGGCAACTTGCGCTGTTGGCGGTGCACGTGCTGGTCTTCCCCCACGCGGATCAGGACGTCTTCCAGCGAGGTGACCGAGACACCCACCGACTCGATGCCCAGCTCATCGGTGTGCTTTTCTATGTCCTGCAGCGTGGAAATGAGAGTTTTGTACTCTCTTTCATGCTCTGATGTTTTCTCATCAGTGCCGGATAATTTCTATTCTGAAAAAAGAGAAACGTCTTCGACGGCTAGTAGCCTAAAGCTTGGAAACACCCATGTGGCTCGTTACCTAAACCTCGCATAGTGGCTAAGAAACAAGACCATAGCGATGTGCTGTTGTGCATAAAGGTGCCGACATAATTAGCCAGAGCCAGTCTTTGCCATTCAACTTCATGAATCGCCCAACTGAGTGTTAGAGGTAGGGCACATTAATATCTGTAGTTAAGGCCGGCATAGTCGCACATGAGCGCACGGTGCTTTTTGACGTCACTTGTAACTTTGCTTCGTGCGCTTACAGAAAGACCTGTCAGGTGCACTTCCCTACATCTTCCTTATCCCTACAATTCACACAGTCCTGTTCCACCTACACCTTATCCCCGCCAACTCCCTAATCTCATTCGCCCACGTGGCTTTCTGTCTCTTCACGTTACACCTGTCATTTTCTTTTCCATAGCTCGTGGCGCTCTCCTCAACTTAACATAGCCTTTTCGCTAGCATTTAAATTCCCGCGCCCTTAGCTGTCTTTCTTCACTCTTAAGGGATACCGTTAAGCTGCTGGTCGTGATCGGAGACTGCCTACAAAATGCTCTCCACCTCATTCGCATTTCACTCTCGTGGTCCACAACAGCGGTTACTATACTTGCCCTTGTAGATGTATTCCTCGACCGCTTTTAGTGCTTTGCTCTCTATCGTTAAGTGTTGTGCCATCCCGATGCGACTGAACATTAAAAGATTTCTTCATTTTAATTTCTACGCTCACCGTTCTTCTTGGCCTGTCAAGATCCTCGGTCATGGTTTACAATGGGTAGCTAAGGTTGAGCAAGGCAGCGTAATCAGCAAATCAGACTACTAAGGTACTCGCCATTAACGTTTATCCAAACTCGACCCATTCCTGCTCTCTGAATGTTTCCAGTAAGCACGCGGTTAACAGGACTGGAAAGACCATGTCTCCCTGCCTGACACCCTTCTTGGTAGGGATTTTTCCAGTTTCCCGGAAGAGGACTATGGTGGCTCTGCAGCGGCTATAGATATCTTCCAGTATTTTTACATAAGGTCTTTCTGTGCCGTGTTTCCGCAATGCGTGCGGGCCTGCGGAGGTTTCTACTTAGTAAAATGCTTTCTAGGAATCTATGAAGGCTATATATAGAAGCTATACTCTGCTCATATCTGCATCACCTGATTGATGCTGTGATTGAGGCATGTTATCGAGGAGTCTTTACTAAAGTCAGCCTGGTGCTTTGGTTGACTGAAGTCTTAAGACTGGTCTAATTTTACCACCGATTATTAGACTGGTCTAATTTTGCCACCGATTAATTACGTTTGCACATACCTTGTAGGTATTTACTGAGGCAATTAATATTTGCAGGTGCTCCCTTGTAATTAAGATGTTAGCGTTATCCCGAAATATCTGGCACACTCGAGAATATGAGACATTGCGTATGCAGGGTGGCATTCTACATTAAATCTTAGGAAGGTCAGATAGTGCCTCACACGAGCTTTGCTTGTAGGAACGTCCAGACGTTCGTGTGTTTTACCAGTATTCGTCAACAGCTTTTTGCATATGCACCCAGACCATGTAATGCCACAATATGAGATGAAAAAAAGCCTTCATTGATGAGGTATACCTTGAACATGGCTATGATGACCTTGGTCGCGATGATCTGGCCAAGGAGGAAGACTGCCTCGTTCAGCGAATCGCTCTGCACGCGCGCTTTGGAGGCGTATTTGCGCAGCAGCTTCGCGATTGCCGGCACGTTGCAGTTGGGCAACTTGTTGATCTGCATCCGATAGCCGGTGCTGAAGCGCTGCTTGAGGAACGTCGGTGATCCGCAGCACCTGCAAGCAGTGCTTCCCGCTTCATCAAGGACCGTCGCCTGAGCTGGTCAAGCGATACCTAGTTCTTAGAACTTTTCATGGTGTTTAATGTGCCCCTCAAAAAATAGGAGGCAGCTCGCACTAGCCCGAAAAAGCCTGATTAGATGACAAAACAAAAGGAGTACTCAAGTTTTTCCTTTCGAATGTTACTTGTCATCGCGTCAACATTCACAACCGCAAAAGTTCGGTTTATCGTCTGTGTGCATAACGTATAGTCTAAGCGGCGACAACCAGCAGACGGCAAAACAAATTCGGCAGAGACGCTTAAGGCTGCTTACGTATGGGAACGCGAAAGCATATCGGGGACGCAAGACGTGGACGTTTGGTGGCGGTTTGCGAACAGAGTTCCTTACCGTGACCAGCGTTTTCGTTCACTCCACTTATTTCGATTTGCGCTTTGAAAGAGCGTCGCAAAAACGCAGGCCAAGATGACAGTTTCTTGATGAGGAACTGCGTCCACTCATTACGCACGCCACGCTTGAAGTTCTACAAGCTGCGGGTTGCACTGGGCATTCTCTTTGATGCATACGCGTAAACAAACGCCACGCATCCGGTATCATATTTTACAAATTAGTTCCTTGCATCTTCCCCACATTTCTGGCTAATCTCCTAATAATCGTTATTTTTCCCTAAATTCCTTATTATAAATTCTAATGTATATACCTTATGCCTCCGTTGGCCAGGATGGCGACCCGGTCTCCGAGCACATCTGCCTCGTCCAGGTGTTGGGTGGTGAGGAAGACGCACGTGGTACGACGCAGCTTGAGCAGCAGCTCCCACAACTCGTGGCGTCCGTCCGTGTCCATGCTGGTGGTGGGCTCGTCCAGGATCACCACCTGCACGGCGACCCGGCAATGCATGGCACGACACCGCTGCGATATTCTGAAAGCGAACATGAGGGTCACAGACCTCACCCCAAAACGGTTGGTGTGGACACCAGGTCATTGATCCCAAGCAAAACAGGTAATTGGCCCAATATTGGATATGGTTGGTTTTACCAATATTGGAGATGGGTTGTCCTTTGTAGGACCAGCCTTTGCCAATGCATTTCCAATATTGGGCCGATTAGCTGTGCTGCTTGGGCAGGGACTTTAAGGGAACGAGGCCGCGTCTCATTCCCAGGGTACCTCGTTTGAACCCTTATGAACTGGACCCCGCAACTGCCGCTGCTGTGTCACAAAGACAGTCTGGAGTACTATCGCTCCCATCACTGCCGATATCCACACCCCCGCTAAGGGCCTGGATAAGGCGGGAGAAGGAATTCTAAGCCGACCACAAGCAAACATGTTGCTCTGCCCGGCTATATTACAGTACATTGACCCCGCGGTCACTGGCAGGTGCAAGCACTGTGGGGAGACAGCCAACGTCTACCACATGGTGTGGGCCTGCCAGAAGAACACAGCCATCCCCCCCCCTCTCCCCAATCCTACCCGAGAAGACTGGGAGGTGGCCCTGATTAGCTGCTCCGATCTCGGGGTCCAACAGGCCATTATTAACGTTAGCCAAAGCAGCGGTATCGTCCTATGACGCCAGGGACTGAGGATGTCACCTAGTCTGTAGGGCCCCTTCGGAGGCTCATACGCTCTCCTTGTTGTAATAAAGTTTCCACCTTCACCCACCCCTCAGGTGCTTCTTTTTCGCAGCACATTGTCTATGCGAAAACACTTTACTGTACATGTTACAATATGAGCCGTGGAGACGGAATAACGTCTATTCATTCTGCTCTACAGCTTGTTTGCCTTGCGCACTTTAAGCGGAAGCTCAGCCGTACTTTCACTTACAGCCTCAAATGCAACTCACCTATGTTCGTCGGCCTTGTTCTTAACTCTCATCCGTGCTATAAGGAGGGGTGGGCTTATTGGCATATCCCCTCTGAATCTTGCTAGTAGCCGGAGGCACCTTGTCTAGTGAATTTAAGTCCGATCAATATACCCTGTTTTCTTTCTCGATTTGCCTTATTTTGGCGATCTGCTAGTAGAATCTATTTTCCAGTTATTTTCTAAGCTTATAAGAACCTACACGCCTTCTGCTATCATTACAGTGCTAGGGGCTGGGCAGCCTGTCTATGGTTGTACCGGAACTTCAAGAAAATGGACGACGCACGCGCTGACTTGAAAAATACCAGAGCGATAATTAACAGCCTCTTCTAGAGGCACCATAGCCAAAAATTACTGCACGTTTGAATATTTATTTTAGGGGGGATGCCTGCTTAAGCCGTCTGCCATTCGCGGCTCTTGACGTTAGATGTAACAGCCGTTATTGACAGCACAACAGAGAACTACGTGTTGGCACACTAAGTTAGCACTGAGCCACCGCCGCGGGATAGACGAATGTACAATGTAATGCATCTTTTTTTTTTCACATCACTCTGAAAAGGAATCCACGTAGAACCTGCTCATGGGGTACTGCGATGTTTTTTCAGGGTCAGTGTTTATGTATAAAGCCATGCCTCATGCGTTCCAGGTACTAATGCAGAAAGAATTATTGATATCGGAGGGTGCAAACTAAAGTTATTTCACTTACAAAAGTCAAAATATAAAGCTCAGATAATACCGCGTTTCACGAATACAGTGCTGAGATTGGACGCTACCAGACAGAGCTGCGCCTGTAACACACGCAGCGGAAGCTTCCCTGCAATAGGGTTCGCCGCTACCTTCAGCCCAAGAGGCGGGGCGGCTTTGCGCTCTACGCATGCGCACCACGACGTCTCAAACTCCAAAACTCTAATAATTCCCTTTCCAGGGCAACCCAAAGCCGCGAATTTTCACCCCTGCTCCATCTGCGCCCACGTCGCTGACAGGGCAGTGGCGACTAACACAACCGAGAGGGCTCCCCGATCTTTCCTTGTAATCACTTTGGCTTTGATGAGATTGGGGAGAAGAGCGGATGCAGGGGACGTTTGTCCTCCTCTCCCTCACCCCGTCTTGTCCATCTTCTTGAACCACGCCTTCCCTGCAGGGTGGGCCACCCGAATTTTTGTTTTCTTTGCTACCTCTTTGCGGTCGCTGTTCCGATAGCAGCGTTCGCCTCAGCGATAGGTTGGATCTAAATGGACAATTAGGTCACCCGCTAGAGGTGACCTAGGTCTTTACCTACACGTTTATCATTTTTATCTCATAAAAAATGCTTACGACACTCTGACGCATCATATTTTGGATCCGTTTCGACTCACCACCATTTAGAAAGGCAGCGCCCAATGTGGCCGCCCCCTGACTGTGTTAACGTGTCTGCCGCGACTGTGTCGGGCAGGATGCACGGGTTAGAAACGCGGCCACGGAAGCTGATACCCAGGTTGGAGAATGGGTACGACAACACCATACCACCTTACTTCTGCCGCTGCGGAAAATCGCCGCTATGTTTCGACGCCATCGGCCCCACAGGGCCATCGACGCCATGCGTCCGGCAAGCGAGACTTTCTGGAGCGTGTTAAGATACTAAACATTGATTTAATTCCCCCATGTCTTTCGCCGTTCAGGCAACACAATGTCGCTATGTTTGCAAAAAACAAAAACTACATATTTGATTTACGTCGCAGGGCAACATTAAGGCACCTTCAGGTGTCCTTGGTTCAGACAACCACATTAACAGCATTAGAAGCGGCCACCCAAGATACTTACAAAATAGATTCAACACGTTTCACAAAATACACTTCACAGGCACAACTTTTAACAAAGATCAAAAGCATTTAGGAGACTAACTTTCGCATATTAAGGTCATCCACAACGTACAGTCGTCCACACACCTGTCCAGAGCGCTCGAACTCCTTACAGTCTGCGCTCCGCAGCGCGCAGAGCGACGTCTAGCGGCAGCACCTGGTTCGAGATTGCGCATCTTTGAGTGTCGTTTGGGCATCAGACATGGGCTATCTCGAACCAGGCGCTGCCGCTAGACGTCGCTCTGTGCGCTGCGGACCGCAGACTGTACGGAGTTCGAGCGCTCTGGACATGTCTTTAGACGATTGTACCGGCTTATTAGGGTTTAACGTCCCAAAGCGACTCAGGCTATGAGAGACGTCGTAGTGAATGGCTCCGCAAATTTCGACCACCTGGGGTTCTTTTACGTGCACTGACATCGCACAGCACACGGGCCTCTAGAATTTCGCCTCCATCGAAATTCGGCCGCCGTGGCCGGCTTCGGACCCGCGTCATTCGGGTCAGCAGCCGAGTGCCCTAACCACTGATCCGCCGCGGCGCGATAGAAGATTGTACAATGTAATGCAAAGCAAAACAACATGAACTCATATTTTATAGCGCTTAGTGAACACAAGGGACAAGAACACAAATACACAGGACGTACGCTAGTCCTGTGTCGTACGTCCTGTGTATTTGTGTTCTTGTCCCTTGTGTTCACTAAGCGCTAGAAAATATGAGTTCAAACAATATCCAACTAGCCCAAGTTTCTGCCTTACCAAAACAACATGGGATGGAAATATCTATGTAACTACTTATGACTGCTTTAAAAAAAATCTATAGCTGTCCTCAGGCAAGTGCCTAGTTGAGGTCAATAAGTCTTCAGTCGTGGTGAAGAGTGCGTCGGGTAGCCAGTTCCAGTGTGCCTAGGGTCAGTTGTGTACCTTGGGTGTGCCCACGATGGCAAGAGCGGTGCAGAGTCTGCGCTGAAGGCCTGCCGAGAGGTCAACGGCCAGCACCGTGCGGTAATCCGCCAGGCTGGCATCATTCATGAGCGTCCAGACCTCATCCCGCGCCTTGTCCAAGCGCACTCCCTTCAGCTGCAACGATGACTTTTCTGTCTATTACTGCGAACACATCGCTATGCCTAGTTTTCTTTCTTGCTGCTCAATACTTTGGAACGCAGGTGAAATATAAGGCCATATTAAATAATGTCGGAATACTTAGATCTCTCTTCTTGGGCTTGCATTAGAGATTACCTCACGTGTTGTTCTTTCCAAATAAAATTCAGTTCAAGCTAGCTTGCTATATCATCATCATCATCATCATCAGCCTGACTACGCCCGCTCAGGTGAAGTGTTTTCCATTGTCATTGATGGTTCCATGGTGATCTAGATCGGGGAAAAGTTAAGCTAAATCAGACACAGTAAAAAAGTGAATCGAACAGATCCAAAAACTTCACTGACCATATCCGTCTGCTTTCCCATAATTCTGCGATTCCAGCCATCATGGAACGAATATTAAAAGTATTCCTGCCCCTTCCGATGTCGTTAAAAGAGCAACGTTTGCAACATGCTTCCTTTCCTCGGTATATTAAGAGTCGGCAGCTTCCAACGCAGAAGTCTTTCACAGCACTTGGTACACTACTTTTCGTAGCAGAAACAGTGACGCACAAAACGACTTTTTCCAGGTAATGCAGCTACCTGGATTACGGCACGGGTTTCCTAGCTCCTACCGGCAACAGATTTCGAATTTTTCATTCAGGTCGTGGTGCAGTAGCCTTATGACATTATAAGTCATGGTCAGAGTCAGCCGCAAAAGTCTGCACTGGCCTTTAGAGAGCTGTGGCCGGGTTAAATGTAGAGATGAAGGGCTTCTGGGATGCTGTCTGTGCATGAGGCCAACGCAAGGAACACACGTCACGGCTATCACTTTTAATGGTTTTTCATTACAAGCGCATGGGGACAAAATGCGTCATCGGCCATAAAATTCGTACACTGGCACTACCGGAGCATCCCATTGGCCAGATGGAAGTGACGTCATCAATCCGGAAGTAACATCGCTACCGGTAACAGCGTCAACGGCTGCTAATGTCATCGCATTGCGAACACACAGTGGAATTAAGTGTTACTGTGAATTTTTAATTCCTTTTTTCATTCACGTGCTCAAATCTCTACAGGGGTATCGCACTAAATAACGTCGCTCGAAACAGATCCGATTAGTAGGCGTGTGCAGAGTGCGTACGATGGCGAAAAACATGAGGTGCTCTTCGACGGTGAGGTCCTCGAAGAATACGTTGTACTGGGCGCAGTAACCCATGCTGCGTCGGGCTTCACGGGTGCAGGTCTCGATGCTGTAGCCCCCAACGAGAACGCGTCCAGAGCTGGCAGGCACGAAACCTGGAAGGGAAAAAAATTGTGGCTCTAGTCCATGCTCGGAAAGGGGTTGGACAGCGAAGCTGTAAAACGGCACCCAATTACCTATTGCGACGTCACTTGAAAATTCACACACGCGGCTCAGCAAAGAGTGAAACCAAAGACAAGTGAAATGTACTTGAGCTGTATGCTGTATGCCTCATTTCAAAGGAGATATGCTGTTTGCATTCAGTTTTTAGCCTGGCGTTTTTTTTTCTTAGGACAACAACACGAAAACGCAACCGTATCTGTGCGATGTCAGTGCACGTTAAAGATCCCCAGGTGGTCGAAATTATACCGGAGCCCTCCACTATGGCGCCTCTTTATTCCTTTCTTCTTTCTCTCCCTCCTTTACCCCTTCCCTTACGGCGCGGTTCAGGTGTCCAACGATATATGAGATACTGCGCCATTTCCTTTCCCCAAAAACCAATTATTATTATTATTAATCTTACCGCGGGAAACACGCGTGGAGAAGGAACGTGCTTCGCGTTGTTTGCAGGCGCCGTTATCATACATTATGCGGCTTGCACTTCACACGAGGGCTTCGGATGACGTCAGCACCTTTCGAACCTAATGTTTACCGGAGCGCGTTGGACGGTGTTCCCATTGTTCACACGCGCCTTTCATCAGACATGTAGTTTTGATGCTTGTTTTGTGTTTTTTCTTACTGAAAACAAGTACTGAGCTGTATGTCTGATTTCAAAGAATATTTACCCTTTATATTTGTTTCATTTTGATAATTTTGCTTTTTTATTTTTTATTTTACGTTTTTATTATATTTCATATTTCTACATGTGCATATTTGAACGTTTTATGTTTATTTCTTCAATTTGTATTCGTTTTTTTAATATTTTTATATTACGACTGCTTTATGATCAGTATGATATACAATCTCTATGCTGTTGGGTACTTTTCCACTCCTGGGGTTAATTGCTGACGACGACGACGACATGAAAATTTCCTTGGATATTAGAGGTATACAGCTTCGCTGCAATCTAGCCGAAAATTACTTTTCTCGGTAAAGCGATTTTTGGGCGTAGCTGCTGCGATATGCTTCAACCAGAGGCGACCGCATACGGAAGACATTCTTCCGAACAGAGACGGCTCCGTGTTAAGAGCGAAAAATACACAAGACTCAAGTCGGGTGACCTGCGGATATATTGATTGTTATAGTGAAATCTTTCATTATATGAAAAAATTGTATTCATAAACGGTTTCCCGCTGAAAAAATGCTTTTGTCCTGAATTGTTGGGTACGGATGAGCGACGCCAACCTCACATGTACCTCGGATGTTGCCACCGGTCGCACGATTTCAGGCGTGATCATGCAGCTCACCCGTGATCATGTTGAGAAGCGTCGTTTTCCCAGCCCCATTGTGGCCCAGAAGCACGGTGATCTGGTTGTCGAATATGCGCAGGTTGACGTCATTCACAGCCACCACGCCATCATAGTCCTGCGTAAAATTTACGGCTCACATTTCATGGTGAACGATTTGGAGTGCCGTACAGTCATATGCCTATTCAATACACGCGATTAGTGCCGGGTTACTACAGCAGTCTAGCGGTTATTTCACTGAGGACAGTGTTCAGCTCCATAATACAACGCTGCCAAATATAGCATGCCTTCTTGGGCCGGCTTCACTAATGGCCCAAATAATAGCTCGCGATAAGTGTCAAGAGACATGCTGAACATCGCTTGAATCGGGGGTAGCAGATAGGACACATGACCCCATTGACAAAGAAACGGTTTTTGTACTAGCGTGAGTATCGTGAAGGAATTTGGTGCATTTGTCAGTCTGTGTCGCATGAGTCGTTTACGCTCAAGTTTGCCTGAAGCCTAGAGTTTCTGGCTATGACATAAGATTCAGCCGTGATGTTTTACCGCTGAGAATATCCTTCATAGAGGCGCCACTTTAAGCGTGTATTCCTCAAATCATGCAAGTAATTTCTGATGAAAAACATGCAATACACTGCAGGATTTTAAACAATTGAACGTCCGCCTTGTTGCTCATTATGTCGGCTGGCACTGTACCTTGCAGGCGTGAACAAGGTCGATAGTCACGGGTTGGTCCACGGGCTCCTCTTCAAAGTTGTACATTTCATCCGTCCTCCGCGTAGGTGCAGGAACAAATGTCATGCTTGGAACCCAGTAGCTCGCCTAGTGGGGAACGAGCACCTTCTTTTAAATTCCACAGTCACCTTCAACGCTGAACCATTCTAATAATTCTAGTTTGTCAAGCCCTCGTATATCGAATCAGGTTATATCGAACACGGATTATCTCGTTTCAACTCTCGTGTAAAAGTGTAGTAAAGTCGCATTATATCGAACTCCGCTTCCCCAGATTGTTCGATATATCGAACGGTGCGTCGCCCGTTTGCAAGTGACTATTCTCCTATAGCGGTGCTCTTCGATCACTTTGCGCGCGTTGACTGGTCGAATGCACGGCCCTGGGCACCTCAAGGCAGCGCTTGCACTGTGAAACCGCATGACGAGGTGAACGTGGGGTGTGCTTGAGGGTTGCATTCGTTTCCTGTATTCATTTTCCTCGCCACCTCGCTGTCAGGCCTAAAGCGTAAAATAAACTAAACTGTGCCTAGTGGCGCCCTCTCGTAGAGTGTTTTGCTTGCTTCGTTGCCGAAGCATTGCAGAAACTACCTGTATCTAAACTGTAATGCACAATTGTTTTAATTACAGCGAACTGGAAATAAATTCAGATATATTATGATAAGTAGCAGCTACTTCCAAAGCACTGTCCGCTGCGACTTGAATGCGAAGCACGTCAGCCCTAGCAATGTCTGGCGAGCGATGCGGTGCCAGTGCTCTGGCGGCCGGCACTTCCCTACAAGAAGCACGTTACTAGAAAGCGTGCAGCGTATTCTTTCTTCTAGGTTACAGATGAGCTTGTGTATTGCCATTTTCTACATATCGACTTAACGATATATCGAACAATTTCGCGATTCTCTTCGATTTCGAAATATCCGGGTTCGAGAATAGTTCGCGTAAACTTTTAAATATATAGAAAACTTTCGATATTCCGCTCCATTTCGATATATCAGAGTTCGACGGTAGTTGGTTCATGTTGCTCGAAAACAGCTCAAAAAACTGAACGCACAAAATGAACACAAATTATGAGAGGCACATAAGTTGTTTCTTCAGTGGCATGTGCATTAAGTTCGTTGGCACATCTTCAGATAGCGTTCGCTAAGCCCGGGCTCGCTCCGGTAACTATTCGGTGCAAGCCCAGGACAAAATTAAATTTCAGGTTTTGCCCCTCATCGGGAGATTACATCACTTCCATCAACATGTTCACAACATTATCTTACAATATTCTACAGTTACCTCAATATTATTGCAAAGAATGCACATCATTCGCTTTCTATGGCAATAACTAATCGGCACGAGCACAGGACAGACTTTAAAACCAAGCTTTTGCAACGCATCAGAAGGTTATACCAATCTCATCAGTATGTTCATAACAATGTCTTAAGATATTCCACAGTTTTCTCACAACTAAAATAGATGTCCAAGAAAGCTGCACTTTTATCTGACCAACGCACAGAGCACCGTTATGTTGAGAGCTCACCTTGAAGGGATAAAGGAAGGACTTTGATACCCCTGGTCCCATGCAAAGCACGTTGTCTAGGTACCAAATGACGATTCCCAAGAAGCAGTCGAACGTGAAGCCGATGAAGACGATCTCGGCGAGCGTCACGTTGTCCGGGGTCGCGGCGCGGTCGTAAAAGTTGGCCCAATTTGCTCCGTGCTCGACTGCACGTAGCCAGAGACATGTAGGAGTGGTGTTCTTTGATTATTAATACAAACAACGAATTTGTAGTCAGCGCGAGTAGCTTCAATTTCAGTTTCAATTCATTTTATTTCATTTATTTAACCGCATACATACATGGTTGGAGCTCTTGGGCAAAAAGCTGCTCGGGGCAGCTTGACGAGGCCCAAGAGACCATAACAAAGTAGAGCAGTGCAAATACGTGATTTCAATATGACAAAAACAACATTGTATGCAATATTATATTCAAGGAAAACACGACTGGTGTATACAATATAAAAACTGACTCGGTATAGAAGTAGTATCAATTCAATGTTTTCGGCGAACTGTTCACTATACAGTATTAACATATCACATGTTCAAAACCGAACTATCGTAGGCGACAGTCATATAATGGACGTCAGTATTACATAAAAAGCTTAATGACCTAATGAAAAGTTCTCAGATTCTAATGATTGCTTCTGAGCCTTGCACACGGGTTGGCAGCTAGAGGACTTTGGGTGCTTTAGTTCTTGGAAGGTTGACAACAAGCTTTGTTCCACTAGAGTTCAAACGATGTCGTTAGAGCCTCTATATATACGGCCGAACGGTGAAGGCGTTAGCCGTGGCACCAGTTGACGAAGACGCCGCATTCAAAAATGAGACAAAACCTCGCTAAGGCAGAGGAACAGCTGCAAAAAACTTCAGATTTTGGCGGAAATCCTCCATAAAGCCGCGCTCGGAGAAAATCCAATGTCAAGCGCTCATTGCACATGGCTTTCTTTTCGGCGCTCGATAGCACCTAACATCAAACACGTACGGCAGTGCTACACTCTAAACAAAAGGAGTAAAAGGGGTGTAAAACTGTCCTCTAGCGCACACCCTTTTAGAAGGGGTGTGCGCTACCCTTTTAGAAAGGGTGTGCGCTACCCTTTTAGAAAGGGTGTGCGCTACCCTTTTAGAAAGGGTGTGCTCTAGGGGACAGCTTACTCCCTTTTTACTCCCATATAGGTGTATTTGTGTTTAGAGTGTACATGCGCTATTTATCGGTCTAGCGAGCGTCAGTTGTTAACAGTGAGCTTTCCGCTCGTGTGCTACACGCGACGCCTCACCGAATTTCTCGAAGCGCTCGAGCACCCGGAAGCTCCAGTGCAGACTCATGCCCGGGAAGATGGCGGTGAGCAGCTTGTGCTCGCGGGCGATGTAGTAGTAGCCCTGCCCGCCGGCGTGCTCCAGAAACAGGAACGGCATCACGCAGCTGAACGTCCAGTAGAGCATGGCCCCAGCCACAGCAGAGTGGGCTGCGACCACAGCGGCAATAGCGCTGCTGTTACAGCAGTCAGCCTACTAGGGAGCACCATAACCACTGTGGTTCAGTGGTTATGGTGCTCAGATGTTGACACGTAACACGCGGGTTCGATTCCGGCCGCGGAGGTCGCATTTCGGTGGAGGCGAAATGCCAGAGGCCCGTATACTGTGTGATGTCAGTGCACGTTAATGAACCCCAGGTGACCGAAATTATATTAACCCCACTGATACGGCGTTCCTCATAGCCCGAGTCGCTTTCGGGCGTTAAGCCCCATAAATCGATTAATGCGAAAGGATTAGAACCACCATCGGCGGGAAAAAAAAAGGCGCCCAGGCGGCAGTCTTCAGGTTATTCGATCAGATGAATTACTAAGTCAACTTAACTTGCTTTGCGGAACTATTAGTTTAAGGGAACGTAACTTGATTTGTTTCGTCTACAAGAAACTTTGTTGAACAAAGAGAAATAGCAACTACTGCGAATTGTCGCGTAGATCTTTGCACTGCGTTTTGGCTACTGTTGCTAATGGTGTTTAAAATAGATGGGACTTTTCAAAGGATGCGGGTAGCCTCGTTGTCGAGATCAGAGTGGTGTAAGACGATCACTGTAGAATGCTATGAAGGCGCGCACAACGAAAGGCGGATTATTCAGCCTTCGCCGCCGTAATTACAGAATGAGCATGCTGCATTGCCGTGCTTTTGCACCTCCCTGTATACAGTAGAGCTGCCTTTCGCCTGTGCACGTTGTTTTTACGCATGCACTGGGTGCAATGTCTAACAGGTCCATTTAAAGGTTCCACGTGGAGTACTTTTTTTGTTCCTCCATAGAGAGAGTGAAATTTTTTTACAATACCGCAGGTTGAGTAAAAGAAGTCTTCACGCTTTCTGCGTGTCGAAAAACAGGAGAAGGTGGAACAAAAGTGATTCAATTTATCACGCAATCTTGCAGTTGAGTGGAAGTTACGAGTGTGAGGTAATGACACGCATACGCACGCACACAATAAGCCTGCTGTTAGCACGTGAGCAGTCGAGTATAGAGAGAGAGAGATAGAAAGGCAGGGAGGTTAACTAGACGCTAATGAAAGTCTCGGCCTCACACGGCTACAGCTGCAGTTTTACTATAAAAACTTGCAAAATCAAGCGCAGGGCTCAGGATAAACTGACAGACAAAGCGTATTGTACAGCATTGCAAAAGAAGAATACTGGTTGTGCTGCGGAGAAAAGTACGTTTGGACCACTTGGTCACCTTATCAAAGCTCAAGACTTCAAAATGCGTCCTCAAGATAATGATTATCTATGCATGAGTGGGCTAATATTGTCAGTGTCAATAGGTTTTGTATGCTTGGAATTTTAATGAGCGAGCAATTCATCTGCTCGTGAAAAATAAGTTGCCGAATGTGGCCCGCAGATGCGCAGAAGAACTTGCTACACACGCCACTGCATGAAATAAATAACTGCAGCGAAATAAATAACTTGCCTTCGGCAGCCCTCGCTTGAAACGACAAAAGGAACTAATACCCCTGTCACACGGGCACCGCAAAGGCCTTTGAGAATGGGGTCCTTATATATCCAAAGGCTTAAGGAGTGCAGCTACACGGTACAAATGTTGCTAATGGCCTTGGAGGCAAAGGCGTCCGTCCGAGACCTTCGGAGCCTAAAGGCACGGACTTCGAGAACCTGCGATCGCAGTGCCATCCAACGACAAAAAGTAAAAACGACAAAAAAAAAATAGATGCAGCCAACAATGTTTGAAAACATTTTTTTTAATACGAAAGGTGTGTCTGGCTTTGCTTTTTGTACAGGTGTTTATATTTTATGCCCAAACTTCAAGGCAGTAAATGTGCAACGCGAGGCAGTAAATGTTAGCACTCTCACTTCGGCCACCTCAAGCACAACAGCGGGTGCTAAGCCTCAACGACCGTTACTCCTTTGGGCTGCACCGTGTAGCAGCGTAACTGCTTCTTTAAGCTGTCGCTCCTTTGATGAAAAGGGGCGCCTTTGCTGGAAGGGCCTTCGAGGAATGCCGTGTGACAGTGCATGGCATAACAGGCAGTGCGTGCCACTCACGATTGGCGAAGAACAGCGAGAGGCACATGGCGTGCACCATGCACTGGCTGCAGAAGAACATGAGTATGACGAAGAGGAGCGCGGGGTCGCTGAACTGGACGAAGGCGCGGCCCTCTTCGTTGCGCTTGACGCACAGGAAGAGCAGCATGAGCGTCACGATGATCAGGTGCATGAAGAAGGCGCTCAGGTAGTGGCTCACCCAGTACACCCAGTCGTTGACGCCCGCCACCCGCAGCATCTCCTTGATGCCTGCATGCGCAGAACACACGCAGACGGCACGATGCGTAAGATATTAAAAGAAATGGCTGGGGTTATTCAACGTGACTTGTAACTAAATATAAGCTCTGGTAAGCATGGTGAGACACGGTTCGCTTGGTTTGAATCAAAGGCTTCATCACCCTCTTGCTGTGGCTTGAGTAAGGTGAAGACTGTTTCATGGCGTGTAAAGTAATTGCGTGCAATTAGTGGGTTACTGTGAGGTTAGAACTAGGTGGTAAGTGATGTCCGCTGTCTCAAATCAAATGTCAAGGTCAGGTACCCAATGGTCATAGTCATATGATCACATGGCCACACTACCATAGCTTAATTGAGCCATACCACCACGCAGTTAGCTTGGGTTTGACCTTGTGAGGAACTGAAGGTTATTGTCGATGTGGTGTCCACTGTCACAAATTAAATGTCAAGGTCAAAGGTCAAGGTGAGATACGCAATGGCCATAGTCATATGATCGCGTGGTCATACCATAGATTGGGCCATAGCACTACGCAGTTAGGTTTCGTCTGACCTTGTGATGCACTGAAGGTCATTGCCGATGCAGTGCTCACAGCCTCAAATCAAATCTTAAGTTCAAAGGTCAGGTACCCAATGGTCATGCTCATGTGATCGCGTGGTCATACTACCATAGCTCGGGCCATACCACCATTCAGTTAAACTCGGTTTGACCTCGTGAGGCACTGAAGGTTATTGTCTCATCCACATCGAAATTGGTAGTTGTACCCCGAGGAGTAGAGCTCTCCCTCTAAAAAAAAGCTGTTATCTACACCGTTAACTGGTTTGGTTTGGTGTTGTTTGGTAACGGGAAATGGCTGAAGTATAACCGTAACCACTTAAGGCTGAGTCCGTCTCACCGGTGGCCTTCTCGTCGGTCAGCTTGGCCACGAACAGCGAGAAGGGGATGAGCATGCCGATGCAGAAGCGGGTGAGGACAAGGGCGTAGTTCTTCTGGTCGTGGTGCTCGATGTACGGGGGAAAGGGGAACCTCTGCAGCCGCACTTTCTCCAGGGGGTGCGGGTAGCGAAAGCGCTCGGCCTGCAGCTCCAGGTGGCGCTGCTGCAGCGCCCCCATGATGGGCAGCAGGGTGTGCATCTCGGGGAAGCGCTCCTCCGCCACGGGCCCCTCGGGCTGAGAGATGAGGCGCTGCCTGAAGTTCACCTGGGAGGAGTAACACCGCAAGCACATTTCGAGGGGAATAGAGGAACAGCTGTTCAGAGGAACGATTGCCTATACTCAAGCACGCTGTATTTTTTAACAAGTGCGCTATTACTTATAATGGTCATCCCCGAATTTAGCCGTTGGGGGTTTGTATGCCTAAAGCATGCTCTGTGGTGGGCTGCCCACCTGCCCACAGGGTTTTTGGCAACCTGCTCAGACGTATCTATAAGTATATATCGAGGACAAACAATGCAAAACAATGGCCATTGAGCGCTAGCGCACTTAATTCGGATTTTGCCTAACTACGCAACTGGACCATTATTTTCTTTTCATATCATTTTGCCTACATAAGGGGGGTGTTAATAGACGCTTCGACGGTTAAGGTTTTAACGCGAGAAACTATTTCAAGACAGAATGGCAGGTTTGCCTCTAAGTATGATGTTTATACTAAACTTTTCGGACACAAGTGTCTTTGAATTGAAGTTCATTATTTTTTTTACAATAAATGCCAAAGCACACGTTTTGTATCACCCTATGGCTTTTCCATGTTTTTTAAAATAAGTGCTACACTAACCCTTCTCACTTGCAGACGCCACCACGAAGTGTTATCGGTGTACCGTGAAACTGTCCTGCATTCCTGCATATTTACGGAATTATGGCGCGGGTCCGAAAAGTCTAAAAATGGCTACACAAGCGGCACTGTGTGTGTATGTTGTGGCTCTTCCAAAACTATATCTGACTTGCACAACCAACATTTAGCAGGAAAGCTGGGTCTTGATGGTGATGCCAAAGACATTAATTTACGGACATTCGGCACTAAAGAAGCTCAGCTATGACTTTTCTGTCCCACATATTTTAGCATCCTAAGAACAAACTAAGAAATGCTTCGAATAAATCTGGAGCGAAGAAGCAAGTGTTTAAGGACTTATTGTGAGCAGCGAGCCGCTCTCCAGGAATTACAGGTTCACCAGGAATATTTCGGTGCGCGCTGACTGCAGCTAAGCCACCGTGGCAACAACAAAGCCTGGAGGGGACGCCTAACCTCCGCCTTAAGGGTATGACGCGGTAGTGTTAGTGGGGTAATGTCCATATATGCGGAATGGGTCACTTTCTACTCAACATTCGTATATCCCTGGGAGTCCTCATACCCCTCCTGGCGCAGTGGTGCAGCTATTAAGCGATTCGCCACTGCCCTGCGATAGCCACTTAGGTTGCTTCGGCGGGGGTTCTTACGTGATAGGGTATACAGCTTATTCGGTCGAAAAGCCGTCGGCGTAGTAGTAGTCTGCACCACGTGCCGGAAATAATCGAGGACTGCGTAAAAAAAATCTCATCATGGTAATTTGAGGTTTTAGTGATTGATGACTGATCGGTGTATGATAGGCGGTGACGAGTTAACGAAGTCATAGTAATTAATTGATAAATCAAAGGAACGAACAA
Organism: Amblyomma americanum; assembly: GCF_052857255.1. Classification (NCBI taxonomy): domain Eukaryota; kingdom Metazoa; phylum Arthropoda; class Arachnida; order Ixodida; family Ixodidae; genus Amblyomma; species Amblyomma americanum. Next base: position 198,592,915 of record NC_135501.1, on the reverse strand, counting down.
ATGAAAAAATTGGAAAAAGGCGGGTTCAAAGGTGTCAGAATGCTCATAATGAAACTCCAATGCTTGATGATGGTAATTAAGACAATTTAAGTCTAATTGACCAATTAATTGAGTCGCCGCGGTGGCTCAGTGGTTATGGCGCTCGGCTGCTGACCCGAAAGACGCGTGTTCGATCCCGGCCGCGGCGGTCGAATTTCGATGGAGGCGAGATTCCAGAGGCCCGTGTACTGTGCGATATAGGTGCACGTTAAATAACCCCAGGCTGTCGAAATTTCCGGAGCCCTTCACTACGGCGTCCCTCATAGCATGAGTCGCTTTGGGACGTTAGACCTCCATAAACCATGATCCATTAATTCATTTAAACGATTTTTAAAAATTAAAAATGCGTTAAAAGCTGTCAAACACAAAAAAATGAAGAACCTAACTCACTACGCTGTCGCGTCATACCCTTAAGGCGGAGCTTAAGTGTCATCTCCAATTTTCTGCGGATTTTTCACTCATGATTAACGACAGAAACGCCGACAACAGACGCCGAATATGCGTGCAGATGCCGCGCACGGCACCGTATCGTATACCTGTACGTCGAAGGGTAGGCTTCCGGCGAAGAACGAGACGTGAAGGCTGACGGGCTGCGCGTCGGTGTCGTTGACCCCGACGTTGGTGTAAAACAGGGCCACAGAGCGCGCGGGTTTGGTGCCGTTGGCGGAGTGGCGGATGATCTCGGTTTGGATCTGCGAGAGCTGCTTTAACGTGGGCACCTCCACGACTTTGGTCACGCGCAACGTGCTGAAGGCCTCGTGCGTGAGTCGGCTGAGGTACTTGTTCCTTGGAGGGAAGTAGTACACCTGCGACCACGCAAGCACCAAAGGGTTAGGATTCAGACAGGCATCATCATCATCAGCAGCAGCCTGACTACACCCACTGCAGGGCAAAGGCCTCTCCCATGTCTCTCCAATTAACCCGGTCATTTGCCAGCTGCGCCCACCCTATGCCTGCAAACTTCCTAATCTCATCCGCCCACCTAACCTTCTGCCGCCCCCTGCTACGCTTACTTTCTCTTGGAATTCACTCTGTTACCCTTAAGGACCAGCGGTTGTCTTGCCTTCGCATTGCATGCCCTGCCCAAGCCCATTTCTTCCTCTTGTTTTGGACTAGGATGTCATTAACCCGTGTTTGTTCGCTCACCCACTCTGCCCGCTTCCGATCTCTTAACGTTACACCTATCATTTTTCTTTCCATGGCTCGCTGCGTTGTCCTTAACTTAAGCTGAACCATTTTCGTTAGCCTCCAGCTTTCTGCCCCGTAGGTGAGGACCGGTAAGATACAGCTGTTGTGCACTTGTCTCTTGAGGGAAATTGGTGAACTGTCATTCATGATCTGAGAGAACCTGCCATATGGGCTCCACCCCATTCTTATCCTTGTGGTTAATTCCCTCTCATGATCCGGATCCACTGTCACTACCTGCCCTAAGGACGTATTCCTTTGCCACTTCCAGCACCTCATTGCCAATTGTGAACTGCTGTTCCCTTGCTATACTGTTGAACATTGCTTTGGTTTTCTTAATATTCAACGCGTCTTATTGCGCCCGAGTCTAAACTTGGCCCGAAACTGAAAGCTCCTCTCAACGTGCAGCCTTTGCCAAAAGTAGCCAGGCTGCATGGTTTGTTTCCCCCTCATATAGTGGAGCCCCTACGGATTCCCTAAAAACCAAAAGGTATCGGAAAACGAGGAAAAGGGTTCTCCTTACCTCACAGTGAATTATAGCTTCACGGGTGCAATAAGTGTCCCGCTATACAACTGAGAAGCAAACAGGGCAGTCTGTTTACTTTTGGCAAAGACATGACCGATATCGGCATATAATATGTCAATCTTTATTAGCCACTACTCCGTTTCACAGATCTCATTGATAGGGGGGGGGGGGGGGGGGGGGGGGCAGGGTGTTGCTCGAACCAGTGACAAAAAAATAGAAGCAATAAAAATTGAACTCAACCGCAATATAGCCATAAGAAATATTCCGGCCCGAAATAGTTCTTTTTTCATTGAATGGCGTCCCCGTTTATAGTTGCTGACAGCAGATATGGGCAACAGAATGTTTGGGCAACAGCTGTCATAGAAATTGATAGTCCTTGTTGTGGGAGTCTGTGTACTACTGATCGGCGTGAAGTCAACCAGGGACCCGATAAATGCTACGGAAATGCTAATCCGGTTTAATTCTCACTGTCTTTTTGTCAATGTTTTTTTCATCTAACGGTGTCCCCATGCTGACAACCGACATGGGCAACAAAATGACCGTGCAACAGCTGTCATTCACGTTGACAGTCGTTGTCGGAATCTGTTGCCTACTTATCGGTGCGAAATCAACCAAAGACAGGACCCCCATAGATTCTACAGAAATGCTACTCCAGTTTAATTTTCACTGTCTTTCTTTTTTGTCTATGACTGCCTCAAACCTTGCCACGCTCAGCGACAACGTAACGTAGGATCGCTGTAGCACGTCACTAAACAGCGAGGGGTGCGTACCTGTCGGACGGTGGCCAGGTCAGGCTGCGTGTTCCAGTAGGCGTTCGTGTGGATGGGCAGGTAGACGGTGGGGCCCCGCCGAATCAGGGGCTCCCTGACCACCGAGTTCTCCTGGATGCCGAGCAGCAGAGCCGTGATGAGGGCGATCTCCAGCAGAGTGGTGAAGTAGTGGCGACACAGCCGCTTCACGTACACGTTCTTCCAGAGGATGACGTAAAGCTGCTTGAAGGAGAGGAACGCGTTGCTGACACTGGCGCGGGCTACGTCCACTGCCTCGCTGCCTGGAAGGAGGAAAACAAAGACATCGGCATGGCACTCAGCACTGCAGGAGCTGCACGGAACTACCGATCACAAGTTCACCCACGTGCACACGCACACACTAACGTCAACAGGCACGGCTGCTGCAACGTACTTAGGTAGCATATTTGAAATGAATGAGGTATGAGTGTATTATAACTGCGCAGTATTTTTTTTTTCGGAAAGCATAATAGCCAGAAAATGTCATAGCCACCTGTCTCTCTCTCTGTCTATATTTGATGAAATACTCCCGAATAAACAGGGAGCTTTAGGAGAGAGCTGGTAAAATATTCTCGCAGCTAATAACCCTAATACTACGAGGTGGGGTGCCTAAAGGTTTAAAAATAAATGTTTCGTATGCATTACGACGGCGTGATGAAGATCGAAGAGGAATCGAAGGATTGCAATATGCGGCCAAATACAAGTAGCATTATCATCGTTGCGGCCAGTTTTTACGGCAACGATGACAGTAGTTACTATAAATACTGTATATTTTATAACTACTATAAAATAGTTACTATAAACGAAGAATGCAGGTGCAGATTTGGAAAAGAAATTTTGAGTGATGGACGGAACAACACTTTGGGCTATCGACCATTATTTCATTTCCAGCTCGCTCAGAATTGCTTGGATAGCAATGCTGCACAGTTCTGCGTTTTTTACAAAAAAGCTATTATTCTTTAATACAAATCTGTTTAATTCATTATGTTCGTGAAAACGCTGCCTCAAGCGAGTAATACGGAATTGGAGTTCACGAAGGGACACATCGTCCCAACACAGATCTTTTCGAAGCTAGAAGTAGCGCTGAAACATATCGATGTGCAGATGAGGGGCTAAGTCCAAGACGTAAGGAACAAAGATTAGGCCTAGCCATCCCACAGCTCGGCACAGCTCGACCTATCATGAGCAAATGACAATTAGCCTTGAAGCACACATCGTTGGAGCAATGAGAAAATGCAGCTGTACGGAGATTCGCCTTTCAACGAAGAGGCTTCGCGATTTCATCCTCATCTAGTTCCACGTTCTCGGCACGTACCAAAGCTGCTTCGCCCGTCCCTCTGAAGCCCGTTAGGAGCAGGTCGCCGGACGCTTATCCTTAGAGTGCTAAAGACCCTGACGAGCTGGTCAGCCCATACCTAAAAAACAGGCGAGTGGCTTACCTGTGTCCATAGCAGACACGCCGGAGAGGTAGCTGCTGACAGGGCTGGGAAGAGCGTCGAGGCAGGCAGTGCGCGCTTATGCAGTCTTCTCTGCCCGAACACCGCGTGCAGAGTGAGCGTGCAGTCGATGCTCGAGGCAACGAGCGCGGCGGGTTCTTCTTTTGCTTCTGTGAAAAGGGCCTTATACGCTCTCTTGAACCGCTCCCTGGGATCCCTTGTTCCACGCAGTGTCAAGGGAGTGGTTTTTACCTGGCCCACAGGGCAGTCCAGTGTTTCCTGAAACGGTCGAGGTGGCTTAATTCTTGGCCAAATCGGCTCTCAGTGCACCCGTTACATATGGCGCTCCTAAATTCATCCTCCTGGCAATGTCCCATTTTGGACGCTATCCAAGTAGCACAGATGGGAGAGCCCTCGTGGGTATCGCATGGGAAAGTGGAGCTGGGGCTACCTTTATAGCACCTACGTCGCCCCCTGTGGGAAATAAGTGGACCAGCCAGAATTGGGCTTATCACTGTTGATTCCGCATGGGCTCCATACCGGTGTCCGCTATGGCCGCTATACTGGCTGCTGTACTGGCACATAAAGGATCGAAAGTATAGGTATCAGTTGAGGCGGCACGCACCCTCTGTTGCTATGCGATACAGTGGGGTCACGTGGTGACTGTTTTGGTCAATTTGACCTTCATTGCAGACAGACGCGTCCTTGACAAATGTAAGAAGTAAGAGCTCACGCTCTTAGAAAGCTGGCTGACGATTACGGTTCTCGGTGCCGCTCAGCTGCTGCGGTATTTCAACCGTATGCGACTGCAGATGGAACACGCCGTGCCGAACGGAGACGTACTACATGGGTTTAGGCTTCGGCAGTGCGCACTGCAAACATCTGCAAATGGCATTACAGCTTTAGTCACATGACAACGACGCAAGCAAGGATATCAACTCAGGATAATGACATTCGTCGGAAATGACATTAAATTCGCCGCCTCCCAGGTGGCTATTGCAGTTGCATGGAATTCAGTGGGTTTTGTAGCCCAATTGAATGTCTTGTTGTTGTTGTTGTTGTTGTTGTTGTTGTTGTTGTTGTTGTTGTTGTTGTTGTTGTTGTTGTTGTTGTTGTTGTTGTTGTTGTTGTTGTTGTTGTTGTTGTTGTTGTTGTTGTTGTTGTTGTTGTTGTTGTTGTTGTTGTTGTTGTTGTTTCAAAAAAGATGGCACATACCTACGGTGGGGGATTGGCTAGGGTTTGGTGCAGATCCAAACAGGAAAAATCTCATCCAGGTTTATCTCAAGCGGCTCAGAGATAGAGAGGACTCAGAGAAAAAGAATATCACGAATTTTGAGAGAGCTTGAGGTAATCGGAATAAAAATCGAGGAAACAAAGCGTGCGAGTAGAATATCTAAATTTTAAGAATTAATCAGAAAGATCATAATTTTTAGAGGAAAGTAAAGGCATCGAGAAGTGAACACAAAAATCTCCCGGTTTCAATGATATACCTGTGAAGAAGCCGACACACCTGCCTAATGGCATGCCCTTTGACGGTTGCACCGGATGAGAGGAGGACGGAAAGAGTAAACGGCAGCCCCAATTGAGCGAGAGGATTTTGCAAAAACTGAATTCTCTGCCGTGCAAACCGCCGGCAGTAGAGGATGAAATGGTCTATCGTTTCAACGTCCCCGCATGACGCACATAGATCCAACGGCGTGAACACAGCCTCATTCTCCGTCTCCCCCCTTTTCTTCTTCCTCAGATTCCTTAAATTTCGAGGAAATGATAACCAAGTGCGCGTAGCTGTTCACGTAACAGACTTCATTACGCACTATTAGCTCTTACGCTACACCATTTAACACAAAACGTCACACGTCACTGTTTGTGTAAAAAGGCCGCGAACGTGATAAGGACGATTATGCACGGGGTAACTAACACGGCGCGGCAAAATGCAGCGGGAAACGGCCGGCACAGCTACCCGTCAACATTATAAAGTCAACAAGGCGTTCATGCAGACGATTGGGGGGGAGGGGGGGTGGCGAGAGACTAACGCAACACGCCAAAGGCGGTAGCACATCAATCAAGCCGTCGACGAGTGTGTACGGCCCATGCAGCGTTGTTAAAAAAAAACAAGCAGAAAATTTCTGGAATCGCGCCAAGGCGCAGCTCGCGTCAAGCTGCGTCTCCCTCCCCCTGTCTTCTCGAGAGGGCTCGAACCATCTTGCAGCGTAGATCCGCGCGCGCCGCTTCGCCAAGGTCACGGGGAGAGGAGGACCGTGGCGGTGACCTGAGACTCGGGAGCCCGAGCCTTCGAGCGTTCTCCACAGCGATCTTTTCCTTATTTTTCCTTTTTTTTTCTGCGGTCACCGCCGCGCGACTTGCTTTCCCGCTACCGCTTTCCTCCTTGCGCTCCCTTGGCTATACCGACGTCTTTCCTCCTCCTCTCCGCTCTACGTTCGCTCAGTTACGCCGAGGCCGGCGCCGATGCATGCCGCTCAGTGCAGGAACACAGTCTAAAGAGCTGCGATTTGAGACGTGTCGCACGATAATGCGTTCAATCACATCAGCTCCGTATTATTCTACGAACATTCGTGCCGAGGTCATTACGGCGTGATTTGAATGTTTTCTCTAAGTCGCCATCCTCAATTGCTCATCCTTCTGCATATGTTGTCAGACAAATGCTACACTTTGTCAGTCTAGGCCGCCTGCCTGGCAAATCATGCTATTTCCACTTTTACGAAGTGTATGTGTTTAAGAGCCAATTTATTCGAGAATAGTGCTAGTATCTCTAAGCAAGAACTTAGTTTAATGACATCAGGGAGTGCATATTTTTTTGCGTTATCAAATAACATTAGCAAATGGAATATAAGCTTGAAGTGGCGCACTGAAAACTGCAGCTCCTTCGCATACGAGGCTCCTGTGAGCGTACATGGCGATGATGCGTTTTGCAGTGTCTACGCTTGCTGTATGCTTAATTCTCGGCAGGACATCGGCACAACGTAAGAATATTCTTCCCTTCGTAATAAAAGTGGTGTCATCGCCGGATGTAATATTCTAGAAATTCTAATATTCTAGTAATATTCTAATATTCTAGTAGGAAGAAAATGCAGAATGGATGCAGTAACGTGTGGTAATATTTTATTGCAGTTTTTTCTCGAATGTAAATAGTTGATCCGGTGAATAAAAGAGAGCCCAGAGAAAAACGCTGCAGTGGAGAAAAGGAAACAAGTGAAGTCATGGTTATGTCGCAAAAATGGCAAATTTCACGTGTTGTTAGCAATATGCCTTGGCGTCAAGTTGTCCCGTCTGTATTTTCTTCCCGGAAGAAGTTTCCAGAACTTCTTGGCCTGGTAAGCGAGTCAAAGAATCGGAAGCGGCCAAATCAATACGAGCTACAGGGCGAAATTTGTTCTACATAAAAAGGCGCGAAGTTTAGACTTGCGGTATCCTTGTAGGTAGCTGTACTCGGGCCAGGCTGGAATTTGTGTGAGTGTCGATGTTCATAGCTTTAGCGACGTAATGTTATAGCTTTTGTGATATGCACTAGTAGTATACGTTCTTTTGGTTGCTGTATCTTTGCAGCAGTAAACTCGTAATGTGCATTTCGTTTTTCGATCGCAAAAACTGCTTTCCTCGCTCAAAAAATGCAATGTCTACATCATCATCTATAAAATTTTTCAAAATGGAGTGTTACAATAAAGTGCGACTGCGTGGACAATAACCGATTGTTTGGGCTGGCCCCAACAGGCTCATCTCGTCAACGTAATAGCCTGTGCCGAAGCTTCAGGTTTTCAATGCACCAGTGCCAGGCATAGCTTCCGAATTTAATGAAAATAGTGGCTTTTTTATTGGCAACAAGAACTGCATTCGTCACATTTTCCACGAACAAGCCGTCTTGCTCGCACTGGCATTACTGCGACAGTTCAGCTGTACGAAAACGGAATCGACAAATTCCCCGTCTCTCATGTTTCCCTTATGTTTACAGGCCCCATGAATAAACGACCACCGTCTCCTGTCGATGCAAATCGTGGCAATTCTCCCGACTTCCTTGGTGCGTACAGACCATCCTTGATTGGTTTGCATGATTGAGAACGTTAAAGCCATTTTGTGACGCAGTGTTTTGAAATTATTGATAATACAAGTGCAATTTTATATGGAAAGCATTTAGTTTGTTCATTTATTTTTTTTTTGAAACCAAAATTTGTGAATAAACAGTAGTTCGAAGCGAGCAGTTCCCCGAAATTTAGACAGGAGAGAAATTTTTGTTATCATTCTTTTATCACAGATGCTATTCGGCATTATAATAGCAAAGCGCAAACCTCGGGCTCAGTCTTAAGTTGGCCTTTTTCATCACCTGTGCTTTCATTGTGACGGAACAGCGCAGAACAACATGACAAGAGATAAGCAGCTTAAGCACCAACATGCCTAAGCTGCTGTCCTGGCCACCTGTACTTTGCTGTTGAAATAATCATTGATTGATTGAATGAATGATTGATTGATTGATTGATTGATTGATTGATTGATTGATTGATTGATTGATTGATTGATTGATTGATTCATTGGTTGATTGATTGATTTCTGCTTGCAGCTTCTTTGCCAAAAAGTGCTAATCGATCCGTGCTTGCTCACTTGGCTTTAATGGCCACCCGTTTGTACTTGATAACTTGCCTTTGAAACTTAAGAAAAGTCGGTTCCGCCTCGAAGAAAAAGTTTGGATACTTCATTTCGTACATCGTTTCTTAGCATTGCAGCGTCCTGATGAATAAGGTCGACGTATAGTACCGGGAATCCTACCAACGCATGGTCGAGTAGATCGGGCCTCAATGTGCGGTCTCGCGAGCTCTTATCATGGCCTAATTCAAGCGTACTTGGCAAAAAAAAAAATACGCGCTGCTGCGTTTGGGTTGCGGTGTTAACGAATATATATATATATATATATATTATATATATATATATATATATATATATATATATATATATATATATATATATATATATATATATATATATATATATATATATATATATTGAATTAGGCTGAGCGAAAGGTAGTGCTGCCCAATGCTGACTGAAATCCTTGCTTATTTCAACAGGGCCCCCTAACAAACAGCCACGCCAGCATCCCGGCTATGGGAACATTCCTGGTGAGCCGAGCCTGTCTTTGTGAAATTATTTTGTTCCTTTCGACAAGCTGAGCTGCAACAGTTTAGAAACACAGATTAACTGGAATTAAAAATGTCGTTTTTTTCTTGATACAACTGCACTCTTGAAAGGCAAATATGTTACGTAAACTAGTTCTTCATTCCATGTATAAGAAGTGTCTACCGCGCTTCGACAAAAAATGTAATGTAGTTTACTTGCTAATGAAAATATTGGCGACAAATGAAAATCATGTGTACGGGCAGGTTTTTTTTTTTTTTACGGTGCTAACGTGCTTTCTTTAACCTTGCATTTTTTTCTTTTCTGTTTATTCACATAAATAAACGGAAATGATTTTCAATCCCATTGCGACCACCTTACCGCACCTCTGTTTCGACTGGATTATCATATAGCCTGAATTGGGTGCGGTTATTATTCTAAACTGAACTGACAAAAAAAAAAGCTTGTGCGCATTGTAAAACCGGTGGGTACCCAATTTCACTGGAGATTAGGCAAAAACTATGCAAAATACCCAATACGCATGACCATTTGAATCACAGGAAGAGTGCATCACGTATCTCCTGTAGCTATACTGCCTTGTTCTCGGCAGAGATGGCAATGATTAATTTGTCGTTATTTGACTCAATTCGTACAAATGGTTTCTTGGTGTTCGGCCAGCATAAGACCTTATTTCTAAAGTGAAATTAGCGGAAGACAGATCTTCGCTTGAAAAAAAAATTACTACACAAATTGTTTCCAAGGTGTCTACTGCAATTGCTGTTTCCTGAGCTCGTTGTTTTTCAAGCTGTTTATACCCATCGTTCAGATCGAGACCATGTTCTCTTTTTACGGATAATGAAGTTCGAAGTGCAATCGTAGTCACGGGGAATTGGAATGGGATGGGTCGGAATGGTATTGGTCGGCAATTCTCCTTGCTACGAAAGCTAGCCCATGGGCATCCTTTCTTGCTTTCTGAATGTTGTAGTTACAGCTGGCGTTTCACTTCGAAGAGGCACGTGGATTATGAGGGGTGGCGTCCTTTTTGGGCTCAGATTTCATTTATATTAAAAGACTTTCTTGATTATGAACAGCGCCTATTTGCGAAACGCGTATAACTTGTTAGTCAAAAAAGTGCTGCTTTCACTCCAAGAAGTACAAAGCATATTCAAATATTTACATATTTTAACATATGACTATATCTGAGCAGCTACACTGCTTATTATGCCAAAGAGATGCCGCAGTATGATCATATGCGTGGCTGTGCTCATCATACCGCCATGTGTTGTCTCCCGACGCGTCGATGGCGATAGAGTATTATTATGCCTAAGCTCAATGTCGTCACTCCACTGCTTAATCGTACTAATATTGTAGGACGTGGTAGACCAGTTGGCTAGGGAAATCTTGGAAGCCCAGGAAATTTCGATATGCAGTGAAGGCACGTGCATTAGTACCCCATCTGTGTATCTGATGGAGAACGAATTGAAGTTTTTAAAACGCACTTGAGTTTTCTTAGCACCTTTTATCATCTATCGCTCTTTCTCTTTCTTTTTTGCTTCTTTTTCACACGTTTAAAGATTATCAGTTCGTTTTTACCGTCTCATTTCATTCTATTCAGTTGTAAGAGTAGCAACCGTCCTGTCTTCGCCCTTCTTCGTCCCATCCATATTGATACGTTTTTGTTTATAGTAAGACACCCCACCCCCCCCCCCACCCCCCAAATCGCCAGAATCTAAATGGAAAGGGAACATTTCGTTCAGAATAGTAACGCCTCATTTTTACTCACCAGCCTACGCACCAGTATTTTGATTTCCACACTAGTAAAAAAAGAACTATTAATTTGTGTCCCTGAACTGACTTTTACAGCACCACCGGGAATTCCTCCGCAACAGCTTCCCAGTTATCCAAAAGTCCACGCTTCTTCTGCATGGCCTCCAAGTAAGCATAACCCGTGTTTGTTCAATAGCTTTAGTTTGTAAACAATCAGAGAAGCTCCATGTGGCTCATGCGTAAAGTGCCTGTGATTGTGAGTAAAACAGACATTACGAATACAGACTAATAAGAGAGCGATCTACGTGGGTTTGATGGACCAGTGTGCCAGCTAAGTGTGGGAAATTCTCGGTCTGTTCTTAGCGGAGATGCTGCGATGGGATTTCTTACTTGCACTCGCTATCGACATATTACGTTCCTTGATGTCTGTGGATGCAGACTCGTTATTCTATTCCTGCGAGTAGTACACCGACTAGGAAGACTTAGGAAAATAATGATGGACCAAGTATCGGAATAAAATGTTTCGCGAGATACACAATGCATTTCAGTCATAGCGAACTGTGGCGTTGCCAGGGCGTTATGTACAATTGGCTTTTTGGAATTTTCACTCTGATACATTTTTGGTTGCATTTAGATGGAAGTCAGATTTTACGATTGCATTAATCATTTCTTGTCGGAATTTCGCTTTTTACAAAGTAATGCGGAAGGTAATTGCAGTTTAAGTTCCATGTAATGTCAGTTATTCTACGATCGTTCCTGTCATTTTAGAGTGCTCCTTCTTTTCTTCTCAACCTTCTTTTCAGTTTAAAAAAAAGAATATGTTGCCGCTTTCCGAATAACAACAACTTAGTTATGGTGCTGATGCACTGCGATATCACGTAGTACCGTGCATCTCACGCTAGTTCTTAGTAACGCCAAGACAGTGCCGCAGAGCACCTGCTAACGGGTACAGGCCACAAAAACATCCTGTTGTACTCAATGGAAATTTTCAGATGTCTTCGAGTTTGGCTGGGAACACGAACCCTACATTTACTATGCGAAGTGTGCGCAATATTTTCGTGCTTAAGTACGCTGATCGGCTTATCAGTTTGCGAGGTTTCTTGCTTAAATAAAGATTAGACGTTGAACTTGTCTGACATACAGCGAGAAAAATGTGTGCGTCACTTTCCTGATCTTCGCAGGACCACAGAATCCTTATAATCACCCGGGGGTTCCAACCCATCAAGGTGCCCCCACTCCTCCTGGAGTTCCTCGTGAGTCGGAAGCGTTTTCGTTCATGTGTTCATGCAGAATATCAAGAAATGTATTCACAAAATTTACAAGTATCCAGACTGCATGTTACAGGAGCGTAGGCATGCAATCAAATACACAAACTCTTACTTAAGGACAATATTCGACCCGCCGCGGTGGCTCAGTGGTTAGGGCGCTCGACTACTGATCCGGAGTTCCCGGGTTCGAACCCGACAGCGGCGGCTGCGTTTTTATGGAGGAAAAACGCTAAGGCGCCCGTGTGCTGTGCGATGTCAGTGCACGTTAAAGATCCCCAGGTGGTCGAAATTATTCCGGAGCCCTCCACTACGGCACCTAATTCTTCCTTTCTTCTTTCACTTCCTCTCTTATCCCTTCCCTTACGGTGCGGTTCAGGTGTCCAACGATATATGAGACAGATACTGCGCCATTTCCTTTCCCCAAAAAATCAATTATTATTAAGGACAATATTCGCTTTGAGAAAAAACTCTGCAGGACCTTACTTATCGACTGAATGTTTTAGTTTAGGCCTATAGGTACTGCAGAAATACGTGCTAAGAGGGACCCCCCTAGACTCGCCATCTGGTGCATTTTATTGCTTTTTTAGAGGTTTCGCAAATAAATAAGTTAGGGCAGTTACTCCTTTAAGACCTGCCCTAGACTTCAGTATGCCAATTAAATATTTACGAGCTAACCACAGCCTTTGAGGGTTCAATACAACCTCAGACCCACGGCTCTGATAGAAGAAAGAAACAAATCAACTAAACATACGAACACCCTTTTAACTCTTTCGTTTGTCGTCTGAGATTTTTCTCCAGGCAAAGTGAGAAAAGGAAAAAGGCATCGGGGAGATAACTGAAAGTGGAAAAAAGAAAAGAACAGTATCACAATAACCAAATAACAGCGGTAATAAATACAGTCCAGCCCGGCTGTATCGAACCCAGATATTTCGAATTACTGGCTATATCGATCACAGAGATTATCTCCTCGATAATCCTGTATAAACGTATAGAAACCTAAAGCAGTATATCGAACTACAATTTCGCCCTTCATTCGATATATCGAACTTCGCACCGCACCCCAGCAAGCGGCTCTTCTCCAATGACGCTCTTCAAATCACTTTTCGCACGCGGGGGGGGGGGGGGGGGGGGGGGGGGGGAGGCGGTCGGCTGCGCGGCCTTAGGCGCCTACGTGCAGCGCCAGCGTTGTGAAACCATGTGACGATGTGAACGTGGGGTGTGCTTCGATCTATTGCGCTCTCTTTTTTTCCACGCCACATGGTTGTCATGCAATGAAGCCGACTTAACTGCAGTAGGACGTACAGTTGGGCGACTTGGTATAAGTTCATATTGGAAAAACAGAGCACAAAGAGAGAGGACCAGAAGAAGGAGGGACACAGGGCGAACGCTGACTCACAACTAAGGCTTCATTGATAAAACCTGGGTTATATAAAGGATGAAGGAAAGGCATGACACCTTGCCTTATTTCTTGGCAATTTTTTACCGGCGCGCGCACGTTTGTTTTGTTTATATGTTTTGGCTTAATTGTCGTGTCATGCCTTTCCTTCATCCTTTATATAACCCAGGTTTTATCAATGAAGCCTTAGGAGCTCCTTGCCACCGGGGGTATATGGCACTAAACCGTCGTCGTCGTCACAGATAACGCGGTTGTTGCGACACGCGTATTTCTTTTAATCTTTCCTATATTTCAACTCTCCTACCGTCTGCACGAGGCAGCGATTGTGGCTCAGCTTAAGCCAGTGGGCAGGCCCGTGCACTTTCCTTAATTTCATTCTTCCTGCAGTCGCAACAACTGCAACAATGAAGCCTTAGTTGTGAGTCAGCGCTCGTCCCGTGTCTCTCTTCCTCCTGGTTCTCTGTCTTTAGTGCGCTGTTTTTCCACTATGACTTAACTACACCCTAGCGGTGGCATACTTCACTGCCCAATGCGTTGCGGAAACCAACTGCAGCTTAATGTAAATGAGCGAGTATTTTACTTGTAGCGTACTGGCAACAGGATTAGACATGTTGTGATTGGCAGTGGCTAGTTCCGCAGAAGCGCCCGCTAGGGCTTCGATGCGAAGCAGGCTCCAGGTGGTCGAAATTATTCCGGAGCCCTCCACTACGGCACCTCTTCTTCCTTTCTTCTTTCACTCTCTCCTTTATCCCTTCCCTTACGGCGCGGTTCAGGTGTCCAACGATATATGAGACAGATACTGCGCCATTTCATTTCCCCAAAAACCAATTAAAATTTTAAAAAGCAGGCTAGGCCTCCCAGCGCCTAGCGAGCGGTGCGCGCCACCATGCATGCCGGCGAGCGGCACGTATGAAAGAAGCACGTAGCTAAAGCGTGGGTGCAATGCATTCTTGTTTGTTGGCTACATCCCCCACGGCTCGACGCAGCAGATAGCGCGCGCCAAGCCTGCGTCATTCTGCGTTTTTCGGATGCGAGCGGGTGTGTCCGAGTGCAGCATCACTGCGCATGCGCGGCAAGTTCTTCGCCGCCAGCGCGGTGCTCTAGCATGCGTGCGATCTGGCCAGCGTCTAGATGAAGGCAATGAAGGCCTCAACTTTATAAAGGCCGAGCGAGCAGCGCACGGGGGAGATCAGCGCGGGAGCGCTTCCCGCGCACTTCGTGGTTCCAGCGGTGCGGATCTGCCGCCGGCGAGACGTTAATGTTTCGCGTTATGCGGGAGTGGCGTCTTTCTCGGCTCCTTCACGGCGAGTTAGCAGCAGCGTTACAGCAGTACCTGGAATGAGTGGCTGCGACACCGGAGGCCGTGTCATTTGTGCAGCTTGGATGCTCGACTATCGTCGCGCAGTTTGTAGCAGAGGATAGCGTCTGATTTTATCTGAGCGTAGACTGCCTTTGTTACAACCGTCCCACCGTTGTAACGTTGAGGAGCTCGGACGCTACTGAGGTATGCGTTGGGCTTGAACGATGTGATTTGCTTAAACTTCGTTGTGGGTGCATTTCTTTCCTTGTTTATGAGTACATTTATGTTGTTTCGTTCACCATCAGCCTGACTACAACCACTGCAGGGCAAAGGCCTCCCCCATCTCTTTCCAATTGACCGTGTCCTTTGCCAGCTGCGCCCAGCCTATATCCCCGCAAACTTCATCTCATCCGTGCACCTAACCTTCTGCCGCCCCCTGCTGTACGCTTACTTTCTCTTGGAATGCACTCCGTTACCCTTAAGGACCGGCGGTTGTATTGCCTTCGCATTACATGCCCTGCCCAAGCCCATTTAATCTTCCTCTTGATCTCGACTCGGATGTCATTGACCCGCAATAATCGCTGTTGTCTGCTGCTTGTAGTGTAACACTCGTCGGGCGATACCCTGGCTGGCGAGCACCAGAAGGGGAGGTTTCCTTAGCTTATCTATTGACATTTTTTATACATCAAACCATTTCGTGATATTCTTCCAGTTCGATATATCCGGGTTTGACTAGTACGTATATACCAGGGAGCACGTGTGTGGTGGGTGTGAAAATTCAGGTGCGAAAAGATTTGTGGCAGGAAAATAAAATGAAATTTAGCTGCAGAGACATCACGGAAAGTTAAACTGCTGCGGTGTGTGGTGTGTTTAACGTGTAAAAGCGGCAGGCAGGCTGTGAGAGACGCCGTAGTGGTGTGCTCTGGTTTAATTTAGACCATTTGAGATTCTTCAGCATGTACTGACATTGACATTTGTCTCTCTTTTCTGAATTTTAAAGGACCAATGTCACCTGTGAGACAAGTCGTTCCCAGTCATCCAGGCGGTCGCTTTTCTGCCGTGGTTCCTCGTGAGTCGACTGTGTCCTTTGTCAGTTCTTCTTAACTCCTGAAAGCCATCGCACGTGGAATATTGCACGATAGCGTAACAGATCGTTCGGTCAAAGAGCCACCAGGGTAGTAGTAGTCGGTATCGGGTCCTTGTGATTGATTGGTGTGTGAGAGGCAATGACGAGTTAATAAAATCATTGTAATTAATTGATTATTGTAATTAGTTCATTAATTAAACAAATTTTAAAAAAATCGAAAATCGGGGTCCAAATGAGTCAAATTGCTCGTAATGAAAAGCCGATGCCTTATGATAATTAAGAAAATTTAGAGCGTGTAATTGATGAATTCATTAAAACAATTGAAGAGGAAATGAAAAATACGTTCAAAGGTGTCACTGAATGAAAAGCCTAACCCACTACGCTATTGCGTCATACCCTTAAAGGCGGAGCTTAAGTGTCCTCTACAATTTTTTTCAAATCATTGAAACAGCATGAGCAAGAATGCTAGCCCTGCGTTTTTACGAGCTGTTCTTTGGAGGACAAGTTGATGGTACCGAGTTTCATTTCAAGCATGCTTGGAGTGCGGAAAAGATTGTAAATTGAGCGAAAACGTTCTGATGGTTCGAGAGACGCTAGCTGTTAAGTACAAGAGATGGTAAATTTAAGCGAACAGATATGAGCTTTTTTTCGTCCTATTTCATGCACTTTTTCATCAACTGCGTGACATGGTCTTTAACAAAGACCTACTGTTTCTATATTGTTGCGCAGTTCTGGGTAACAGTAGGCAGCTATTTGACGTTTTTACCATCCCATAGGCTATATTCCCTTCAAATGACTTACACCGGTGCCTTCGAAGTCGTGCGCTTCATACTCTGTTCATAACTATAGCAGGATACAACTTAAAAAGCAGCAGTTGCTAACACTGGTCCACGGTCAGCGGCGTAGTGTATTACTCCGCTAGCCAACCGCAACAGGAAACAAAATGAGCTTTTTAATGCTTGACTTTATTGAACAAGCCAGGCATAAGAATTCTAGACTTTACAATTTTTTCCTTGTGATTATACCTCTTCCTTAGGTAACAAGAAAAGTTTTAACAACGAACTACTTTTTTGTATTGGAGTAATTCTGTGCGGCAATTCGGAATATGAGCGGAGCTTCACCGCTAAATCAAAAACACCTGTAATTTGGGGGAAATGCCCCTTTATCTAATCGTCGCTGTTTTGTAAGCAAACAGCTTGAAATCGGCTCCAAATCCTCTCAAGAATTTAGTGCACCACCGAAGAATCTCAGCGTCGCATTGATTGTACCAATGAGGCAACGTCGAGATAGAGTGGGAAGCTTGGAAAGGAGACAGTGGAGAGACAGCCCAGGCCGGTCTCGGGATGCCACTCACGTACCACGGAGGAACAGTAAGAAATGTTCTTGTCAATGTGCTTTTCCACACACAGTTACTCTGGTCGCCTCGAGAAGGCGAATCATGCGAAAAATTCTGAAAGTTTTTTGATACGATCATTTCACACATGCGTCAAGTCTCGTTGATTTTCTCTGAAGGAAAAATTAATTTATCAGAGCCACGCAGAAAGGCTCTACATAACACATGATGAATAGCAAGAAGGCTGTTGATCTTTTCGATCTGATGAATTGTTGTTGATCTATTTATGTATCGACGCTGCTTCTAGCATAAATTTGTGGTTACTCTGCGTTCGTCATTGTCGTCTCTTTTCTCGCGCCTTAGTTTGTGAACACAGCGCACAGTGTCAAAATAAGGAGACGAGCTTTCGCTTTTTCATTGCCCTCCAAATGAACCTATAGTGTGAAGTTTGCTCGGTAAAAGCGGGTTCAAAAAAAAATGTTTTTCGCTGTTTATAATTTTTGCAGGAGCGCCCTCTTTCCCACCGCAGCAGCATCCCCGTAACCCAGGGCCTTGGTTTTACCCAGAATTTTTTCGTGAGTAGACATATTCTTTCTTAAATTAACGCCTAAATGTTGTCCATCGGGACGCTCTTAAAACGAGTGGCGCTACGGAATTTCCTGCTAATATGCATTTAGTATAATATACACTTATTGTTCGGTGGAAAGCGAAGCTTGGGCCCACCACTGGCGTCATTTTTAAAAGGAACATTTTTAGTACGCTTGGTCTCCGAACGTCAATGTAATTATATACACTCAGGCTTGCAAACTATCTCTAAAGGTACAATAACAGGCTTTACAGCAAGTTACCTCCGATTACCTGAGATTCTCTTTTATTTTTCTTACCTTGTGTGCATGCTTGTACACTCCGCGACAAGTGCCAATATACTAGAGGCCAATAACAACTTCTGGCAATGGAGCGGAAGCTAATTCCATCTTAGAAACAGAAGCGTAAGTGCAACATTCCGCGGTTTTGAGCGGTCCCGTGACCACTGCCGTTAAGTATTTTCTAGATACAAGGTTTCCAGTATTAAAGTTTCTCTCTTTATTACGACAGTTTTCTCCCCGCAGATGTTTCTGCTTTCCGAAGTGCGGAGCTAAGTATGCACGATTAATTGTCCTTTTATTCTGGTATTTGCTTTCTTTCGATAGTTTGCGTTTTGGTTCTTACCGTAAGCTGGAGGAGGAAGTCTGCAAAGTTTTATGTTACCTGAATATGCCTGGGTACCCACGGTAGAGGGAAGGCATGATTATGAAATTCTTGACAAAATAAAATGAACAATGGGCGAAATGAAAGCCTCAGCCCGTTAGCCGACGTTTCCACAAGAGGACTTGGCTCTTTCTGAACAAAACCGGAAAACACTACTGCGATATTTCTCTTCTGACTTTTGATAGCTCCAAAAATGCGGCAGGCGTATACCTAATTCCTTCGCAAATCACATGAGATGTTGATAATTTACTGTCGATCGCGATGCGGGGCACGACATCGAACGAAACGATGCTCAAGCTGAGTGTCAAGAAGGCTGAGTTCTCGATTTGTAACCATTTATTTTGTTTCCATTTGTTCCCATTAGTCAAGTAGGCCGTGGGGAGGACTTGACAGGTTTTGTATGCAGGTAAACGGCATATGCTCTTTATTTGCAAAAACACGCCGCCGTTCATGCCTCACGTACTGACAGACGCCGACAGAGATCAAGGATAGAGCACGACAACTCGTTTAGCACACTTGACAAGTGTTATCGACGCTAATCACAACTCGGGATATAAGCTGCAGTGGTTTTGCTGCGTATACTTATGTTGCATGGTCACTGTGAATTCGCCGGTCTAGAAGCAGCGGCAATAGCATGGCAAGCGGGGGCGCAGCGACCAGACCAGAAGTGCTCGAGATTGGTCATTTGCTTGCTCACTTCCTGTTGCTTTTGTCATGATTGACGTCACATCCAACGAATTGAATCATCGCAAATTAAGCCCCCCCCCCCCCCTTACTGTAGCACATAATTAAGCCACTAAAATGTCCTACCAGTGGTGGAGCCATAGTGGCTATGACATTCGACTGATGAATTCAAGGATGAGGGATCGAATCTCACCGCGGCGATCGCATTTAGATGGACGCGAAATGAAAACACGACAGTGTAGTGTGTGGTGTTGATTGCACGATAGATAATCCCTGGCGGTCGAAATTACTATGGAGCCCTGCATTACGACGTTTCTGATAGCCTACGTGTAAATTCGGCCATTAAATGTCACATATAGCCACCACTAAAATGCCGTGCCCCACTGACAACGGTTTCCAAGCTACTTTAGCGTCACTCCCAGCTTTAACGGCATGCGAAAATCTAGCGCTTTTTAAGCAATAGACAGCAGCAAAGTTTTTCTCCTAAAATGAGTCTTCTAGACTATGCTTTCCAGTTCACAAGCTGAACTCACCGCAAGAAAAGTTTGTGGATATCTAGTGCTTATTCCAGATAGGTGTACGTCTTCGGTCAAATGGGAATCTTAAACCTCTTTTGACGCTCGTTTTCATGCGGCTGATTAATTTTGAGGATAAGTTAGGAAAGGGATATTTAAAAGTAAGATTCCAAAACATGGCTACCAACCAGACGTCCTATCGGAGTCACTGCGTTAAGCGCTACGTGCGCTAATGACAGCCTGATTCAAACGCCTTGCCCTTTTAAAATTGTCACGGTTATTTTGAATCTTTACTCACTGTACAGAGAAAGGCAGGCCGGTCTTGTTCAGACGTGGGAATTGTCTGTAGGAGATTGGTAACATACGCGAAGAAATATTTGTAATCAATTAGGGAAAAAATCTCAAATGTAAGCAGTTTTAGTGGAACCCGCGATTTCAATGTTGTTTAGTAAAGAATGGGCAGAAAAGAAGGCATCTTATGTCTAGATGAAAAACGAACAGTTTTAGTAAAGTGTCTTGTACTGCAAAAGATGCCCCGAAAAAATCTGAACTACAGAATTTTTTTTAGAATAACCCGATTTGTATCTGAATTTGAGCTCGTAAAATATCGCCTGATTTTTACCCGGCGAATTCCGGAAAAAATTTAAACTGGAAAGCGAAGGGCCATATAGACCGTCACTACGGCCTCCCCATAGCCTTAGTCGCTTTGGGACATTAAACCCCCATAAAACAAACCAAATGAACCTAAATATACACGGTCTGGCAAAAGCACAGCCCAGCCATTTTTTAAGACACATAGCGCAAAGAACTCGAGACATGTGCTGATTAGTAACTAAACCCTTCACCGCAGTTGGCAGTTTCAAGTCAATCGATGCCCTGTGTTCGCTGGCTTGTCGCCTTTTGCGAGTGCTGCTTCAGCATGCGCAATGAATTGGGGATTGTGGCTTTGCTCTACGGTGCTCTGCCATTCGAACTGTGCGGAATTAAGACCAGAGGAGCACAAAACACCTCACGCGCCATTCCCTTCAAAGTCATGATTTGCATCTCGCGAGCACCGAGAGTGAGTGTTGTGAAAACCATGCGTCTCTCTCTCATTTCCTTACAGGGCCCGGCGGTTAGCGTGCACGTTCTCACATGCCAAATTTTCCCGGTTCGTATGAGTCATCTTTCGTTTTTTTATTTATTGCGAGAATAAAAGACGTCAGCCGAAGAACGTCTCGTAATTATTTCATGCTATCATGCTTAAACTACTTACATTGTAATGAAAATATCAATGATTTTCTTTGGAAATCTTCTCTGCATTCGCTGGTAGCCATTTGATATCTAATTTATCCCTGTTTCTACGGTTCAGCGGCATACTTAATGTCATATGTCATAATTTAAGCTTGTCTATGTGCCCGGAAGCATATGTGCGTGTGTCTGTGTGCGTGCGTGCGTGCGTGCGTGTGTGTGTGTGTGTGTGTGTGTGCGCGTGTGTCTGTGTGCGTGCGTGCGTGCGTGCGTGCGTGTGTGTGTGTGTGTGTGTGTGTGTGTGTGTGTGTGTGTGTGTGTGTGTGTGTGTGTGTGTGTGTGTGTGTGTGTGTGTGTGTGTGTGTGTGTGTGTGTGTGTGTGTGTGTGTGTGTGTGTGTGTGTGTGTGTGTGTGTGTGTGTGTGTGTGTGTGTGTGTGTGTGTGTGTGTGTGCGTGCGTGCGTGTGTGTGTGTGTGTGTGTGTGTGTGTGTGTGTGTGTGTGTGTGTGTGTGTGTGTGTGTGTGTGTGTGTGTGTGTGTGTGTGTGTGTGTGTGTGTGTGTGTGTGTGTGTGTGTGTGTGTGTGTGTGTGTGTGTGTGCGTGCGTGCGTGCGTGCGTGCTTTTCAATTCAGACCGAGACCTGGGCGTCCAAACCCGGACCATTGAATGGGCTACTCAGGTCGCTGTCAGCCATAGACTGATAGCCGCCTAGCACGGGTCATCTGCATTTTGCCTTGAGCACCAAAATTCCTCAAGGCAACTGACGAGGTCAAATCTTGCCCTCTACTGCCGGAAGTGTAACCTAACCACTGCATACCGAATTTTTGTCATGCGAGTATAGTTCAAAACAATAAAAATCGTGTGTCTCGCGATCTGGCCGAAGCCTTCGTTCAGCAGAGAAGCGGTATGTGTGTTGGCTGTGCTGTCTTCCCTTGATTGAAAGATAAAAATGGTGGAGGGTGGGCTCATATTTTTGCTTCGAACTTTGTCTTTGCAACCGGGCTTGTACTTTTGGCATTTTTTATTTTTCCCTTGTTCTTGCCATAATTTCCATATGGGTGATTTCTAAATAATTCAGATTATGGTCGGCGCTGTGTTGTCTCGATGTTTTTCTCCAACGTCTTTACCGCTGTTCCGGCAATGTTAAGTTCTAAGCGACTTGCCCAGATTACGGTCTTTCACGAGCGTCTTGTAAAATGCGAGAAATGTAAAACTTGTTTTTCCGATTCATGCAAAGGATTTTTAATTTATGTGCAGAAGTCAGCTTATTCGCACATCGGGCTTATTAAATACTGACAGTTTAAAAGCTTTTGTGGCATTTTATAAGCTCTCAACTTATAGTGACTTGTAACGGGAGCCCAAATAGAATTTAGTATAAAATAGAAAATCGCTTTTACGTGAACTAGAACCATAATAGGCGTCGGTTTAGTATAAGAATGCTGTTGCTTATAATTACGCATAATTTATTTAGGTGATAGCGCTTACAAAATTACAAATTCCATCTATAGCCCCAGCATCGTTAATAAAACATTTTCAAGACTTTATAATGCCTATTTTGTAACGAAAAGATGGGCCTTTGTCACATGGTATAGGCCTGTCAACGCAATTCAAAAATGGGCACAGTCAGGAAACCAACGCATCAGCAGCGGGTGGTCGGCTGACCTACCTTGACCTTGCGCACAAAAGAGGGTTGGTGGAGAGGACCCTGGCAGCAGCGGAGTCAAATCGCGTCTAGGAACGTCCCTGGCTGTACTCAATAAAAATTACATTCATTCATTCATTCATTCATTCATTCATTCATTCATTCATTCATTCATTCATTCTACGTGGAACGTGATCGAACAGTGAGGGCTGCAGCTGTGCGAGAGCCATCTTATGCTACCTATGGCATCAAAACTGCCACAAGTGAGGTCCTCGCTAGGCTACGTACCGATAAGGGTAGGGACATGAGGGGCCCGCTATCACCCGTTATGCTTTCCTTGGTTTCAATGACTGTTGGCTACCTTTAAATGTATATCTTAACGAGCCCCTCCTTCATTTCCCTCCCCTTGTCGACTTAATAGCTAACGATATCCTCGGTTCTGGCAGTCTTGATGCCATAGGTAGCTTAAGAGGGTTCTCGAACAGATTCCGCCCTCACCATTCGATCACGTTTCACGTGGCACTCGCGGTAATACAGGACGTACTACGTCCGCCGCTATGGGCGAGGGTGGCGCTGGTGAACACTCTCAAGGCTCGCTTACACGCAAAAACACAAATACCCACGAGAGCAGCACATTGGACAGCCGTCGCCCTAACTCAGTTGGTAGAGCACCGGACGCGATATTCAGAGGTCGTGTGTTCGGGTCCCAACGATACGTGGCATGTGGTTGTTTTCTACTCTGTAATCAATTATCTCTCGTGCAAAAAAAAATATTGCAGCATTGATTCCCATTGATCAACACCACAAATTTAAAAAAAGAAGCGCATTCGCCTATGCATTCCTTGGTTTCGGTCACTGTTGGCATCCTTCCAATGTATACGTCATAACGAGGCCCTCATTTCCCAGCCTTTGTTCGCTCTATCAACGAAATGTCTGTCCACTCCGCACATTTCGATGCTTCAATTTTCCTGTCGCTAACCGATGTCGCTGACACTTGTTTCTAGACCGCATTCGAGCTTCGCCATCGTGACCTATGTCAATTGACCTTGTACATGTGACCAAAGCCTTCTGCATTATCAATGCCGCCATATCGTCCGAAGACGGCGAATCAAACTTTTGACCTTCACCGGTCATTAGCTTTTATGCCTATCCCCGCTTAGGCTGGTGACGCAGGCTCCCGCCCGACAGTGCCCCATCTCGGAGGCTGGGCCCCACGCAATGAGCAGTGCCCCATCCCGGAGGCCACATCTCGGAGGAGCAGCGGCCGCAGTCTAGCCACAGCTCGGCTCGTCTTGGATAACCGGCGAACGAGGCGTCCGCGTTGTCCCGTTGAAAAGCGGGTGATGTGACAGGGACTGATAATGCAGGAGGCGCTGACCTGACAAAGCTGCAACAATGGGAAAAAACTATCACACTCCGAATATAGTGTTTCCCTGCTTCCTTCTTCTACTTGCTCTTGTTTGTTTGTTTCGCACTCAATCAGATTTCTTTCATCGTAGCAATCTTTCGTCTGTCATCCACTGGTAGCTTCTGTCTTTAACACCGGTATTAAAAGTCAGCATTTACTCCGGTTTTCGTGTCGAACTCCGCACCGACAAAGTACAGAGTAGTGACGAAACCTAATGGGAACAATATTTTCAAAATACGACCCCTGAGTGTTGTTCTTGCTTGTCAGGTTTATTAATTACGACCCCATAGAATGTTGTTAACTTCGTGTAACCTGCTCGCACTGCAGTCGCACTAAAAAGGGACAAACAGATCTCGCAGATATATAAGTTAACAGAAGAGCAATTTGAATACAGAGACATTTCGCTTGAACTTCTTGCCACGAAGTCGTGCCTTTGCGCTTGCATCAAATGAAGAAAGGAGAGTCCAGCTCGAAATGATAGCGCACCGATGTTCCGCATTAATTTTCCCGAAATTTATGCGCAAAAGCACGAACTATGATTTTCTATGTAAATATGGCTCGAATATTTTTCACCCTGTTCTTGATATGCCAACACATACGCTAAATTATTCGATGGATTCTTGAATTTGGCAGCCTTCTTAATGTGGTGATTTGCTTCTTCTGAGGCCGACTT
The DNA here is from genome assembly GCF_052857255.1 of Amblyomma americanum. Classification (NCBI taxonomy): domain Eukaryota; kingdom Metazoa; phylum Arthropoda; class Arachnida; order Ixodida; family Ixodidae; genus Amblyomma; species Amblyomma americanum. The sequence continues at coordinate 198,568,270 of NC_135501.1, read as the reverse complement.
ATTCATGAGTGCAATTAATTGAGGGTAGCGTGGGTGCTTGTTCCGAAGCACATTTTATTTTCGGGTAGAAAAATACCGCAGGAAATGAAAGCCGACAGGATATGAGCTGTCGTAAGCTATGAACAATTACGAACTCACGCAAATCATCGCCTGAATTTGCTCAGATGCGATTTCTTTTATGCCCTTAGTAACTGTAAAATTTTGTTCATTAACGTATGTCGTAGTAGGAGAAAGGAAGTCTGTGATGTGCACTCACACATATAAGAAGTCGCTATAGGCACAATTAAATTTGTAGTTTCATCGTTCCAGTGGCTCCTTTGACCAGAGGTGTCCATGATGCGCTTTGCAATCTTTTCGCTGGCGTTCTGCCTCCTGGCTGGCACGGTGTCCGCTGAAGGTAATATTATTTTCGGCATATACAGGGTGTTTCATCTAAGACTTTACACAATTGTTAAAAATAGGCTTCTTGAGTTACAAGAGCGCTTTTTTCAGCATAGCATTGCTAGTGCTGTAGTACATCAATCAGAACGCAGCTGAGACGTTCTAACTAGAAGGCTGATTAACTGATATCGAATAGTTAACTTTTTAACTATTACTGCTAGGCTCCTTAATAAATGAGAGGCGTGTAGCCCACCGTAAGCAGCATCCATATCAGTTTCTAGAATTTCTAAAACACGGTTACCCTCGGCGCTGTGGCTCAACAAATTCTGGCTATATCGCGCCTATATCCATGCGCTTTCAAGAAGCTTGCAGGCAAAGCTTCAGTGCGGTGGAGTATCTGTTACGGATCCAAGTTAGACTTATTTTTGGAAATGTGGCGGAGAGTTTGAAGGATGCTTCACTCCCGCCACCGGTTGGCCCGTTATTGCACTACCTCCGGGATCGGCCTTGTCTTTAGCGCGTCTTTACTATCCTGTCTTTCTATCCCCTCTTTCAACTCTCCTACTATCTGCACGTGGCAGCGATTGTGGCTCGGCTTGAGCAGGCCTGTGCACTTTCCTTCCTTTTTCCTGGCAGTAACAGACAGGCAGACTTCAGTGCGAGCAACCCGTCGAAAAAGCCAAAATTTGTTGTGTTTATTTCAGGCAAGAGGTATCCTGACTTATCAAGTTATGGAATATACTTAAAATTTTAGAACGTTTCCTTATTTGCCTTGCCGAAAAAGCGCTGCCGAAGAGGGCAAAGTAAAGAAACAATATGCAATTCTGAATCACGTACAGCAGATAGGAGTATATTGTGAAAGGACTCTGGGTCCTCAGTTGCATTGCCTAAAATTTGGATGATGGAGAAGAAAACACATTTGTCTCGCTCAGCATTAAAGCAGGTAACGCTACAATATTTGCATGATGATCACAGGTACCGACTGCACATCTGCACATACGGCCCAGTGAACTGCTGCAGTTCTTCGGGCTCTGTGATCATCCCTGTGTGGGCGAATGTAATCAAAGTAAAAACATCTTACCAGACTTTTTCGACGGTGGAGAACTTTCTGCTCTTCGAGCCGCTGCTGACTATACATCAATATTGAAAGTTTTCATCGCCGGTCTAATTTCTTCTACTCAAAAGTGGTTTGAAAATAAGAGACGCCGACCAGTGAAAAAAGGTTCGTTCTTGACGTTTCGGCTTCAACAGGCAAGCCTTGTTCACAATGAATTCATCACCAAACAAGGGTCGTTTAAATATGATTGAATAATCGGCGCAAGGAGCGTGCGTATATCGGGTGTAGATTACCGTCTTTCCGGTTTAACGTGTGGTCCTCCAAGTGGTCCTCCAAGGTTCAAACGCAGTTCTCTGCCGTGGATCTCATGAACAGTTCTTGAAGGAAATACGACACCTCCATCACTCTGCCATCTATAAAGGACGCAGTGTATTCTACCAATCACTACGAGGACATTGTCACATCCGAAGAGATCACCGCGCGCACGAGGCCGCCCCATCTTTATATGCGATTATGAGACTTGTATGCGATTTCTTGCCATCGTAGCGTTTCGGTGCAGCATGATTCCGAATCATACCGAACTTAGCGACAAGCACTATCTTGACGGTGCTGATCACGATGATGCTGCACGATGTGTAGAGCTGAGTGCTCCCGCACTATAGTCGGATACAACTCAAGAACGAAGCGGCTTTTCCCCGTCAAAGGACCCCCTTTCCAGCCAATGGCGCCGGCCGATTCCCATGACCCTGCTAGTGTGACAATGCAGGGAGGTTATACAATCTTTGACCATGGAGGGTGGGGGGGCTGTACACTTTCATCTGCCACTCCGTGCATTGTCCAGCTAGGAGGCTCAATTGCATCCGACTATAGCAATGTGACTCAATGCCTCCGAGTGTACAACATGGAAACCCAGCCATAAACATAGGAAAAGCATACATCGCACTGTCACGCTCCAGGCAGCGTGTCTTATTTTTGCTCCCTGCGATAACGGACTCGCGAAGAATTTGCCTGAGCGATAACAAAGTACAGGGTAAACTCTCTAACTTCATTGCATATTACAGGACCAGAAGAAGAGCAACCGAATCGAAGCCAGGATGACTCTGTTGGGCGTTTCAATTTCGGGTCTTATGGTGGTTACGGTGGTTATGGTGGTAAGTTCATTCCGCCTTTTACCAGTTATTCTTGGGGAACGCGATACAGCGCAATTTCAAACGATTTTTTCATCAAGGGCTAAGTTGGGGTAAGACTGATATTTTTTTTAATTCATTGTAGAGTAGTTGTAACAAAACTTATGGCTATGAAGTTTTAATAGCAACCTTCTAAACGAAACGAATTCATCTTGCATTATAACTCAAAACTAGATTTAAATTTTATCTAGGCGGTTTTGGGGTGATCTGCGGCAGTCAATCTAACCTACCAGTTGCCAGAATTTAAATCGAGTGCAAAAAGAAGTTCGCCTTGCAGGGGATCCACAGGGTCGTCAAACACGAAGTATACCGGGCAACCGCATTTACGAGTGACGTTCATAAGGAGGCGGTAATCCATGCAGGATCGAATGAAGCCATCTGGCATCCTTACGGGTACTGTCAGTAACCACATGGGCTGTTTGGGGTCTGAATAACGATAATTTCAAGTATATTTTACATACTTTTCCTCGCTGCCTTTCGCTCATTTCCAAACACGATATGAGAGCTGCAGCAGACATACCCAACAAATAAGTGCACGGAAACCGTGGCCGACCTGAAGTCGAATTTCTCCGAAATCTTCCGAACTATCCTGTTAGGACAGTGCCAAGACGAAGAGAACATCATATTGCCGGAGCGGGATTCGAACCATCAGCTGCTCAAAAAGAGCAGCTACATTTTTCGATTCTTTATACAGACCAGTCGGCCATCAACTCAGGCATTCAAAACGCAGCTATTCTACGCGTGAGATATCCAGAACCAAAATAAAGAAAAATTGTTGATCGTTGTTGCTTCTCGAGGCCCTGCAAGCACCTCTGAATGCCTATTTTTCCTAAATTTAAGCAGTTTTATTCGGTTTGATCAATTGAACAAAATGTTTCCTGTAGAAGACGCGAAGTCCATGCACCACCGTAAATATAATTTAAAAACGTGGAAGCTTTCAGCTAGAATCTTTACTTGTATAGAATATAGCGCAACATCGCGCTGAATCGCGTATGCTGATCACGAATGGGCCGCACTGCGCCGCAGATCGATATCCTATCGCGTCCCGCAGCAATGAACACATTCCAGTCAGACGAATATCAGGAAGAGTGGTCCTGGCATACTTCGCGTCGCATCGCATTGCGTAAGCCGAATTTCCGAGCGCGAAAGCTCTGTCTCTATTCCATGTCTCTTACAGGAATGGGTGGTATGGGTGGGATGGGCTTAATTCGACTGAACGGACAACAAAGGGATTCCAGCGATCCAAGTGAGTACAGGCCGTCCTTTATGATGTTTCTTAGTGAGCTGCATGGCGCTTTGCCGTTATGCACTGCTACATTTTCATGTGGTTTTCACAGCAAAGGATAATATACATATAGTGTTTACCAAATAAACTAGTTTTAGAAAACCAAGGTTGTGCCCGCGAGAGCTTGGATGTAGCGCACTGGTGTTGATATAGTCATGGGTTTAACACCTTCCCAAGGATGCTGCTTCTGAGCACCGGCCTCTGGGGATGATAATCTCCCCAGGTTTTTCCCCATTACGAAAAGCATGAGCGGCATCAATGAAAAATTCGCGCACATACGTGTTGCCTTTCTGGTGATGTGTGGCTGCGATAACACTGGGCAATGTCTTAGGGATAAGAATAGAACAGCCCGTATGGTCCATCAGTCGCTGTGACTGACGCGGAAGAGCCGCCGTTCAGCAACCTCGTCGTTATGACTGCGCTCCTTCAACAGCCGATCCCGTCTCCGCTTGTGGCGCTGTGCTATAGGGAAAGGTCTAGGGAAAGGCTGCGGTTAGCTTAAAGACTCCGTTCTACAGAAAATCCGGTGTCGCCGTTGTGACAGAAAAATCACTGGCACGGCTCTGGCAGGTGATCCTCAGAAAGCAGCCTAGTAGCCTGGTGGGCCACCTAGGTTACATGTCCTTGCGGCGTCATCACAATCTGCCCACCGGATACTAGGGAAACTTTCCCACTGTAACAGGTGGCAGTTAAATTAATAACAATTAATAACTGCTCTCTCGGGAAGAGCAACCTGGGTCGCTCGAGCCCCAACAGATGGCAGCACCTGCCATCACAGCGCAGTGGTGCATTGCTTAACCACTGCACCACTACGCCAGGAGTGGTATGAGGGCTCCCAGTGATCTATGAATGTTAAGTATGGAGAGTGACCAATTCTGCATATGGGGTCATTAAAGCATTAACGCTTTTGTGTCATACCGTTGAGGCGGAACTTAAGTGTCCCCTCCAGTTTGTTTGTTTTTTCAACTACGAAGTTTGTGTGGAAGCTGATAGCTTTCATTTGTAGCCGCATGGCTTCGCTTTGGTGGATTCTGATGGGTTATTATTGCTCCCTTATAAAACTCATAACATTTCTCTTTACAGCGCGTCGTAAGCAAGGGTGATATTAGTGCGCTGGAGAAAGACTAAATTCCAAATTAATTACTTTAAGAAGTTCCCACTCTTCCATCTTAATTGCGTTCCTTTCTGTCACGCGTGTTTGAGCTATGCATGTCCCGTTGTGTTCAACGTAAGATTTGCACCGCAATAGAGCATGAATATCTTACCTTATCGGTCCGTGAGTTGCGAAAATTATCATCCTATGTGATGATTGATCACTAGGTTGACCATAATCAGTTGGTCTTAATTATATCCGTCAGTGTATTGTATACGGCTGTTCACAGGAGAGTTCCATTTGTGTAATGCTACTGCAGTCGACGGTCACAAACAAGCACTCATGAATGAAAATATTTGCAACGCAAAAGCATAAGAAATAATTGCACTGCTGGCAGCAAGAAACCTGTTACAGCAACTGATGCAGGTGATCCGTGCCAAAGAATGGTTCATGAGTTAGATTTACTGTGCTAAGCTTACAGTTCCGGCAAGATAAACTGTGTCATGAGCTTCTAAAACGTTTTACAGGAACCACTGATGGAGAAAATCCGAAGGATGCACCCGCCGCGGTGGCTTAGTAGTCAAGGTTAAGGCGTCCGTCTACTAAGCCCGGGTACCCGGGTTCGAACCCGACCGCGGCGACCGCGTTTCGATGGAGGCGAATCGCTGAAGGCGTCCGTGTGCTGTGGGATGTCAGTGCATGTTAAAAATCCCCAGGTGGCCGAAATTATTCTGGAGCATTCCACTACGGCACCTCTTTCTTCCTTTCTTCTTTCACTCGCTCCTTTATTCCTTCCCTTACGGCGCAGTTCGGGTGTCCACCGAGATATGTGCGACAATTACTGCTTCATTTCCTTTCCCCAAAAACCTGTTTTCATTTTTTTTTCAGACAAGAAGGCCACAGACGCCGAAGGAGACTCCGGTAATACCTCAGAGGGCAGTGACGAACCCAAGACATCACAGTGAGCTTGGCGTCTCAGGAACACCGGACAAAAAATAAACTTAGTTCATTATATTAAATTTAACCTTTATTTGCTGGCTTATTTGTTTAACATGCACAGTAAAAACGTTAAAATTGTTCAGCGCACATTTAACTACTCATCAGCGCAATCATGTCAAAAAGCGCGTAAGTAGAGGTGCGCTGACTGTTCAGTGCCGTCAACACGCTAATGGGGAAAAGCGGCCGGGAGTATGCCATGAATTGCTGAACGCTGCTTGTGTGCCTGTGGGTGGGGGAGTGCTTCTAGAGAGATCCACGCAGCCCTGTGCACGACTGCGCAGTTTGCATCCTTGAGTTGTGCATTATTATTCAGTGTGGAGGAAGTATTCGAATTTTTCATATTTTTGCATTTTTGCACAGAGCAGGTCCCCTCACCTCTTTCATTTCATTTCTCCATTCTGCCTGCTATCCTTTATTTCCGCTGCCCCAGCTCAGGTGCTTCAGTATCGATGGCAGATGCCGGAGCTAGCAAAAATCTTTTCCTTCCTTTTTACTATTATTTTTAATAAAACCACTACCACCACCACCACAGAGCATGTCAAGGGACATACGAACCCTTCCACATGACCAGTTATTGAATTTCTGCGAGGTCCTCACATGTCTGCATAGTGAATCAACGTCACTTTGAAGGCCTCAATTTTTTTTTTTCATATCATTCCCCTTACAAGAGGCAGTTATTTCTTTTATTTCCTGCTTGCTGCAATCAAACACTCACAGATATAGGTTGATTAGGCCGTATATTTACGGAGAAAGCAGAATCGATGGTTGTACTTAATTTGAATAATAACTGCCTTAGGACACATGTCTCTCTATGTACCAAAACGGAATTTCGGTTATGCTCTGAATTTGTTGACGTGAGAGTGGCTGGTGCCCTTTATCCCTGCGCAAATGTGACATAAGAAAAATGAATTTTATTTTTTCGTTCACTCGGTGTGTATCTTTTAGCTATCCACATTTATTTCTTTAACGGTGGCTGTTTGCTCGCTGGAGAATAGCACAAAAACGGCATAAATTTACAATGTCGCAGGAGGATATACATCAAATCTTAATTTAAATTAGAAAAGAACTCCAAAGAAAAATTAAAAAAATAAAAACGAAAAATTGCTGGTGTTCAACGTGGCTTGAACTTAGTTATACGAGCAAAAGCTCTGTTAAGCCTGGTCTCCATTTTCTCAAATCAAATGTCAAGGGTCAAGGTCAGGAACCCAGTGGTCATAGTCATGATAGCGTGGCCATACTACCATAGCTTGGGCCATACCACCATGCAGTTAAGTTCGGTTTGACCTTGTGAGGCATTCAAGGTCATTGTCTCATTGTCGATGTGGGGCCCACTGTCTGAAATTAAATACCAAGGTCAAGGATCAAGGTCAGGTACCCAATGGTCATAGTATTATGACCACGTGGTCACACTACCATAGCTTGGGCCCTATACCACCACGCTGTTAAGTTCGGTTTGACCTTGTGAGGCATTGAAGGTCATTGTTTCATCCACATCGAAATCGGAAGTTGTGCCCCAAGGAGTAGAGCTCTGGCTCTAAAAAACACGGCGCTTCAGAGCCTACTCGGTTCCTTCATCAGGTGTGACTGCGGTCGAGCTGCATTTTGCCTTTTTTAAACCCTCGTTTCGTCAGCTGTCGGGTCATTGACCGTAGACGGTGGATGTAAAAGGGGAGAAGGGTTCCTAGCGAGCGGTTTACATTTCCCCGCGTCTGTTGTGTATGCCATGACTCCAGTAAGAGCCTCCTGCACGGGCGGGGCTCCGTGTCCAGCACAATGGTTCCCTCGAAGTCAATCTTGTAGTCGCATTTTCTAACTTGAATTCATTTCCCAATGTCGAATGTGTCGAATGTTTTCTTTAACATCAAACCTTGTTTGCCAACGACACCAATGACGACACCATGTTACAACTTGAAGGTGAAGATTTGGGCCTGTCGAAGAGTTTTATAACGTTGGGGCAGAGATTGATATTGAGCACTCAGAAATATAGGGGCCTTAATCCCTCGTGTAAGCGCATTAGGGGACTTAGAAAAAGGTTATTTCTTTCATTGCGACATGTACACTAGAAAGAAGACCGAATGCCCGAAAGATTTTCGACGGGTTGTGGCGCGCTCTCTTGTCTGCAGTTTTTTTTTTTTGTAGTCAGCAACGAGAAATTACACAGGCCCAGAGACGCGTCGCGAAGTTGTCGCCGCCTGTAGGCCCCGTACACCAAATGGCGAATGGTGACTCTGATGGTGTGACGGGTCCGAGATCGCTCTACGTGGTCATTTTGGTATTCGGAGAGCCACGGCAGTTGCCGATTGTGTTGTGACGCCGCAACTGGTGAGAAGACGGAACCACGGAGACGGTGACTGCAGCATATCGAAGTGCTGGGCAGTGGAGGTCCGCTGCTCTGCTGATTCTGACGGTCGGTGCACAAGGCTGACTCGAGTCTACCGAGCCACGAGGAAAAAACAGAAATCGCGCACCACAAATACCCCTTACAAAAATGTCTTCAGACAGTCTATAGACTGTTCATAGACGTGTCTATAAAGTCTATAAACTCTCTATAGACAAACCCTAGAGAACGGTCTATAGACTATATAAATCCTATAGACAGTCCATAGACAATTTATAGATTTGTGGCCACACACTTTTAGTAGACTTTTGTCTGTAAACAGTCTATAGACTATGAATAGACAAAAATAGATATCTACAGGAAGTCAAGAGAGTCTATAAGAGGTCTATAGAGCGTCTATAGACCGTTTTTGTAAGGGACGCTCATTTACTTCTGAACCTCTTGTAGCCCTTCCACGCTTCTACTTCCTGTTCTCACCCCCACCCCGCGAACTGGTGCCCTACACACCTCGTCACATTGACTCTCGAACGCGCTGCGAAAATTGCGCGAAGTTGAACATCGCAAACTGCACGTTTAAAAGTTGTGCAGTGTTTGGAGTGCACTAGTGCTTTACGGCAGCAAGAAACTGTTTTCTGTAATTTCGCAGCGCAAAAAACTGGCGGTGATGGCTGGAGAGAATTCACTCCCTTGAGGTACGTAGGGACATATACTGTGCCCCAACCAATAACATTTTCCTGTTAATACCAATTGCCTTGTTCACTTTTCTGTTGTTTTAGAAGCCATAATAAACAAAAACTATCGTTGTTTTGATCTTCCGATCGCTCATTTTCTTGTGTATCCGAGAGGATTAAAGTCAGTTTTTCAGTGACTCTGGGACTGAATTGGATTGGATTTTACGGCCACACGCTTTGCATCAGGCGGGCGTGGCGCACTGTGCAGACCTCGTGAGCATACTTGAAATTTGAACCACCAGCGCCATCGAACGAGCACGGGGCAAATCACGTGGAGCGGCGGGAGATTTGAACCGCCACAGAAGGGCAACAAAGAACTTAAAATTCGGTGTGAGGGAATTCAGTCGAACACATCAAAAAATCTGAGCCCACATGCTAATACATTGCCTACAAATCAATGACACTGATCGTCCGTTAAGTTTTTTTATTTAAATATAAACTGGTGTTTTCTCCCTTGCCCTTACTTTCTCGCTAATTTTACAATCAATCACTCGCTTCACTGTTCTTGTCAAACACTTCCTGTGTTTGGTTCGCATCAAACCAGCCTGAGCAGCTCAATATCGCTGAGAGGGTCTCGGAGAGCCGCAGTTCTTAAAAAGTAATTTGAAACTAGCTGCACGTGTTTCTGCGACACGGGACACCAGTCATCGATCTCTCCGTGGCCACATATTTTACTCGCTAGAATGCGAGGCACGCGTATCGAACATACGGGGTTTCTGTCAGCTGCAGAAGCTAGTCTGCCAAATGACGTTATCGCACCAATAAGCCGCAGCGTGTGTTCTTTACCGGATAGCACACCTTATCAAGTCGGCAGTTCACGGAACTCTACGATGAATCCCACAAAGTGGCATGCACGAGAGAGCAGCGCCATTTCAAAGACAGGTCAGGGGTTTCAACAATTATTTATCTAAATTAGCAAATATAATGGTCCAACACGTACGTAATTTGTTTTCGATTCATAAAGTGAAAAATGGGGTCTAGCTTTGGTTTAACAGTGTTGCGTACGACCCACTGTTGTCCGCGCTGTCTGCGGAAGCGTACATTTTTGTCTTTCGTGTTGGCATTTTCAGCCCACGACATCTTTTACGTCCGCCGACTCAACGACGTTCAAGCGCTTCCAACTGACACCATGGCTTCTGGGCACAAGGTCAGTGGAGCAATCGCTGGTGTCGGATCGTTGTCGTTATCGAAGCCCAGATGGCGGGTGTCAAGCGGTGTGTTGTTGCTGCTCGCAGGGCGCCTCTCGGGTTTCCGGACGTGATTACCAGCGGTGACAGTCACCTCGAAGACTCCACAATCGGCGGCCTTCTCCACGGCCAAGGGCTGCCCATGTCCCTGAAAGATCGGGACCCGCTTGGGTGTCGGGGCCGTGGAAAGTCCGAAGCTCTGAGATGACATTTCTTGATGCTTGTACTCGAGAGACGCGATGGTGGTCGTCACGTCGTCGGCGCCTGTGGTGGAGTGGACCTCCAACTTAACCGGGGTTTGGAACCTGCTGAGCTTCACCCCTCCAGTAGTCAGTTTCACCAAGTCATGGGAGTAGGCGAGCATGTCGTTGGGTTCTGCCGCTACTGGTGTTGAATGCTGGCGGCTACATTGTTCTGGACCGGAACCACCGTCGAGGTGGCAGGGCTGCACTCCCGGTTTGTCGCAGTGGATAGGAAACTCCAAGTGTGACTTCTTGGTGAGGTCGGAGACCTTCGAAGGAAAGGAGGACGCCCAGGAACCAGTAGCCTTCAGAGTCACAAACGGAGTTGACGGAGTTTCTCTGCACACGTTATCGCGGGACATCTTCGGGGGCGACTCTGTGAAGGGCTTGGTGGACTTCCTGAGCAGACTGGCGCCACCGTCGACGGCATCTGGAGACACGATGATGGAGTCCGTCTCTCTTACCGCTGAAGGACATCTTCTCAAATGAATCGTTTCCATTGGGTGTTCACTCCTGCAGGCCTCCATATTTTTCGGTGACAGTGGAAATAAAGTCAACTTGCGCTTGCTGGTAGTGTGCGATGAGGTAGTGCTGAGGTCTCCTGCTTCGTCAGCTGCCGGCTCCTGTCTTGAGACGCGACTATTGTGAATCAAGGAGCCTTGTGGAACCGTATTTTCTGGTGTGCACTGAAAATACTTTCGGCAGACGGGGAGTCTTCGAAAAATTCTCGGCTGCCTCGCCTGTGTCAGCTGGTGACAGTACCGACTCACTTCATAGTTCGGCAGGCATCGGCTAGGCTACGACGCCCACGCTCCCCTTCGTGGCCTTCTGCTCTGGTTTCAGTCGTCTGGAAATGCCAGCCTTTGACTGAAGTCCTGCAGCAATGGGCTGTGCGTCCACTCAGGCTCCGCAATCCTTGGCGACTTGTTATCAGCCCCAGGCGACGCGGGTCAATTTCATGGCCCTTCCGGTCCCCTATCCACTTCAGACTCTGCTCGAAAGGACGCACCTTCTGCTTCCGGTGCCTAGAGGTTCCACGCCGCTGCTGGCTGTCGCTGGCTTCCTTGCGTGATTGGTGCTGGTTCGACCTTCGGTTTCTAGATGACTTGAGCGGATGACGTCGCGGTCCGGCTTCCTCCAGGGCGTTCAGAACAAAAGCTCTCGTGAGCGCCGCTCGAGCGATGGCTGGCGCGCATTAGGCTTTCGTTGTCGTCTGCCGGCACGAAGGCGCGAGGTGGTGCGCAAGCAGAAATGCAGGGACAAGGGCTTCAGGGACACGAATCTTAATGGGACTGGAACTAGCGGTGACAGGGGAGGAGGATTTCTCCAACTGGCTGACCAACAGCAATAAGAGCAGGAGCCTACTGCGGTTCCTGCGTGAAAACAGCTTACATGGTTTGCTTTAGTTGGTATGCAGCGAACCCAAGTTATGCCCTACTTGCACGCACTTTCACACAACATAAAGAAGGTCGCGAGTAGGCACGGTGTCGATGTAGTCTTCTAGGCCCCGCGAAAACTGGCCAGTTTGTGCAGAAGAATTGACGATAGGAAGAGTAAAATTTTACAGTGCACAATCAATCATGAATTCAAATACGTCACCTGTGCCACCCAGATAATGTACTGCATACCTTTATCCTGCGGGAATATGTACATTGGGCAGACTGGCCAGGCCACTGTCTTAACACCCGGCTCAGAGAACATGAACGGTCGCTTTCCACAGATGACGGGGCGAATTTGACCAAACATTGCAGGATACACAAATGCACTTCTCTCTTCAAGTAGGCTTCAATTTTTGGACGCGGTAAAACTAAGAGTCAACGCGAAATTTTAGAGGCATACCATATCGTTAAACAAGCAGATCGATGTGTAAGTGACACGACGGTTAGTCTATTAGATAAAGAAATAAGATTCTTGAACTCCTTAACGTAACGTGTCACACAATGATTGTGGTCCTGATGTTTGTCAGTGATGCTGCAATCTACCTTTTCTTGTAAATATGTCGTGTGTACGCAAGCGTGGTTTGATACTGAAGGGTATCAATGTGATCTTTTCTGAAATAAATGCAGTCGATAGTCCAGCGTTGCCCTGTGTTCCTGTTCTGTGTCTCCGTCTTTTGCGCTGGTTTTCTTTCTGCAACCAAATTATGCCTTTATGGCAAGTGTGCGAAATATAAAAGAAAACTGTCACAGCCTTCACAGGTTTTTCAGTGCGAACCTTGATTATGCTGCAAAATTAAAGCAGTGTGGGAAAACGAGGGCGGTTGAAGGAAGGCAGAAACAGCAGGACAGCTACAGCGTTAGAGCGGTCGTTTGTGTATTTCTCGCGCTCAGGGCCCTCCCAGGGTCCTTTTGTTCTCTTGTAAGCGATTGTTGAAATTTCGTATTCACCCTTTCTTCACGCGTGGTTCTTGCCGTATGCTCTCCTGGGTAGCACCCGAAGTTTTGGAGCGAGGGCTCCACTACGCCACGTTTCGCCAAGGTCATAGGGTGTTGCGGTTTGACCTTCAGGAGGAGAAGCTCCGGAGGTGTGGCCGTGACGTCAGACCACGTGACTCGCCGCAGCCGCCGCACCGCTGCTCCGACCACGGTGTGCCGACCGCCGCTTCGCCAGATGTGGTCACGTGATTGTGCACGTGACTCAGCGTTCGCTTAAGGAGGTGACGCCGCTCTCGCATGCAGCGCCGCCATGGATGAGAGCGCGGCTGACAGTGCGCCATAAACGAAGCGTTCCAAGTGTCTAACCAAGCGTAGCCAAGTGTAATAATGAAACCTTCGCTGTCTAACTAGGTTTGGAGGAGTTAAGCCACTGCCAATCTTTTACATCATTTTACCATTTTCATAGTGGGTGCTAGCGAAATGCGCTTGTATATACTGTCGCGTGCGCGTGTTCCTTACATTAGACTTCATTATTTTACTTCGCAGGTCAGGGCGAAGTGCTTGGAATGTGAGCGAACCAGCATGCGCCCATTGACACGCGGCGAAAGCATTATATTATCAGATGCGAGCGCCCCTTGCAGCGAGGATGTCAGGCGGCGTTTAACGGCCACATCGGAGCGGATAGATGCCGGGCATAGAAAATATAGGAGGCCCTCACTCGAGCATCGAATTAATCTTCTAAATAAAAGTTTTCCCTCTCCCTCTCGAGCATCGAAGGGGAGACTAGTAGGTAAGCTCAGAATGTCGTAAAATTATTTGCTCTCACACCGCAGTTAACGCTAAAACATAAGCGTTACACACTGGTGGTCGCCCTGTGTGTGTGTGTGTGTGTGTGTGTGTGTGTGTGTGTGTGTGTGTGTGTGTGTGTGTGTGTGTGTGTGTGTGTGTGTGTGTGTGTGTGTGTGTGTGTGTGTGTGTGTGTGTGTGTGTGTGTGTGTGTGTGTGTGTGTGTGTGTGTGTGTGTGTGTGTGTGTGTGTGTGCGCGTGTGTGTGTGTGTGTGTGTGTGTGTGTGTGTGTGTGTGTGTGTGTGTGTGTGCGCGCGCGCGCGTGCGCGTGCGCGTGCGTACACTGAACAACCAGTTAAAGGGAGATATTTTATTTTCTGCAGTTAGGAAAAGGGCGCAAATGATTGCTACTTCATTAATTGTCACCGACTTGCAAAAATGTTTAAGCTCCCTTCATTAGCAGCGAAAATATCGGCGATCAAAAATGATCCTCGTCCTCTCCCGCCCTTGCTCATACAGGCCGACGAGCCAAAAGAAAAAAATAAAGAAAACAGGCTTGGACTGCACTCCACCGCGCCCCATCCCACCGTCGCCACTTGGGCACGCCCAGTGGGAAGTTTCGCCCAGATACCCAACTCTACGTCGGGGTGACGGGGGGGGGGGGGGGGGGGGGGATAAAAAAATTATTTTGCAGAATCCACGCAGAGCTTTTAAATTTGACTCAAATATTCAAAAAGACCACGTCTACAGATTTTTGCTTTAGAATATATGACCATCAAAAGCATTCCAGCCTCCTTTTAATTGCGGCGGTAGCAGATCAAAAAAGCTGGGAAGAACTCGGGCAATCGCAGTGCGTAAAAAAAAAGAAGTTTAATGAAAGCATACTACCTGAGAGGGTTGCAAGTCAGGACATAATAAACAAACCCCAGTCTGTAAAACTAAGTGGCCATTGAGTTATTTTGCTCCAAATAATGCACTCCATGCACATCTGACGCATATAATCTCTGATACACGCGCTATGAGCTTTAGGGAAAGTCGACTCGACTACACTCGACTAAGGAATAACATACCAGGTGTTTTAGGGAAGAATTCCATTAATTCTCAAAAATTTGATTTTCGAGATAAAAATGTGCCTTTTTCAGCATAGTATTACCAGTGCTAGCGGACACCAGAAAACCGGTGAGTCATCTTGATTAGGAAGCAGGTTAGATAGCTAATTTTTAATAATGAACCTTTTAACTAGTAGAGGTCGGCGCCTAGTTGTAATTAGTGGTTTGTAGCCAGCCGTTAGTAATAGATATATATATCAGTTTTTAGATTTTGGAAAACTGGATTATCCTCGGCCCAGTGGCTGGGCAGAATTTGGATACATTGTGGGAAATTGCATGCGCTTTCGAAAAGCATCCAGGCAAAGCAACCTTTCCAGTGCACGTAACTAGTCAAAAAATCTAAAATTTTGTCGAGCCACAGCGCAAAGGGTAATCGCGTTTTCTAAATTCTAAACCCTGATAAGGCTATTACTAACGACCGGCTACAAATCTACTTAAGACTAGTCCCGGTGTCCGCCAACACTGGTAATACTATGCTGAAAAAGCGATATGTTTACCTCAAAAAACCTATCCTTTAGAATTATTGAGTTTTCCCTGAAACACGTGGTATGTCTGGTGAGCCTTTTAGCAAACTGGCCGATGCTGTCGCATGTCCATCGCCCTGAGCAATATGATGAGCCACACACAAACATTAATGCCAAACCTGACTGAGCTTCTTTGTCGCTAATATCGTCACAACCCGTGAAGGGTGTGTTCTTTCAACATTTATTACACCGTAAAGAGGCAGATACCACGATCCAAGAAGTAAGCGCGTTTTGCCCTCGAGTGGGACGACAAAAAAAATATGGGCTAGTCTCGATTCTGGAGCGTTGCGTACGACCCACTGTTGTCGACGCCTTCCGCAGGATCGTTCCAACTTCCGGCGGATTCCATAGCGGCGTCTTGCACCTTGTAAGGGAGCCCGCCGAGGCTACCGTATTCGGGCAATTCCCACGGGTCCCACTCGTACGCTCCTGGTGTTGGTGGGTGCTGCACTATCGAATGGTTGCCGTCTCGACCGAGTCTCTTGCGGTAGGCGTCGGGGTCAATGACCGGGGTGGCGTAGCTGGTTGGTCGTCTCGTGTCGTCGGCCCTCAGCATGTAATAGACCAGGAAGAGAACGGCGGCCGCAGTCACGACTAATACGCACAGGCCGGCGACCCTCTCCATGGCCAGGGACTGTTCCCGTTCCGGAAAGATCAAGGTCCGCTTGGGAGCTGGGGCCAGGGGATACCGGAAGCCCGGTATGGACGACATGCGCTTCTGCTTGTACTTCAAGGACGCTATGGTAGGCGTCATGGTGCCGACACCCGCTGGCGAACCTGCCTCGCACTTTGACTGCCGCTGGAACGGGTCGAACCTCGGGCCGGCGGCCAGCTTTGTCATGCCTCGAAGGTCGGCGAGTATGTCGTCACTTTCCGCCGCTTCTGGTCGTTGGCGACGCAGTGGTTCCCAGCCGGCGCCAAAGTGGTAAGGCTGCCAGCCCGGTTCCTCGTAGTCCAACAGACGCGTCGAGCGAGTCCTCTCCTTGATGTAGACGGGCTTCGCTGGGAAGGAGACTGCCCTAGAGCGCCTGCCCTTCAAGGCCGCTAACGGCGATACCAGGGTGGGCTTGCGCTGGTTGGGTAACAGAATGGCGGACTTCCGGGGAAGGCTTCTCGCGCCTCCTCCACCAGCGGCTTCTGGGGACACCATGATTAAGCTAGCCTTTCCTGTGGCGGGAAAAGCTCCTCCCATCGGAACCGCTGCCACAACGGGTTCTCTCCTACTGTCTTTCTTGGCCTCTTCTGGTGTCGGTGGAGGCAGGGTTAACTTGCGCTTGTTGGCAGCGTGTGGCCGAGTGGTGGCGGGGATGGCGTCTTGATTGAGTGGCGGTCCCTGTTTCGAGGAGCGTCTGGTATTATATGGCAGAGAGACCCCCGGAACCGCTCTTTCTGGTGCGCATTTAGCAGGCTTCCGGCTGGCAGTAGCAGTGGCCTTCGGTGAGTGCCCGGCCGCGGCCTCGTGTCTGGAATCTGGCGGCGGCAGCGACTTGCATGGAAGCTCAGATTGCATCGGGAACTGCCACGGTGTTTCCACTCCCTTCGTGGATTTCTGCTCTGGCCGTTTCAAGTGTGGGCTCCCAGAAACGCCCGCCTTTGACGAAGGACCCTCAGCAACGGCTTGCGCCTCTGCTGCAGCAGGCTCAGCATTTCGCGATGACTTCCTACCGGTATTAGGCAACGCAGGACGCTTCCACTGCTCTTCAAGCATCTTCGCCGCTGCCTTCATCTCTACAAGGGAGGACGGTCTTCTGCTTCCGGTCGTTGAAGGCTTCAGGTGGCGGCATTGCAGCACCGCGGCTTCGCCCGCGAGGTCGTGTTGGACAGACCGTCTTTTAGCGACCGGTGGCTGAATGCCGATGACTTCCTCGGGTGCTAAGTGTTTCGAAGGCTTTCGGCTAGCGGTGGACTTGGGGTGATGATGACCGGGCTCCATGGCGCTTATAGCTGAAGATAGCTTGCGCACGGCTTTCGAATGGTGGCTTGCTTGCGCGTGCCTGACCCTCGTCGTCTTCTTGTCACGAGGGCATGCCGCTAAGCCAGCAGGGCAGAGTTTCTAGAAAATGTTTGTTCTACCACGTCTCCCCAGCTTCGAACGATCGAGTACATAAAGATCACCGGAAACGCAGCGTCGACAATCTCAAAAGCATAAGCTTTCGCTCCGTCTTCTGCTCTTATTAGTTTGGTATATATTATCACGGGACTATTACGACAGACCCGGACGATGCCGGGCACAGCATAAGCGCAGCCCGGCGTAGCACTTTATTTGGCGGCCTTGTGCCCACAATCAACAGAACAGAATACACGACATACATATAAATGCCCACTTTAACCAAGCCGTATACGAACGTGTCTGCGTGGTGTAGCGGGATAGTGTCTCTGACTCGCAAACCGAGGGCCCGAGATTCGGAGGTTTCGATGCGCCGCTGATGTGAGTGGCGCCATCTATGGAAGCCTCTTGTAATCGACTAGTCCTAATTTTTCTGTCACGTCGGCGGCAACGCTGACACTGAAGCTCTATGCAGAAGCTGCACGCGTTGTCTATGAGAGACGCCGTAGTCAAGGGTGGTATATTAATTTTGATATCTGTAGGTGTATCTAAAAAAATTAGGGCGATCAATATGACTGATGCGGAGGAAATTCCATAGCATTCTTCTTCTTTCACTGCCCAATCTGCTCTAATCCTGATTTCACTCTAATTCCGACTACCAACTACGCAAAATGTGCCAAGCTCTTATACCACTACCGGCGAGTGGCGCAGCTCCTAAGCTATCCACCACTGTACCGGCAGGTGTCTGTTTCAGACAGCCACTATTGGGGCTTGGGATAGGTTGCTCTTCCCGAGCAATGTGAGAAGCAATAGCTCCCGCAAGCCTAATTTTTGCGTGCACAGTTCTTCGGGAGGCTGTATATTTTAACGTAGGCGTGCTGTTGTCTGAATCATTCTCGTTTTTTTTGCTGAGTCATTGTTCGTCCAGAACCTCCCTCCTCTCTCCTTCAAGTGGAGAGGAACAGGGAAAGGGGAGCGGTTGATAGGTGGCAGGTGGAGAGAAAGAAATTCCCCTCAACACCGCCTAGCAGGTGGAGGCTTCACGCAGACGCCTATGCCGCCGGATATTATCGCATTAAAATCGCGGTATAATGTATCCGTTAGTTAGAAACGATTCACCAACAAGGAGTCTTCTTAAATTGTCTTTATTAATGCGTTAACCTTAAAAGGATTAGTGCAAGCGGAAATGGCGAATGCTATCTGTCAGTAACCAGTCGCAGGTTACCCACCTCCCACAGTTGGCAGGTGCAACCTGCCCGCCACGCTACAAACTCACTTTGTATATTACCTCTGATATAACGAACCTTAGGGTGCCAGCTCGGATATAACGACATTTAATGTGATAATCCCGGATAAACTGAACCTAAGTATGCCACCTCGGATATAATGAACTTTCATGCGTGAACCAAGGTTATAACGATCTTTTGTGCGTTAACCTCGGATATAACAGAAGTTTGCGCTTTACCTCGGATATAACGGCCTTCAATGTGATAATACCAGATAAACTGAACCTAAGTATGCTTTCCCCCAAAAACCAATTATTAAACATCCCTTCCCTTACGGCGCGGTTCAGGTGTCCAAAGATATATGAGACAGATACTGCGTCATTTCCTTTCCCCCAAAAAACCAATTATTATTAAGTATGCCACCTCGGATATAATGAACTTCCATGTGTTAGCCTCGGTTATAACGAACTTTTGTGTGTTAACCTCGGATATAACGAAATTCTGTGCGTTACCTGGGATATAACGAAATTTTGCGTGTGAACCTCGGATATAACAAGTTAACTTCTGATATAACGAAATTTCTCGTGTTACCTCGGATATAAGGAGCCTAAGTATGCCACTTCGGGTAGAACGAATTAACTTTCCTGTCTGGAACTCGGATCTAACGAACGTTTGGCTGCTAACGCATTCAAGCGATCCACTAAAAGTACTTATGTTTGTACATTGAATGCAACTCCTAAAGGTTCAAGGGTGTAAGTTAGGCCAGAATCCTTGAAGGACTCTGGTTAGGCGTTGTCATTTACGTAATCAGTTGAGCACAGTTTCGTTCCTTTGGGATGGTCTTCGAAGTTTTAATGGACACCTATAGCATACCGTGTTACCGTAACCGCTACCGGAGCACCGGGAGCCCGCGCGCAGCCAATGCGCATGCGCAAATCGTCTTGAACGCGCCAGACGGCGCCAGGTACCAGGCAGCTGCGCGCGCGCCTGCATCATGAGGACCAATCAACACGGGCTCTTATCAGCGGTGGGTGGGCTCTCAGTACCCCGGTAACGGTAGCATGGTACACGGTAGGCTAAAGGTGTCTTATCAGTGGCTTTTCCTCCGATGGGCAGGAAAACGAAAGGGCTTCAGATCAGGGTGAGTACAGACCCTATTCAATCTCAGATTATGCGTGAGGCAGGAGGATTCTTCATGGCAACACTGTGTAACCGCGCCAGGCGCCATACTGTTGTGAGGGTCGGGACCACACTCTTTCACCGTGATCTAAACTAAGAGCTCCTCGCAGCCCAAAAGGCGCTGCGCAAAGTAAAGGGAGGGGTCAGTGCAATCCCCCCCCCTTCCAAAAAAAAAAGGGAGGGGGGGGGGTGTCTCAGAAGACATGCACTGGAGGCGCTAACATAAACTTTTCCCCTACCCAACACAGAAGGGCCAGGGTCATTATCAGATTTTCCTGACAACCGGATTACCCCGGTCATGCGGCTGCATGTGTGGCCGTAACGAAATGCGACTTCTGTTTTTTTTTTTTTGCGCCCGACCGCGGCGGCTGCGTTTTTATGGAGGAAAACCGCTAAGGCGCCCGTGTGCTGTGCGATGTCAGTGCACGTTAAAGATCCCCAAGTGGTCGAAATTATTCCGGAGCCCTCCACTACGGCACTTCTTCTTCCTTTCTTCTTTCATTCCCTCCTTTATCCCTTCCCTTACGGCGCGGTTCAGGTGTCCAACGATATATGAGACAGATACTGCGCCATTTCCTTTCCCCCAAAACCAAATATTATTATTGTTGTTTTTGCGCCGCCGCGGTATGCCCCGCGTACACTATAGTCATGGTAACGTATAAAGCTGCTTCTATAAAGGATACCAGCAGTAATCACCTCCAGGGACTCCGTAATAGACTAGAGAGAGGGGAGGGCGGTTACCCCGCCCCCTCCCGCTCCACAGTCTCCAACTACTAGCGGCGCTCAGACCAGATCTCTGACAAACACTTCAGTTCTAGTCTCCAAATCATTCAAGCCATGCTTGGTATTAGTGCAAAGAACCGTATGCCACAGGCTGCGCTACTCCAAGCCGCTCTGAGCTACATAGTTGAAAAGCACTCGCAAGCGACTCAAATTTTCGCCAGCGGCTCCTGTTCTGAGCAGAGCTCCTCCTATCGCAAATGCTCTCCTATCGCCTTGAGCAGATGACGTCTTCCATATCGGCGGAGCTGCACGGCTTCAAGGACGCTGTCTTAAATATACTTGCACCGAATAACTGGACGATATTCGGTGGGCGGATGAGATAAAGAAGTTTGCAAGGATACGGTGGCCCAGCTGGCAAAGGACAGGGTTAACTGGAGAGACATGGGAGAGGCATTTGCCCTGCAGTGGTCGTAGCCAGGCTGATGATGATGATGATGAATGCAGCTCTACAAACCTCTCAAGCCTGCTTAGGAATACTAACCATAAGCCAGTCTACCGTGACACTGGATACTTCCATCACTTGGCCATCGTCGCAGACAACTTCCTAAGCGATCCCAGCACGCTGCGGAATTATAGGCAACGAAAAGGCTGGCGAAGCGGCTCGAAGAGGTCTCCAGCACCGGAACCGTCCCGAACGGCAAAAAAGTACGCATATGAGGAAATGGATCGGCTCTGGGGCATGCCATCACATCATTATGCATTCCTTCATTCTTTTGAGCCACAGTTAAAAGCTAGGCTCCCGCACTGACTCCCTAGAATGTCCAGCTTACGCAGACAAGCGAGCATACGAGCATCAAACTGAAACTCGCGCAAGTGCCAGTATGTTCGTCATATCCCATTATATCAAAATTATACTTCGTCAAAACGCAATATCAAATCCATGAGCTTCTATGGGGGCTTATAACCGCCCATTTTTATGCTTTTAGCTACAGGTGAGCTCCTGAACTGAATTTCCCTGGCTTTGCCGCAGCGAAAACTGATGGGAAGCATACTAGGGCCTCACATAAAGGCTGCACTTTATTTTCGCAAAGCCATCGGTACATTAGCTTGAATGACTGAATTGAATAATTGCGCCCTAGCGTGTGCTCCCATCTATTGAGATGTAAACGAACCCTAGCGCGTACGGATCGCTGACGTATGCGTCGATGTTTATGGCGTTCGCTGCAAGCTGCGATTAATAATTGAAAGTAGCAATTTTTGCAAGATGCTCCGCATCCGCTGCAAAGGCACTGTTCCGGTGGGCTTAATGGTGTAAAAACGTCACGCACAGCTTTTTTCGGAAGCGCAGAATCAGTGATTTATGAGGAAACTATTTGCGAACTGCCGCCGCGCGGAGCAACACAAAATGGCGGGCGCTGGTGTGCGTTGCTCTCTGCGTTGGTGACTGTTGCTCGTGATGCGGTGTATTTTTCATTGCGGTAGACGCCTAGTGTCGTGACGCGATGCGCCTAGTTTAACGCAAACATGAAGAAGATCGTCCTGAGGCCCGTCGAAGGCGGGCAAAAGACAGTGGAGCTTAATATCGGCAAAACCATCATTGGCCGGGGACCCCTTCTCGAAGTAAGTCGCCGATCGCGCCCGACCGTTCGTTTCTCAATTGCGCGGCGCGCTGCTGGTGTAAGTACAGATTTGTGCCGAGCTTCGATCGTCGAACTTGCAATCTGCTAACTTCTCGCAGATGCATGCAACCCGATACGCCTGAGTGTTTCTGGAGGCGCCTGTAAAACAGCCCAGGTCCATTACGGCGGCGTCCCCAAATTTTTAGTGTATTTTTTTTATCTGTGTAGTTCTTCCTTCACGGCAACAGTGGCGGGTGACTGACCGGACAGGCAGGGCTGAAACAACGCGTCTTGAGATGAGCCGTTCCTTCGACACGCTGTGGTTTGTGCTGCAGCGCGGTTTTTCACGGGCTCGATCGAGTATTGGACGGGATCGCTATCGGCCAGGCCTCGAGCGCTGGGGATAAGGTGCATCGGACACGCGTGGAATTCCCGGCGCTTGACTTGCCTGTTTACATGACCCCGGCGAAACCGGCGTCTTAAACTCGCATCGCGTATGCGGTGCACGTATGTTTCATGCTTACTTAACAGGATAAGTTGCTTTAGAACCTTCGGAAAAGAGAAGTAAAGCTTGGGAGAGGATGCAGTGCTGTCTAAAACATAGCTGACATCCACCCCGACAGTGCGCGGTGTGTGGAAAAGGCTGATCACTTCCTTGCCAAGCACCTTTTACAAATATGCACTGAAAGTTTACACCCATCACAGTCTTCACTGTAGCGATTCCGCTATCCTGTGTTTCGGTGTGTCGAAAAATACTTAAAACTGGTCACTTCAGAGGCAGAGGCTTGACTGAAAGCTGCCCCACCTTTGATGTGCATGATAAATTTCACATCACTCCCTTATCACTTTTTTTTTCTAATCTTTTCATACAGTGCAGTGACAAGAAAGTTTCCAGAAACCATGCTGTCTTGGAAGTCACAGAAGAGGGCGAAGTCTTTCTCACACCTGTGAGTCTTTTGTGCTCGCATTGAGGTTGTATGCTGTTGTGTGGAACGAGTAAGCGTAGGCTGCTTGCCGCCCTGCTTGTTTGAGTGAACGCGTGCAAGCTGTGGCCTTTTGTTGGTTTGTGAAACATATTGGCAGCGATTGCGATGCTCTGTTGCCGTTTCCAGAAGAAAAAAAAAACCTACTACATTTTATTGATCAATAAAAAAGGCACCGGTGCTGCTGAAAGCGTTCTGCATCCATTAGCGTCATGTATTAGATGTTTTCTAGGTTTTAACAGGTTGTTGCTGAATAGGGTTGATTTATTGTTGGCCATAATGTTTGTGATGCTGGAAGCATAAGTTGAGAATTGTATGGAGTAAGTGATGCTTGATTTGTTTTGTAATTGTAACCTCAAATTGTACCTCAAGCATATAAAGCAGGTGTCTGCCTGGCTGTTCGCAGCAGCAGTTATTTTACATTTAGCGCTGAGTGAGCTTAGCGCAGATGGCACGGAGTTTGAGCGCTCTAGAAAGGTCTGTGGACAACGGTACTGCTGCCTCCTGTAAATGGTAGTCTCAGAATCCGCCAAGCGACATTCAGCAAGATGTTGACTTAATTTGCTGCAAAAGCTGGAAGCTCATGAACCCAAGCTGAGCATATTACTCATGTGCTACATTGCAGGCTTTAGACTAAAATGGTGGTAGAATTCTGGAGCTGCATTGTAAACGGGGCTACAATAGGGTTGGCCCATTTGAAGCAACTAGACAGCCTAAGTGTGTGAAGGCATGCCCAATACATTAAGTCTATTGTGCTGTGTAGATGATAAGATAATTAGAACAACAGTTAGCTAGGCGAGTTGGTTATGATCTTTTGTACAAACAGCACGGAAACACTAAGAACAAAATGGAAAACAGTGCTCATTCCACATTGTGTGTACCATGATAAAATAAGGTTCGGAGAGTCGTTGCTTTACTCACTGCATACACAAAGGCAAAAGTTGATTTCCATTGTTGCAAAGCTAACTCACTGGAGGAGAACACGGATTAATCTGTATAGAACCCAGCATGGGACTAACTGCAATGTGAGCACCTATCACAACAGCAATCTGTGGCCCTCATATCGCATGTGCTAATCAGTAATTGAAAGTAAACTTGTCCTGTGCTCAAAGGTGTCATTCTGGCATTAGAGACCTGCAGAATCGCAGGTTCAGACCTGAAATCATCTAGTTAGCTCTGACTAGACAGCCCTTACTGTTTGACAAACGATCTCTGAACTAGCATCTTTCTGTTTCCAGACCCATGTCAACCCTTGCTTTTTCCAAGCACAAGGCAAAGGGCCGTCGAAGGTTATGAAGAAGGACAAACAACAGATGCTGCAGTCCGGGGACTCCATAGCGCTGCTGCCAAATAGTTACAAGTACATTGTGGAAGTAACCAACTCATCTTCATCTTCATCCATGTACGTCATGCCTGAGCAGTTTTTTTTCCCTTTGTGACAGTCAAGCTGTCGCATGGCTCTCATTATTTTCTGTGATCATATCACCAGGCTTAAATGATTGATAGTTTCTATTTAGCCTAAAGCGTGTGTAAAACTTTTGGTTTAGTCCAATTTTTTCTAAGAGCAGTTGGGGCAAGCACCTAATGGTCCAAGCAGGTTGCCCGTTAGATTATTTGTTTTGTAAGACAGACAGTTTGGGCCCCAGCGTCTAGCTCCGACGAAGGGGAAAAATCAGGAAGCCGAAGCTGATGAAGCTCAGTTTTGAGCTCACGAACGCTGGACTACTGAGCCGCACTGTGCTAACAAAGATTGTGGCCGTCCATATTTATTGTTTGATCTGCCTCTTTAGAGTTTTTTTTACTCTTAATGTGAACATTTTGGATTGAGGGGAGGGTTATTTTCTCTCTCCCTCTCTTACTGTGAGGTCTTTGTTTTAAAAGGGAAGAATATGCGGTGATGGGAAAAAAAAGACAAAGGGCAGAAAGAAATGAGATGCATCGTGTAAATTGGGCATTTCATTTATTTGTGGGGTAATAGGATGACAAATTTTATTGCTTTTTTAGCATATAGTCAAGTTTGTCAGTACATGAAGATGTTACAAAACCACCCAAATATTGTAATGACACAATTGCTATGCATTACAGTATACCAGCACTCTTTTCATCTACCCATGTTTTCTCATGTCATATAGACATCTCTGAAGATTGTTTGTCACTTGATATTTTGCACAGAAAAAATGACCTGGCAGTAAGGCAGGGTACCGTATTTTTCATTTGAGCAGCGTCACATTGTTTCCTTGAAGTACTCATGCTTCTCTCATGTGGGGCTGCATTTGCAGATCACCAGACCTGAAAGATTCTAGGCCTGCAGACGATGCTGACAACAAGGACAGCATTGGTGAGGCAGTTATTCATCGGGGCTTGTTTGAATCATACTGCTGGATCACAAAAAAATGCAACTTTTCAGTTTGACTATCAGGAAAGGCCGAGTGCAAAAGCCACCCAGCAAGTGTGTTTTCGCAGGGTGTCATTTGAGTCTTCGTCGGTGTACTTTTTTTGCCGTTGTTGACTTTTGTTGTTGTTGTTATGAGAACACCCAAATATTGTAATGACACGATTTTTATGCATTACAGTACACTAGCACTCTTTTCATCTACCCATGTTTTCTCATGTCATATAGACATGAGAAAGAAAGAGAAAATGGAAAAGAGAATGCAGGGACAATGAGTAAATCGTGTTCTCTGATTCGCTACTTCATTCGGTTGGATAAGAGGACTGGGTGGGACGATGGAACTGAAGTGTGAAGGCAGCAAACGCACAGTATTGCCTTGTTATTTCCTGTCATTGTCAAAGAGCGCTAAAGAACACTGACTAGAGAAAATAGGCAAAGCACAACTACTGTTCGTGTTTGGCTCTTTCCTTGTGCATGCGTTCTTTCAAGCAGTTTGACCGTGAAACCGTAAATACTTGACTAGCTTGCCGTTTTGCTTGGCCGGTTTGCAGTTTTAGTGCTGCCAGCTGCATTTTGTTACATTTTAGCACTTGTTATCAGTGCGGTAGGATTAAATGCTTGCTGAATTTTGCAGCCGAGAAGCCGGCAACAGCAGTCATTCCATCTGAGGAGGCGAAGAAGAACGGGAGTACGGAGGAGAACCACCACGTGACGACAACCGCCGCCACCAAGACCGAAAACGGGGACCGGGGGAGCTCGAAAGAGGCTAGCCCAGAGGCCGTCTCCAAGGCACCACCAGCGGCAGCAGCGCGGAAGGGTGCGGGCTGTGCCACTGCCAAGGCGAGCGATGATGGCGAGAGCAAGACCGCGTCCGGGGGCACGAGGACGCTGCCTCGTTGGCTGCTGGACAGTGCAGCCAAGTCTTCTTCAGCACCAACCAGTGGCAAAGCCAGGGCCTCGAATGTACAGAAAGGGAAGCAGGCCACGTCTGGTGAGTAGGTAACCTGGTGTAGGGGCAAGCAGTGCCTGTATTCTGTCAGTGCTCACTGTGTGGACATACCTACCTGCTTGCATCCGCTTGGGTCGGTTTTGCTCCAGCCCTATGCGGAGCTGACAGCTGCATGAAGTCAGCTGACCGGTCAAAATTCATCTGGAGCCCTCCACTGTGGCGTCTTGATAAACCCCGCGTACCATGCCAGGTTATACAGTGGAACCTCGATTATACGACGTTCAGGGGACCGCGCGAAATTGTCGTATAATCGAAAATCGAAGAATGTGGGAAGTGGCTCTTGGCCTTGCGCCGAAAGCTGTTGACCGCCTTGAAAGCCCGCGGCAAGAACCTACGCCAACCAGATTAACAAAGACAAAACAAGTATTTGCGTTGACCGCCTTGAAAGCCCGCGGCAAGAACCTACGCCAACCAGATTAACAAAGACAAAACAAGTATTTGCTTGAAACAGGTTTGCAAAAAAATCTTTACTTTATTACCGTTTAAAAAAAAATCGGTAATTTTTTTTTGCACCTTTGCCCAACCTCGACGCATCAATTTCCTTTCAAGGGCTGCCACGTCCGCCAGCAGGTCGCCAACATCGTCTCGCGCGCAAGCAAAGCGCCGGATGTTGTCGACGCTCTGCAACATGTCCACGTAACTCGGAATGGGAGCGCAAACCTCTGCATCGTCGTCGACTTCCTCTTCGTCGGAAGTTTTATCGTCGAGGCACATGGTATCCATTACCTCTTCCAATGACACCGCATTGCACACTGCGACGTCGTCGTCGGCACCGACATAGTCGGCAAAGGTTGCAGGCAGCTGCAAGTTGCCAAATTCTGCTTCATCTTCTTCTTCGAGCATCACAGCTTCACTGGCGGGGGAGGCATCTCTTCTTTTGAAGCCGCAGTGCTTAAAAGAATTGGCGATTGTATCAGCAGATACTTCGTCCCATGCACTAGCAATGTAGTGCATGGCGTCGAGCACAGAAAGCTTACGGCTCGCTTGTTTGCGCTTCATTTCTGCCAACCGGCGTTGCACCAGAAACTTCCGGTATTTTTGCTTGACGCATTTGATAATGCCTGCGTCAAGTGGCTGCAGGTGACTGGTGCAGTTTGGCGGCAGGAACACAACCTTGACGTTCCTCAAGTGTGCAGTGTCGGCTGGGTGGCACGGCGCATTGTCCACAAAAAGAAGAATCTTTCTGTTCCTGGCACCCATTCTTGAGTCCAGCTGCTGCAGGAACGAAGAAAAAATGCCAGCTGTCAGCCACGCTTTCCGGTTGAATTTATATTTGCACGGCAGCCTTTTCAAGGAAGCATCGCGGCTTCTCAAACTTTCCGATCACTAGGACAGGAAGCTTCTCGGAGCCATCTTCGTTAGCACAAAATAGTGCAGTGAGGCGCTCCTTGCTCCGCTTGCCGCCGTGGCAACTTTCTCCCTTGAAGGTCAGCGTCTGTTCCGGCTGCAAATTATAGAACACGCCGGTCTCATCCGCATTAAAAACGTCGGACGGTTTGTACTCCCGTATTAAGTCCGGCAGTAACTTGGACCACTCGTTAACAGTCGAGGGGTTCACAGAAGCGCTTTCTCCGCAGCAGCGGCTGAACACAATACCATGGCGCTTCTTGAAGCGCTCCATCCAGCCATTGGACGCTTTAAAATCGTCCAGGTGCAAACGCAGTGTAACCGTCTCCGCCTTTTCTTTTAAAATGGGTCCGTCAACGGCAATCCCTGAGCTGCGTGCCTGTCGCAACCATTCCATAACAGCTGCCTCCATGGCGGCGAACTTCCCATCTTTCGCGGCTTTCCTCTTCAAGCCAAACTTGCTTGCATTCAGCAGTATGCTGTCCTTCTTGGCCAATATCGTTTTCAGCGATGACTCTCGAATGTTGAGGTCGCGAGCGATGCTGGCCTTTGTTGCACCTATTCTCTTCTCAGCTTCTTCGATTATTCGGAGCTTATCTCCCAGCGTCAGCGGTTTGCGACTCCGTGACATGGTGAACCACACCGCTCAGAGCCGATAATTCCGTAACTTGCTCGCTTCGAAAAAAGCAGATCACGTCCGGATGCGATACACGTGCGATAAACAGCGCAGAGCAGAACGGACAACTGGGCACTGGGCAGGCCGGAGTCAGCACAAAACAACGGCATATTTTACGGCATATTTTAAACGGGCTATATTTTTGTCTTGTGGTAGCTGTTGAACTATTCTCCCTGGAATGTTAACACTTCACCTGTGTTCTTTTTTTTTCTTTCTTTTTTTCTCTTAGAGCCTATGACCCCCAGAAAGGGTGCAAAGGAACCAGCAGCCAAGGCCCGTGGAAGACAAGCAAAGGCTTCCGAGAGCGAGCCAGAGAATGAGCCCGAGGGCCAGTCAGAGGACGAGGGTAGCGAGGAGGAGTCTGAGGAAGAGTATAAGCCCAAGAAGAAGAAGAAGAAACAGGAAGAAGAACGGCGCCCTGCTGCCCCCGCTCGCGATCGGAAGGGTGGCCGATCCTCGAGGCAGAACCGGGGACTCATGCAGAAGATCTCCTTAGGTAAGTGTTTTGCAGTAGCAGGGAAGGAGCATACTGAACGTAAAAGCGCAAAAAACAAGTGTGTCTTATTCTACGTCCTTGTTTTTTGCGCTTTTCCGTTCAGCATGGTAAACCAACTCGCCCAAACTCAGCCTTTATTGAAGGAGCATACTCAGAACAACAATTCTTTGTGATTGCTTCTCTTTCAATGCCTTTTTAGCATTGGTCTGCGCAGTCAAACCAAATTAAACAAACCCAGGTAGAGCGAATTAAGCTTATATCGAACTCTGAGCACACGCAATTGATTGGCTCCAAGACATGTTGCAGTGTGTGTTCAAAGAAGCCAAACCAATAAATGCTGTCGGCATTGCCAGCTGCCAGCATTGGAGAAATCGACAGAAAAATTTTTTCTTGCTGTGGAGGTCTTGCATTTCATAATGAGGCCAAGTATATAACAGATGGAAGTAAGTGACAGATGTTAGCTGCATCTGAGAATTTTCCTGTCCTTCGTGGTTTATCTGAGGGCACTTATGCAGGAAGGCTGCTGTGTTGTTTCGTGCTTTTGAGCGGGTTAGTGTTAGTAATGTATAATTATGCGATGCCTCTCTTGTGGGTGCCGCAGGTCCTGCTCTAGACTGGTGAGAAGATCAAAAGTTCTTTAGAGCGAAAGCTCTACTCCAGGACCAAACGCAAAAGCAGATTCATTGCTGAAGCCTTGAGCTTGAAGAAATAAATTAAATATTGCCAACACAACTGGGATTTAAACCCACGGCCACTGCTCGAGAGCACTATACTCTCAACGCAGCCGATCATGCCTCGTGCTAAACTGCAGCGCACCCTCGTGCTGTGCACTGCACATTGCTGTCTTCATCAACTTCCATCTACGGCGCAGACAAATTGGATCAGCTTATAACGTCAATCAGAGCTTAACCTGAGTCTAATATCTTCGCCAGACGTGCCGACGACACAGCAAAGCAAAACCATGAGTCAGTCAGGCTAAGCACATGCTTTCGCATGTCTACTCGATTTAACTACTTTAAAGCCCTACCATTTTTTCTCTCTCTCTCTCCTGTTCCTTTTTTTATGTTTGTTCTTCGTGGTTTCCACCTACAGATGATTTCATTGCAAGTGACGACGATGAGTGGGACAATAGCTCCGATGAATGGAAGCCGAAGAAGCGGCGAAGACAGGCAGATGACTCCGGCAGTGACTGGGAAGAGGAGAACCGGCGGACCAAGAAGACTGCTGTGCGCTACGCTGCGTCAGACAGTGAGTCAGCCAGTGACTGGGAGCGTTCCAGCCGGAGGAAGAAGGTAGATTGCCCCCAATGTCTTTCCCTCTCCGCTTACCCAAGTATGGGGACCAAACAATGGCGGGGTGCTTGTACTTGAATTTGGTGTCTGTCCTTTTTTTGCATATTGGGCAAAAATTCCTTACTTCCTTCACACCCTTTCATCTCTTTCCACCATCCCTTTTGCATACCCCCCCTTCCCTTTCCCCCGGTGCAGTGAGGTCACTGATTGTTCTCATACAATGATTATATACGACAATTGCTACCAAGGAGGACAGCAATGTAAACTCTAGGGCAGTGATTCTCGGCTATGTGTGTGTTGGGGACCTCTTGCGGGCTGACTCAAGTGGTCAGGGACCCGGGTGGGTGGGTAGACCATGTATGATGTCGTCACAAAGAATGGAAGTATTTTCAATGTGAAATAGACACTGTTTATTGCTTGCACAAGCAGCTGATTGGGTATGCAGTGTTTGCATTGAAACATCGCTGTTTTTTTATCAGCCTGCAACAAAAACGGAGCAGGAGGAAGGGGACAGCGTTGGAAAGTAGCAGCTTTGAAGAAAGCTTTGAGGCGTCGGTTAGGACAGACCTTACAGCATTTTTGGGAGCTCCTGCTTTCTGTCAAGTTGTTTTCATTGTGGCATGAAAATGTTTACCTTTTCTTGATAAGGGCACAGAAGAGGTAGAAGCGGACGACCTCTGCCACTTTTGCTTTACTTGTAAGCGTTCTGGCATTGGAAATGTTTGCTTGCTGCTTATTTCTTGCCCAGCCTGCGACAAGGACACGGAACAGGCGGAAGCGGTCGACCTCGGAAAGCGGCAGCTCCGAGGAGAGTGAAGAGGCACCTGTCAGGAGAGGTCAGAGGCGCCAGCCCGCAAAGAGGCCCACCTGCAAATATGGCAAGAAGTGTTTCAGGTCAGCACACAAGTGGTCCACTGCGCTCACCAACTTTCTTTTTTTTTTTTCTCCTTCGCATAGAGGCGTTAAGGGTGCTGTAAACTTGGGACATTGTTATGCATGAAAGGCTGATGAATGAATTTCTTGCTTTCATTTGGTGCCGAAACAAAAAAACATGAATGGCTTTTTGTAGCATGATGGAATGAAAAAGTTTCACTTAGAAAGGTAGAGATTTTTGCCACAAGAACGAGAACTTTATGTGTCATGCTGAGTTCTGTAGAGAGTTCAAGTTGAAGTGATAAAAAACCTAAGAGGAAAGGGCAGGAGCTAAAAGGTGAAGCCTTGCCTGCATGCATGCCTGTGCATGTGCAAGAGAGAGAGAGTGTGTGTGTGTGATGAAAGCATTGGAGCCACACACCTGCCAAAGCCAGTACTTAACATACACAGCCCATCAAGAGCATGCAGCATGTTTGGTGCGTGATGAATGTACTCTTTGGGCCTGGCCAGTAATGCTTCATCGGAGCTCCAAAGTGCCCTCCATGGTGGCCAACAGTTTTAATTTTCCCGCTCATTTTCTCGGGGGCAGAAAAAATGCACAGCACCTGAAGCAGTTTAGCCACCCTAAGGACTCTGACTACGAGGGCTCCTCGGCTGACGAGGAAGAGTCCAAAGACGAGGAAGAAGCAAAGGACCACACTGACGGCAGTGAAGCGGAGAGTGACAGCGACCATGGCAAGAAAGCCTCCAAGCGACCCACTCCTACTGCTTCCAGCAAAAAGCGCACCAAGCCACTGCAGGAAGAGAGCGACCACGACGAGAGCGGAGATGAGGACGACAGACCGATGTGCCGATATGGGAAGGAGTGCTTCAGGTTAGAGTGGTCTTGCTTATCACACGAGCAAGTAAGAAGAACATGACATGGTGCATGCAACTAACTACCACCCTTGGACTAAACTGAACCTTGTAAACCTACTGGCCTACCAATGCTTGCTTTAAGGACAGTGTACTGGAGGCTTAGTTATGTGCACCTAAGTTGTGAACGGTTGAATTGTAAAGAAACCTGAGTGCTTTGAAAGTGGCAGTGGTGAAATTTAATCTTAGTTTCTATTACTTTTGTCTTGCCCAAATTGTTGTGTGAGGCTATTGTTTTAAGCGCATTACCTTTCCTAGAGCAGTATTGAGTGGAAGGTGCAGATGTCTTCCATTGCTGCAGTCCATTGCATTGATGAGCTGTTGGTCTGTACTTTCAGAATTGTTTGTCCTCATGGATTGTGACAGTCTCACAGTCACTTGTTGTGAACCACAGAAAAACAGCTAATAAATTGATAACGAAGCCAATAACTGTAAATAGCTCAATTCGAACTCAGTTCTCTTATATTCTGAGGTAGCTATTACTGTGAACCAGTTGTTGCTGTTCTCGTTGTTGCGTTCTCGTTGTACCGTTCTGGCTGGTCTGGAACGAAGTTTTGTTTCTTTCTCGTGTAGTACCCCTCTATCAACTGGCTTATAAAAAGCACATCAAGTCAGTTGAGCAACGGAAGGGTGAATTTGCAACATGGAACCGGATACAAGTGCAACGCAAATTTGTAGCATAAGGGCATGAACGAAAGACGCACCTTTCGTCATAACTAAAAAACTGCATGGTGCGCACCTATGCCATGTTGACTAAGGTTCTTGTACAACCTCCCGGCATTCTGCGTTGAGGGTTTGGTTGCAGCCTCAGAAGGTTAGGCAAAATAAAGAGACTGAAAACACAAAGTTCTGCAGAGCCACATTTTCTCTCACAGTTTGTTCCAAGTAGGGGTCAGTGGCTTGCGCACCTGCATGGTTGGTCCATCGAAATGCGGGGATGCAAAAGTGCTTCTATGCTGTGCGATGTCAGTTCATGTTAAGGAACCACATATGGTCTAAAATAATCCAAAGCTCTCCACCGCAGCATCTCTCATAGCCCATGAGCAGCTCTTGGAAGGTAACTCTCGTACCATATTGGACCGTACTATATTCGCGTCAAGTTCTTTGCTTCTACTCCACTGCAAATGGATTATTCAACAGTGTATAGTACCACTGTGCTGAATTTGGTGTTTCTTCATTTCGCAGAAAAAACGCCCAACACTTGAAGAACTTCAGGCACCCCGCAACAAGCAAGAAGAAGGAGCCTCCAAAGCAGACTAGCAAGAAAGGTAAGTGTAGGAAGTTTGACGTTACGTTGAACCGGCTGCTATAGAATCTTTTTGTTCTTATTGTACAGCATTGTCTCTTTTCTCACGGCTTGTACCCCTCTCACGCTATGGATTTAGCGTCGTACCCAAGGTAATCCATTGGCTTTTGTCGCTGTGCCATGACAGAAACTAATGTTGTTCACAGTTGCCAGTAGTGCTGATAGTGCCACATGTAAATTGTTGCTCCTGGTGGCCGCCGCCCACTATCTGTTTTCTCCCCTCAGTGTCATCAGGGCACCCCTTACGGGGCTTCCCACTGAATGGCACCAATGTTCTCTGCGTGCCACCAATAAGTGACACAGTTCTTTAGGTGCTTTACGTGGAGGAAGACCAAGAGAAAGTTGGGATAGTTGGCTGTCAAGTTAGGTACGGAGAGGGCATCTTAGCACTGATCGGGTGAGGCGCTACATAGGTATTGGTGTTCAGCCACATCAAATCGGTACCAATACAGCCATAGAGCCAAAACATTAAGCAAGTGCTTGTCCATGTCTCAGACAGTGTTGGTCTTCGCATGTATCACAGATTTGTGCTCAAGAAAGACAGCACAGTTGTTCAGAACAGCAGTGTGATAAATATCGCATTAGGTGTTGCACTTCGCTATACCTGTTGACTCAATATCCTGCTCCAGAAGTAAAGCTTTATTTAAACACGCTGTTGTCTGTGGCAGAGGACGTTTATCACTAGAAAGTTAGCTGCGATAGGCCTAGTCAGAAAAGGCTGCAATTTGGCTTACCACATTGTGCGCTGCCCTCGTGTTTGAGACTCATTTGTACTCATATTTTGTTTCTGTTTAGTTGCAAAGCGTTCTTTGTAAACTCCACCTTTCTTTATTTGTTTTCACTTGTCTCAGACATCTTCTAAAATGCCTTTAGTTTTTACAGGAGCAAAACGAGCTGGAAAATAATCTCTACCCCAGCGGATACCTATCGTTGCTGTGTCATGCAGTACTCTCGCCATCGACTGAAAAACTACTGGCAATACCATTTTTTGAAACAGCACCGTATAAAATAACTGTCCTGGAGCATAACTATCCTGGAGCCTAACTGTCTTGGAGCATAACCATCTTGGAGCTAAACCTTCTACGGTGTCTGCGCCTCCATTTTGGAGGACAGATGCCATTAATAATTCGCCGCCTTGTTACCACCTTTGGACCTCTGCTAAGATCTGGCCAGCAGCCTTTAGCTGATAAACTGGATTCCACTCTTTTTCAACCGTAGAGTTGTGCCAGAACACAAACCCTTTTGCCTTTACCAGCAAAGCCACGGAGGAAGGTGAAAAGATCATCGGAAGAAGAAGAAGACGAGAGAGGGGAACAGTCGGGCGACGAGTACGAGTGGAAGGACGACGAGGACGGCAACAACGAAGAGGACGGCAGTGAACAAGAGAAGAAGGCGAGCCCTGCCAAGCGAAAACGCACAGCAGAGCGTGCAGCCACTGCCTCGGCTGCAGCCGATGACTGAGTGCCCTGGTGGTGACTGGAGTGCCCCCTGGTGGTGTGCAAGTGCGTGTGTGTGTGTCCACCCCACGGTGTTTAGAAGCTGTGCAGTGCCCCCCCCCCCCCTTTTCCCGCCCCCAATTGCAATGGCATTTCGTTTCCTCGCACAAGCCCCGTCGTGATGGTTCGTGCTTCTGAAGCAGTGGTGTAATGTGCAGTCTTTTCCTCTCGCTGCCTACCTTTTGCAGTTCTTGTAATGGAACTCATTGAAGTCCCCCACTTTGCGAAGTGACTAAGAAAGTGTCTTGTGCAGTTGGTTAACCCCCTGCTAAAAGTCGAAACCATGCAAGCTGTGACATTATTGCCATCTATCCGTCATTGCTTCCTTTGTCATTTTCATTGCCCTGCTTGTACCATAGCTGCACTTTTTTTTTCCCCCAAATTTAAATGAGTGTGTGACTTGTTTCATTTTCTTTAATTGCCTGTGTCATTGTTTCCGAATTGGCACCGATAGTGTCGTGCAGTGACAAAAGGTGCCACTGTGGTCGTTCAGGATGGTCCACTGTGAGCTAAGAATGAGCCCGGACTGCAAAGCTGCCGCACAAGCATTTGTTAGTGCACTGTTTACTCGCTGGCCTATCCGGAGGCTGCTTAGTAGGGAGAGGTGTATTTTCACTTTGATATTCAAGCTGGGCATTGGGCTTGGGAAATTTAGCCTCATTCCAGAAAGCTTTCTCAAATCTTGGCAAGTAAAACTGGGAAGGGCCCCGCCTGACTTTCTGGATTGAGCTTAAGCTTGCACAGGATAATTTATTTTATACAGGTTAACATACTCCAGTCTCTCTCTGTCTCCCCCTTCCCTGTCTTATATTTTTAATAACAATTTCGAGGCAAAAACTTAAACTTGGCTGTGTGGTCGAGGGTAATGCAATGACATCACAAACATTATTGACAAAATTCACACAGTATGCACATTACATTACTAAAGTAGCAGCAGCAAGTAATGGCTCCATTCGTGGAATGCCTGAAGTGGTCTAATGCATGTCTATTTTTGTTTGACAAGCATGTAATAGGTACTAATGAGCTAGTAATGTGTGTGATGTTGCAGTGTTGCCCATAGGAATCACTTGAATTGATGTCTTGAAAATGGCCAGCTTTAAAATTTATTCGTGTAGGAACAAAATGTCACATGGCTGTGTTATTTGGCAGAAACGACCAGGACAGAGGGAAGCCTACGGTAGATTTTTTGTTAAGTTATGTGCGCCCCCCAAAAACATGGAGTAGTTTTGATGCTCCCATATTTTAGCGAACTTTTAATGTTTCGGGGGCACACAACTGTTCCTAAAGTAAAAATAAAAACAAGCCCACAGTTGGTGTTCTTGGGCTTCAAGTTAGTAGCAAAAAGCATACAGGTCATGGAAGCTACCTTCTGAGGACATTCCTTTCTTTCTTTTCATTTCTTGTTACTGTTTCGGGCCTGGAGACTGCAAATTCTCCAGCATGCAAATTCTCCAAATTTGCATGCTGTTCAGACTTAGAGTTCTTTAGAGGCAGGTGAAGCTTGGCCTTTGGTGATTCATTCAAGTTTTATTCTTAGCTCACTGCTGTCAGCTTAGCATATTTCATGAATGGGCAGAATTGGTTGTAAAAGTGATATGCTTGTAATCATAAGAATTCAATTTCGAGGCACTAATTGTTGGGCGGTAGATGCAGAGTTTCAATCTTATTACATCTCCTTAAAGGGAATCACTTTTTGCTGTGTAATATAAGTGTCAAGGTAACACTTAAGCTTGCATGAGAGTCCACTTCTGGAGGTGGCTTAGCATGGAAAGCTTTATTTATTCTTTCCATACGGCAAGCGCGACCTTTCCATTTTACTTGGCTAGGCTGCACATGGAATGGACTCTTCCGTTCCCCAATTTCTGCAGTGCCGCCGTGGTGGCTTAGTGGTTATGGCGCTCGGCTGCTGGCCTGAAAGACGCGGATTCGATCCCGGCCACGGCAGTCGAATTTCGATGAAGACGAAATTCTAGAGGCCTATGTATTGCACGATGTCAGTGCACGTTAAAGGTCCCCAGGTGGTCAAAATTTCCGGAGTCCTTCACTACGGCGTCTCTCATAGCCTGAGTCGCTTTGGGACGTTAAACCGCCTTAAACCAAACCAAACCAAACCAATTTCTGCAGTCTGGAAGAGAGCTTCAGGTGCAGGTTTGTTTAATTTGTTTGTTGCCTGAAGACTGCGTGGCAGTGTAGAGGAAGATATATGGAAGGGCCGACTCACCACTGGCAGACAACTGGATAGTGTTTCATTATGAAGAGGCACCAGTAAGGGGGCTCATACAGTGGCGGCACCTAGTGACAAGAAGCGGAATATATGGAGGGGCATCTCTCTATTAGTAATTAAGTGGACACGCTGATTAAGAGAGGTACCGGTGGGGGTGGGGTTGTGATGTGATGATACGTAGAGGTTTGAATTGGAATGGATAGAAAGGTCGTCTCTTTGTTGGCAGATAAGTGGAAAATGGGACATTATGAAAAGGCACCCATTGAGGCTTGTACAATGGCGGCACCTGATGACTCAAAGTGGAGGCATCCCTCCATTTATGCTTTCTGTGAGGAGTGACACCGAAACATAGTGGATGTGGTTTAAAGGGGCCCTGAAGCACTTTACTCTGTATGAACATAGTAGAAAGCGGTTTAGTTAAGCTTGTTACGAAGGTCTGAATCGAAGTCCCCAGAACGCCCCACAGCCAATATGTAAAGTTTAAATACTCCGTGCAATCAGGCTATTAGTGCCACACTGCAAGCTTTCTATTTTGAGTGCCTTGAAAATTTATTTAAAGGGATACCGAGAATGAGGCCATCAGGTTTTTAATAAAGCCTAATAGCTGCACCTTTCATGACAGTGTTAACATTTGTTCTTTAGAAAAGGACACTTCCATGGCTAAGAAATTTGAAATTAAAATTGCACTATTTTCGAACTCGTGACGTTGCTGATGATGTCGAGTGTCATAGGTTTGCTTCTTTTTTTTGTAAATCTTTACAGTTCGTTTTCGTCGTCTTTTTTGTATTCAGGTACGCAACTTCTTATCTTCAGTTTTATTTAATAAA
Source organism: Amblyomma americanum (assembly GCF_052857255.1). Taxonomy (NCBI): domain Eukaryota; kingdom Metazoa; phylum Arthropoda; class Arachnida; order Ixodida; family Ixodidae; genus Amblyomma; species Amblyomma americanum. The sequence continues at coordinate 198,530,346 of NC_135501.1, read as the reverse complement.
AAAGTCTTGCCTGATGTCATTGCAGTTTAGCTGTAGTGACAGAACAGCCTGTGGTGACTATACATGTCTGCCATTTGACTTTCTAGCCCCATTTTCGGAGAAAGTGGACTCATGGTCATTAGAAAGTGGTATTTAAAAAATCTAGGCCAATGTCACTTTGTCCACGGTGTACCTAACTGCCACGAGCAGCACTATGAGTTAACCTCCGACTTCATGGACCAGTTGGAGGTGCTAGGTTTCAATTCATGGGCCTCTTAAGGAATTTCAAAATCGGTGTGGTCAAAAGGTTCTGGTGACAAGTGCGTAGGTATAGTTGCCTTTGTGGTCACCAGGTAGCAGCACATGTTAACGGATCTGTGTAGATCATATTGTTAGTGACACTGTCGTGGCCAGCAAATGGAATTAGCGCTCCTTTTATATATTTTTCCTCAGTCTGGTAATGACTGTTGAGCAGTCCGTACTGCCAGCCCCGAGCGTTGCCAACCTTTTTCTTTCGCTGCTTATTGTATATTAAATTTTTGTGCAGCCTCACACGAGGAAAGTACCTGTGCTTGCTTGCCTTCAGGCATGTTGGCTGTGTGCTGTTCAGTTGAAATATTGTCGATGAAGCACCTTTTACATCCTTCTCATTGTTTCCGAGCACCTTGAGGGAGGAGCGCACAGCTTGCATTAGCACTTTCTTTGGTTTGCAACTCTCATCAACCTTCATCACGGTGTTCATGCTCACACTGACAATGTTGTTCAGTGGCATTTTGCATCACTTTTTCGTTTTCTTGCACGTTCTTGTTGTGAAGCATCTTGTGTTGTCCCTTCTCCGCATCTGCCTGTTTTTTTTTAAATCCTTTTTCTGATCTCTACCAAATAAGAGTATTTATCAACTTTTATTGTGGTTGTCTTCTGGTGCAGTCCTGTCAGACAAAAGGTGACAAACTGTAGTAGAAGGTGCCTAAAATGCAGAGGTCTAAATTTTGTATGCCAAAGCCTTTTGTGAGCTTGGCAGTGGCTTGAACATTTGCATAGTGGTAAAACTGATACTAAGCTGAAATGAAAATCTATGCAAAGAAGCCCTGTGTTTGATGGCTGCGCAGAAGAGATCTGCAACTTGAGGAGATCTCTAAATTTGCTTACTTCATTTGATTTTGTTTAGTCTATCCTATAGCATGCTGCAGGTCAGTGCATGGTTTTCAGTTTTAAGGATATTACAGTTCTGCATTTACATTCCCGCCTGTTAATTGATGTGGCTGTGGTTATTTCCAGCTCGAGAATGTCCCCGAGTCCACAGCAGTCTTTATTGTCACAGAAATGTGAAGTGGAACTTAAATTGGTCCTACTGACACTTGCTATTGCCCATGCCAGTTTGGCCTGAACATATGGAAATGAGCTGATATTGTGTCTTTTGCATGGCGTGGGGTGGTTGAGACAGCTGGAGTGGTTGATTCAGCAGTTTACATGAAAGCAACATTGTGAAGGGCAGAACATAGATAAAAGGTGTGCAGGGCACACCACCGCCCCAGGTGTCTTGCTCCAAGACACTTTTTCTTCATGTTATGTTTGGTACCACTGCAGTCATCTTTAGCTATGCATTATTTGCCTCAAGAGAACTGTCTTTTTAGTGTGTGTCGAAGTGTTGGCCATTGTGGAGCTGTGGGTGCATAGTTTCATTTTGAATGTAGTTCTGGTGCACATGGTTTTATGTGCGCACAGTGCATTTTATAAATGTGCACAGAATTGCAGCTGTCACAAGGCACAGGATGTACAGCAAAAGCTTACTTAGATGATAGCGGGAGTGCCCGACACACTTGGTTGATAAGCTATGCTTACCTGCATGAGGAGTTAGTATTTAGGCTTAGGTATTGGGGCATTCTGTACTCCGTTTTATACATTGCACGCAATGCTGCCAAAGCTAGCGCATCTGTTCGCACAGCTAAGTCCGCGTCCAAAAAGTAGTTCGCCATACAACCAAAGTGAATACAAGCATATTTCGTTGCGACAAAACTTAAGTGCCGCAGCTGGCACCTCCTGGACTTTGTTATACCTCTTGCTACAATTTCGTCCTGCGACTCATATCGAGACTTTGAGAAGCAAGAATTACATGTGGCGATATGATACAATGAAAGCTCGTTAATTCGAACATCGATAATTCGAATTTTCGGATAATTCGAACTACACTACTTGGTCCGGCCAAGCTCCAGAGAGGTCTGAGTATAAAAAAGCCCGTTAATTCGAAAGCAAGTCGGTTCCGCTACGGATAATTCAAACCTTTTTCCCGGTCCCGTGAAGTTCAAATTAACGAGCGTTTACTTTACAAGGTTGGCAGGCTGTATCGCTCTTACTCCATCCACACCCAAAAAGCAGTTTACCCTCAGTGAAAATTATGGCCAGATGGCCCGAACACTGAGCGCCTCAGAACTTCGAACATGATTTTCTATACTACCACTTCGTTTTATAACAATCTTTGTTTTTGTCCACTCACTCACCGAAGTTTAAAAAAAAAAAAGAATGATATGTGGCGGAGTAATATTGTTTCGCGGGCATACTGCTCCGCAGCGTTGCCTGCTGTGTATGAAACAGAGTATAGAACCTTTGGCAACCTTGGAAACCCTCAGAATCATTCTGCATAGAAAGTGGCTAGCAGAGGCCAGAACACCACATGCGTCAATAACAAGTGCAGTAGCTCCTACGGACTGCAAAGCTGCGATGCACTGTACGTGGCAGAAATGCATCGAAGCAGACCACGCGGCATTATTCAAGGCCTGGTAGGATGCATTCAAGTACCTGCTGTAAGAACTTCTACATTTTTGGAGGGAATTTGTACCTTGCATGGTTGCTAGCAGCAATATATGCAACTGATAGCTAAAATAGCTGTCTGCTTTGCGATTCATCAGCAATTATGCTTTTTGCGGCGATGTGTACAGAATCGGTGTGCCGATAGGTGTATGCAGGCGTGAAGGCTTGGCTTCTGCATTTGTCGCAGGGTTTTTTTTTTTTTTTTTTGTCGCTGAGATTTTATAGGCATATATTTGCACTGCAAAGTTGTTTACACCTGTCTTCTGGATCTTATGTTCATCTTATCACTGATTTCATTGAATATCAAGGAATGGATTGGAAGGTGCCCACTGTTTTGTGCGCTTGAGAGTTTACTTTCTCTTTGCCATTCTTCTAATGAACGTTAACCCATAGTCGAAACCCTGTATTAATGTAAACTTAAGCACATCCAGCAACTCTCCCTGACCACCTCTTCTTTTTTTTCTTGAGGGAAATGGTCGGACTACGAGAGTGTGCTGCTTAGAATTTAATTGTGTTGGTGTTTGCTATTTCACTTTCCTTTTCTGAATTAAGGCCGTCAAAAAATTAGGATGCTTGAAACCACAACGTGCTTAATTTTGTACTAATACAGTACCAGTAATACCTGCCCACTGTGACAAGTGAAGACCAATTGATGTGCTACATGTTTTGGCACTGGTTAAACATATAGAACTCCCTGTGAGCATTGCAATTGGTAGTTTCACTATTATTAGAGGGGGTGTGTTAAAATGCTACTTGCGCTTATGCAACTGTGAGTGCACATATTTGTGTGTGTGTGTTTGTGCGTGTGTGTATGTGAGTGCCATGCATGTGTGCGTATGTGCGCGACGTGTGAAATATTGCACTTCCCGGGACATTGGTGGTGTTATATTTTACGCGACTACCCAACGTGGTTTGCTTTGCAAGAATGGAAGCCAGTGCGTCGCAGGCTCGGCTGATGTGCGTCTCCTGGATGGCACAGTGGTACGAAATAAAGATATTTCTGCATCCAAAGCTGCAAGCATTTGTACCGCCACCGACATTCGCACCTCCATCAGTTACCTGCCTAGGTATTGCCGTCTGCGCATCACACTGTAGACCTTATTCATGTGACATCAGTTGCGTGGCGCACTGCAAGCAACCATGGCACGCAACAACATGTGGTTGCATTGCGTCGCAGTCACATGAGTAAGGCAGTCCGGTTGTCTGAATAAGCGGAAGGGAGGGGGCTCACTTTGTCAGCACCCTCCATTCCAGGTCTTATGGGAAATGGTGGGATCACACTTGAGCCACTCTGAATGCCTACTAGGGAGACGGTGTGCGCTGCCCCTTCCACCTTTATCCCGCGAGGAGCGGCTGATAGTTTGAGCCCTCAGGATAACAGAAGCTATGGGACTGAGGGCCCCTGCCACTAGGACCGGTCTCCTAGCCACCCTTTCTATATATTGATTTTCATCACTACCACCCTTAGTTTGTGCTTTTAGTTTCGAAATTAGTCGCCAAATCTGTGAATGAATAGAGTCGATACAAACACATTGTCCTTAGAGAAAAAATGGCTGGCAGTTTAGCATCGCTAAGCATGAAATATTGTGCGAAAGCACAGTTTTTTTCAGTTGATCTCCACCTCCATGTACCTGAAAGTGCGATTGAGGTGTCCACTGACACAGGGAGCCAGTTATGTGCGTCTTCAACTTTTCTTTGATGCCAATTTACCCTATGTACGCCAGCGGCCTATGCTCCTGTGCAGCGTTCCCGCAGCAATGTTGTCAGTGCCAATGCATATTGCTCTAGTGCTGTGTTTCTGCCACAACATTGTTCACACCAACAAATGCAAGCGCACATCTGTTACTACCGCCACATAGCTCCAAGCGTGAATATTAGTTTGATAGTAGTATTAGTGATGAAGACGTGCAATGCACAGTGCGGGGGTGTTTTGCCATTTAACACTGAGGCGGGTTCAGCTGTGGCGACAGCCTAGTACTCTCGTGCAGTGGCCAGCGAAGTTGATCTGTTCGCTCTGCCACAGAATTCTAACTCCAGTCGCAGATATTTATTTGATTTATTTTTATTTCATTTGGTACAAACACCACAAGCATACAAACATCGCAAGATCTTGCTTGAGGTTTACCCAATGGAGTAGTGCTCTCGCACTAGGAGAGGGAGATAATTCTCGCAGGAGAGAAGAATGTGGAGATGGCTTGTCACACTGGCCGTCATGTTGATGGACCAGGTGCACATCAGTAGCATGTACTGTCTCCTTATCGCCACCTGGCCCGTGAAAGCATGGTGGACGACGCTATGCATGGTACGCCATCATGGCGTCCTAGGCGTCACGTGCAGGTCACCTTAAGGTGTAGAGGTTGACTGGTTTATCCCCGGTCAGCAGCCGTACACGGGGAGGAGGATAACAGGATTAAAGAAAGAAAAGTGGATTCCGTATGGATTGTTACATGCTTATGTGTTCGTCATGGTCAGTAAATGTTTAGAGGGGCTCTGAAACATCTGAGAAGAGTGCATAAACTCGTCCAATCACTACGTTCTCTCGTCTTAAACACCAGAGCCAAATAACACATGAAGCAGAGAACCCACAATCGTGTGTGAAAGTTGGCGCGTCCTTTCCGGCTGCTTTTTTTATGCTCGCGTCGTCCTCAGTTGCATCCTCCTGTGAAAATCTGTTCAGATGTGGCTATCGGTTAGATTCAGGCGTAACGCAGCTACCATGGCCGCAGCCAGTTAGCAGTGTCGCTTGCTTCGGTGGGTGAGGCAGTTCCGCCCCCCCCTTTTCATTTTTCCATCGTTCACTCGCACCTTCCTCTCCTCCCTGGCGACTCCATTTCCTTTCCTCAGAAACCACAGTAACCGACTTTTGAGCTTGTAAGAAGTGACGAGGGGAGAGGGAAAGGCGCAAAGACGCTGAAATTCAAATCTTGACTACAGACAACTCGGCTTCTGCAAAACGCATTTAGAAAACTGTTGCTGGATGATACTCGTGAAGCGCGGCGTCCTTCAACATCCAAGGAATACCACACCTTTATTGTAAGTCCCGTTAGGAACGTCCACGGAGGACTTTTCAAAAAGAGGTCGAAGGGCGTACGCCGCCATTTTGGTCAACGGGTTGTGCTCTCAACAGTAAAGAGCTCATGATATAGCTCCCCCCACGCTTTCTCCACATTCCCACCAACTGGTTGCTTCTAGTGTCGGGAAAAGGTCTGTAGACATTACCAATAAGGGCTCTTTGAGCGTCGCCACTTTGCTTAAAGAGCTCTTGTGTGCGCCCCGCGCTAGCGCGGTGAAAGCGGCAGCGGAACCGGTTTGCAACAGCCCAGAGAGGGGGTGTTTCGGCATCATCCTCGCCCGATAGAATAGCGCTCAAGCCATGACATTTTAATACAATAACGGTTATCAGGAAAGGAAAGTCGCGGTATCTGTTTCTCTCCAGTGAACACGAACCGCTTCCATCGAAACACAGTCGCTGTGGTCGAGATTAAACCCGCGACGTCGTGCAGAACAGCCGAACACTGTAACCACTGAGCTGCCGCGATGGGTACATTTTAATAGAGACTTTTAGCAGAGCGTGTGCCGCGTATTACCACTATAACGCGGCGCTGCGGTGTTCTCCCCGACTCTCTTCCTCATGGCTTAAATTCTTTCAGGTCACCCAAAACTTATTCATGGCTTGAAATTCTTTCAGTCGGCACGACACACGGGGAGCGAGCCAGGAACAAGGAGATGCATGCATAAATTGGTTGTTGGAGAAAGGAAATGGCGCAGTATCTGTCTCACATCTCGGCGGACACCTGAACCGCGCCGTAAGGGAAGGGATAACTGCCATCTGTACAGACTTGCCATCGGAGACTGTCAAAAGGCTCACGCGTTTTGAGGTTATTTATTCACGTGACGTAATAACGCGCCTATGCAGGCAACTGGCAGCGCAGCAACATGGCGGTCGAGCGCTGAGGTCGCACACATGGAGGGAAAAGCTCAAAAGGGCGCATTCAGCGATAACATTGAAGCTTGGTCATAAAATGTAAAACGGAAGGAGTCGGTCTCCCACGTGACGCACCAAGTGATGGCGTGTGGTGATGTCTATGACTATCACCGGCCAGCCTTAGCGCAAGCTCCGCTCTGTCCTGAGCTTTTTTTTCTCCCATGACCGCACACTGTAGACACGAATTACCCTTTATTAAAGTAAAAGTTGAGTAAGCTGTCCTCTAGCCCACACTCTTAACAAAAAACATCCAAATGGGAGTTTATATGGCTTGACATCCAGAGCACACCCAAAAGGAGGTCTTATTTTATTTCTGAAATGAAAAAATTAATTTTGTAGCGGCAGCTACATTACAGTAGCATTTCGAGCCTTCAGCGTGGCGGTGGCACTTGACAGTGGCGGCACCGCCACGGGGTTGGTCACGTGACCAGCCACGTGGTGCGGAGCAGCTGCTGCTGCCGGCGGCGCGGCGCGGCGCGCGCGCGAAATCGAGCTGCAACAGCTGCGCGCATGCGCCGTGTCAAGTGGGACGAAGATGGAGGAGGAACGCCCAGCGAAGCGGAGCGGCGAAATACTGACTGTGCAATTCGACTGAGCGAGTTCCACTCGGCCAGCTGTATAGCTATCGCGTCACTCCAGGTTTAACCAGAGCTAAACCACAGCCAATTTTTGGGGGAAAGGAAATGGCACACTATCCGTTTCACATATCGGCGGACACCTCAACCACGCCGTAAGGGAAATGATAGAGGGGGTGAAAGAAGAAAGAGGTGCCGTAGTGGAGGGCTCCGGAATAATTTCGACCACCTGGGGATCTTTAAGTGCATTGACATCGCACAGCACACGGGCGCCTTTGCGTTTCGCCTCCATCGAAACGCAGCCGCCGCGGTCGGGTTCGAACCCGGGAACTCTGGATCAGTAGCCGAGCGCGCTAACCACTGAGCCACCGCGGCAGGTAAGATGAAAATTTGTTTTTGAGGAAAGGAAATGGTGCAGTCCCACATCTCAGTGGGCACCCGAACAGCGCCGTAAAGGAAGGTGGGAGGGAAAGAGAAGAAGAGGTGCCGCACAGCAAACGGGAGCCTTTGCGTTTCGCCTCAATCGAAGCGCGTTCGCGGCGGTCGGGTTCGAACCCGGGTTAGAGAGCTCGGCTACTGATCGGGGGTTCCCGGGTTCGAACCCGACCGCGGCGGCTGCGTTTCGGTGGAGGCGAAACGCAAAGGCGCCCGTGTGCTGTGCGATGTCAGTGCACGTTAAAGATCCCCAGGTGGTCGAAGTTATTCCGGAGCCCTCCACTACGGCACCTCTTCCTTATTTCACTCCCTCCTTTATCCCTTCTCTTACGGCGCGGTTAAGGTGCCCGCCGATATGTGAGACAGATACTGCTCCATTTCCTTTCCCCAAAAAACCAATTTTCAACTCCGGATCAGTAGCCGAGCGCCTAACCACTGAGCTACCGCAGCGGGTCTACTCCACTTTACAAGGGATGTATTTGGAGTGCAAGGGAGCAAAATTTTCACTACCCTCAGAACTGGAACGCAAAAATGGCGACATCATTTATCCATCTTCATTGATCAAAAGGGGAGAATCCTCCTTTGCGCCCCCATAATTCAGTGCATGGAGTAAAATAGGTCATTTACCATTCACTCCATCAATATGGAGTAAATATTTCCACATATCAATTTTCAAGGGCGGCGCGAACCATTTAAACTCTCATTTGGGTTGATCATTGTTTGCAGTGCACTCCCTTTTAGGGGCTGGGTATTCTGCCCAAGCCTTGTGGTAGATTTCCGTCGCTAAAAATGCGGAATACTTACTTTGGCGCGGTTCAGGTGTCCAGGTGTCAGGGTTCTTCCTTGTAAAATAAAACTTCAGATATATAATGCGCTATTTGCCTCACGCATTAATTACTGTTCCTTAGTTTGGCTCACAACTACTAAAACAAACATAGAGAAAATTTCATTGCTCCAAAAGAAAGCCATTCGTCATATTGCGAATCTTGATTACTTAGGTCATACTCGACAAGCTCTCCAGGCGCACAATGTTGTAAGGATTCAAAATATGTACGAATTGCGAATTCTGTTGTCATACTATTTCCCTTCCAGCTTCAGATCAATGGTAGAAGGTAACACACTGCTAAAAGAAAATAGCCATCCAGTAAACACACGCAACACAGACAAATGGCTAGTACCGTTTTTTCGAACAGACTACAGGCTGCAGACACTAGAATACAATCTTCCCGCAATTCTCAACAAATACAAAGACACGAATAAATCTACCAAAGCTACACTACGTCATTATTTTGTAATGATGTAACCTGATGTTCTTTCTCTTAGCTGAAAATTTCTCTCCAGTTTTCCTTAGTTTTTTTTTAACAAACTTCTCGTTTAAAGTGTTAATAAAGTGTGTAAGATTTGCTGTCATTTATTGAGCTGATTGTATGCATATTTCCTTGCAGTTAGTGTTACTTGCCGAACTGATATTTTTGGTGTCCTCTTAATATAACTATATGTTCACTGCATTTACTTGAATCCATGATACCCTTTTGTTTCATTGTTGTATCAACTATTTTCTTCTCGATGTATATGAATATTCTTTTAATGTGTGCTGTTATGCCTTGTAACGGCTGGCTGGGGCCTCGTCAAGCTGTTTACGCACAGCTTTTAGCCCAGTCAGCCGACCAGAACCTTCTGGGAAATAAATTGAAATTGAAATTGAAAGATATATGAGACAGATACTGCGCCATTTCCTTTCCCCAAAAGACCAATTATTATTATTATTACGCTTGGCAACGGAAACCAACTCTCTTCTAAACATGCGAAGCTCTATCAGTTGCGATGATTTTAACCGAAGTTTAAATCCCCTTTGTTTGCTAACTTCGAGACCTCCGGTACGTGTCACGTTTTAAACCTCCTCCCATTGATAACTGCATAAAATTACTGTGCTTTGCAGGGGGATAATATGCTTCCGATGTCGATGCACGTTAAGGAACCCCAGGTGGTTTAAATTAATCCGGAGCACTCCACTGCGGCATCTGTTATAGCCTATTTGTCGCTTATTCGGGACATCAAACCCCACAATAACAGCTGACACTGCAAAACTTGCAGAGCGTCAGGAGAATCCTCGATTGGCGTAATTTAAACGCGGTGTAAGCGCCTTTTAAGCTTCCTTATGCAGTCTAAGCTTTAATCCGAAAGTTTTTCGCACCTTGACAAAGCGCTTGAAGTCCTGGATTCTGATTGGCAAGAGCCCGCGTTTTGAATATTCTGCGCACCTGGGGGCGCTGTCATATTGGCCATTGTGACATATAGAGTCAAGTACCGCGAGATAGACACGTTGTGCGTTGCGTGCGGAGAGGAGGAGGAAACGGCTGAACACTTGATACTTTTCTGTAAAGGACTTCACCCTGCAGTGGAAAGCAGCGGGGCTGATTTACCCAAGGCATTGGGGTTTAGGGACGGCGAAGGGAAAGTAGATTTTAAGAGGTTAGAATAGCCAAGCGAAGGTTATCTAACTGGTGGCTAAAATCAAGACAAGAGTAAAATTTCACAAGTCATGGCTAGGTGGCTTGAGCCACCGCCCGATCCATCCATCCATCCACCCACCCATCCATCCATCCATCCATCCATCCATCCATCCATCCATCCATCCATCCATCCATCCATCCATCCATCCATCCATCCATCCATCCATCGTCATGGCAACCATCCTGTCCATATGTGGCGCGCTTGGCAAGTGCCACCTATCGCCTTCCTTTTCTTTTTGATTTTTGAAGCGAAAAGCTTCACTACTTTAGGTAAAGCAGTCGTCGCGTAGGCCGGAGAATGACCTTGAACGACATTCAGCCCAACCAAGGGTAGCCTTGTATGACCATATGTGGTACAGTTATGGTGTCGAACCCCTGACCTTTGGCCTCTTGGCCTTGACATCGGGTTGACCTTTGACATTAAGAATATCCGATGGGGTGATGTGAAGTCACGTGATGACATCCGATGGGGGGCTGTCGTAAGACCATGTGGTAGCACGTCATAGCCAAGTGATCGTGTGGGTATACACTTATAGAATGGCTGCCGCGAGCGTGTAGCGGAGCTGCCATGGACGAGCCTCAGACGCTTAGCAAGCGTGCTTGCTTTTCGCTGTATTCCAGGGCTAGCCAAGTTAAGCCACTGCCATTTTTTTTTATTTCTTGCTCTCTTTCTTTTTGCCTTCTTTATTTCCTGCTGAGCTGGAAGAGCCGTGTTCAGTACCGGCCGCGTTTCGATAGAACCTTTTCGATGGAGGTGGAACACAAAAGGCGCCCGTGTGCTGTGTCATGTCAGTGCACGTTAAAGATCCCCAAGTGGTCGAAATTATGCCGGAGCCGTCCACTACGGCGCCGCTTTCTCTCTTTATTTTTTCCCTTCATCCCATCCCTCACGGTGTGGTTACTGCGCCTTTCCTTACCTCAAAAACCAATTTTCATTTTTTCTTTCTCCTTATTTTCCTCCCTCTTTACTTCGAAAATCCCGTTAGCTTTCGCACACTTCTTCGGAAGCGAGAAGAAAACGCCTTGTAATTAATAAATATCCACTCGAAAAGGGCTCACGTGTATCCCTGTTTTCGGCCAAGTTCGATGTCATTGACAGTTATCTGCCTTTGTAATCGATTTTGTGTTCTGCTTTTGACTCTGTTCGCTAGCTATTTCTGTTGCAATGCACTTATCGTTTTAATTATTATGTCTGTGCCCCACTCCTGTCTAAGCTAGGCCTGTAACACAGGTCGGGAGTATTTGCTATTTGCTAAATAATGATGTTAGCGGTTTACCTCGAGTTCTGCAGGTCTAAAACTTTGGAATTAATAGTTGAATGACTGTTAAGAAAACTATACGAAGGAAAAAATACAGGGGCGATAAAAAAGGAATGAGGACAAAGCGGTGCCTACATTGTACGCTTCTCGAATTTCTTTTCATCGTGCTTGCACTTGAACGGCAACAAAAAGGTGATAGAGTTGTCTATATGATACAATCATGGGTGACTCTACTAGCTTAGTTATGATACCCAACAAACACAAAACCTCCTCAAAATCTCCCTGAAATATCCCATCAGGACATTTGGAATGTCCCCAGGAGGTCCTCATTTTTCCCGAAGACATCCAAAAAACGTCCCCACAACTAGCCGTGTCCAAAAAGTTCTGCGTCCCAGGGACGGCCCCACCCCAAAAGGTTAATACTAGATTTCTCGGCTCTGGCTCAATAAAATTATTTCTTCTTTTTCATGCAGACTTCAGGAATATAGGCGCACATATGTGACAAATTTCAGGCACATGCTTACGTTACAGGTGGTGTAATACATCTGTCCACTCGCGTGAATGTTTGCTGGCTAGGCCATTTAGACTTACCTGTTTACATATAGCGATCAGCTTTTGTGTTTGTTTGACCATTTAAGCGCACAAATTTGTTTATTTCTTCGCGCTTTGGCGGTGCGCACTCTAGGCAAGAATTGTCTTTGTCTTGAAGCCGCCATAGCGGCGGCTTCAACTTGCGCACAAGGACGTCACAGAACGATACACGCTGGCGTTGTCGAAACAGGAAACAAGCGCAATTGCCTCTCGTTGTGCCGCCGTATATGTGCACGGCGACGCGACGCGTGTTTTGACGCTTGTTTCGGGAGTCAAGATATGGCTTGACCGCACGCCGACGCTGAGCTCCACCCATGGTACAACATACCTGAAAGAAACTTTGCAAGAAGAAATAATCTCTACTGATGTAAGTTTACTCCATTCGACAGAAACGAACGTCTGCTTCACGCCCAAATCAGGTCATTTCAGATGCAGACTTTCAAGTCAAGAACTGGACAAGTAAATAGGACTCTCTCTTTTTTTTTGGCCAAAACATTATTTAGGCAACGTTTAGAGATTTTCTAAGGCCGAAAAATGATGTCCCGTGTATGTCCACGGGACAGCCTCATTATGGAAAAAATAAAAACGAGGCGTTGCGGTCTCACCCGCCGCGATGGCTCAGTGGTTCGGGCGCTCGACTACTGACCCGGAGTTCCCGGGTTCGAACGCGACAGCGGAGGCTGCGTTTTTATGGAGGAAAAACGCTAAGGCGCCCGTGTGCTGTGCGATGTCAGTGCACGTTAAATATCCCCAGGTGGTCGAAATTATTCCGGAGCCCTCCACTACGGCACCTCTTCATTCCTTTCTTCTTTCGCTCCCTCCTTTCCCCTTCCCTTACGGCGTGGTTCAGGTTTCCAACGATATATGAGACAGATACTGCGCCATTTCCTTCCCCAAAAACCAATTAAAAAAAACGAGCAGGGTCGTCGCCAGGATATTCGTAGCGAGAAGGCGGAATCAAATTCCGATTGGAATGCTGTGTTTCTGGCGTTGCCTCCTCATAAAAATAAAATGAACAAAATGCAGCGCAGCTCCTGGGCTGCATCATCAGGTAGCATCCTTCTCGTACGGGGTTTGAAGGAAGCAGCAAATTTTTTATGTCGTTTGGAAAATTTCGAGGTTGCGGCTGCCAGCCGTCGCCTTGCCTTGGCGCCTAATCACTGTAAATAAAGCGAAAAACTGCACAAGTCCCAAATTTTGGTATCAGTCGCCGTGCGCCTGTCTTCGAAACGTTAGTGCTGTACGTACGCGACGAATTTTGTAACTTAGCGCGCGCCGAGATGACAAATAAGTGGAAGAACTACGGGCTGTCCGCCTCAGGCTTTTTCTCGCTTTCCCGTAGGAACACGCGCGTGCGCTCCTAAATATGAAGTGAACGCAGCTAGCCACCCTAACGCAACGTCAACACAGTCAAATCAGCCGTCTGCGCAAAGTCTGTGATGTCAAGTTTCGGCCAATTGTAGCCAAGTGTCGGTACGACTCATGGAGGAAGGAAACGATTTTCCTTTCTTTGTGCTACAACTAGATCGATGAACTGCTGTCCAGTGGCTCCACTGCGGCGCTGTCAACTACGCACGCGACGCGTCGATAGCGCGTTCGTTCACACCGGAAAGACATCGCGAGAGATAACAGTACAATGCTGGCGCCAAGTGAAAGAATCTGCAGGAAGCAAAGGGAAAACAATGAATTAGGAAAGCTGTGTCTCCCTGAAGTAATCTGCCCTCCACCCGATTCGTGGTGTCCTTCGGCGATTCGAGCCGTTCGCGATGTAGTATATATAAATCAAATAGTCTATGTTTATCTTGCACTCTAAATATATATATAGCTCCTTTTCCTGTCACGTCGCTTGTTACCTGGAAGCGCCCGCGCTGTCCATCTAGCGAGCGATATTTACTTCCCGTAGTGAAGTCATCGCGCTTCTTGATAACAGCTATAGTGTGAGCTGTGCGTCATCTCTCGCTCTCACTTCCTTGCGATGAGTCGGCGACGAAAACATCCTCTAGACCTTGCAGGCGCCCTTTTATTAACACGCGCTGTCCACTTGGGCGGCTATCATTTTCATTGCTAGTGCGTATTCCTGACGCGTAGCGTGAATGTGATTTTTGGTTTTTCAAATCGGACCCGTGCATAGGACGCGAAATCCCTTCTGCACAAGTGTAGTCGTACCGCAATTGAGTATTGTCTCACCTAAGCGGTTTTGAAATAAGCATATTGATCATCTGGTAGTAAAGTGTTTAATTCATTGCTATTGTATGCCGCTTGCGATTAGAGCTACAGGTAAAAGCGGCATACGCACAAATAAAAAAAAGGGAAATCCTGCGGTATGACTTCCCCGCATAGTTCCGGCGCCACGCAGAGCAACTCGCTTTGGCGAGCGCCGATATGCTTGTTGATTGCTTCTCGAGCGCCGGCCAACGCATCAGGTACTGCTCTCGCGCGCTTCGTCCCATCTCGCGATGCGTCGATGAGCCAGCGACAATGCGCGGCTGAAGCTCGTCTCTGTTGCGGTTGATAAAAAGCTGCGACCCGGCAGTAATGAGCAGCCGTGCCTAAAGAGTTGACGAGCAGACGGCTCAAGCGAAACGAGGCCTAACGGCGACTCGGCGCTTCCTCTCTCCCTCGAACGGTGGCTGACGCGTTCCCTTCTTCGAGCGAGTTCCAGCGCCGCCAGTCGCGACACGCCGAGATATGACGTCAAGCGTGGCGTCGAGAGCGTGCCGGCGCCGCGGGTCTCGGCAGTGTGTGTGGCAGCGGTCGTCAAAATAAAGGAGCGCGTCCGACGACTGCGGCTTCGCGGACATACTGCGCGTGCGCCGCGGCTGTTCACGCATTGTGGGATAGCTGGCTTGACCCGCATAATTAGTCCTCGCGAAATCGGCCGTTCGTGAGGCCGGGACGAAGTAATTTGGAGGCAGTTTTTGCCGATCGAGAGAGGCCGGGGACGTCCGAGCGGCGCAGCGGACGAGCCGGCGCCGATATGCGAGGATCGCGGCGCTTCGAGGGCTGCTGAGGGCCCCGCGGGAACCACCGGCGCGCAGAGCCCCAAGCTCCGGAGAGGGCCGCAGACATGCCAAGCTTTACGGGCACCGTCAAGCTGAAGATATGCGAAGCCGTGGAGCTCAAGCCGACAGACTTGACCACCCGGCACGCGAACGTGGTCGGCTCGAAGCCTCAACTGATGCTGATAGACCCCTACGTGTCCATCAATGTCGATGATATCCTCATCAGCCGATCCAGCACCAAGCAGCGGACCTTCAAGCCCGTCTGGAACGAGTACTTCACGGCCGAGGTGCACGGCGCCCAGAACCTGGGCTTCACCGTGTTCCACGCGGCTCTGCCTTCGGACGATTTCGTCGCCAACTGCAGCGTCTCTTTCGACGAGCTGGCCAACTCGGCCAAGGAGCAAGGCAGCAACGAGAACGACATTTGGGTAAGCGCGGCCATTCCTTCAATCGCGTCGTCCCCTCTCCTCCCCACCCCCTGGCCGCCGCCGCTGCTCCGATCCCCGGCCGTCGCGGATAAATCGGGAAACATTCGGCCGGTCGGAACGCCCATTCACCACGTACTGCGACGCGATGTCCACCCCGACTGCCACTGCTGTGTGCTGGCGATCGCGCGCGCTGTCTGGCCCGCAGCGCGCGGTATTGGCTGCAGCGCCGCGGCCAGTGTATATCGCCGACTGCACGGATGCTTCACGTACGCCGCGCGCCAAGGTGTGATGCGCCGGCCGGCGTGCTCGATCGGCCCGCCTCGCGAGCCAAAATCGCCAGATTATTGTTTACCTTGCGACGAGCGTCTCAAGGTCTTTTCGTGCGCGGCACAGGGGCTTGTGAAATCGCCGTCCTCACCCCCCTCCTCGCCACTTCCATGTTTACTCCTCGCAGAGGCATGTAGACTGGGCGGCCGCAATTAAGGACGCGTCGAGCGACCCGGCCTAGCGTGGTTGATTGCGGTCAATTTGTCGGCGGGCGACGGAGCGCGAAAGACTCTGCCATTGTCTCCAGGCGATGGCGTGTAACCGATATTCCGGCGCACTGTCGTCACGTCGTAACGGGACTCTGGCCGTTGTAGTGTGTATGTCGCGCGCCTATAGCCGCTTCTACGCTCGGCGCTTGTATACGTGTAGCATGGTGTCGATGGAAGACCTCCACGCCGAGTTCAGTAACAAAATCTGCAGTTTTCTGCTGTACTGTGTATATACATACGTAACTACTGTGCCAATTAGCAAGCTTTCAGAAGCTACCCCCCTTTTTTTATGTTACGTAACAGAAAGACAACCATAATACGTAAAGGTGTTATGACCGTGACACATTTGTCTACTGTGTCGAGCTTAGCTGAGCACCTCGCTTGGTTTCTGTTCATGTAGACGACACTCAGTGTGGCGGCAAGTGCTGAATGATTGCCTCTTGCACATATCCTGTGTGAGGAGCACCTATGTCTAATATTTTCTAAGCTTGCTTCAGTTATATGCATGTTCCACACAGGTCTTGTTGGGCTGTATGAAGCGTTTCTTTTCATATTGTTGGCAGCTGTGACACAGTTCTATTTGTGAAGCTATAGAGCTGTGAACTTGCTTTAGAGATGAATGGGCTTAAAACTGACGTTTACTAGACAATCGGGATTTGTGAAGCAAAGTGGGCTGAGTGTGAAAGACCTAGATTTGTTGACGTGTAGAGCCGTCCCTCCTGCGCGCTGTCGTGACTGTCATCATCATTCCAAATTATTTTTTTTGTACAGCAAGAGCAGCATAAAAATGCATGGAGGATATATAGCTGTAGAAATGTGTGAGGGCAAGTTCAGAATGGCTAGTTGTAGAGACACAGCTGTTTAAGACATGTAGTTTTAAATAAGTTCGCCTACTGCAGCCTTTGCTTTTGTCATTTTCGCATTGCTATGTCTGAGCCTGACACTAATAGGAAATGTGACTTGTTTTTACAGATTGACCTTGAGCCTGGAGGGAAGATCCATGTGGTCATCGAATTGGTCTCAGGTAAGTTAACAGGAAATAGCTGATTACACACTTGTTTTTTCTTAGTCGAACGAGCTGAAAGGACTTGGTAGGAAGAATCTGCAAAGAATCTGGTCCTTGCTGAAAGTAAGGAATGCATTTGATAGAAACGTCAGTGGCAAGTTCCTCTCATGTGTTCTATGCATAGTTAGCAGTTGGTCACTGCCTCGTAAACACTCTCTCATGCAGCTGCCAATATTTCACCGGTGTCAGCCAACATTTCCGGGGTTCTCAGCAACCTGTCTTTGTTTTTCTGAAGCTTGCAGGACTGGTGCTTTTTACATCTGTTGAAGGGTGAATTAAGTTCTGAAGTAAAATGTTCTTTCTTTTTACAATACATGCCTGTTAAATTTATTACATGCAGCTGCCTGCAGCTGTCAGCTCTAACGTTTAGAATTACCTTGTGCATTTGTCAGCCCAGTCGTAAACTTAACAGTTGCAGCTAAGCGTGCAAGCTTTGGCCTATCAATCGCAACATCTGAGGATACTATCTAGGGAGCTCTTGGATTAATATGCATATTAACAGGGACCTTGAGCACAGGCTTTTATATGGCAGAGAATAAAATGGTCTTATCTATTCTTTTATTGCTGCTGAATGTTGTTTTGATTGTGCAGTGGAGGTTTATTATATTGCCATTGATTAGCTTTGATCCTTTGTGGGGGCTAACGTCGCACCTTTTATGGCCATTATCCTGTGTTCGCTGCATGATAGCCTAAGTTACTTGTGCACCACTAAACCCAATATAAATAACTTTAGTGGTTATGAGCATGCAACTGTGAGCAAAAATGATAACATAGCACTATATTTTTTGTCTAGTGGTTCATTTCGTGCTCTTTGTATTGTAACGGCTAGATGCTCGTATGATTTGCAAAGCTCGTCTTTTTAGAGTGAGAATGGCCAAGCACCATGTGAATGAACGCCAGGTATAATATACGTTCAATTGCTTCTGTTTTTAGTCCCTTACTTAACCTTGCTGCAGCTTTGTGGAGCTTACTATAGAGAAATCTGAGTTTTAGCTTAGCATTACAATATACCGCTACAAGTTATTGCTACCATATACTGCTACCATCTAGTTGCCATCTGTTGCGTGCTCTTTTATGGGCTGGCGTTAGCGGTATATGGTTGCTATATGTGGTAGCTGTATATTGCACTGGTATGTGAAAGTGCTGTGGTTTTCCCACTAGTAAGCTCCAGAGTGTTGGTAACACTATCCTAAATTGTTATAGTAAGGTTGTTTTAGAGCTTAGAAAGATGAAGCTTATCAACTCACATGAGCACTGGAAATATGTGCCTGCTCAAGCTCCATGTAATACAAAACTGTTCCAGCTTTTGGAACTGTAGCATGCTATTGCAAAAGAAAGCACTGTTTACGTAAAACACCAAGTCACTCGCATCCTATGTCTCCATGTCCTTTGTTTTCATGGTATCAATGGACGAAGGTGCAGTGTGCATGTGGTTGGGTTAATTCGCCCGCACTTACTGAGCTAGTTTTTCAGGTGCAGCACTCTGCCGTTCGATTTGTCAGTGCGTTGTGTGGTGCACGGTGCCAGTCGTTCAAAAATCAGTGCAGGTGGCCTGCAGCCTGTGCTTACGGCACTCCGTGCAATTACAGAAAAGGCAGTGAAGTATTCCAGTGAATGAAATTAGTTGGATAGGTTTACTGCTCCTTGTTGCCGATGCAAACATGTACCTATGGCATTAAAGAACATCCTCGTTCGCATGTCTTGCACCTTCATGAAATTCCAAAGCATAAATTCTGTAGGCATATTTATGTTCATGAAAACATCTTGAGAGTATGATTTGGGTCCCGGCAGTAGTACCTGTTCATCTAGCTATGTTGTCTTTCTCTGCGAAGAGCTCCAACGGATGTGGAAGGTATCAACAGGGGTGGATGGGTAATTCACAGGTGGCCTTTGTACTGCAGTAGACTGCACCTGATTGATGGATTCCGCTCAGTGGAGTGATCTCACAGTAATCTTCACTATGCCACAGCCACTGCTAAAGCTGTTGGTAAACGTAGTATCTTAGCAAATGCTGAACTCAACAATGGCTGAAAGTCCAGGCATTGGAGGTAGTTCAGTCAGCTAGGAAATTCTCGTTCGATTCTTCTTTTTTCATTTGTGCACATTCTCACATAGCTTCGCATGAGAACCCCCCTTTCCCAGAAAAAAATGAATACACAGTTTATTTGGCTCCTCACTGACCATTATATTTCTAGTTTAGCTAATGTTTCCAGTAAAATTGGAAACTTCGACGAAAAAATCTGTGCAGAACTGTTTGTTTTAATTAATTGCTACCAAGCTAAGAATCTGTGATCTATAATGTTTACTTTCATTTGGCAGCAATCTTTCAAAGTTTTCCGCTGCGGTGGCTCAGTGGTTATGGCGCTCTGCTGCTGACCCGGGAGACGCGGGTTCGATCCTGGCCGCTTTGGTCGAATTTTGATGAAGGCGAAATTCTAGAGGCCCATGTGCTGTGCGATGTCAGTGCACGTTAAAAGAATTCCAGGTGGTCGAAATTTCTGGAGCCCTTTCACCACGGCATCCCGCATAGCCTGAGTCGCTTTGGGACGTTGAACCCCCATAAACCATAACTCAAACAGATAATGTGCCATGGAGAGTGCCTCCTAACAAAACCCACCTTTGAAAATGGTAATGTTATATTACTAGGTGTGTGTGAATATTAAATATGTTCGAATAATGTGTCAGATATCCTGGCATTTGATTTCGTGAATAAATAGAATACATAGTTCATGTTCAAAGTTGTTTAAAACAAATCTAATCTGTTCTCAAGTTTTCGAATAGTTTTTGAATAACTGGCACAAAGTTCGAATAGGGTATGTTGATGGTTCTTTCAAAGAATTTTTCAAAAACTGGGCCCATTCTTATGCCACATAGCATGCTGCCACAATCGGGCTGTGCAGAAAGGAGGGTTCAGCACTGCGACATGGTGCAATTGTGTGGCGGCGTTTATAATGCTCATACAATGGCCTTCAAGATTGGACAGTGCGACAGGGTCCAGCCAGGTTTAGCAAACCCAGCCCATACGATCGACCTCGGAGGCCATGGCTCATGCTCTCATTTCTCTCATCAATTGGGGTTTGGCTTTAGTTTGTATGTTGTCGTCATCGGGAGCAAAAGGTAATCTTAATATGCTTATTACATGATAGGCATCAAGTTAATGTAGAGTCTGAACAAAAGTTTTTGGGATGCAGATTCGCACAAAAAAAATTATTTCTGCGTTTTCTCGCTAGCCAGTCAGGTAGAATTCGTCTAGTAGATGGAGTATGCATGTCTTAACATGCTTCTATGCATTTCATTGACATGCATTGCCTGACTGAGCTGCAATGAATTTTTTGCGGCGACCCTGTCCACCCGAATCTCTCCTGGCCCTCATCTCTTGACTGAGAGGGAGAGCCGGAGGGTAGGATGAGGTCGTATTTTGCTGGACAATGAAGTCTTTCACTCTCTCAGCGAATCTGCATCCCGCAAACTTTTGTCCGTGACTGTACAGAAATCGGGTTGCATCCTTCAAAAGCAAAAGCTTAGTTTCAGTGACTTATAGTGTAGCTGCTGATGTTTCGTTGTTACGCATGGATATTCGTATTGTACGAATATTCGCACCAATAATGAATAATCACACAAATATTCCTATTCGATTCGGTCCTCTCACTATTCGATTTGTACTTGATTCGGTAGCAGTTCTAGCCTATTCTATTCGATTCGGTTTTGATAAAAGCACCATTCTCACACCCCTAGATATAACTGTTTGTTCACTTGTCTCATGAGCAGCACAAACTGAGGCATAGCACTGTGGACGTCCACGACCATGCACTAATTCAAGAGGTTTGAATGTAGATCTGCTACCTTCGATGCTTGATAGCAGCAGCTGCATTTTAGTCCAGGGAAACTGCTTGAATGACCATGCACTGAATATTAAATGCACAACTAAAGAGAGGTCTGGGGATTTCTTTAAACTGCCATAGTCTACTGAAACTTACACCATAGGTTTTTCTCTTCATCCTGATTACTTCCACCAATTCTGGCAGCCATGCGACATTTCATTCTGGCACAACGCGATTTTAAGGTTTATCATTTCCGTAGCCTCAGTTCAGATGATTTCTATGGACAACACTGCATTTTTGACGTCACAAGCATTTCCCACATGTTAATATCTGCTCCCTGCTTCACTAATAAAATTTTGAGGCTTGCATTAGGTGGTCTTGGTCATTTCTATTATCAGTCATTATGGCGTCACTTGAAACATTGTCCAGGGCCACAGACTGAGTTTCAGTTTCAGTTTGCTGTTTTGAAATGGGTCCACTAAGTATTTTGAAAAGTTGCTTGCTGTGGGGAGAGGGGAATATAAGGAATGAGCTTCCAACTCGAAATGTTCGAGAAACTCCTGTAGTTGCCCTTTAAACACTGAAGTAGTGAAAGTTAATTCGGAGCCCCACTAAAGCATTGGTGCAATGAAAATGTGGCTAGGTCCTACAGGAACAACATGCGCATGCTTTTAACACCTAGATACCCGAGATTGGTATTTCAGGAGTTGCTATTATGTCCTAACTGCAGCATCTCTTGCCAAAGAAAGCCATCCTGAGATGTTTATCTGTGCTCTCACCCACATCACGCAGTCCCATATGTTAAGGTTTCAAGGGGTATCCCTCTCTACCCCTAAGCACGTTGGATGTGATTGTTGTGCAGCGGACAATGTCGCGGCAGAGAAGCCCCGCGAGTTCAAGCAGCGGCAGGGGCTCAACCGGCGACGGGGGGCCATGCGTCGCCGAGTGCACCAGGTCAACGGGCACAAGTTCATGGCCACCATCCTACGACAGCCCACCTTCTGCTCCCACTGCCGCGAGTTCATCTGGTGAGACTGCTGTTTGTGCACTGCCGAACCAAGTTTCTCGCGTAGCCTTATTCTCCGGATCGGGCCAGGTACCACTCACCTGACGCCCGCTTCTACCCCTCCGTTTTTCTCCTCTTCACTTTCGTCGTCAGCTTCTGGAACAGCCGGAACGTTGCCATGCTTTTACAGCGGTAGCTTTTAATGAAAGAATTTTGGTCTGCCTAGTTGGCATATGCGCCCACAAAGCAAGGGGGATAGGAGAGCAGATTAGGGGGAAGGTAATAGCAGAGGTGTAACGCAGCTGGGAATGGAGCACCGCAGTGCACAGCGATGAGAGCAAGAGGGAAGCACTGCACCGTAGAGGCATAATGCCGAGAGAGAGATCTGGCTGCTGAGGTGCGGCGCTGTCTGAGAATATGAGTTGCTGTGGCACGATGCAAGAGGGTGCTGCACTGGCAGTGTGGTAAAGGATAATCTGGAGAACGATCTGTTTGTAGCAATGCAGCGTATTGAAATAGCTATGAAGCAAAACAAGCTGCTGTGGTTGACTTTTTTGGACATAAATGGTGCGCATGACAATATTGGAAGCCAGGAATTGCTGTGGGAGTTTATAATGGAAACAGGACTAGATGCCGCCTTAATATACATAAGGGCGGTATACAAGGATATTAGATTGCAAAAAAAAACTGGCTGGGGCTGAATAGTATGGAGGAGGTGAACATAGAAAGAGGTTTATAACAGGGGTGCACTTTGTCGCCACTGTTGTTTATAATTGGTACAGCAAGGATAGAATGCATGCTGGAGGAGAGCAAAGCCTGTAGCTAACAAGGACTAACAATAGCCAAATGTCTTCTGGGCTTAGTGCATGCGCATGATGTGGTACTTTTTGCAAATAGCCAAAGCAAGCTACAACTTCTCTCGAATAACGGCGGGATCGAAGGAACCAATAAACGTTAGATTCAAATTGTGTGAAATACCACTCTTAGAGAAGTACAAATATCTGGGTGCGTGGATTGATCAGGAAAGAGAATATTTAAACACCCATGAACACCTCAAGACAATAGGAAAGAGGAGTGCAGCCATAATGAAGCATAGAGCACTATAAGGATTCTGTAGATGTGAAGCAATATGAGGACTGGAAGGGTGTAATGGCTCTGAAGCTGACCTTCGTGAATGGGATACTGTGCTTAAAATCAGATATACGACAGAACTGCAGGTTAACCTAGGGACAGTGTTCAGATTATCTCTAGGGGCCCATGGAAAGACAAATGAAGTCTTACGGGGGGGATATGAGTTGATGGCCCTTTGAGGCATGGGAAGCACAGAGTGAAATATCGTTTGAGGAGAGGCGATGAAAAAGAGATGTGAAGTGGGCAGCCATATTCCTGAAGTATTTGTGCAGTAAAAACAGGAACACGTGATAAGGAAAAAGGACTAGAAAGCTTAAGACAGGCTATGCAGGCAACAACAGGGAAAAGGAAGTAATCATGAACATCAAAAGGAAGTCCGTGAAACTGAGACGGCTAAGTGGAGGAAAAAAATGGAAACAAAAAAATTGCTGCGGGAATACGGAGCTAGAACGAGTAAAGTCCGGAAGGAAACACTTTATGATAATTCAGTAGTAGTGCCCTTTTATTTGAGCTAGGCTAGATCAGGTTGCCTTAGAACCAAGCAGGCAGTATAGAAGTATGAACGAGGAGATGATATTTGTGTAGCATGTGAAAGTAGTGTAAAAAACATTGAACACGTTATCATAAACGTAAAGCTATACAAACAGATATCGGAGAGCCGATCGGGAGTTCCTGGGTTCGAACCCGACCTCGGCGACTGCGTTTTTATGGAGGCAAAACTCTAAGGCTGTGGTGTGCTGTGGGATGTCAGTGCATGTTAAAGATCCCCAGGTGGTCGGAATAATTTCGCAGCCCTCCGCTACGGTACCTCTGTCTTCCATCACTCCCTCCTTTATCCCTTCCCTTACGGCGCACACAGTTCAGGTGTCCAACAATATATGAGACAGATACTGCACCATTTTCTTTCCCCAAAAAACCAATTATTATTAACCGTATTTGCTTATTCTGTGTGTAAAAGAAAACGAAAGAGTAAAGCAGAAATTGAATTTGGAGTGTAAAGAGGCTGTGATTGCAATGAGTGAATTTTTTTAACATCTTGTTCAGAGCCTTCCTTTTGCATTTTTTTTTTTCATTGTAAACAAATGTAAACAAATTTTCTCTTCGTCTTCTTTTTTCAGGGGCCTAGGCAAACAAGGATACCAGTGTCAAGGTGAGTGGGGCTGCACTTCTTATGTATTGCCCTTCCTTGCTTATGGGCTTCAAAATCCAGCATTAAGCCATTAATTCAAACAATGCAAATTAAAGGGGGCTAGACATTAATAGTTGCAGCTAGCCTTCCGAATAATGTGGCAGTGTGAAGCTCTCTTCAGAATTTGCTGTGGCCGCCCCCTATAGAAGTGTCTCGGCAACTTTTGAAAATCGCTGTGCATAGTTCTGCTGATGCAGGCTTGTTCGGCATTACGGTTCCCATGGTTCCTCGGGCTTCACTTCTTATTGCTTTTAGCTTCCTCCTTAAATTTGTTTTCTTTTTTTGTTTGTTTAATTTGACGGTATTGCCCAAAGTTGAGCATGACCACTAGCACTGTCTCAGCTTGTATCAGGTTGCAAAGACAACCTCCTTGCCATGTCACTGACCACATTCTTCTTTCACAGTGTGCACATGTGTAGTTCACAAGCGGTGCCACGAGTTTGTGGTCACCAAATGCCCTGGCATGAAGGACAGCACCAACGACGAGGTGAGTCGCACATGCGGGTGGTGTCATATGACTCTGAAAAACTGTTGCGAATGAAAGCTTCATCACTCTTGGCACCGAGTCCTATCAGTGCTCTATGTTTAATGATTGCTTGGCATTATTGGGAAACAATCTGTTGTGTCTAAACCAAACCCTGTTGTTGCCCGTCGTAGGATCGGTAAAGGATTCAGGTATTGATGTTGCTTTTGGCTAAACTGCATGTTATTTAGTTGTTGTATTTCATAGAGAGATGACATTTGGTGGCAGGCTTTTTTATAGACATTGCTTTTAACTAGTCTAGTTGCTTGTTTTGTCTTAGGTTAGTAAAATGATCTTAAATGTTGGCAGTGCCAAATCAGGAGCGTAAAATTATCAGCTTGTCGAGCAGGGCACCATCTGAAGGCACAGTGCACCACCTACTTAATTTTTTCTTTGGACCATATGTTTCGTCTACTTAACAAAGAGGGCTCCTTGTTTCTCGCGTGCGAAATAGTTAATTTTTTTTTTACCCTTCCCGCAGACAGCACTGTATTTTCATTTGTTTGGGGCAAAGTGCATGAACATTGTAATCAGACGTAAGATTAACCAAAATCTGCTATATGATGCTACTTTTGGGTGGCTTTAATGTAGAGATAAGACTGCGTATTAGTTAGCAGGAGGGTACATCCCTGTTTCCTTAAATGTCAACAGTGGAGGTTTTTTGAAACTGTGTAATACCCTCTTCTAAAGGGCCTTTAGAGATATTTGAATAAAAATAAATAAACAAGCAAATAAATATGCATTTCAGTCTCCTGATGGTCCTATATTTGTTCATTTGATTTTTATTCATGTTAAAAATTGACTTTCACTAACTTATTGAGTGAATCTAAAAGGACGGGAGAAAAAATGCAAGAATTTATTATTTACCGTTTGTCAGTCTTATTCAACTCTACACTGATTACTTCCTGTCTTAGGTAATAAGAATGATCATTAGCTTTATTTTTTCTTTTTAGGGCAAGTGGGTTTATGCATAAATGTTCATGCTGGTTAATTTATACAAGTGTGTTGGCTGTTTGAGTACAACAGTGAAAAGTATTGGCTATGGACAAAGGCTTCTAACCATCTAACACACTGATGTGAACGTGTTAACCAAGCGAATAATTCAACAGAGCTATTGCACTAATTTGCCAGTGCCTTCAAGCAAATAGGCGATTAGTCTTCTGATTGGATTTTTCACTATCACACTGATTTCAATGAACTGCCATTAAAATGCATTGGCTCACCGACCAGCTTTCATGTGCCACATGTTTTGTTTCTTGCATCCTGCAGCTGGCAGCGGGCAGTCGGTTCAACATCAACATCCCACACCGTTTTGTTGTGCACAATTACAAGCGGCCAACCTTCTGCGACCACTGCGGTTCCATGCTGTATGGCCTGTTCCGACAAGGCCTCCAGTGCGAAGGTGAGGGAGGAACAATGATACTTGGTGGAACAAAAAAAAAGAGAGTATCCTGTCTTGTTATTGAAAATGGGAGCAAGCACAGAATGGCTAGGGTTGCCCTGTTTATCTCTCTTCTTTTTTGTTGAGAATTGCTGTGGCGGAGGGTGCATGCGAAAATACCATTACCTATTTTGGCCATTTGTATTTTTTTTTTGAAAAACTAACAGTTGTACAATTTAGTGCACACATGTAACACAAAAATAAAGGCAACTGGTGAATTTGGGGTATGGAGGGTAAATTCTACGTGCCACAGTCTGATGGTGTGGATATGGCTGAAAATGACATGAAAAAAATTACTGAAAAAGACGGCTGAGGCTCAGTTCATTGAGATATGTAGACATGGAGTGAGATGCAGGAGTACGCAGCAGCAGCTAATATCTACCAGCGATATAAAATGCGTCTTAATTTTTGTGCATAGATCGGGATGAGGCTGAGAAGGCTGTGGTCAGCATTTAATACTTACGAACACATCCGGTGACGCAGAGATCTGAAGCTGGTCTTTTTTTTTTCCTCTCTCCCATTTTTCAGCATGCAACATGAACGTGCACAAGCGCTGTCAAAAGAATGTCGCCAACAACTGCGGCATCAACCCAAAGCAGATGGCTGAGATCCTCAG
The DNA here is from genome assembly GCF_052857255.1 of Amblyomma americanum. NCBI lineage: Eukaryota > Metazoa > Arthropoda > Arachnida > Ixodida > Ixodidae > Amblyomma > Amblyomma americanum. The sequence continues at coordinate 198,503,442 of NC_135501.1, read as the reverse complement.
TGCCATGGGCATCTCAGGCGACAAGCTGACCAAACGCAAAAAGAAGGTGAGCGGGCAAAGTTTCCATTTCTGATTGCCCTCCTTTTTATTATTTTCTTCTTGTTTCTAGAAAGAACTAGAAAGATCTAGACATATTAGAAATCTAGAATTTTAGAATGATCCCAGAAGTGTCCTTAAAAGTACCCGGCAGACAAGTACTATACAGAGAATTTGTTGACCCGAGTACAGTATCAAGCACAGACTGGACCAATTTTTTGGAAACCTGTGTTTATCTGTTAACGAGAAATCTGTGTATTCCTGGTGGCATTGTCTCGCAGAAACGTGGGCTGGTTTCCAATATGATGTCTCTAGAGGTCTGGTCTTTTGAATAATGTCAAGGGACATTTCTTTTGTTCAGGGCAGGGCATTCGCATTGTCTGGTAGTTCTAATGAGGACGTAAAAACAGACAACCTCGGTGTAAAAAGTGCAGCGTATTTAAAAAAAATAGAAGCAAAAGAAACAAGGCTGCAGCTATTTGTGAGAGCACATTGGTGTGGGCACAGGTTCCGATAAATACTAAATAGCAGAAATGGTGCAATAACCAGTTTTTTGTTCTAGACTTGGATAGTCACTTTATATATACATTTCTCTGTGTTATCATATATTTGTCGGTTTAATATGCCATCCATGAACATTTTGCTGGCTCAGTTGTGCCAGAGTCGTTGGTAGTACCGAAACTCGTGCATATTTCTTTGAGCAGTTGTATGTAAATGGTTTGCCCAAAATGGGTGTGCTTATCATAGAGCAATCTGTGACATGCTGTTGTGACATTAGCTGATTTTATTTCATGACGGGTTTGAGATGTGTGCACTTAACAGAGCGTAAATTAATGGATAGAGAAGAAAGCAGTCGTGACACTTAAAAGGAGGGCAACTTAAAATAAGCGTTACCTTTCACCCCAGAAATTACCTTGCCCATTACCCTTCATGAGGGGGGAAGAGGTGAAATCACGTTACTTGTGGGATGTCACCTTTAATCATTCTCTTTGCTGTATGCATGTCGAAGCTGCTTTCTTCTCATTGTTCAGTGCTTTGGTGTGCTTATATCTTCCCTTTTGTCGAGGTGTAAAATCGGTGCCTATTTGGCCCCCTCATTTTCTTGCCCTACAAAAAGGTTGATTTGTTTTTTGTTGTTTCCTTCTTGGCTTCATGCAGTATTTACTACATTTTCTGTAGTTTTGGAAGCCTTTTATTTTGTCTGTCTTCCTATTTTAGTTCAATTTTTCAGGAAGTGTTATCAGCCACATGCTGCATGTGTAATGGGTAGTTAGACCCCCACCTTGCCTCCCCTGGACAGTCGCTAGTAGTGAGAAGGGTCTTTTGGGGTAAACTATGCTTGCATTTGTATGGTGCCCTTGCTGCTGCATTCGGTCGGTGCCCATAGAGCTGTTGGGTGTAGGTCTACTTTGGTACGACGGCTGTAGCTGCTGATGCCGCATGTGCGCGTCACCCTGATCCCCTGACGTCGATTGTTGTCGTATGCCTCTTGGTGCCCCCATTTTTCCTGTTTATAAAGAACCTTGCTTCTTGGCAAGATCCCTTGCTGTGTACATTAATACCACTTTTGTCATGGGGACAGGAGGAGGTGTCATTTCAGTTCTCAACAAGCTCTGTAATGGGAGGCCTTTCAGGCGGGGTCATCGCGACTGAAAATGTCTTCCCATCCTGATGCATGCCAGTGTGTACGGAAATATCTTTATTGCAGAAAAAATGTTAATAAAAGATAAATAGAGACCCCTTTTTGTGCTTAGTCTCAAAATGTATGTTCATTTAGTGCAGTGAGGGCTGTGGGTAATATCGGCTAATTAGAGAATATTTGTAAAAATTACAGTGGCCTTCCACAACAGTGAAATAAGGAGTAATGTTGTGCTGCTAGAGCCGATGCCGACGGTCTTCTAGCCTGTGCTTCATTTCATACTTTGATTTTAAAAATGTGACGTTCCCCTCGCTTCTCATTATCTGTCGTGAAAGTTTGGCAAGTTACACGATAGTGTTCATGTGGTCCAGGTAGGTTCGTACATGCTTCATGAAAAAAAAAAGGAAAAACGGGTGGCCGTGAGTTCTCTAAAATGTATCAGCAGATTACACGAGTGTTGTGGTTTTCGAAAGCTTTCAAGCCACTTCAGATGGGACTGGAACACTCGCAGAGCTATGTGATGCGAATGCTATGGCATACCGAACACCCTGGACACCAAGCAGTTGAAAACAGCTTGTTTTTGTTTCAAGGCCTTTATATAGGAGAGAGGATGATTTTTCTAAGCACAGGGGTTGAACTCACTGACCAATAACAGAGCGTAAGACAAGTCCTGTTGTGGATGTTAGTTAATAGACTGGAGCTTCCCTTCCTCCCCGTGTTCAAGTTCGTGCCTCGAGGCCCTTACAGGGGCGCAGCATAGGCTCGATTCCAACAAGTAGCCTGGTTGACTTTTGTGGTCCCACTTGAAGTGGCCTGAGTGAGAACTTTCGAAAAACACCGTACTTACTGAGATCTGGTCTGTAGTTCTATGAAGCTGATAACACGAACTTCTGTTTGCATCGCGCAGTTTGCAAAGCCGCTTAATATTTGCAAAGGTTCAGGTCTGCTTCTCACCGTAAAATTCCGAACAAGCGCCCCCACCCATGCAAGCCCCCCCCCCCCTAACTTCAATGTTGATTTTAAATTTTCGCACCATTCCAAAAAAGCCCCCCCCCCCCCCCCCCCCCCCCCCCACCCCACACCACCTCTCCGTGCCCTTATCACGCACCACGCCAACGCTACAGTACAGCTACAGTGAACTAGAATATTCCCAGGCAACACTGGCCTGTCCCATCCAGTCCAAGAATCCAATCTAATCCAATCCTGCTTTTCAAGCCATTTGCATGCCCGTTCGTCACACGCCATTTGTTTTGTTTTGGTGTTGTCAAGTCGGCAATGCATTCGTACACAGTGGGGAAGAAAATTGAGGCCATACAATGGCATTGGGAAAACAGAAGAAACGTTCGCCAAACGTCTCGAGACTTCAAGTTCAACCGAAAACGGCTACGGAAATGGGACAAGAATTTCCAGAAATGGCTACAGCAAAACTTCGAAGAAAGTTGACTAATGGCGCGCCGGTGTTTAGTGAATGCGTGGGTGTTGCGTTCTTCGAGTACTTAGAGCGGGAAAGAACGGCAGGACGTTTTAAATCCATGTGCACTGCGCTTTTTTTTTGTGGCGGGAAAATGTCGCCGCCATCTTTAATTTCGACGCTGTTCCAGGATAGCAGCCGCCTCCTACTTTGCCAGTAATTTCGACTTGCGGTGGTAGGGGTGCTTGCTCGGAATTTTATGGTCAAAGGGCGCTGCAGAGTGCTGTAGAAGTCTGACACTTCTCGCGTAGTTATCTTCCCAGTCTGTATAGGCATAGTAGTGTACATGCACAATAGTCTGCTTATTATGTGCAGACGTAGGTCTGCATAGCATGGCGCTATATTCCGCCGAGTCTACAGGTATAGGTCTGTACAGGTGCAATAGATAGTCTGCCGAGTCTACAGGTATAGGTCTGTACAGGTGAAATAGTCTGCCAAGTCTACAGGTGTATGTCTGTACAGGTGAAATAGTCTGCCGAGTCTACAGGTGTAGGTCTGTACTGGTGCAGTAGTGTGCTGTGTCTACAGGTGTAGGTCTGTACAGGTGCAGTAGTCTGACGAGTCTTCAGGTATAGGTCTGTACCGGTGCAGTAGTCTACTGAGTCTGCAGGTATAGGTCTATACCGGTGCAGTAGTCTGCCTTTATGTAGTCTGTATGGATTTCCTGCTTGCACAAGAATGAAAGAGGCTCTTCGTCCTTCTGCCTTGAAGTCTGTTGCTGCACTTCCTCCAGCAGCACAAATGCTGGATGCTGATTTTAGTGTAGCAGTACCGGTGGTTGCATGTACCAGTAAAAGCGTAGAGAATGAACTTCATTCTTTGTCATATCTGTGCAAAAATTTAGCCAAAGCTCGCAATTGACACTTGTACCTGGTATGGTCCCTAGCGCATAGAGCAGAAAGCCTATGTAGAATCGATTGCGTGAGGGTGCCTGTTGATCTGCCTCATGTCGTGTGCATTGTCATTGCCTCCGACATGCTTTTTGAGCATTGTTCTTAACGGTGTACAGTGTGAAGTTTCATGATGTCTTCTTGGCAGCTTGTACCTTTCTTTGTACCCAAATGCATGGCCTGCTTGCTGGCTGATTTTAGCTCGTGTGTTGCTTGTTGCAATTCCGTGAAACTGTTTTGATTTAGGTGGGTGTTAACTGAAAAGCACAAGTACTTGGCTAGTGCAAATGAAATGCCACCAGGTTTGTAGCATTGCAGCAATACATTTGCAGATAAGCTGTTCGCATTGCTATTATATTGTCACTGAGTTGGCCTGTGGTAAGTGTAATGCACCATCCTCAAATCAAGAACATATAAACAGGAGTGTATACGGGTTGCAGCCAGGGGTATTGGCAAGGGTGTAGACAGGAGAGTATTAGTAAATGGGTGGACGGGAGTGTTGACAGGAGTGTAGTCAGGAGTGCAGACATGAAGGGGTGTATGCAAGGGTGTAGTGGATAGGAGTGCAGTCAGTACTGCAGCCAGGACGGCAGACAGGATGTGGTATTGATGGGAGTGTAGACAGAAGTGTAAACAGGAGTGTATACAGGAGTGGAGTAGACAGGGGTGTAGGCAGGAGTGCAGCCAGGAGGATGGGCTGTAGACAGGGGGATGGACAGGGGTGTAGGCAGGAGTGCAGCCAGGAGGATGGGCTGTAGACAGGGGGATGGACAGGGGTGTAAACGGGTGCAGACAGAGGCACATGGTGAAGGCATAAGTAGGGCATAGGCACATATGTAGGATGGGAGGTAGACAGGGGCGTAATTCGACCAAGTTGAAGCTCCTCTCCCTCTCAAAAAAAGTTTCTGGCTGCATTATTGTGTTTCGAGGCGTATACAGAGTCGGTGTGAGCTGCTGTACATTTAACATGTAATTTTAGTCTGTGAGGCTGTGACAGCTTGCCCTCATCAGCTAAAAGCAGTTTATGTTCTTGCTGTTGCCCAAGGCTGGAGAGGCGTTACGCTAGTGGCCTGGTGTGAAAATGTTTGGTTCATTGGAAAGTGTTACCCACGTGCCTGCGCATTCTGAACTTATGCTCAACCCATTTTGTTTCTTCTCCCTGTATCGTGCATGTTTGCTCGTGCCTTGCACTGTGCATGCTTGCATACTTGCTGGTCTACCACTAGGCTACACGTCAAAGTCTGATAACGCCTCCCCTGTCTAGGTACCACCTTGTTGGTGGTGTCACCTCTTGCACCTTGAAGAATAACTACAACTTCAATTGTTAAGCCACCGCAATTTTGGTTCCCTAACTTCCTTTGTAATTAATAGAGTACCTTGTTAATGCAAGTAGTGTCATATTCTTTTTTTAATTCTGTACATTGCGGAAACTCTTGGCACCAGCTGTACTTCTTGCATGGGTGGGTGGCTTCGTCCCAGCATTTCCTGGGGATTTGATCCATGTTGCACTACAACAGACTGAGGCGGCAAAGACCGCTGGGCACTTCGTGGACAAACAAGAAAACCAAAAAGTTCTAGGTTATCCTCAGTACAGTAGTTGAGAAGTATCTTGCGCAGTTGCTTCCTCTCATTTGTGCTGTCAATGTCTGTTACTAATTTAGCTTCACCGCAGCTAATGTGTGTGATTAGGCTGAAGTCAATACACTTTTCTTTCCTATAGCCATTTCTGGCCCAAGATGTGTGTTCGTTCAGTAGTTTCATCCATAGTCCCGTACTTGCATGGGGAAACTGAATTTAAAAACGGCAGGAAAAGTTCAAAAAGTTGTTTATTAGGTACCTTCAATTATCCTGTTAATAGTCAGGTCATGTTGGTGCATTTTAATGAAATAGCACACTAAGACATGTTTCTTTTGGGGAAATGCATAATTTCCCAAAATAATACAAAAGGCTCTCAAAATGGCAATATGTTGGTAATTATAGTGTGGCATCTTCATGCCAGACTCTTGTTAGGTAGCATTTATTTGCTTGCTTGTTTGTTTGTTTAAATGACGTGTTTTATCTTATATCTGTCAGCCTAGACCATTGCGCTTTCATGCTGTGCATGATTTGCATGCATTCGACGTAGCTCTGCAAGCCTGCTTGCAATATGTGCAGCTTGAATGTCTTCACTATGATCTTGCTTTTGCACCTCCCTTTTTGCATGGTGGTTGTGTTGCCCTTTCTTTCTCCAACTTTTTTCTTCTTTTTTCTAGTATTGCCTAATTGCTTTATTTCAATTTTTTCTTGCTTTCCTTGTTCTTTTGATTCCACAAAACTCCTTTTTGTAACACTTTTTAATTTCCTTTGTGTCTGCGCGAAAAACTGTGCTTTCTTGTGTGTGTATGTGTGTGCGTGTGTTCGCAATTGGTTGTTCACAGCATTGTTGTGTCGTCTTTTCTATTATTTTTCTTCCTGCCTCGATCCCGCCCTGTCTTGTGTCCACTCTTCAGCAAGGAATATCCCTCACCCAAGAGATATATAACCAGGTGCATATCCCTTTTTATCTTTCTCTCTCTCTCACTCTGTACGTATGTACACAAATGTGCATATCTATATATACCACTTTATCTCACTGCCCCACCGTAGTGTGCATACACGTTTACATTGCTCACTGTTTGGTACTCCTCCACATTGCGCCACGTTCATTTTTGTGCAACGCTTTAGGGTTCACACTGAGACACGAAGTGTGCACCTCACAGTCATGCTTTACGCACTTGACGATGTGCGTACACCGCTAGCTCATAGTTTTCAATTTTGTCTGTGATGATGGTTTATATATATCATAACACAACGTGAAGGACCAAAATGTGTTCATAGCACGTACGGTTGGTATCACAGCATGAGGCGTAGGTCAAGAAGACAAACCACGCAGACCACTGGGTAAATCCTGTTTGATTCATTTTTCTGTCATCACTCGAATACTCGGTGGATGGGAGCGTACGTGACAGTTTTTGCACCTTCGTGGCGGTTGCAGTATTAGGTTTCTTGTCATGTCAGGAATGCTGGGAACAGCAAATGCTATTTTAAAACTTTCGAAAGCGCTGCGACAGGGGACACCATGAGAAAGAAAACGAAGGACAAGAGCTACTATCAGCTGAAGTTTATTGGAAAAAACACACAAGGTTAAATAGCTCACACAAGGCAGCCAGCAGTGCATGCACCTACCCCCAAAATGACAAAACGAATCACTGTGTTGAATTAAGGCATCTTAATTCAAAACAGTGATTCGTTTTGTCATTGTTGAATTAAGGTATCTTAATTCACCACAGTGATTCGTTTTGTCATTTTGGGGGTAGGTGCATGCACTGCTGGCTGCCTTGTGTGAGCTATTTTAGCTCGGGAGCTCGGATGTAGCATACAGTGATAGGTACATGTCATATATGTGCGGTTAATCGCTGCACTCATCTAGGCGCCATACATAGCATCAGACTATATGGGACAATACAGTAGTTTCGTCAGATTATAGCTTGAAAATTAAACTGTAAAATTCCGCTTTTGGGTAAAGACCGAAACCCGGCAGAAGTGCGGGAAAAGAGTGCGGCCCTTACAATCATACATATGGTATACTTGCCTGGCATAAACTGCTAGCTATTGTGCTGGCATTAAGTTACGAATTCACACATATTTAGTTTAACATTGCTGGAGGTGACAGTTCAGTTAATTTATCTTGTACAGACGGTAAATTATGGCATCATCAAAGCACACCACTCATTGTTACCTGTACAAAACATTTGTTTAGGAAGCGCATACAGCCTGCTGTTTTGGTTAGTGGCCATGACATTCTGCTGTCAAGCATGAAGTGTCGATCACAGATTCAGTCTCACCGGAGAGGCAGAATTCGGTAGCACTGCAGTGCTGCTATTCCAGTGCAGGTTAAAAAACACCATGTAGTTCAAATTTATTTGAAACCCTTTACTACAGTGGGTCTCATAGCTGCTCATTTGGCTTTGGCACATAAGAGTGTGCTAATTATTACTATTTCAAGGGGCAAGCGTTCTTTCCTTTGTTGATGGTGCAATACTCAGGTGTGTGCCACTGGAAATTGGCCTGCGCTTGAGTGTTTGTACTTTTGCTCTAGGATAGATTTACAGTGAAAAATGCAGGGGTTGCACCCCAGTGGAAATACTGTCTAAGGCGAGCAGGCATTCGTGAGCACGTGACTTCAGGCACTAGTCTAGCTAAACAGCTAAGCTAGCACTACTGCAGCTTACGTTCGCTCCCATGAAGTGAATTCAGCTGAAGAATTATTACCCTACAATTAAGGAATCAAACCAGGTTCATTCAGTTTTTCAGCAGAAGGCATCTCTGCAGAACTGGACGAGTTGCATGACGAGTGAGAGCCTTTTCAGAAGGCGCAGCATTAGAAAAGAGGCTTTGTTGTAGAATAGGCGTTATTCACGTGGCGTCAGGGGCGCCATTTTGGCATCCAACACACGGCTTCCGCGGTGCAATTGGGAGGAGGGAAGATGAGCCGATTAGACACGCGTCGCAGCCTTTTGCCGTGCTACATGGACGCCAAAATAGTGACCGCTGTAGCTTGAGTGCATACCCCCTATAACGTCTTGAAAACATAGGGAATACTTGCACGGGATATTCTGTTGGAGTAGTTTCAGGCTAGTGTGATAAGTGTTTATAAAATATTTTTACTGTAGTGGGATACAATTCAAGAATGAAACAGCAAATGCACCTTAAAGGCGGCCTTTCAAACTATGGCATCAGCCTGCTGTCATGGTGTCGTCACTTTGCACCTACCAGCCACCTGCGACGCCACACTAGCAGGTGCAAGGCAGTTAACTGTGATGCCATGACGATAGGTTGATGCCAGCCGTTGAAGAACCTCCTTTGAGGGGCATTTGCTGATTCGTGCTTGAATTGTATCTAAGCATTAGGGAACAGTTGCCATTTACAAAACAGTAATGACTTGGGTGCTCTTGGTTCCTTGTGAGTCAGCTCTCCACACCTTTGTTCAAGCAACCAAATCACTGCATTTGGTAGTTTGGCAGTTCTAAACAAAGGGGCACTCAAGCCGATGTGGAAGAATTTGTCATCCCAAGGCAGCATTTTTCTTGTAGTTATTGCCCAGAACCCTCACCAAGTAGAAGCAAAAAACAAAAAAAAAAAGATTATGGTCGTACCTTTCTCGTGTAGGCAGAACATGTGGTGCAACTTATTTTGAGCACTTTTTTAAGTGGATCTGCTTTCCTTTTTTTTCTGTTCGCTCTTTCTTGTCGACAGTTTTCATTATCATGCTTGTGCAAACAGCTGCTGCTGCCTGCTTTGTTCTTATGCTTGTTTTGTTGCTGTTAAGTCACGAACTGAAAAAGACATCCCAGCTGAACTTCTTTTTAACCTGCTTTACATTGTTTTGTCTGCTTTGCTTTGCGTTGCAGCTTGTTTTTTGGTTTGGCAACCCCTAAGCTTTCCTTTACTACAAAAGCAGCCCAGCTTCTTTGCTTAATTGTATGCTCGCCTACGTTTGAAGATTGGGAAAAGAAATATGGGTGTCCCACATGAATTTTGTTGCAGATGTGAGGAATTGGGCAAAGGTTGCAGTGACATATTAGTTTATTCCACAGGAAAAACAGATCGCTAAAGAATTGGTTAGTTAGGCTTGGTGCAATTCGTTGGTCAGCATTACTGTTTCCTTCTTTCGATGTTAGGTCACTCATGTATGCCAGACCTACCCATGCACCATACATTGCACTTTAGCACATTGAGCATGCATGGCACCATACACAAGACTGCACACTGTGCCTATGGTCCATCCTGCATATAATAAAAATGTTTGCGGGATGCTAAAGCAGCCAGTTGCAGGAGTCGGTAGTGAAAGAGACCAGGGCCTATATTCTGACCTCAGTCTCCATGGGGATTGATCCTTAATGGTGCACTCTCATTGGCTCACTATAAACGTAAGACTAGCACTTAAGACGTGGACATGGAAAAGAATCAGACAGGATGAGCGCTAAACAAACGATTTGTCGTTAAAAGTGATTAAAGTTGAGGGCAGGTAAAACCTAATCAAAGCAACAAAATTTTCTACAGAGACCCCGCAGGCATTCTGAAACCTCACCACTCCCCAACTTTCAATACTTCCTTTAATCTGGGTTGTGGTGAGGTTTCAGAATGCTTGCGAGGTCTCTATAAAATTTTGTTGCTTTGATTATGTTTTACCAGTCCTCCACTTTTATCACACCTAACGATAAGTTCTTTGTTTAGCGCTCGTCCCGTCTGACTCTTTTCTATATCCACGTCTTAAGCGCTAGTCTTGCGTTTATAATGAATCATGACCAACTAGCCCAGATTTCTGCTTTAATCTCATCGGCTGAAGTAGTGGAGGTGGTTGTGACAAAAAATGCAGGCCCACCAAATAAACTCAGCTTATTCTTCTGTAGAAGGTGGTGGGCAGTGCCGTTACTCAAATCAATCTTTTTTTTTTTACCGAGAACACAGTACACTGCAAACTAAGGGATGTTCTTTAATAAAATGAATTCAAAAATTTGCTGCTGTCTCTAGGTGAATAGAAGTGATCTGTTGCCTTTATAAACAGGGTGTTTCATCTAAGACTTTCCGCAATTTTTAAAAATAAGTTTTTTGAGTGCGTTTGAGTGAGTTTTTTGAGTTGGAAGAGTGCTTTTTTTTTTTTTTTCGCCATAAGGTTGCCAGCGGTGTGATGCATCAGGGTACAGCTAAGACATGCTAATTAGCAAGCTAGTTAACTAATATTGTGTAGTTAACTTTTAAACTATTACTGTTAGGCTCCTTAGTTATTGACAGACATGTAGCCGACTGTAAGTAATAAGCTGACCGATTTTTCGAAGTCTAGTAATTCGGACTTATGTGACATTTCTGACTTCGCTGAGAACATGTACAGTTTCACTACCAATATTGTGAACTCTATGGAGTTTGAAGGTCGATTTTTGGACTAAAATGAACGCCAGCACTGCTGTGAGGATAGTCTTTCAACCAAAAGTTCATTTTTTCGGCCTAATATAGACGCCGGCGAGCATCGCTTTCACAACTAAGGGGTTCTCTGCCGCCGTGGAAGGAGCTCCTTGGATTGAAACTGAGTCATTCGGATGGACTGGCTTGGATAGTCTTGGCTACTTGTTCTTCATCGTAGCCACTTGAGATGATGGCATGCTTTTCATTGTGAGTCGAATGGGAACTTCTTTGACGTAAGTCTGCCTGGTTGGGTTTTTGAAAGAAAAGTTGAAGAATACTGACATCAACCAATAATTTATTTTCAACACAACGTTTCAGGACCAACTCGGTGCCTTCTTCAGGTGTGACTGAAATGCAAGCCAGCAGCAGCAGGGAGTGGCTTTTGCTTTCCCTGTGTTAACGTTAACACGTGGCGAAAACATGAAGTCCATTAGTGTACATGGGTGGGAGCATTCCTGGAGTCCTATTTACCGTCGCCTTTGTAAGCCGGATGTGCCATGACTCCACCACGTTGAGTCATGGCACATCCAGCTTACAAAGGAGACGGTGAATAGGACTCCAGGAATGCTCCCACCCACGTACACTAATGGACTTCACGGCTTCGTCACGTATTAACAAAAGTGAAAGCGAAAGCTGCTTGCTGGCTCGCATTTTAGTCACACCTGAAGAAGGCACCGAGTTGGACCCAAACCTTGTGCTAAAAATAAATTAGTGGTTGGTGTCAGTATTTCTCAACTTTTACTCTTCATTGCCATCGAGATGGGCTACAAAGAGCGTGCAACCACGTTGAAATGGAGAGCTGCAGCATCTGCCATGGCTTGGACAACGCCACGCTGTGGTACGGGGCGGGGGGATGCATTAGGAGACGCTCACTTCTGCTTGCGTTATCCCATGAGTTACCCTTCTCGGTCTTCGTGAGCGTCATTGCCTATGGAAACTGACTTCTTGCTTCGCGCGGCGCATGCATTCGTTCGCGGCATGACCTACGGCCACATCGCACTGTCTGGTATTGTAGCTCATTGTGCCAACTCGTGGCATGGGCTGGGCACTTGTTTTTCTTTCTTCTTCTTGCACATCCTAACATATGTCAGGTATCGTGACACGACGTGATGCGGACATGACAAAGGCGTGACTGGTCCAGAGACAGTCTAATATTATTGCTTGAAAGCTCAATGTGAAGACCTGCGAAGTTCGCGATTTTTAAAGGTAGTTTTTTGCAGAAAGAATATTTTTTTGAAGTTCACGAATTTTTCAGGCTTCAATTATTTGGGTCATTTCCCGGGTTCCGCCGAGTCCGCAAAATCGGTCGGCAACTGTATTCATATAAGTTTTTAGAATTTCAAAAACGCGGTTACCTTCGGTGCTGTGGCCCAACAAATTCTGGCTGCATTGTGCCAAAACGCATGCTCTTTCGAGAAGCTTGCAGGCCAAGTGACCTCTGCAGTGCACGTAATGCATCGAAATAGCCAAAATTTGTTGGGCTGCAGCGCTGAGGTTAGCCGTGTTTTCGAAACTCTAAAAACTGATATGGATATTGCTTAAGGTTGGCTACACGCCTCTCAGTAAATAAAAAGCCTAACAGTAATAGTTAAAAGGTTAACTATTCAATATTAGTTAACCAGCCTAGTGCTTAGCGCATCTTAGCCGTATTCTGATGTACTGCACCGCTGACATTGCTATGCTGGAAAAAGTGCCCTTCTAACTCAAAAAGCCTATTTTTAAAAATTGCAAAAAGTCTTGGGTGAAACACCCTGCATAGATGTAGTTCCAACGCAACTGCGGTGATGTCTTGGTTTCTTCATAATGGAAAACTTCGATCGCTGTGAAAAGCCAAATGACAGCAGAGGAAACACACACGCACTGGCTTGTACTGTGTGGTTATGTATTTCTTCTATGGGTCTCTCTTTTTATTTACAGACACCTTACATGCCTCCGGAGAGGCATTGTGTAAGGGGGGTCAAATACAAAAGTTTGTGCAAAATAGGTTAATAGGTTAGAAATAAAAAAAACATAGTAAAGTACAGCAAAACGCAAAAAAAACAGATGAGTTCAGATACGATATCGCAATTCACAAAAAGTGATAAAAGTAAAAAACAAATATGCGTCATGTAACAAAAATAGGGGAAATGCACAAAAAGCATTCAGTTACGCTTTGCGAAGTTTCTCTTTGTAAAGTGTCACCAACTAGCCCATCTTGGTGGCTTACCAGCTGCTTGAACTGATCCAAATGAATTTGGAACTCTTCTGATGGTAGCACACCTTAGTGACAGCTAGCAGCTCTCTCCAAACTCTCAAAGGCCATGGAGCAAGCAGTGGGGATGTTGTGTGCAGTGCAACTGGTGCAGTGACGATATATATGTCTACCGAATGACTGCAAACCACCTCTACTTCCTCAGCCAATCACCACATGTTGCAGAAGTGTAAAAGCGAAAAAGGGCCCTTTTTGCAACTTTCAGAGGAGACCTCTTGAGGGGCATTAACCACTTACACCTCCTCCCCTTTTCCTCTTGTGTGTATGTGCGTGCCACCCGACAGACTTCCATCAGTGAATCTCCCAACAAGTTGTCGCAATCCGTGTCTGAAAGATCGCACACATCCCCCCTGCCAGCCACTGCAGATGAGGAGAAAGGAATGCCAGGTAAGGCTCAGAGTTTCTCAAATGATGATGTTTTTCAGGTAGACAGTCTTAGGACGCAGCGCCTGCTCAAAAGTGCACTTTTGCCTAGCCTGTACAGATGCCCACAAAAGTTTTCGGAACATCAGAATCACGGAAAACATGAATTTTCTCGCTGTCTTAAAGATGCAGCCAGGCATTGAGAGGTGCATTGTGCAGGCTGTTCCGGGAAGTGCAGAGCACACCCTTCGATTCGTGGCTGCAAGCTTAGACTGACCGGCAATTAAGATTGTTCGCAATTTTCGTGTTCCGGAAGCTTTCATAGGCAGCTGTACATGGTTGTGTTGTTAAGCTGTAGTATAGGCTGTACTCTTAGGCTATGCTTTTAGGCTGTGTTTTTAGGCTGTGCTTTTCAGGCTGTGTTTTTAGGCTGTGCTTTTAGACCATGCACTCAGGCTGTGCTGTTTACACCTTTATGTTTCTGTGTGCACGTGTGCCTCTTCCCACAGGCATGAGCTTCGGGGGCTACGACATGCTGTCCCTGACGGACTCATATGGGCAGCTGTCGCTCCAGGTACCGGACACGGGCGGCGAGCCTGTCGAGAAATTCTCTCCCACTCCCAGCAGCCGGGACAGCCGGCGGCCGCGGAAGTTTGGTCTGGAGGACTTCACCTTCATCAAAGTGCTCGGCAAAGGCAGCTTCGGAAAGGTGCTCACTGACTGTGTGCTGATTTCGGGCACTTGCTGTTTGTGTTCACGAGCTTCTAACAAAGAAAGTCATCATACGAATCACTATCATAAAGAAAGCGGTGTGCAACATTTCACGTCTGAAGCCTTGTAGAAATTTATACAAACACTGGTGGACAGTGCATAGAAGCTAGCTGAGGCACTAGTCGTGCTGATTAAATAATAGACCCGCCACAGTGGCTGACTTGTTAAGGGGCTCAGCCAGCTACTGAACTGGAGGACCTGGGTTCAATCCCAGCCATGGTGTCCACATTTCATTGGATGTGAAACGCAAACGACGCCCGTGTGCTGTGTGATATCAGCACACATTAGAGAACCCCACGTGGCCTAAATTATTGTTTCGGAGCCCTCCACTACGACATCCCTTATGACCCATGGGTCACTTCGGGACGTTAAGTCCCTACAATTCACAATTCAATAAATGCTGGATGTTAGCTAGCATGTTTAATTACACTCAAAATATGCACTTCACAAGTTCCAGACAGAACAGCTGGGCAAATCTTGGTTTGATGCACCAAGCTACTGTAAAAAACTACCCACACTGGAAAAGTATAGACTAGTTGCGTCCCGCCTATGCTGACTTGTCAGACCAAAACTTGGAGGCTAATAAAAAGGCTTCAGAATTGGCTTCCGGGCGGTGCAGCAAGCTGTGGAAAAGCAGACGGCGGGATAATGTTAATAGGCAGAAAGAGAGCAGCATAGATTAGAGAACAAGGTCAAGTTAACTAACTATGATTATCATCATCAGCAGCACAGCTACGTCCACTGCAGCCGAAAGGCCTCAGCCTCTCCCATTGATCTCGAATTGGCCCTCTCTTGTGACAGCTGCAACCACCCTATCCCCGCAAACTAGCTAAATATCTCATCTGTACATATGACTCTTCTGCCTCCTGCTCCACTTGCCTTCGCTTTGAATCCACTATGTTTCCTCAAGGTACCATTGGTTATCTTCCCTTAGCATTGCATGCCCTGCCCGTGACAATGCCCGTTTCTTCTTGAAAAGTTAAATGGCATCCTAGCTGAAAGATGAAAAAATAGAGTTAAGCAAAGCGTGTAATTTGGAGAGCAGATGGCCAATGGTTTCTTGCGGTGACAGAGTGGATCCTGAGACAAGGAGAACCTAGGTGGAAGAGCAGAGAATCAAGTGGACAAATGAGATTAGGAAGTTTGCAGGGATGGGGGGCAGACGTGACTGGCACAGTATTGGTTCTAACACTGGAGATCAATGTAGGAGGAACTAGCCCTGCAGCAAACATGACCTGGCTTGTGATGATGGTGATGATCTGTAGACACTCCATTTTCTGGACGATAGCTTGCACAGGCTGCTTTGTTGAGACCGCAGGTTAGCCTGCCTGTGACTGTGGGGTAACGTCGAGGGTTTCACATGGGAGCGTGCTTCAGGCTTCAACGTGCTCTACTCTTTCTCACACAGGTCATGTTAGCCGAGCGTAAGGGCACAGAAGAAGTGTACGCCGTAAAAGTGCTCAAGAAGGACGTCATTCTGCAAGACGACGATGTGGACTGCACCATGACGGAGAAGCGTATCCTGACGCTGTCCGCCAAACACCCGTTCCTCACAGCCCTCCACTGTTGCTTTCAAACTGAGGTAGGCCCTGCAACTGCCTGACCTGCCTTATGTTGGAGTGGCAATGGAGGCGTCTTGATGTTGGAGGACTGTAGCAGAGGTTATGTGGGAAATAATTTGTGTAAGAAGTGGTGCAGGCCTGGAATGAAATGCAAGCATTAGCAAAGCATCAATCCTCAGCCCTGAGAGCAGCTCCAAGCCTGCAATGCCCCTATCGTGAGATCATCAGCAGTTAGTGGTACTAGTGGGAAGACAATTGTTTGTCTTGAATGTTGCCTCTTATTTGTTTGGTTCTTTGTGCATGTGACATTGGAAACCTTGCTCAAACCTCAGTGGTCTCGAAGATTGGCTTAAGTCATTGATGCTTTGTGATTTTGGTGGGATGAGACAAAACAAAAGCTCTGGTACAGCAATTATTTACAGTGAACATTCATAACAGGGCAGTGACCATGATGTACTATTTGATATGACTTGAGGTACTGTTGCTTCAAAATATGTTGCAATGTTGACATTGCAGTCTGCCTTGCACACGTATGCGGTGTGTTAATTGATAAGTGTAAGATGCATCTAGGCTGTGTGAATCAGGTTACAGCTGAAACCTTGCAAAATTCCCACAGTTCTCTCACATTCTCACAAAAGGTGATCGTTCTCACTTACAATGAGTCTTATCTGAGCACAGTCTGTCACTGGTCAGCCTTCTCAAAGAATAGCAGCCACAAGGGATCCTTCATCAACCATCGGGTAACAAAGCAAAATAAGAAATTACGGCTTTAAATAGCTACTAACAAACTATTTGCACTAAGACCAGTACACTGTTGACACTGCCAAAAGCTGACAGCCCATCACTGACTGCTGAGTTTGAATGAACTAGTCAAGGAATCTGATGTTGAAAGAGCAGCACATGTTGAAAAGAGAAGAAAATTCTCAGGCATCATATTTACAGGGACATGGTGGCAATCGGCACATGATAGATCTTGGTGGCTGCATGCTGACAACTTTCTGTGAGCTTGTAACTGTTTCGTGCGGATCGGCCGCATCTCTATACTTTTGTGTGTGTGCACAGAACCCCCAGGATTTTTTTTTTGTAAGCATCTTCTCTTGTGCTGCGTGGAAGGTGAAGAGTGCTTGAAGTCTAGTGTCTGACGGAAACCCGCCTGGTCGGGATGGTACTTGACGAAAATAGAAGGCTCCGACCAAAAGAAAGAATGGGATGACGTTTCTGTTCCCCACGGGGGCCTTGTTCACAATGAATTGTTAACAAGGCTCCTGTGGGGGAGCCGAAACGTCATCCCATCCTTTCTTTTGTTTGGCGCCCTCTATATTTTCGTCAAGGTGAAGAATGGTTACACACGTGAGGCTGAACTTGAGTGTGCTAAACAAAGTTTCTCTTGTTTTTGTGAGTAGACGACAAGCTTTGCATTTCCGTCTCACTACCGTGGTGTTTAGCTGCTGTCGGTGCTCCAGCGAAGCGGTGTCCTCACTTGAATGTGCTCCACATTCCATGGTGGATGTGTGCTATCTTTGACTGTGTGCACTGTTTCGTTCCTTTCCTCACCCAGGACCGGCTGTTCTTCGTCATGGAGTATGTCAACGGTGGAGACTTGATGTTTCAGATTCAGAAGGCCCGGAAGTTTGACGAGCCACGAGCACGATTCTATGCAGCCGAGGTGACGCTAGCCCTCATGTTTCTACATCAGTACGGAGTAATTTATAGGTGAGCCTCCCATGTACCAACCTGTTGGTGTTTATTACTGTAGCAGTTGCGTGCAGTTCAGCTGACTAGCATCAGTAGCTGCCTTAGTTAGGTATGATGATTCTCATGGATGTGGTCATCAGAGTATAGAATAAACTGCTACAAGCAGGTTGGCAAGGTCAACCCCAACTGCTTCAGAGCTGGCCTTCAGTAGCCCTGTTGAAATGTAATTTAAGCATTTGATCACTTATGTCAAAGTTGCATTATTGTGCTAAATTACATTCTTAATTGGGCATAAAAATTTAAGACGCAGCTCATGTCTATAATGTTTGGGTTCCATGGGCTCTCCTCTAATTTTGAGCTTCCATTGTCCTTATTCTTGCAGCGGTATTCAAAATGACCAATGATGATGAAAGCGCAAAAAAAGGCAAACTCCATGTGTTAGGCTCTGCTCCATTTCATGCAAGCCTACTTTGTCGTCTCAAAGAACAAGGCTTGTGAACATATGTTTTTTTTTTTTATCGATGACACACAATCTTGTTTGGTGGCTACCGACATAGAACGAGGAGCAGTGTATGGTTTTAGGTAAAAAAAACCTTAAAGGGACACTGAGGAGAACCCTAGCAATTTTTTTTTGTTAGCAAAATCTGATAGTTCGGCATATCATGGCTTTGTTGCCGCTTGTCCGGGAGCGAAAGATGCATTTATTTCAAAGAAATTTGGATTCCAAGTTAAAAAAGTTTTTCCCGCTGCTCCGAATCAAACTCGAGAACTCTTATGACATCACGGAGAACTCTTATGACGTCACAGGACGGAGTGATGTGAAACGTGACGTAAACGGGAACTCTGTGATTTCTGGCGGCTAGCGGTGCGGTCTAGCAGCTGCCGAAATGAAAGCTACCGCCACCGCACAATGAAGGCATCTATCGGGGGTCGCTACCGTTGCTTCATTTACGTTTTCACCGGCGTCTTGCCAGCGTTACGATGGATCCTGTTCCCGAACCCGACGACGTAGTTCTCGCAAAAACTCCGGCCTGCGTTTCAGCGACCTCATGCAACCCCACAGAGCGTGCGATGCTTTTGAGGGAGCACGGTTAGGTTAGGCGCCGGCGGGTCGTTTCCCCCTTCCTCAGTGAGCAGCCGTTGCAAACTAAATATCATAACCCCAGTGCGGGGAGTCGCGAGGGGCCAGGACAAGGTCGGCGCCTTGTGCCCATCGGAGGCTGGCCGGGGCTTTGGGGCCAACGGATTGTGATTCCTTGAACGACGTGGTTGCACGGCGCAGCAGGCGGCGTCGAGGTCTCCCACGGTTGCAAGGGCCAAGTTATTTATTAATTTTTTTGCCACAAAAAACGGATGGGTGCTCAAGGGCGCTCGCGTTTAAAGCTGGCGGCTTGAAACTAAACAACACGGCGCACGACGCTTCAAGGGCTTCCGCTAGATCCAGCGGGTCCACTGTATCGGGCTCTCTCGCCCACTTGCATGTACCTTCAGATGTGTACTGTGAATGGATTAAATTAGCCGAGCTCGAAAAAAACAGCTCCGCCCAACTGCCGAAGCTATTGAATTACGTCACAATGCGCACCTCGCCGCGGAGCCGAATCAGTCTGGCCGGGCCGGCAGCGGCTGGCGCACTTGGCGCAAAATAGAGACATGCTCCAAGTCTCCCCGCCAGTGCGGTCAGAGTGCGCCGAAGCCACCGAACGCGTCGGCGGTGAAGCGCAGTTGGAGTATAGAGGGTCTCGCTTTGGCCGATGTGACGTCGCTGTGCAGCGCGCGCGCGTGTTACAGCGGAGCATAAACGCGCCTTAACAGAGCCTGCGCTTAACCGCTAACTAGCGTATTCGGTGGCGGCATCTATGGGAGCCACTGAAACCCCCCCGCCCACTCACTGAATAAAAAAAGAAACCCTGTGCCGAGGTTCGGAATCGAACCAGGCCCTTTGGCGTTTGAGGCGGAGACGCTACCACTCTGCCACGATGGCTCAAGTTACAACTATCAATAAAGGCGCATCTAGTGAATGCACTCTTCTGATGTAGTAATCTCCGCGCTTTCTCTAGGTATATCCTGGCCTAACAGAGCTAGGCCATCAGCAATTTTTCTGAACTGCCTTGTACCTTGTCTCCCGTCCCTAATAAACGATTTCCATTAAGTAGTTTGAAGTGACTGGCACAACCGGGAATGTTTCGCCGGGCGAGCATGCGAATACACAAGTGCTGCCTTGTACGATCACCGACCATCGTGCCATCATAGTTTTTCGTCGACCGTGGCGATCATCTGACAGGCCTTAACAGACTTCTTCAAAGGTTAACTAACACTTGAAGCGGCACTTGGAGTTCCTCTGCTGTTCGGCGCTTGTAAATCGAGACGCATCAAAAACAAAACCACGGGGCACGCAAAGCTCATAGATGCAAAGCACTATAACAAATCGAAACTCTCCTGGCCGCCTGTGGCGCCGCCAAGCATCGGTTTTCTTTGCTTCCAACATTCAGGTTGTCTTTTGTCTGCCTTCCTTGTGTGATAAAAGTGCACTATCGGTTTTAAAACAAAACTTACTTCAATATTGAACCGCGCAACCTACCTTTGTCAGCCTCAGATATTCGCGAAACCATGTAGGACGGAAAATTCCTCCAAGGTGGCGTCTCTTGTCCTATGGCGTCACCACGCTTGTACTTGCGAGATTGGCCTGTGGCGGCGATACCTGTATTTTGGTTCTTGCTATTTTCTACCTTACAAGAGCTTTGTTTTCAGTAAGAGTGGTGTTTTTGTGATCAGGGCAGGAGCTGGTATTCTAGCGATACAAGCCAACTTCAATTTCTTCTGTGTCCCTTTAATGGTCCTTGGCACTTGTAAGTTGCCTTATGTTATGGCCATTTTGGCTCAGAAAGACTCGTCGTGTGCCATGGGCTAACCTTATTTTTGGTATTCAGTGTGGGGCTGACATTTGAATGCGATAGCATGAGGAGTCCTATGGGGCCAAAACGTCGTCAGTCATAAAATTCTCCCATTGGCTGGGGAAAAGTGACATCACCAGACCGGAGCATTTCCATTGGCTGCAGGGAAGTGACGTCACCAGATTGGCGCGCTCCCATTGGCCGGAGCGAAGTTATGTCACCAGACAGGAAGAGACATCACTTCCGGTAAAGGCATGAACAGCTGCAAATGCTAACACATTGCCAACACATAATGGAGTTAGGTGTCCTTATATATATTTTGCTCATTTGTTTGCCTACTTTGAATTTTCCCATAAATTTAAGGATAGACAAGGAGAGCAGAAGGTAACAGTTCCCTTAATTGGAGCCTATGTTGTGTGGTCTTTGGTAAAAGTCATTAGTAAGAAGATATTAAAGTAGATGAAGATCTGTTAAGATAGCAACTCAGTGTATGCGTGTTCATTAGTGTTTCTCTTAACGCTGTGCTGCTTTGTTTTCATGCAGGGATTTGAAACTAGACAACATTCTCTTAGACACGGATGGCCATTGCAAGATTGCAGACTTTGGCATGTGCAAAGAAGGCATCAAGGACGGTGTCACGACAACCACCTTCTGTGGCACTCCCGACTACATTGCACCAGAGGTGGGGGCACAAGTCCACTCATGGTTTAGACACGTACGGACACTGTTGTGGCACTGAAAAATGACCGTAGATTTACATACAAAGGCTAAAACAAGGATTTCATAACCAGCCATTGTCCTTCTACAGATAATCTGCTAATAGAAGTGTAGTTCGATGTATTAAACAGTATTGTTGTTACAGTCGTCAAGGAAATGACATGTTCGCTAAGTTGGTTAAGGCCTTTGCAACATTTTTGTGGTGACAGTATGAAGTGTACGGATATGCTAAAATGATACATACGACAGCTGGCAGAAAGCTTTGGAACGGGTACTTGTAAGCAGCAATTAATTTTTTCTTTAAGTCTTATCTTTGTTTAATAAAAATATGACAAGATTTAGTACAGTATTTAACTCAGTTAAAAAGGCACCATGACATTGAATGTTTGTTGCAAATGAAAGCTGGAACAGCTAAGTGGGACATGTTGGAAAAGGCAATGATTTTCCAAGTGGGGATGCCAGAAATGAAGCTGTCATTTATATGAGGTTCCTATCATGTAAAGGATATGTGGTGCTTTGGCCGTGCTGCCTTTTCTCTTGCATTCTCCTCAAGTCCTCCTTCTTAGTGATATGTTACTAAAGGGTTAAAAGCATCATACGCAGGTTGGCTCAATCCTTATGGTCCGAGTGGTGCCCAGCACCCAGAAAGAAAAAAAAAAGACTCTCTGAACAGTCGGTAACCACACTATCCGTTCTTTTTGAGCTTTTACCTTGGACACATGGTGCCACTAAAATACTTGAAGCATGTCTGTCACTTTCAGTGTATGCTCACTTCAGCAAGCTGAAGCTTTGGCAGCTTTAACCAATGGTGCTTGAGCCATTGTTGTCTCTTGCAGTGTCAATGCTTGCTGCTCATCACCCACTGCCAATTCATTCTCTCGCAGTTCAGTGATTCCTTTTTTTTTCTCCATGATTAAGGCCCCCTAGTTTCCCGCGATTCTGCAAGAAATTTAAGCATTTTCTGCGGAATAGTGTGTTAGCAGTCACATAGGTATTCTTTTTTGATGCTTTTGTTGTCGCCAACATCACTAGAAACGACACCATGATGGGAAGAAAATGACTTTTTTGCTTTATTTGCTGTAATATAATGTGAGGAGGTGTTGAGACGTCGGAAGCTAGAATTTTAAAATAAATATTATTACGATTATAATGCAATCTCAAACTTTTCAGGCCAGCCATTAGCTGAGGGCCACCAGCAAAAAATGCTGATGGCACACTAAAATTCTGAAGCGGCAGATACATCGATGTTATTTAAGAGACAACGCTTCATATGGGCATTCCACAATGGAACAAAGCCAAGCATCTGATACTTTGATATATGCATCCTTCCACGTAACTGCAGCTGCTGTCACCGCCTTTCCTCGTTACTCGGGGTTTCAAGCTGCCCAGTCCTACGCCTATTTGCCCTTCTTTGCTTTCTATGCTCCACTCAATTCTTTCAGGGCTTTCACATTGTCAGTGACCCGCACCTCCTTATTTCCATATCCATAGCCACCTCCTTAGCACTTGCATGCCGCGCGCTTTGCCCCGAGGTCATCAAAAACCTGGCTTTTCCTAACAACTCTTAAGCCTGGTGGCAAAGGCCCTTTACCTACCTTCATAAGCTTGGAAAAAGAAAAAATAAGTTCACACTGTATCCATACCTCGCTGCAGTCTGTGATACGAAGTGCATGCTGAAGCGTTATGTGATTCGCGGAATTTAAAATTTTACGTCGCAGATAGCTAGGGGCCGCAGCCATGATACAGGAGGCATACACTTATCTGCACCCTTTTGTCAAGACAGAACTGTTCTGTGTGCCCCTTGCTCGGATCTCTTCCAAAAATTTTAGACGTGAGCACCGTAAAGTACAGATTCTTAGGGGGTTTTACAGAAAATACTGTTCAGAAAGCAAAGCCAAAGTGACCTGAGTGTTGCTTCCAGTGCTCAAGCACAAAGACTGACCATGTGTTTCAGGGCCACTTGTAGAAGCGCTAGTGGTATGCTCGGTCGACAGGTTTTGGTTTGGTTATAATAGGTTTAACGTCCCAAAGCATCTCAGGCTATGAAGGATGCCGTAGTGGAGGGCTCTGGGAATTTCGACCACCTGGGGTTCTTTAACGTGCACTGACATTGCACAGTACACGGGCCTCTAATAGCATTTCACCTCCATTGAAATGCGATTGTTGTGGCCAGTATTGAACCTACGTCATTTGGGTCAGCAGCCAAGCACCATAACTACTGAGCCACTGCGGCAGCTTTAAAAAGCTTTCCTAAAGCACTTGTTCAGCCCTCAAGCTTTATTTTTCCCCCTGCGCTTTTCCTTCAGATCCTGCAAGAGTTGGAGTACGGCCCTTCGGTAGACTGGTGGGCATTGGGTGTGCTCATGTATGAGATGATGGCGGGCCAGCCGCCTTTCGAGGCGGACAACGAGGACGACCTCTTCGAGTCGATCCTGCACG
Organism: Amblyomma americanum; assembly: GCF_052857255.1. Lineage (NCBI taxonomy): Eukaryota > Metazoa > Arthropoda > Arachnida > Ixodida > Ixodidae > Amblyomma > Amblyomma americanum. The sequence goes on along the minus strand of NC_135501.1, from coordinate 198,479,736 downwards.
ACGACGTCCTGTACCCGGTCTGGTTGAGCAAGGAGGCTGTCTCCATCCTCAAAGGGGTGCGTACATGTACTTGCAGGTCACATTGGTGGCAGGCGTCAGGAGACGAGTACATGGAAGGGAAGCATTAAGACGCAGATGCAAACACAGAGTTGGATAAAACAGAATGTAATGTCAAAGAAAACAGCCAAAAGCACATTTTGGATTAACTAAACAAGAGGGCAAAGCATTGAGAGTCACACGTGGTGCTTCCACCTGACTTTTGTCAGCACTTCTTAATAAAGCACATTACATGGTTGCTCTTGAGACTGACCTTGATTGCACCTTGACTGACCTTGAGACTGGCGAGTTGATTGGCTAGAAATTCAGAGGTTTGCCGATTTCTGGATCAACTTGTGGCAGCAAAATCAGTTACTGAGCACTGCTTTCAAGCAGCACAAAATAAACCAGATATATGAAAAAAGTAAAACTGCATTCCAGGCAAGAAACGAGGGAATGGGAATTGTCGGTCGTGATGTAAGCGTGCCATCAATGGTTGTTGCGCATGCAGTTCATGACCAAGAACCCTGCCAAGCGGCTGGGCTGTGTCGAGTCGCAAGGCGGGGAGCAGGCCATTCTGAGCCACGCCTTCTTCAAGGACATAGACTGGGAGGCCCTGGAGGCACGCAAGGTCAAGCCACCCTTCAAGCCCAAGATAGTGAGTAGTGTTCATTCTCTCTCGTCTGCCTGTGTGTGCACATACGGCTATAGTTACAGTGAACTGGAACAGACAGCAGAGTGGGCAGGGGCCTCCGCATGATGCCAGCGGCGGCCTGCTTTCAAGAGTCTCCGAATGCAGCTGTGCGAGAAACGGGTGGATCACCACGGCGTTCAAGTGTTCTTTTTAACGGTCACATTTTTATTGCAAAAGCACTACTTCACGAAGTCTAACCGGCTCATAGAGTTTGTGTGAAGCTTGATTTTAAGGGTGACCTTGGCCAAACCATAAATAAATATTGCCGCAACTGGGATTTGAACTTGCGGCAGCGTGAACAGATCAGCTTCACTGGCCATTGCACCAGAGCACTATGCTATTGCTACAGCCGATCACACCTCGTGTTAAACTGCAACACACTCTCATGTTGTGCATTGCACATCGTCATCTTCATCAACTAATACTGCTATCGAACTAATATCATCGCCAGACATGCCGACAACCAGCAAAGCAAAACCATGAGCCAACCAGGCTAGACACATGCTTTCGCACGTATACTTGGTTTAACTGTGTTAAAACCCTACCACTTTTTTTTTCGCCTAAAGCGCTATTGCAGCCCAAAAATGCTCCACCATTTATGCATCAGGCATGCAATGCATTGCAAGTTACCAATTCTGTTTGCAGACAAGCTCGGTTACACCATAGCAACGCGTTCAAGATTGGCTGACTGCAGCGCCACTGCTTCAGTCGCCAGGGGTGGGATCAACCTCCCAATGAGTAATCCAGGCCACGCGCTACAGTGCCTGTTCTGGTTTGCCGTAATCTAATGCTCTGCCAGAAAGATGCTTGATCGGGACTGCGAGAACAAGAAGTCACAACTGTTAACTTATCTCACTTCCAATCAGAACTTGCTTGATGAAAAAAGCAGCAGTTTTTAATGTGACAAGGTCCAGTAGGCACGCCATTGATTGCACGTACATTGTCACCATTCCATTGGTCCTGTCTCATTATTCTTCAACTAGCCCTGCTCCATGCCAGCCACATTTGTCATGTACTGTGTGCAATGTTTGCACCACATACCACGCATAATGTGAGATCTGTGCCGTATACGTCAGGAATACAGTGCTTTTCAAAGAAGGCTTCTAACTAGTTCAGGTGTGACTGAATATTCATGGATCCATCAGGCAGAGCCACAGCTCTTGGCTCCTGCCAGTTGTGAGATGCCCCTTTAGGCTTCCTGGTTTATAGTTTGATAAGATTGGTTCGAAATTTTCCTGTTAGCAGATCATCGCATTGCTTACAGAAATCAGATGAGCTAGCTGCTCAAGGTTGCTCAGAACACGAGTGGAGAGCAGTTGCTAGGCGCCACTGACAGCTGATGTCTGAGCTCACGGATTACGCCATCCACCACCTTCCAATAGTTGGTCACAGGATACGGACAGATTTTAAAGTGGACATTCGCACTGATGTGGCAGAGTGTCAGGCCCTTTTTGTCAGGCCGCCGCGGTGGCTGAGTGGTCATGGCGCTCGGCTGCTGGCCCGAAAGACGCGGGTTCAATCCCGGCCGCGGTGGTCGAATTTCGATGGAGGCGAAATTCTAGAGGCCCGTGTACTGTGCAATGTCAGTGCATGTTAAAAAGCCCCAGGCGGTCGAAATTTCTGGAGCCCTTCACTACGGCGTCTCTCATAGCCTGAGTCGCTTTGGGACATTAAACCCCATAAACCAAACCAAACCAACCAAACCTTTTTGTCAGGCTTTTTTGTTGACAAAAGATTTTTCCTTTTTTTCTCTTTGCTCTTGCCTGCACAGAAAACTAAACGCGACGTGAACAACTTCGACCAGGACTTCACCAAAGAAGAGCCAGTGCTGACACCAGTCAACCAGGAAGTGTTGCGCAACATCAACCAAGAAGAGTTCAAGGGCTTCTCTTTCGTCAACGAGGACTTCAATCCGGCCAGGTTTGCGGGCGAGGGCGGGCCCGCGACGTAGTGTCTCCTCCTCTTCCGCACACGACGGGCCCCGCCCCCTCTCTAGTCATGTTCTGCACACACACCATTCGCCACACTCTTTCCCTCTCTTCCCCGTTTTCCTTCTCGGCAGCAGTGGCGCCCCCTCACCACCCCTCCCTCGCCCATCTTTTTTTTTCATCCGCTTCCCCACTCTTTTTCCCAGCTGTGTTTTCGACATGGACAGAGGTTCCATATCTGTGCCTGAACCCTCTGCGAGAGGGATGCAGTGTGCAGGAGCCAGTGAGGCTGCCGTGTGCAGCAGTCTGCAGCTTCAAGGCAATGTCCTCTCTTTTCATCCATCCTGGTGGCAGCATTCAGCAGGCTGTACAGCTCTAACAGAGAATTCACAGTCGGTGATGGGGGAGGTGGGGGGGGGGGGGGGGGGAAGCTGTGACAGGCAATTCGCACGCTGCCTGCCCCTCCCTCTCCTCGTGGCGCTTGCATTCGTGAAGAGAGGTGAATGCTAGCAGTCGAGACATCTGTGGATGCACTGCCGAAACTCTTGCCACATGTCTCCTCCCTCTTGCGGCAGCGTCGACGCCGTTGCTGTGCTCACTCCAGTCCTGCTCCCCCCCAACTCCCCTCCCTCGGAACCCTCACTGCCGCCTGCCCCTAGGACACTGCAAAGAGCCAGAGTTGCCAGACAGGGGTGTGTGTGTGCACCGTGGTGTCGGAGCAGAAAACAAAACAAAGAAAAAAAGGAAGCAGTCCACCCGGGCACTCTTTTTCTAGTCTAGTCCAGAGAGCTGACCCCGTTTTTAAGTGTGCCATGTGCCCTGAACTCCTGGCGAGGGCTCAGCCCATGGGGGCTGGCGTCTTTTACTGTTTCCTTTTTATTTTTCGAAGCTTTTCTTTTACCACGAGTATTTTCATTGTTTGGTGCGTCGTCCAAAATCTCCAAGCCCCATCCCCGCACACATTGCTCTGTGTGTTCGGTGGGAGCGTTGTCCGGCTTGCCTACGGCTAGCATTACCAGCGGTCGGCGCATACTGGACGAAATGGTTTCCGCTGGTGGCCAAGTTCCTGAAAGGGCAATGTCTTTAGTCTCTTTTAATTATTAGGCTTTTTTATGGAAAAGGAGACATTCTTGCATGCTCGCATTTTCAGTTTCTTGTTTGTTTGTTTTGCTCCCTTGCTATCTTTGTCTCTGTATATTGTCCTGTCTCGCTCCCACCACCTCAATTTCAGGTCACTCCAGCAACTTTCATAACTGGGGCAGTTGTGACCAGTTTTCGCTGTGTTCATAATGTGTAGTATTTATTTATTTATTATCTGTAACCCCGTGTATGCTTTTTGGAGGAGGGGCAATCTCACAAACCATGCATATGTTACTCGCTTTCAGCAGTGGTGGAGTTTCTTTTTCTCTCTCTCTCTCTTTCCTTCTATCTCTTGTTTGTTTGCTCACCCATCTTTCATTCGCATCTTGAGTAGTGGAGGTGGGCGCTGTTACCGGGCTGATGTTATACAATAGCGAAGCCGACATGTCCAGTCCTTGGGTTTGTGCTTAGCTCTTAAAAAGTGTTTCCCTCTGTGTTGCAGGGCACGAGCTTCTTTTTTATTTGGCCTGTTAATTATATTTGCATGTGCTAGGCACTATGCGAATGCAGTTGGATAACAGCAATGATGTGCAGGTGGACTAGCTTGTAATTCAAGTTTGTCCACAACCTGTCTAACGGATCCTTGTGCTAAGGCTAGACTAATTTGGGGCAGAAAACAGTCGCAGCAGCAGTGCATACTTACGCGGCAATGTTATTAGTTGCTGTGTTTTTGTTTGTTTGTTTGTTTGTTTTCGCCATGGCTTCCTTTTCCTCATCTGTGTGCTTGTCATAAAACCCTGCATAAAATCTGTGTGCTTGTCAGGGATGAAGTTCATTGAAAAGTTAGTACTGAACAGCATTGTTAGTGCACGCCGAGTGTGCATCTCCTTTTTTTGCACTAAACCTTGCAAGCATTGTGGTGCGCCAGCCTGGCCAAATTCAAACCTGGTTAACTTTTTTTTTTGGCTACTCCTTTGTGCAAGCTGTCACGGCTGCGTGTTCAGCACTAGTGCAGAAAGGTGACCGCTGAGCTTTTGAAGGAACCCTTGGCAAGAACTGCTGCTCGAGTAACTGCCACATAACTTATAGCAGCTTCTCAGCTTACCCTCGACACTGTGCTGCTAAAAAGCACACTTTATCTTTTACTTATCAGTTTGGTGGTGTCACCTCTGCTCGGGCAGTTGTTGACGGACTTAGTTGTGTCGGCGTACAACTGAAGCCTGTAGAATGTGCCGCCGACACCCGCCGTTGGGGTGTCTGCACTCAGGTACTGTAGTATGGTCACACATAAAAAGTCAATTTCTGAGAAGTACACTACTTGTGTAGAAATCGTTTTAGTTTTCTTCGCCCCGCTTCTAATTTTGAGTGTTCTGTAGGATTCAAGTTTTGAACAGGTGTTTGTGGGAAAACCGCTGTAGAAAAGTAAAATGACGTTACTTCCCAGTGAAAAATCATCTCACCTTTATGTTGCTGGAACACCCTGTTCTGGTGGTGTTATGTGCAAGAGAAACAGCGGCACAACTAACACAGCACAACAAAGAACACAACATGTGCACACACAAAACACATAAAAGGGCCCACTGTACAAGAAGGGTACTTCAGAATAATGGATTGTTGGGCGAGTTGATGCCTGATGCACCAACTCGCTCTTTTTTTGTGCTGTGTTAGTTGTGCCACTGTTCCTCTTGCATGGTGCGCCAACTCACCCAACAATCTGTTATTCTGGAGGGGGTGTTACGTGTTTTTGAAATGTGAATGATTGTTGAGGGGGCTGGTCAGAAAAGTTGTCTCACTAGTCAGCACTACCTAGTTGCTTGTGGAACCCTTGGTACTTGCTTAACATTCACACTGAAGTCATCCGGGAGTGGCGTAAAACGGCGCAGGAAATTATGCAAGGGTGTGTCCAGCCACATGCATCACACACACCAAAGAAAAGAAGGTGCTTATGCCTTTGTAGCCATGTGGTGCGAGGACTTGTTTCCAGCCACACATTCGGCATGTTTTGTTCCTGGTCCGTTTTTATGCGCCCAACAAGGTTACATAAAGGTGAAAGCAATTTTTCCCCCCGACTTGCTTGAAGGTCAGCTCAGCATAGCAAGCATGTCTTGCTTACATCGCATTTAGCTGAGACAGCAGAATGTCTTGGGAAGCGTATGCATGAAGTCCTGCGGCTGTCTCTTGCGTGAAGCCCCAGGAGGCCGTTAGTCTTTTATGCGGAATGCATAACCCGTCTTTGTTGAATCCTCGACATAGCTGTGATCGCAGAACTAACATGCTGTCCCAGTCCCCGGTTTTATTGTTGTTTTGCATCTCGGTGCCCTCTTCTGTTGCACCTCATTATTTCGTTTCCCTCGCTCTCTGTTTTATGTTCTCCCCTTTTATTTCCAATTGCTGATTCAGCCATGCATGCCCGGCAGTGGCCTGCGTCTTGGCCCGTTTGCACCGTTGGGAGCACTGCAATGTTCGCATCTTCCCTAGGTTTGTGCATCTGTTTTATCTAGGAACTTGGCCTGGTCCCACTCGCTGTGTTGTGCTGTTTAAAACGGGGGTCTCAAACTCGTCTCGCTGCGAGAACTGCTTCGACAAACTGGGCCGGTGATCAGAAAGGGGAAAAGGTGAAGCGGGAAAGAGAGAGAGAGAGCAGCACACCACTCATGTTGCCACTCATGAGCACTTCAGTTCTTCCACCGTCTTGGACGTAGTGAAAGTCAACTGGTGACTTCCAGCAATGACCAGTGCGAACCTAAGAGGTTGCTGCCCCTCAGTTTTCACACAAATTTGTGGGGCCCCTGTTCTATAGTAATGTAAGACACAGTAAGCAACTGTCTTGTGTCAGACTGCGAACAAGGATAAGGTGGTATAACAGAAATGGGGAAGACAGTTGCTTTCAGAGCAAAGGCTGCAGCCTTGAAAACCATCAGGACCATGTGTTTGAGACCCCTGGTTTAAAGGGTACAAAGGTGGGATGACCTTGTCATTGGCACATACTGTTCTCATTTCTTGAACTGTGTGTTTCCGACACTTTAAGCCTGTCCCTGCTGCCCTCTTTATCCTTCCGTACTTCCTGCAATTTTCGTATATTTGGCAAGAGCCGCGAGACTTATTCTCGGCTTTCTAATGACAGGCCTATACATACTGCCGTTGCTTTTCACAACCTGTTTGTCGCTGTTATAGTTACCAGGGCGAGTTTCCCGCCTTCAGCACTACTGAGGCTATTAGCATACCTGAAAAAACTGAGCAAAGTCTTACCTGTGTTTAGTGATTTGAAAGATACCTCTACTCTGTCTGTTTCATTTTGTTTGGGCAAGTGCTACGCAAATGTTTAAAGATGCAGCTTGTTAGCCAAGTTTGCTTGCGTTTTCTTAGCCTATGCCTTGTAATGCTGTATTGTGAAATGCTGACGGCGTGTGTTTCTGGGTGGTACCCGTCACAGTACCAGTTACAAGCGGTGTAATGACATACAGGTTACAGTGGCCATCCAGAGTGTGTATAACTTTTGTCCGAAACGTATTATCTTCGTAGCTCTCATGTTGAGAGCGTTTGATGCCGTTTTGGTCATGTTCACTGCTGTCTTGATGCGGCTGTCGTTGTCTTTGACACCTTTCGGGGTGTCATGAATATTGCGCCGCCATGCTGAGATGAGCGAAGCGTCTTGTCTTTGCCACATTCTCTGACGATGTGTATGTGTTGTTGCCTTTTATTTGTGTTCATTTCACATTTAGTATCTTTAGTGCCGGGATGAGTGTGCTCTTGCTATGTCCCCATTAGAACAAGGTGCAGTAAGCATTTCCAGACATGCATTCAGCCACAAAATGTGAACGCCATGTTCCATTGAGATCTTTTTTTTTTTTTTTTGTCGTGGCACCACTGCAAAGTGAGTTGATGCCTTTTCTTGTTGAATTCCAGTGCTACAACCAATGGTCGTTTTGTTTCAACACTCCTCGTGGCAGCGCCCATTCCTGCGGCGTTGTTATAGTCTTTAAAACGCTTTCTGTAGTTCTTTGCTTCTGACTTGCCGCGGCACTAGTTTCTACGTGAGCGCTTTTATTACTCTGTTTTCTCAGCCGTCATTCCTTGTGCATCGAGGAAGTTGTAAATTGTGAATTCAAGTGTTTTTTGTTCCAAGTTTTCTTCGGTGAGAAGAAGAAAATGAGAGACTGCCGTTTCACATAGCGAAATACTCACATGCACATCAGTGAGTGCATCAGATAGTATTGAACTGTTTGGTACACGTGTGTGCACATGTACATAATGTAAATGTACATTGTTATTGATGAGACTGCTGCGACTTCTTTTTTTTTTTCTACTTTCTTTTGCGAGCTTTCCTTCCTACCCCCATGCATTTCTCGTGCAAGTGCGAGAGAAGGAGGCAGATAGGAAACAAACTGATCAGTTTGTTATTATGAGGGCATGGAGCTTAAACAGGTGCGCTTAAATGCCAGGCTCCTCTCGGCTTAGTCCATTTTGGGTGAGCCCAAGTTAACGGGAATGTGAGCTGTCTACTTACAGATTAATTTTTGCACTTAACAATGCGGCCACAATGGATTTTGCGGGCTGAGCCGCACGCAGCAAGGCAAAGAAAAATTAGTCTTGGCATGCGTGCCGAGTGCCTGCACCTCGAGTGTGCATCTCGTGAGATGGAAAAGTCCAAGCTCCACTTCGCAGCTTGCTTGCAATGCATATTCTTTTTTGTTCATAAGGCGCTTAGGGCAAAGCGTTCTCGGTGTGCATGTCTTCAAGCTGACGAGGCTTGCAGCCACTAGGAAAGACTGTGTGTGGAGGTTTTTTTTTTTTTTCTGTAATAGAACAGGACTGTCGGTTCAGACGTAATGTTACTGCGTAAGTAGCTTTCTCTGCAGCCATAGTGTGCACCGCTGAGCCCAACTTGTTGTAGCTTGGTAGCCAGGGCTGGTTTGTGAGTCTGATTGCTTCGGCGTCCTTGCACCTATTTCGTTTCACCTGCTTCGGCCGCAGAGGTTGAAAGGTGTTCATAGGGGGGTGATCCTGCCCAACTATCAGCGACGCTTGTTCCAGCTTGTTGGGTTCAGGGGAGGATTGTTCAAGCCTTGCTAGTGATGTCTCGTCATGTTACATATAACATGCTGCATACATGCCTGGCATCAGAACGTAACAGTTAACGCCTTGTTTTGCCAGTTTCAGCACAGGGCCGTGATATCAGTAACTGAAAGAGGTGAAGGAAGAATGCAGGAAAACAAGGAACTTGCTGCGTGTAAACTGAACTGCAGAATCTTCTTTGAACAGGAGTGAAGTCTAAGCACTCTTTCCTCTGTGTAAGTGGAGTCAGTGCCAGTGATGCATCTTCAGTTGCAGTGATGTAATGGCTTTTATAATGTGCGTTGAGCGGTGAGGAACGCTTTGTTTTGCTTCTAGTGGACACCAGGTGGCTCTGTCTGAATTTTAACGAATACAGTCCTTTGCTTTTGTCCAGCATAGTTGCGCCTTGATATGCGCGCACCTTGTAAAAAGTGTACAGGATGGTTACTGTGGTAATGTATCTCTATAGTCAGTACTTGCTCATATGTGCTTTTGTTTTATGTGGTACTTATTAACTTTTATTTCTGCTGTTTTATTCATGCGAGTTGTTCTTAGTGCTTATTCCTTTCTTCCTTTTTTTTTCTTTTGAGAAACGGAGCACCAAAAATGTCGTGGGCAGCAACATTATTAAGTGTCAGTAAAGACAGTGCAGGGTAGTTGTCAGTCTTCGACATAGATGCTTTGCAAGCATGCATTTGCCACTTGCAGGAGCCGAAACAGCAGTGTTTGTCGGCTCATTTATTTCCCTCCAGCCAAAGATCATCGGTTCACGAACCAGCGGGGATGGTATGCCAGGGTTGTTGAAACCAGTCTTGCTCTGGGCACGGTTCGATTGCCCATATGCACGTGATTGCCAGGGAGGCCACGCATCGTAGGTCACTTTTACTGTTTCCAGGACGGTGCAGGACACCCTGCCATCTGTCCCACACCATTCTAACTGCACAGTTAGCAAGGTTCTGGCTCAGGCAGCTGCCATGGTCTCTGTTTGAGACCGGGCTTGCAGTCGTGTTCCCGAAAAACACCACTTTTTTTTTTTTTTCCCCCAACGTAGTGGAGAAGTTTCGTATTCCAGAAAGCACCGAATGGCCGTTGGCCCCAGGTAGAACTGGGAAGGTGGAGTGCCCCGTCGTTCGGACAAGGTGTCGTAGCACTTAACCATAGGCACGCGGTCGTCCTCTTTCTCTCTCGCGATGTGTGGGGTGTGCGTGTTTGTATAGGAACAAGATGCAGCTTAGAGCAACGCACCTTTAGATCTGCACAATCAACTTGTGGTTTACCTAGATTCCCAGAGCGTGCAAGCAGCAAACAGTGGCGTAGCGGTAAACGTGGCAGCACTTCTGAAACTCTCCACCTTCTTATCCCCATTCCCTCCCCTCCCCACTCTACCCTGCCCCGTGGTGCAGTGGAGCCAGTTCACTCTCACCAGTCCGGCGCTGAGTGTCGAGACGCAGAGAGGGCATAAACTCATACACTCACACGCGCTTGTTTACTTGCCAGACGTGGTTAGTGCATCGTCTTTCCAAGCCTTTTGTTCACTCCCCCTTAGCCATTGTCCAGACGGGATCTCTCACAGAGTCACAGAGTTGAGCTCTGTGACACGAGCTTGCCGATGAGGTGCCCGCGGTTCGTTTCGGCACTGTTTTAAACCGGCATGACGGTGTGGTTATTGTTTGTCTTCTTCCTCAATGAGCCGATTCAAAGAGTTTCCCCACCGAGCTGCGTGCAGGGTTCAGTCGCAGGGCTCGAACCTGCGCGCCTGCCTCATGTGTAAGCGAGTGAGAGAATGGCCTCTCTCTAATGGTGGTGTTTGGAAGAGGACATGGCGGCTTTTTTGCGGCGAGCTGTGCGGGCACAGGAGATGCAACTTGTCACGGCGGTCGCGTGACGACTCCTGCGTGCGCGACATCATCCTGCCTCCCGAGCCATTGGAAGAAGAGCCTCTCTAGTTTCAGACAAAGTGAAGTAGTAGCGGTGAAGCGATTTGTCTCAGCACACACTCTCTGTCCACATGTCTAGGCCAGACTTGAGCGTGCGTCGGTCGCCATCACAATGAAGATTTTAGGAAGGGAAAATGGGGGGTGCAAAAGGATGTTATAAATATATACATAAAGTTACTCATACAATATATGTATATAAAATAAGATATTGACAAAAAGATTGGTGTGAAGTAGAAGCATTTGTAAACTCTGTACATTCAACTGTGTCTGTTTTGAAAGCATGGTCTTTAAAAGAAAAAAAAAACTGCAACGTGCTTGCGGCACTCAGTGGCCCTCAACCATAGGTGTAGGCTCCCGAATCTGGTGCTGGCACGACCGTTCTGATATATTTTGTCTGTGGTTCTCATGCCCTTGTGGACATTGCTGCTAATAAACTCATCTGTGATGCAAAGAGAGAAAAAAAAACTGAAAAAAAGTATAGCAGAAAATGTTGCTTCAGTTCTTTCGGTGAGAACAACACTGACATCCTGACACTGTAAAGCCTCCCTCTGAAAAGTCAGCAGCAAAATGGCAGCGAAACAGAAAAGCTGCAGTAGCGCTCAGTGAATATTACTTCAGCTGATGACGTGGTAAGATGCGTACTTGCCAAAACATGCACGCAGCTTTTATGTGTGCAGAAAAAGAAAACGCTTTCTTTTTTACCTTCAAAAACTAACATTAGTAATTATGCTACACATATGAATCTGCATGATGATGGCGACAAATAGAGAAGAGACTCGGCAATCCGAACTCGGTCAGTACAGAAATTTCGAACTATACAGAATCGGAAATAATGGGAGCCTTTTTAATGCACTCCATATCTGTCTGTACCACAGCATCAGATCTAATGAACTGGCGATTCGAAATAAGGGTCCACTGTACAGATTGTTTTGCTAGATTTATCTTGGCCGCCTGCTTTAATTTAGTTAGACGAAAGATCAACTTTAAGCGATGGATGAGTAAGTCCGTTTAAGCGCCTCGTGAACGACGTGCGTCAGCTTGGAAAAACGCTGAGTACATATGCCGTATACCGTCCTTTTTCTTTCGTTTTTTTTTTTATTATTGTCCTACGCAGTGTTTTCTCGCGTACACGTATACGCTCCCCTGCCGCTTATACGTCCATTTGCTTTCTTGAGACGGTTTTACTCGCGTATCAAGCTCTGACACTCCGAAAGTGAATCACCCGTTTAAAGGAATAGCACAAATTTCTGACCACATTTTTTTTTTCTTATTCACGCGAGAAAAGTGCGCTTTTTCTTTTTCTCTGTTGCTCCCCGTAAACAATCGTAAGCAAGAATTCTCGAGCTCGACGCTAAAAATTACAAGTTCCTTCAAAAAAACGTACGTCGTGACAAAATGTCGCAGCGCCGTGCTCCATGGCCTTTCTTTTGCTTCCGGGACCCATTGTGCGTTTTGACAACTGGCGCTCCGGGCGCCGGCGTGCGCCTCGCCGCATGAGTCACACTCCACTGCGCGCCGTTTCCCCAGCGGTAGCAGACGACAGGCTTCCTCTCTTCCGGCCAACGTACCGGAGCATTGCAATCTCATCGTGAAAGCCTCAGCGCACAGACCTTTCTCCTCCGCCCCGGAATGGATTTCTTGAGCGAAGTAGCGGCCAAGCCGCACCAGGACAGCGGCGACGACTCGCCCAACGTGCCGAAAAAACCGTTCGTCGCCGAATCCGTGGACGCGCTGAGCGAAGACCTCGCCCAGTTCGCGACAGGTACCGCGGTGACAGATGCGGCGCGGAGCGCCGCCGCGCACAGTAAGCCCGATCAGCTGGACCTCCTGTCAGATTTCCAACCCAACTCCGCGGACAGCTCGCCGCCGCTGAAACCAGCATCGGAGCCGTTCTCGTCCGTAAATCACCCGCCGAGCCCCAAGCCCGCCGCCGCTGGTTACAGCACCTCGCAAGTCGAGGACCTACTCGGCGACACATCATCATCGGCACCGGCAACCGCGCCTCCTCAACCGCCGCCCAGCGCTCCAGCGCCCGAGAAGGTCGCGCCTGTGGCCGCGACTGCGCCCGATTTAGAACCCCGGGAGGAGAAGAAGCCACCCAAACCGACGGCGCCGGAGTTGTCCGTTGCGGACGTTAAGCCTACGATCCCTCCGGCGTCTAAGCCTAAGGCCGCTGAAATGCCGTCCGAACCGACCTCGACGACGGGCTCCTCCGGGAAGGCATCCTGCTGCGTTTTTTCTCCCGGTAAGTGATTCACGCGTCGCATGCGCTACGACTACGGACGCGCTCCCAGAGCGGCGAGGGCACGCCCACGTGTGTGTCCCTCTTCGCCGCCGTCGATGAAGTGATTGCACAACACGTACGCAGTTTTGACGGGCGAACTGTGAGCGATCAAAACAAATCTCCCTCTCCTTATCCACTTTCACGGCCGCCTTGCCTGCTCAGATTTCGTGCACGTGGGTCGTAATCAGGTATACCAGTCAAAGAAAAAAAAATGAAACGCGGCTGTGTGCAGGCCTCTTTGTCATATTTGTAAACACCACGGAAACCGGTTGTCCCCTCCGTCCGGTCGTTGCAGTAATGCGCAGTTTCGTTTGAAATTAGTTACCGCTTGCGTACTACCCGGCAGACGTCGGAGAATGAATGGATGCGTCCACGGCTGCCGTAGAGCTTGATCGCGGCCGCGCTCCACAGCTTGTAGGTCGCGGTCCACAACTGACTTCGAAGGGCATGCATCACGTCAACGGTGGGCGCACCGTCTTCCTACGGGAGGCGAAATGCGCACATTAACGCGAGGCGCGTCAGGCAGACGGCAGTGTAGCGAAAGTGGCGCATATGATGCAATCAGCCATGCAGCTGCTGCATCTGTCGCAAGAAAGTCGCAGGCATGTAGAGACTGGGAAGTATTTGTGCTGCCGTGGCCGAACAGTCTGGCCGACGTCGCCCGCGTGCTTGTTACGAGGGGGAAGTATTCGGTTCGAATCCCGCAGTCTGACTTGCGCGAAATAATTCAAATCCCGCCTGTCACCGTCACGCATTCGAACTGACCACGGACGCTTGGTTTCTTCGCTTCCATGGTCCAAAGAAATGCAAAAACATAATGTGAGCTCGAGCGTCAATTGATACTCGAGTCCACGACATTTTTCGGCAGAGCCACCGCACGACAGCCGTGCGTGTTTTTCTCGTCATTTTTATTTTCTCTTGTTTTGTAGTTCGTAAGTTGCGTACAGACCACGTATTTTTCCACCGTGGCGCAGACTTGAGCAGAAACATGGAGCCTTCCCCCAGCTTCCTTGTGGAGGTCACACGTAGTATACATACAGACCGAGCAAGTTCAAGTTCACCGCTCCCACCTCACGAATGAGGAAAAGCGAAGAATTTCGGGGCGGGAGCTATTTGGCGCAACGTACTTGTGTCTGCCTCTTTTTACTTGGTCCGAATCACGGTCGGCGTCTTCCTCTTTTTGGTTCACTTTTTTTTTTTGTACCTCCTGAAAGTTAACCGCACTCCTGGTTAAGAATTCCTTCAAATTCGACATGCCTTCTTTCAAAACCAATTAAAGCAGAAATAAAAATCCTGTGAAATAATTGTGCGTGATCGTATGCTAAGTATTATATTGCTTGTCAAGGTTGCACGTTGCGTCTTCACTGAATTTTTTCTTTGTACTTCACCTCGTGACTGCCTAATTATGCACTGCACTTCAAACCGCCTAATCTCTGATTCAGTACTTATACACGAACCATTTTAGAGTTACTTCAATAACCTGAGTCTGCCTGCGTGTGTGCATGCTTAATTTTTCCCCTACTGTGCGTAAAGCGGTGATAGTATGCTGTATAACGTAAGTACAAACTAATTTTAATATTCTTGTTGGGCTGTGGTCTAACGGGATTGCCCCTAACATCGCTGTAACACTTTGCAGGAGTCGTCTGGGGTCCAGCATGTCTGCATCCATGCGGTAAGTATATATTACATGCATGCTGCCAAAAATAGAAAAAAAAAGGCCGCTCAAATTTAGTAGGGTGAAAGAGAAGGAGGACTTTAATGGAACAGGAGAGGTCTGCCTGGTTGTCGGCCTGGCATGCTATTCCAGAGTACTGCCACATATGTGACAGTCTGAGCGTGAAGTCTAGACAGAAGTATATGGCAGACTGTGACAGTCTAAGCGTGAAGTCTAGACAGAAATATATGGCACGTACAGACTGTCACATATGTGGCGCAGTGCCTTTCACCCCAAGCGGTAGCGTGGTGTTTAATATGGAAATTAAACTTGCTAAAGCAGCGTGGCGCACAGCCGAGCTTCCGCGCTGTAACGGGTCGTGCGTGACGCGCTGCTCTTTCCTCCTTTTTTTTATTTTTTATCACGCATCATCTGCGTGCAAGAAAGAAACAAATTCGCATCGTGAAAAAAAAAGGCTCGGCGACGACAAGTCTCGTTCGCTGCATATCACGAATAAGCGTGAAGTTTCCGCTCGTGCCCTTCAAGTCACGACCGCCGCACTATGCGGCGGGTCCGCGCGGTGTTGCACAACTAGAAGCAACTCACAAGAGGAGCCGTTTTCTGCTGCCCCGAACCGCTGGACGAAGACGCGCGGTGACCGTTGGCGACAGCGCTGGAAGCAAAAGGAGCAGGGCAGACACGACGGCAGGGTTACGACGATTTTGTTGCTTCCCGGCTCAATCGATGTCTGCGCAGAGCCACAGGGTTTGGCTACGCTAAAGCGGCCGCTACGGGATCGGCGGTGCCGCCCAGCTGTAGCCGCCGTGCCGTTGTTGCTTTTTTGTCTTTCTGTCCCGTCTGCTAACTGGGCCGTTTGTCGTCTGCTGCTCAGAAGTTATGCGCACTGCACTGCACGGCGCCGCTTCACTTTCTTTTTTCTCCACTATCCCTCCCCCTTTCCTCCTCCGTGTCCTAATGGAAGACTGGTAACACAGTGGACGCACTTTAGTGGCCGATAACCGGCAGCGATTTTTCACAAAGAAAAAGAAATGTCGGAAATTTCACGAACGCGCAAAGGCCAAAGCGGACCACCGTGGAACGGCAGTTTCCAGGCGGAAAGTGGATGACACCGAGGGGCGGGGGGTACGAGGTCGAGGGAGTGGGGGCGCGGCGGCGGCGACGACGGCGCGGGCTTTTCCGATAGGGCGCATGCGCACTGGAGCACGAATCGGCGTTTGGGAGGGCGCGGGGTGCGTTTTATTTGATTTGTTGCTTCGCTCGCTTCGGCCTGCCTGCCTCTTCGTAGCTCGCTGCGGGCGGTTTGTCGGTCGGTCGTCTTGGTCGTCCTAGTCCTCTTCGACGGCGGCGTTGTGTGTGGTGTAGCAGTGGTGTTCGTTGGACGGTGAGCTAGCCGGCGGTTTGTGGTTTTGCTGTGGAAGGACCGGCGACCGAGCGGACTGCACAAATGGAAGCCGATAGCAGCATGAACGGCGCGGGAGACGCCACCGGCAAGGCGGCACCACAGCAGTGCTCCTGCGTGTTCAAGCGCATTTTCACCGTGCCCCAAGGTGAGGTCGCACACCGGGATTAGGTAAACACGGGCCCTTCGGCGGGCGGCAAAAAAGCAACGCGCGTTTCTGAGCCGTGCAGGGAGAGACGCGATTACAGCTCCCTTCTCTCGTGCGCTGTGTGGTGTTCTACCTCTGCGGGCACCCGAGCCCTTTTTTTCTCTTCTCCCCTGGCGCGAGCGTGAAACGAGGAAGCCATTATCACAGAGCAGGAGGAGCCGTTTTATGGACGATGTGTGTGTGGCTCGTTACTCGTTGTCCGGCATTGAATAGAGGACGGGCGGCAAGCGTTTTATCGAGACAGATTAGCCTCGCGAAATAGAACGGCGCGCGCTTTGTATCTCGCGTTCCCTCTGCCCAGCCGTGCTGTTCTCCGTGCAGAGGCTTCGGGGGTATTCGGAGTTGATGCACAAGCGACGCGCATGCAACGTTGATAGGGGCGGGCCAGCGATGAAGGCTCTTTCCCATGGACCTTGCCCGCGCCGCTGCATGTTTCGCGACGCAGGGCTTCCGATTGCGTCGATTCCCCCCCTCCCGCTTTTTTTTTTTTTACTTTTGCGTTCCCGTTTTTCGATCGGTCGGTGGTTGCCTTGTGCACCGCAGAACGCTGCGTGCAGAAAAGGCAGACGCGGCTTTATTTCTGGTCGCGTTGGGCTACTTTTTTGTTTCCTCCTCAGATTTGACGTAATTACAAAGAGCGTCTCTTCTGGCGAGCTGCTTTGTTCGGGTTCCATGGAGGAAAGAGGTAGTCTCTTCGCAGAGAGGCGGAAAAGAACGCGAGAAACGACCGTGACATTGGAGGAGCGGCAGCGTCGTCTTTTATTACATGCTGCAAGGACGGCCTCTGATCAGACACCCACGGCTAAGCCGCTTGAAAAAAGGCCGGAGTTTTGAACGAATGTCGGACGCCTCGTGCGCGTTGGGGGAAAGTTCGTTCAGCGTTGGTTCTCTTGGTCGCCCGCAAAAGCGCAGAATCCACTTGGTGGGCCCCCCTAGAAACAGCTTCAGAGTGGAGCGATTTGACCTTTGGCGTCGACTCCTTTTTGTAGTTGCTTGCGACGAATAGCTTGCGATCGAAAATTTTCTTTCAAGGGCTTCAGGAGAAAGGAGATGAAATGTTATTTGTTTCTCCGGCTGGGCGTTCGAAACTTCTGCGAATGAAACGCTGGGAAATCCTCTTGTTTTATTGCAGTGATTCATGGTGTCAGTGGAGAAAATGTGTAACTTTTATCTGGTTTGGGAGGTTCTTTACCCAGGTACCACAGAGAGGTTACAACAATGTTACTTTTTGTTTCGGGCCAGCGTTAATACATTGTGTCCTTTTTTCTGACGTTTGTGGAATATTACGAATGAGATTGGGATATATGCAGCTTTCACTAAAATCATAACGTAACCTTGCAAGACCGGACCTGTCAGCTGTGATTTGCAATCAACATTTTGCAAAAAGCATTGGAAGACATGCCCTCCACAACCAGTACGTACATACAACACTTCAAAACACATGCACCTGCTAACAGATATACAGTCCTGACCGGTGAAATATCTTATAGTGGTTGTTGAGTAACATGGCAAGTTTTCTGACGAATTTGGTTGGCTTGTAGGCTGTGCATGCTATCTATTGCAGGCATTTAACTGCAAAGTTCTGTTAGCTGAAAAATAGCGTTATGCACAAATAGTGGGGATAAGTTTTGAGACGGCATGCTTGAAAATAGTGGCATTCCTGTTTTATGGTCTGATTTGAACATTCTAATAGCGTTAAAATTAGTGATATTTTTACCTATGATTTTAACGTAAAAAACATTTCAAACACATCATCGGTATAGTATTTCCCATACTAATATTTGCCACGCAACCTAATCTGTTATTTTTAACGTTAGCCTAGCGTTCCAATGCAATATGTTTTGTTACTGCAACTTACGAAGACTGAAGTAAAAAAAAAAAGCAAAGCATCAAGCAACTGTACTCCAAACACCGACTAACTACTTTAGTTATTCAACCTTCACCCCTTTGTTTCCTCGATTTTCATTCCGATTTGCTGAGATCTCTCAGAATTTGCGATTCTTTTTTCTCAGGTTCCTCCATTTATATCTCTGAGCCACTTGAGATAAAACTGGATGTTTTCTCCTGTTTGGATCTGCACCTAAACTGTGGCCAATCCCCCACCGAGGGTATGTGCCATCACTTCAGAGGCAAAAACGACGATTAACTACAACAAATCGCGTCTGGATATAGGGGCTCATAAAAAGTGATTTTCATGTGGACGTTTAATGACCGAGCTGTGGAAAAGGGCTGTTACTTTCCTGTTGCATCGTGTTTGTGAATGGCTCCACACCTCCATCCACAGTCCCACTTTAAACACATTCTTATCCCTGCTTCCTTCACATTTGAGCCTTATTCATTTATTATGGTTTCCGGGGCACAGCAGTGTGACAGTAATTGAGCGGCCCCTAAGCGGCCCCATGTTGCCTATCATCCCGGCTAGAGCCTATATTACAGCCATAGAGGTTTCGCCGACATACGTTTTTAAGCGCGCAAGACGCAGCACTTGTAACACCAGTGGACTATCAGCACCCGAGATATTCTTGGAGCAGGAAAGTTTGTCAATCTAGGCGGCTTGAAGTATCTCTGATGAGACTGCGCTGCCGTATCCCTCCTCTTAACTTTTTTCCACACAGGTCTGGTTTGGCACTATCTCCCCTCCGTGCATTTTGCTGTGAGCCTGAGTCTATGGATCATTTTTGGCTCTATTGTTGCCGTTTGACCTCTTTGAGAAGGTTGCTGGAGGAGTCCTTGCAGCATCTTGGCCTTAGTTTGAGCAGCCCACTCTTGCTGTCACTTGGCGCCACCACACTTGGGTTCACCCACAGCTCTGTTTGTACCGCTGTTAAAAATTTCTTGCTAGAATTTCATCGACTGCCTTGCTAAGGGTTGCAATATTTTCTATCCATTATTACATTTTGACCTAATTATTCTTTTTTAATCCCTCTTTTTATTATTATTACTTTTTATCAGAACTCTTATCCATTTTCTGTCCATGCCCTTCTTGAGGTAGAATCCACCGTTGCTGCTCTCCCGCGTGCGTTTCTTTTTCCTTTACCGTGTAAAGGTCCCGATCCTTGGCCGATCCCCTTGCGTGGGCATGTGCCATCTTTTGAAAGGCTCACACCACCACCTCCATTGTTTCTTTCTCGCTAATTTTATAACCTTTGTGCATTGTCGGCCTGTCTCGAAATCGGGCACCAGTAACCATTTTCGAGTCCTCAAGCGGCCGTTTTGTTTATGCCGAAGAAGAGAAAAATGAATTAGGCTTAAGGAATTTGGCGGGCCTCCCCCCCCTGCCACGGTCGCATGGCCGAGGGTCGACGTCCTTACACTTGGTCTTCGCCGCCTGGTCTCCGCTGTCGTCGCACGAAATCACAGCGGCACGCACCGCTCGGCCACCACTTGTTTCTCGCGGCGTCTCAATTCCTGCAGCTTCCTTTCCTCTCTCTCCCTTCACCTTCTCATCCTTTCTTGTCACGCTTCTTCTTTTTCTGCTTCCTTCTCGCGCCTCTGTCCTCCTCCTCTTCTCATTTCTCCTCCGTCGTGTCTCCTCCACCGTTCCTGTTCTGCCGTCCGAAGCTGCTGCTGGTGTACTACACGAGCCCCGCCACGAACCGTGTCTTCTCTCTTTTGCTCGGCGAGAATGGGCCGAAGGCGCGACACGACCGGTGCGGGCGCTTCGGGCGACGGGCCGCCCAGGCCGGACGAGACCCAGCGTAAGCCTTTCTTCCTATTCACCCCTCTCATCGTCTGCGTGTTTCGTTTGGAGATGCGCGAAAGAATTTTCCGCTTCCCCCGAAACCACACAGCCGTCAACGTTCTTCTGCGAGTGCTTTCTTCCGTGCTTTCGCTCGGGTAGTTCGTCGAAAGCGATAACTGCGCGTTTGGTTCGAGCCTGGTTGCCCCGTCTAATAACCGCGTGTGACGTAGGTGTTATTACGCGGTCTGCCGTCGCCTAACAATGCTTCGCTTTCTATTCTTCACCGGTGCGGTTCTCGAAAACTCGCGTCTTCCCCCCCTCCCGTGCCTCCTGGAACAGGTTATGGGTTTTCGTTCCGAACAGGTCCGTGCAGAGCACTTTCGCTCGCGTGGAGCCGTTTGCAGCCCCTTCACGGCCACCTTTTTGGTCACTTTTGGATCGTCCGAGTCGTCTTTTGACGAGCTCCTCGCGTCTACTTGGACGTTAACATGCGAACTTCGAGTGACCTCCTGTGTTGAGCGGAGGCTGGCGTTCTCGTTTGTGGCCGTATGGCGGCCGACCGATGGCTGGTATAGCGTTGGTTCCGTAATCGCACCTGGCTGTGCTTTAGCACGGTACTACGTGGCCGCAGCTCGGCTGTAAATCCTAGCACGCCCGAGCAGGCAGCAACTGGCGATCGAGTCCCGTGGGTCTGCGGCGGCGACGGTCGGCACGTGTGCCACGTTGGATGCACGCTGGCGCTCTTCAGTGCCGTTGCATTTTTTGTTCTTGTTACCTGGGGAACGCGTGCACCTGCTGCGGTGACCTGAGGCGTGACGTTTTGGGTGGAGGGGAGACCGCGGTGTAATTTAATCGAAGCATAGTTGCGCCGGATATTTTGTGGAGGTTAGTTTTTGTTTCGTGTATTTTCCGTTCGATTAGCCTTAACGTGTGCAGCGTGTAGGCGATCTGTCCCGTGTGTAGCAGAGCAGCTTCCGGGATGTGCAGATGATTTCTATGCTAACCGCTGCAATTTATGCCGGATGTATCAATGGCGGCTAATAAGTTTCAAATTGCAATTTCACTGTTGCATATTTTTTTTTTCCGGTCCAGCTGCATGTACAGAAGAGTCGCTTCCTGCTGAAAGACATCTGGGGGCTTTTTACTGGGTCGGAGCTTTTTTACAGCGCTCGTAGTGTGTTTGCGTTTTTTTTTTACAAAATCATTTACAATGAATTCGCTTCAACTGATTTGACACTTGTCCTATCTGTATATCAGAGACTGCATGCTGCATGAGTGCACAGGCGAGCTCGGTCTCAAATTTCAGTTCGCAGATTGATTGCTCTGCTTTTCGTCTAGCTGAGCTGATGTTGCTAAAAGGATGCGGGGTTTGTAATTCAGGTTGGACGTAGCACAAAAATGAAGGAATTGAACATGTGGCCGTAAAACAATTATGGGATGTGCGATGGCCATACACGCCTACTCAGCACATTGGCACCTGTTTTCTGGAGCGAACGGCTCAAATTGGCTTACATTGATGACTAGATGCAGTGCAGACCAGCCTCCGCGAAAAACATGCATCTACGCGCAAGTGCTTTGCCTTATCGAGTGTCACAGTGTTGTGCTTGGAGAGCCTTTCTGCATTTATGGCTATCGCTAAGCAATTGTGCATACTTCTTGATGGTTCGCTCAAATATTTTTTTTTATTCTTGCCCACTACAATTTCATTCACATGGATGTTCCTTACAGGCTGATCAGTACCCCTGGAAGCTCATTTTAGTAGTGCAGTTAGTTTAACTCATTTTTGAAAATATTTGCATCCTCTTTTTCATCTACATTTGGGTTTAGCAGCACTACTGCAAACTTTGCACATTTGCACCAAGGAGGACATATTCGCCATACATACTCTTTCTTCTGCCACCACGGTGGCTCAGTGATCATGGCGCTTGGCTGCTGACCCGAAAGACGCGGGTTCGATCCCGGCCGTGGCGGTCGAATTTTGATGGAGGCGAAATTTTAGAGGCCCATGTACTGTATGATTTCAGCGCACGTTAAAGAACCCCAGGTAGTCGAAATTTCCGGAGACCTTCACTACGGCGTCCCTCATAGCCTGTTGCAAAAGGGTTGCAAGCCCCAAGGGTAGCGTTGGCCTGGCGGCCTGGGGCAAAGCTGGAAACATCCGAAGGTCCCGGCAAAGGATGAGTCGACTGGCAACAGAACAACTTGTTTATTCTGGCATCGCCAAAAGAGCAGCCGGTCAGGGCGACCACGTTACTCGAAGGAAGGAATCGAAGTCTCTCGTTGGCGTCCGGGGCAGCTCTCTTTATACCCACGGAGTCGAGGGCAAGAAGGAACGGCTTGGGAAGAGGCGTCCGATACGGCGACGCTTGAACATGTCCAGGCGTGACGGGCGCGTCCGCCGGGCCGGCGCCGGTCAGACCTCCTCGCCTCCCAGTTGGGGAGCTCCTCTCCCCGGCTGCCGCGCTTTGACAAGCGTGGGCACCAACATGCACACACACACGCACGCACGCACGACGACACGTGGCACTGAAACCTGCCTGGACGCGCTTGGCGGGAGGCGTTGCGTTGCGGCAGCGCTGAACGGGTCCAAATGACCGCCGCTTTGAACGAAGCCCCGGCGTCCGTTGCATCCGCGCCGGCTATACCGCGCGTCGTAGCCGAAACGTAACAGACCGCCCCGCCGGGGGAAGGAGATCCCGATGGTCAGGGGACTGCATCCGCTGTCCAGAGGGATGTCGCTCGATGATGCTCGTAATCGAAACCGGTCGTCCCTCGACGTTGCTTGAGCGCAGCGCACAGAGAAGGCCTCGTTCTCGGGTTCAGGATCACATAGGACACTGCAAAGTCACTTCGGGAGAGTTGCCATTTTTGTGCTCGTTCCCAGCAAGCGTTAGAACTACGCCGAAACGCAACCGCTCAGTCAGCAAGCACGAGACAACCCTCACTAAGCTCTGCCAGGCTCTTTCCCCTTTTATACTACTGCCTAGTTCCTCACAGTAGTCCAGCAGCACTCAGAACGCGTCCACAAATTGGAAAATTGCACTAGAAAGCACATAATCACTTTGAAACACTAAACAAAAGCAATATGTTAAAAATCCTGCCTCAGGAAGAAAACATCAGTAACAAACAACTTTGAGGCGGATTCCTACGTTAGGGGCTTCGACTTAAGCCATCGGCGTTACCGTTGAGACTCCCCTTTTTGTAACGCACCTCAAAGGAATATTGTTGCAAAGCGAGGCTCCAGCGCAGGAGGCGGCCATTTTTGGGAGAGATGGTCTGCAGCCATTGGAGAGGGCAGTGATCCGTCTCAATGATAAACCTCGAGCCGGCTAGGTAGCATGACAATTTCTGAACGGCCCACACGAGACACGCACACTCTTTCTCGGTGGCGCTGTACGCCTGCTCACGACAGGTCAGCTTACGACTAGCATACAGGACGGGGTGTTCCACTTCTCCATTGTCCCTTTGGCACAGTACAACGCCCATGCCTCGCTCACTAGCATCGCACTGAACAACGAACCCTTTTGTATAGTCTGGCGATCGTAGCACAGGCTGGCTTGTTAGGGCGCTCTTTAGGGCGCTAAAAGCTCTTTCCTTTGTCTCGCTCCAGACGACTGTTTGGGGCTCTTTTTTTCTTAGAGCATCCGTCAGGGGAGCCGCGATATCGGAGTACCTGGGGATGTACCTCTGATAGTAGCCGGCGACACCTAAGAACGACCGAATATCGGTCTTCGTGCGCGGTTGCGGGAAGTCTCGCACAGCGGCCACCTTTATTTCAGAGGGGCGGCGACGACCCTGTCCAATCACGTGACCGAGGTAGACAACCTCGGCCTGTGCTAATTGGCACTTGGGAGCTTTGACTGTCAAGCCCGCTTCGCGCAGGCGGGTTAGCACTGCCCGCAAGTGTGCCATATGCTCAGACCAGGAGGCGGAGAATATCGCTACGTCGTCTAAATACGGTAAAGCGAATTCTTCCTGTCCCCGCAACACTTTGTCCATGAGGCTTGAAAAGCAGTATGGCGCGTTCTTCAAACCAAAACTCAAAACTTTAGGACGGAATGTTCCCATTGGTGAAATGAACGCCGCATACCTACTAGCCTCTTCTGTAAGTGGAACCTGCCAATAACCCCTGACAAGATCTAGGGTGGAAATAAACTGAGCGCTACTAACTTTCTCAAGGCGCTCCTCGATGTTAGGGATCGGATAAATTTGATCCTTAGTAATGGAATTAAGCCTGCGGTAGTCGACGCAAGGACGAGGTTCCTTGCCCGGTACCTCAACTAAAATCAAAGGGGAGGTATAATCACTCTCACCCGCCTCAATAACACCGAGCTGTAGCATTTTCTTTACCTCAGCCTCCATAATATCGCGCTGGCGGGGTGACACCCGGTACGCCTTGGATCGTACTGGCTCTGGGGAGGTAAGTTCTATATCATGAGTAAGGACAGAAGTCCTACCAGGCCTCTCAGAGAACTGACCTTGAAACTCTTGTAAGAGTTGGTGTAGTTCGGTTTTCTGCTCAGGCGACAGCGGTGCTTTAATGATTAAGTCACTAATGACCTGATCAGTGTCTTCCCTGTTCGTCACTGAGCTTAGTCCCGGAAGCTCGACCGGAACCTCTTCTAACTTTCCCGTGTCGGGCATTTCCTCTCCAGTACCTGGTGCCTTCAACGCTACAGGCTCAATTTTATTCAGTTCGGACGTGCTCTGAATATCCGCTTGCTGCACCTCCGACCCTTTCTCATTGTTCGACCACGTCGGCCCCGCAACTACCGCCTTTGCAGCGAGCTCCCGAACTCTCGATCTGGTTAAGGCCTGAACGCTAGCCTCACTAAACAAAAGCCCCTTCTCGCGCAGGAGGTGATCGGACCTGTTCGAAAATAGGTACGGGTACTGGGGGGGCAGCCTAGATGACACTACGGCCTCAGTCTCAAGTGCTCCGAAAGGTCCTTCAATAAGCACTTTTGCTACGGGCAGACACACGCTATGAGCTTCCACGGCTTGCTTGATCCATGCGCACTCGCCCGTGAACATATCGGGTTCTACGTAAGAGGGGTGAACTACATCCATTGTAGCTGCGGAATCACGAAGCACTCGGCACTCTTTCCTGTTCACGAGGAAGTCTCGCATGTAAGGCTCGAGAAGCTTCATGTTCTCGTCAGTGCTACATAATGACAAACACACGACTTCTCTTTTTGTTTCTGGACACTGCGCCGAAAAGTGACCCGGCTTCTGGCACGTATAACACACGCGCGCTTGCCTCCTCTCGAACCGCTTTCTGCGTTCGGCTTCGGCTGCCGCCGTCTCCTTACGTTCGGTAGGACTGCTTTCACTCGCATCCGCACTACGTGTGTCCCCCCTTGCTCTCATGGGTGTGAACTTCGGCCTCTCAGACTTGGAGCCAAATTCACCCTTTTGACCGTCCCTAGCTCCGCGAGCCCGACGCGTCACAAACTCCTCGGCTAGCTCGGCGGCTTTAGCCACTGTACTAACGTCTGGCCTATCCAAGACCCAGTACCGCACGTTCTCAGGTAACCGACTGTAAAACTGTTCCAGCCCGAAACACTGCAGAATTTTCTCGTGGTCACCAAACGCTTTCTCTTCTTTGAGCCACTCCTGCATGTTTGACATAAGCCTGTAGGCAAACTCTGTATATGACTCATTTCTGCCTTTTTCATTTTCCCGAAACTTCCGACGGAACGCCTCCGCTGACAGCCTGTACTTTTTTAGCAGACTCGATTTCACTTGGTCGAAATCCTCTGCCTCCTCTCTCTTCAAGCGAGCGACTACGTCGGCCGCCTCGCCGGGTAACAAAGTGAGCAAGCGCTGTGGCCACGTTTCCCGAGAGAACCCCTGCTTCTCGCACGTTCGCTCAAAGTTAACCAGGAACAAACCAATGTCCTCTCCAAGCTTAAACGGCCGCATCAGGTCAGTCATTTTGAACGATAACCGTTCTCCTGCACCGTGTGCGTGACTTCCATTACGAGCGCGTTCCATCTCTACCTCGAGACGCTTCATTTCCAAAGCGTGTTGACGGTCGCGCTCTTCTTTATGTTCGCGCTCGTCTTTCTCTTTTTGCTCCCTCTCCTCAATGGTCTCAATGCATTCCGACAGCTCGTCATCCTCAGCCTCCAACTCAAGAATAGCCCTTAGCATTTCTGGTTTTCTGAGTTTGTCTGAGACATCCAGACCCAACTCTCTTGCAAGCTCCAGCAATTTCGGTTTGCGCAACGACTTCAAATCCATGGCTGCTCCGAATGCTGCTATCTCTACTGCCTACTATTGTCTTGCCGCAAACTAACCCGGCAGCAACGACAACACAATTACCAGCTCTGTTTCTGACACTAACAAAAGCCTGGCAAAACTCAGAAGAAGAAAGTCCCGCACTCACCAAACCTCGCAGCCAAGAATTCAGCGCAGTCGTTCCGCTGCAGGCAACCAGTCATCACACAGGGCTCGTTGCACTGCTCCCGGATGGTCGTTGTGCTGCTCAGCATACAGTTGACCGCATATCTTCGCTGCTGGCCTCCGTTGTCGGGATCTCACCGCTGGCAACCAGTTGTTGCAAAAGGGTTGCAAGCCCCAAGGGTAGCGTTGGCCTGGCGGCCTGGGGCAAAGCTGGAAACATCCGAAGGTCCCGGCAAAGGATGAGTCGACTGGCAACAGAACAACTTGTTTATTCTGGCATCGCCAAAAGAGCAGCCGGTCAGGGCGACCACGTTACTCGAAGGAAGGAATCGAAGTCTCTCGTTGGCGTCCGGGGCAGCTCTCTTTATACCCACGGAGTCGAGGGCAAGAAGGAACGGCTTGGGAAGAGGCGTCCGATACGGCGACGCTTGAACATGTCCAGGCGTGACGGGCGCGTCCGCCGGGCCGGCGCCGGTCAGACCTCCTCGCCTCCCAGTTGGGGAGCTCCTCTCCCCGGCTGCCGCGCTTTGACAAGCGTGGGCACCAACGTGCACACACACACACACGCACGCACGACGACACGTGGCACTGAAACCTGCCTGGACGCGCTTGGCGGGAGGCGTTGCGGCAGCGCTGAACGGGTCCAAATGACCGCCGCTTTGAACGAAGCCCCGGCGTCCGTTGCATCCGCGCCGGCTATACCGCGCATCGTAGCCGAAACGTAACAAGCCTTAGTCGCTTTGAGACGTTAAACCCCGTAAACCACATCAATCACTCACTTTATTTTGTAGCTGGGTTTGGTATACTCCATTTCATATTTGGCACGCAACATTGGGGAGCCTGCCCAAGCGATCGAATTTCGATGGAGGCAAAATTCTAGAGGCCTGTGTACTGTGTGATGTCAGTGCATGTTAAAGAACCCCAGGTAGTCGAAATTTCCGGAGCGTCCCTCATAGCCTTAGTTGCTTTGGGACGTTAAACCCCGTAAACCACACCAAACACTCGTTTTCTTCTGTAGCTGGGTTTGGTATACTCTGTTGCGTATTTGGCGTGCAACATTGGGGAGCCTACCCAAGCGATCGAATTTCGATGGAGGCAAAATTCTAGAGGCCTGTGTACTGTGCAATGTCAGCGCACGTTAAAGAACCCCAGGTAGTCGAAATTTCCGGAGCACTTCAGTACGGCGTCCCTCATAGCCTTAGTCTCTTTGGGACGTTAAAACTGTATAAACCAAACCAAGCAAGCAGTGCACCCGCAAAAGCCATGATTCACTGTTGCTTTTACGAAGAGGCTGTGACTATTTTAATAAAAAAAAAGTGGTAAATGATTACAATAATCGATAATGCAGAATTTGAGTGCAGCTAGCTCTTCACACGCCACCTGCCCCCACAGGAAAGTGGCGTGTTACGCTCCTAACCACCCTCCAGGATATTCCTGTGGCAGCCACATTCCTCCGTACTTGCCGTGGCAGGTGGCGTTTCGCTCTGCTACTACCTGCCACTTGTCAGCTGACGGCCACCTTCCAGGCGACATTTCTCTCTGGTGCTCGAACAGCCGGTTACTCGGGACTAGATGTAGAATGCAGGAACGGACGCCTAAGAGTTGCACTGTAAAACACGAAACAGTATAAAACGACACATTTGGCATTCAAGTCATTGACAAGGCAGTCAAGCATTCAGTTATAGAGCCGTCTGATTACAATTTTCGCTGGGGGTGAACTTGTTTTTGGGCATGGATGGATTCTGAGCAAAAAGTTGTGCCAGCTGTGTACTTCTCTACCGTATCAGTATTACTCTTGAGGTTTCGTTGAGGGGCTGGGTCAAAACATGTTAAGAGTTAAAGCGAAGAGCGGGACGTTGTATGTTGTTGTACTTGTGATTTGTCAAAACGAAAGAGGGTGCTCTGTTGCGCATATGAACTACTTTTTGAGTGCGGGTTTAACCAGCAGGAAGAGGTGTGCTAGCTTCGGCAACGTTGGACGCCGTGCACGAAAACAAGCACATGACTCCTCGTGTGACCACTTGCAGGGGGCGCCTATGCTGGATCTCACTTGCCCGCGCGGATTCTAAATTTGCCCGTCTGAGAAGGGTGCTTACTAGTGCATGCTGACAGGTCACATCTGCTTTGTCTGTATGACATGTAGGGTCCGCGAGACCTGGGCCATTTCCTCGCAGCAGATTTTATTAGCCGCAGAATGGTACTATTACTCTTGTTTTAGGCAGCAGGCCATCTAGATTTTTTGCTGCTGTTATGTCTGTGTGCCATTGCCCAGTGTCTCTTATGCAGGTACCTAGAAGACATCCTTCGACTATGTTCTGTTCAGTTAGCTAGATTCTTTACACCTTAATACTTGTCTGCGTAGTTCTTGTGCAGTGAGCATCTCAGTGAGATGGCGAAACAAGGGAGCATGTTGGGTGTGGAATTTTACGGGATAGCGTAAGGAGCTCGTTCTGCTGAAAACTTGGCGTTGCTAGTCACCCTGCGTCAGTGGAAAAAAAATCCTGGAAGTGTCAAATAAAGGAAACAAATTGGGCACAGGTCCAAATAAAACCAAAATTGTTAAATAGGTTTCTCTAATGTAGGTATTTTGGCATGTAGAAGTAATTCATTAAAAGAAATTAGACGGCATTAGGGTTCGAACCCAGGCCCTCTGCATGCCAGGCGGGCATGCAAAGCATAGGCCACGAAGGGCCAAATGTGTGTGTGACTCAGTAATGTGTGTTTGGGATGTGTACTAATGTTACAGGAATAAAAAGATAAATATAAATATGCTAATTAGGCTCCAGAAATTTGCGGAACGAAAAGGGGGTGTTATGGTGCTTCATTGCACTAAAATAAATGGTGTGTACTTGCATGAGTATGTAGTGGCATAGTATGTCATGCATTGTAACCTAGGTAATGATTGGCAATCTGTGATTATTGATTGGTAATCGATAATTGTAATAGATAATTGGGATTGATACTTGGTAATTAAATGCGCTATATGATTGGTAATTGATACTTGTGATTTCGAAAGCCGCTGCTATCACATCTACTCTTACGGCGAAGCTTAAGCGTCCTCCCAGTTTTTTTTTTTTTTTTTTTCATTTCTTACACTGTCAGCCAGAATAGTGTGAGCATTATTGGCTTGCTCATCCAGCTTTGGGCTATCATTCCTACATGTTCAAATGTGGAACAAGTGTGTTAAGGGTCTTGGCTGACGCTTAATTGTGCTGCCTTGCATGTGTTTGCATCTTTCGCAAGTTCGTATCTTTCTTGCATCAGGACGCTTGCACTCTCAATGTGAAGACAGGCTTGAAGTGCCTCAATTGTCTTTGCATTGCATCATTTGAGGAGCCACCATTTTTAAATGTATGGATAAGAATAAGATTGTGTATTGCTTTGGTTCAGGCCAACCTAAACTAAAGCCTTAATTTAATGGAGGCCTTAGCACAAGAGCATTGATGCTTACAGTGCAAGGGAAAACCCTTCTCATTTTCTGGGCGCTTTTTCTCTCTCTCTCTCTCTCTCTAAAGGCCACCAGTAATGTAGATGGAAGATGTGAGCTGGTGTAATACTTTCTGAGCATGTCCTAAACCGGCCCCTTTTTTTTTTTCCTGCACGCTCTGCAGTGGAGGAGCTTTTGTACTGGCGGCAGCCCAAGAAGAGTGGCCTCGTCTTCGGAGTGGTGCTGGCAGTGCTACTGTCACTGACCTGTTTCTCTCTGATCAGCGTGGTCGCCTACCTGGCCCTGTTCACCCTTGCGGTGGCCATCTGCTTCCGCGTCTACCGCAATGTGCTCCAGGCAGTCCAGAAGTCCTCCGAGGGACACCCCTTCAAGTGAGGCCCCTGCCTACCTGCTGGATGCATGTGTCTTATGGGCAGTTAATGTGCTGTAGAGAGGCTTGCTGATGTGGTGCAGTAGAGTCGTCAGTCCAGTTTTTGTTGTTAAATCGATTCTATGGCTCTTTCTGGCTATTTTGAGGTTTTTCCAGCTGAAAAAGATGCATTTATTGAAGTGAATGGTTGTGTATTGTAGCCTTTGAGATCTGCACCCCAAAGTTTACTTACAAAATTTGCTGATGATGGAGACACCTGCATATCATTTTTTGGCTTTTTCTAAATTATAAAAGCTTTGTTTTCAATGCAAGTGGTGTCTATCGTTACAATGCAGTAATCTGTCGATAACAGGACAACTTCAGTTTTCTGCTTAAAGCTAGTTTTGCTTGTAATATTCTGCTAAAACGCGTTATTGGGCTAGTTGGTGCATTGCATTAAGGAAAATAAAAGCCAGCGAAAAGAAGATGCACTCTGGAAAATGGGAAGACAACTGGACAAGGGCTGGAGTACAGACTATTTAACAGATTGGGGCTCAAATATAGGTATACAGGGCATTTAGTCGAATAACCATTGCACAATCACCATCCCTTTTGCCCATTCGTCATGGAAGAAATGTAAAAAAATAAAATTACTGATGCTGCATTCACCTTCTATTTTCCATGGGTACCTCACACCTACCGTTGCCTAATCCCAGTGCAGAAAATCTTTCCTTTAGCAGGTAATCATTGCAAAAGCAGAGTCGTTAACAATAAAACAACATGAAGGGAAACTTTCAGTGCCAAACAAACCAAACCACATCAAGCAGAACTGAATTTCCTTCTTCGAAAACAAATGTGGCTGTTTCCTCTCAAGGTCATGTGATTATAAAAAATGTTCCTTGAAGGCAACTTCTCTTCTTCGTAGGGTAACATAACAGTCACTACGACATGCATCACCTCTTTGCATTCAGAAAGGCCTCAAGTACTTCTCTAGCCATCTTATCGAGACTCCTAACCAGAATCCTGATACCATGAAGCACCGGCTCACGTTTGCACTAAGGGGAGAATTCAACCCTGTTCCCTTTTCTAATGATTTATGGTGCTTTCGTGCGGGGTCGTTGATACACCAGACCCGTTTTGGCTTATATGGACCTGTCCACACATCAGTGGTATTTTATACACAACGCCAACCGCACAGTCCACAAAGGGCTTGCACGCCTCTTTTCGCACGGCTGTGACGGCTTTTTTGACGGCTGTGACGTCAATGAATGCTTTTGTGTCACATGAGGGGAAACCGTCCATATAATCGCTAGTTCATCGTTTTAATTAACTGCAGTGCTGAAGCCAGCCTTTCTCAAGTGCCGGAACGACAGCGAATGTTGAAGCAGTAATTGCAGTTTTTTCATGTCTCATGTGACCTGTAAGCACATGTTGATGTCACAGTCCTCATTCAGCTGTTGAAAGCGAAATAGTTGTTATAAATTATTTAGCAGTCGTACGAGAGTACCAGGTGGTAATCCATGTATAATAATGCCTTACGTATCATTACAAATCAAAACATGCACCCAAAAGTTAGGTGTCCATATTCCTTTAATACAATATATGATTGTATTTAAACAAGTGTCTCTTGAAAGAAATATAGGCGGAAAGTTTCATTTGGAAAAGAAACAGCAGATGGCTTGGTTTCTGAAGGGGTAGCTTCACTATACATAATTTTCGTGCTGTAAATTAAACCAGCCACGGAACACAAAGTGTTGCCTATAGTCACTGCAGTGGCTCAGTGGTTATAGGGCTTGGCAGCCGACCCAGAAGACAGGGGTTCGAGTCCAGCTGCAGTGGTCTCATTTTGATGGAGGTGAAATGCTAGAGGTCTCTGTACTGCGCAATGGTGGTGCACCCCAGGTGGTTAAAATTATCTGGAGCCCTCCACTGCGGCGTCCCTCAAATCCTGGGCCGCTTTGGGACATTAAACCCCATAAACCAAACCAAACAAGGTTGTCTATGCTTGTCAAGGTCTGTACTGGCATTGAGTGTGAATGTAGGCTTGTACTAGTGTGCTTTTTTGGGAACCAATTACCTAATGGCAACAGTCCACAAACATGCAATTGAAGAGTGGGGAACTTTCAAAAGTAAACCGTTTCCTCGGAAAGGTTGCGCCTACATGTGACAAGTCTGATCTTGCAAGCGTGCCTGTAGTAGTGAATCCTGAAGGAATCAAATGCAAGTACCTTTGGGGAGCGTCGTTCTGGTGAACTTTTAGTAGAGAATGGGAAGCGAGTTGGGTTGGTGGTGCTAGGCACTGAGTGCGACGGTCCCTCTTCCCCAGAGAGTACCTGGATAAGGACCTGACGTTGCCCAAGGAGCGTGTGCATGAGACGGTGGACACGGTCGTCAAGCATGTGGATCAGCTGGTGGTTCGCCTGCGCAGCCTCTTCCTGGTCGAGGACCTGGTCGACTCACTAAAGGTGGGCCTCCTTGCTGCATTATCGCATGCTTCTAGTGCCTGGGTCACATTTTATACCCGTTGGCTTGTACCGGTGCCCATTTTCTCCTACAATAAGCACACAAATAAGTTGACGATTAAGCATAAACTTGTGGCATGGTCCCAGCCGGCTCATGTCTTGCACCTTGCGAAGGAAAACTCTGCGGTTTTTCTAGGCACATCTTACTCCCATGCCGTTTCAAGCGAAAGTCCCTCACTCGACCGATTTCATTTTGGGTCATTTCGTTGTCTTGTGCGCTTGTTGGTTTGCAGCATCACTTGCTTGATGTGCACAATAAAAGTTGCCTAACACTGGGCTGCATTCAGTTAACCAGGTTGTTCTGCTTGCGTCAGATACTGAAGGCACACCTTGACAAAAAGGTACAAGGCGCTGACACGTATTTATGCTGTAAACATCGTTTTTTTTTGTTGCTGCTTATTAGGCTGCAAACACACTGTTGGTGACCTCAGCTTCCCATGAGTGCAGATGTTCAGCATGCCATATACAGTAGAACCTCGATGTTGTGTCATCAGCAGCAGCAGCAGCATCCTGACTACACCCACTGCAGGGCAAAGGCCTCTTCCATGTCTCTCCAATTAACTCTGTTCTGTGTCAGCTGCAGCCACCATGTTCCCGCAAACTTCTTAATCTCATCCGCCCACCTACCTGTCTGCCGCCCCTTTTGTGCTTGCCTTGGAATCCATTCAGTTTTAAGGACTATCGGTTATCTTGCCTTCGCATTATATGTCCTGCCTAAGCCCATTTCTTCCTCTTGATTTCGACAAGGATGCCATTAACCCGCGTTTTGTTTTTTCACTAATGCGACTCTCACTGAGTGTCAAAAAATTTTCGTATCCAAAACGAACGAAGTCAGCATTCAGAAGCACTGGAAATGCATTCACTCAGCTCTGTTTATGGCTGATAGGATTTATAGTTATGGCCGTGCACCACCGTTAATTTGCAGTTTTGGAGATCGTTAACTCGTTATGTGCACCACGCAACTGGCATTCATGCGGTTGGCGATGTGCTGGCTGGGCACTGTCGCTCGTTGTCTGAAATGCGTACCACAAGACTGGCAATTACGCCATCAGTGATGTGCAGGCATCGCACTTGGTGCTCGAGGGTTCGATCGCGGCTGACATGTTCATATTATCTTTAGTGGCGTGGTAGTGCGGGAGACTATTTGGAATATCTGAACCTCTTCACATTGTACGCAATTCTTCTGGCCAGGGAATTTCACATATTCATGTCAGCTGTGATCACATCATTGAGAGTCTACTGTATTTTCCATAAGAAAGGCAAATGCGTACGCAAGAGACACCACATTCTTCTCATTATGTGTACGCAAACGGTAAAAGTACGAGCGCAGCGTTTTGTCAACACTTGCATATCGGGCACACATGCAGCGCCCCACGGCAGTCACCGAGGACGTGCAAATTCAGCCTTATAAAGCAGTGCTTCCTCTAGGCACAACCTTATTGGGCACTTCATGTGCCTGACACCGGAAACCTTTCGTTTCATGCCCCATTGCATACATGCAAATGCTCGTCATTGTGTTCAAGCTAAAAGAGTGCAATTGCATACACCGTGCCATTACCATGGAAGCACAAATATTCGTTTCTCTAGGCTTGGGCATGACTAAATTGTTACTGTCTCATAATGGGTGAATACTTGCCACTTGTTTTTCAGAAAGCCCGATACACCAGAGAATGCCAACGAACTCACCGGCAGTGCAGAAACCATGACGAATTACCTTGAAAGCGAGTGGCTTGCATTTTAATGACTCATTTTGCGGAATGAGTTGATCCCTAAGGTTAGGGAAATAGCAGTAGATTAAGGAACAGAATGCAAGTTGCTGAACTTATTTGCTAGCTTCAGTGTACGGGCAACCAGGCCCAGGTGTCTCAAACGTGAAGCGTGCACCCCGTGAAGGCTTCTCTTACGGCCCATCCCTCTGGGCACACGCCAAGAGCATTAGAGCGGCCCGCTGGGTGGTGCCCCGCGCAGCCGTCGTTCAATCTCTAGCCAGCGTGCTTTCTTTCCACAATGCTCTCATTTTGCTGGCTTTCATTGACTGGAGCACCCTCCCTTTGTTGCATGTGGTAGGTGAAGAGAGGCCCTCAATAAGGGGATTGTGTGCTGGGCAGGGTAGAAATTAATTTAAGACTGGCTTTTCTGTCTTGTGCAGCTTGCTCTCCTGTTCTGGGTGCTGACCTATGTGGGATCCTGGTTCAATGGGATGACCCTCATCATCTTGGGTGAGTATCTCAGAGCCAGCTACTGTGCATTGTGTTTAGCAGAGCTTTTTCAGCCCAGGCCTTTTGTTGTTGGCTTCTGACCTTCAAGGTTTTCAGCTTTGCAGTGTGATCATAAGACTTGTCTCCCTACCTTCATCATCTGCTGTGAATGGTGGAAGCTCTGATGGGTTTGATGCAGCCGTCCTTTTTGGAGGTTTGAGTATGGGGAAGCATTGTCGCAAGCGCCAGCTGGATCTGTGTGCAGAAAGGGGCTGATGGCAGCACAGCTCCTTTTGGTATATGCCTAGTTACACTCAAAATGGCAGGCATCAAAAATGTCCCATAGAGTTGCACTATTTTTTTTTCCTGGTTCATACATTCCCGGATAACACTATTTCCTGGCTACTATGTTTAAAATCTCGACAAATTTTGGTCTTATGATATATTTATCGACGAACCGCACATGTGCTAACATACATACAAGTGGGCCAAACATGAGGGCACTCTACATGAGCTAAAATGCAGCGGCAGTCACCCGATGTTGTGGCTTCTCTGCAGTGCATAGGTTCAAAGGGGCGAAGCACCAAAAATAAAAATGAAATAAATTACATACTAACATTTGGGAGAGCTGTTTTTGTTGGGACGCAAGGTGAAGAGGAGAAATGCTGTGGCTTCTTTGCAGTGCATAAGGGCAAAGGGGGTGAAGAATCTGATCCGCAATGGTGTGCTCTTAAATATGAGCAGGCAGAGTCTAGAGAATGCAGCATGAAGAGCTGGGACAGTTGGCTGCCATAGTGGCTTCCCTGCAATGCGATAATGCAAGGAGGCAAAGCACCCAAAGACATTGTAGAAGGCATCACAATTTGCCATTGCCATTGGTACAACGGCAGCTGCCGCAATGGCTCAGTGGTTGTGGTGCTCGGCTGTTGACCCAAAAGACGCGTGTTCGATCCCAGCTGCGGTGGTCGCATTTGGATGGAGGCAAAATGCTAGAGGCCCGTGTACTTTGCGATGCCAGTGTGTGTTGAAGAAGCTCACGTACTTCAAATCATTCGGAGCCCCCCACTACAACGTCCCTCATAGCCAGAGTCGTTTTTGGGACTTTAAACCCTATAAAGCCAAATCAGGCCATTGGCGGATCGAATGTGTTGTGAAGTTTCTTCCACACTAAGGACAACGAAAACGCAAAAGGAAATCTACTGGCACTAGGTACCAAGCTTCCCGTTTCTAATCGGCATGTTTGATTAAATCAGTCAATTTAAAAGTAAGGCTCATCCAACATTTAAATTACTGAAAATTGGGCAGCCTGAATCATGCATTTTCCTAGATAATACATTTCTTTTTCTTTTCTCACTGAAAAAAAAAAAGTGCATATCTACAAGGTTTTACTGTAATCAGGCCCCTTTTTGTACATATAGATGCCAGTGTGATGGTGGTTCTTTGAAATTCCACCTTCTGTAATTTCTACATTTTTGCTGCTTAGACGAATGTGCAGCCAGGCTGAAAGTAACTTGCCACTTGCTTGCTTGTAGTGCGTTGCTAATTCTGCTGATTTCCCCGTTTTTTCTTCTATGCAGCCTATGTTGCTGCCTTCACGCTCCCCAAGGTCTACGAGACCTACAAGGTTTGTGGCCCTTGTGCACATCTCCATTTTCTCTATGTGAGATTGGCTGTCGGAAAGCTCATTGTGAGTGTGTTTGGCTTTGCAGACGGAGATTGACCAGTACGTGGGCTTGGCCAGGACGCACGTGGGCAATGTGATTGGAACGTGAGTGTCCGCGCGTTTTTTCTACTTGACTTTGGCTTGCCTGTATTGGGTGCACCTGTAGTGTGCTGTGCATCCAGATTCAAGGCGTACAGTAAACTTCCATTACCTCTGTTATGTTTGTCGTTGTTTGAGGGACTTGGAAGTGGACCAGCCCAGTCGAGAGCACAAGTCGGCCTGGTGTGTTTATTCAGGTTGTAAGGTTAAGTTCGTGCAACACAGGTGGAAAAAGCTGTGAAATTTCAGGTTAGGTGAGAGTGCAGCGGTAGTGCAACAGGGGAAGAAGCAGTGATGTTCTTGTGCACATGGATAACAAACTAGACCCGGTTGCTAAAGTGGCTCAGTGGTTGTGGTGCTCGGCTGCTGACCCGAAAGATGCAGATTTTATCTCGGATGCGGCGGTCGCATTTTGATGGAGTTAAAAAACTAGAGGCCTGTATACTGTACGCTGTCGGCGCATATTAAGGAATCCCAGGTGGTCGTAATTATCCGGAGCTCTCCAGTGCGCCCCTCATAGCCCGAGTTGCTTTGGGACATCAAACCCTATAAACCAGATCAAACTGGACCTTGCATATCTCAGAATATGAGCCAAGTTTAAAGTTTCTCATATCACACAGTAAACTTGAATAGGCACTGTGTTTGTCATGCCAATTTCAAAAGGTTCCCCTGGCAAAATTCAGATATCTGAAATCGGTCCTCGGAGGGCAGAAAAGGGGCTTGCGCGATCTACGTGCCATTGCTGTGAGCCGTACCGTCGATCCAGGATATATTGAATTATTGTTCGTAGAGGACAGTTTAGACATTCCTTCGACAATCTCATGCCGAAGTATAGCACTACTGTTTGCGTTTAGTGAACTCTTGTTCACCAGAGCATTCAGTATATTAAACGGCATGGTGCGTCGGCGCGTGTCACTTCTGCAAATAAAGCCCTGGTGATCACTTTTCGCGCACAGGAAATGGTAGACTAAGTGGCCTTGGGCGCGTGCTGGCAGCGCTGTGGTCTATTACTTCTCATAAACTCGGCAGCAGATACCCCTCTATTCTTGCTTCTGGCTTATAGA
Organism: Amblyomma americanum; assembly: GCF_052857255.1. Taxonomy (NCBI): domain Eukaryota; kingdom Metazoa; phylum Arthropoda; class Arachnida; order Ixodida; family Ixodidae; genus Amblyomma; species Amblyomma americanum. Next base: position 198,442,007 of record NC_135501.1, on the reverse strand, counting down.
TAAGCTCTTCTATTGTCACTTCTATATATTATATTATCTTTTATGTATTGAACTATTTTTAATGTGATAGCATTAGAGCCCAACTGTCCATGTCCTGGAGTAGACATCTTATGCGGCAGTTATGTGGTAATCGCGAAGTTCATAGATGAAGGTAGCGTGTTCCCACAACATAATTTTTCCTCGGGTTCCTTCCCCCCCCCCCCCCCCCCCCCTCCCCCTTTTTGCTTTGTTTGGTTGATTCGAAAGCCTGGTCAATTTGAATACTTCTCGCAGTCCTAATGGCTTTGAATTAATAAGGTTTTACTGTTGTGAATCTCTTAACACCTCTACCTCTTGAGTAGTGGCTTCATCTGAGGCACGGCAGAAATCGTGGCCACTTCCATCATTGTGTTATGACAGCAATTGCATACTTGTCTTCGTCTCTTTTTTTTTCACCTTGCACTGCTGTGTGGGAATCCTTTTATTGCAATTAATACTCAATTTGTGTACTGGAGTTTGCATTACAAAATAAAGATACCAGACAGTTTGTTTTTGCAATCCTTGATCGGTACACTGAAAGTGTTGTAGTACTTCGATCATCTGGAGCCTTTGTTTACTTCAAAATTTTTCACCCATTTTTTTCAGCTTTGATGTATAAAGGACTTTTTTTGTATGCAGTGGCTATTGGGAATGGGTGTGCAGCGTCTGAGATCAGGTCTATGGTATGGGGTAATGCCGTGTGCACAGTCACATGACTACAGGGGAAAGTTGTGCAGTTTTCTCTGATGTGTGCTAGCTGCAATATTTACTCTGGTCTGGGACATGGCTTGAGCCTATCTTGGTGCCTTTATTTTGCAAACCGGTAGTGCTCAGAGTTGCTTTGTGGTGCCGACTGGTTAGGTTTTCTGGAGCACCGGCAAGGAATTTAAAACAGCTAAAGCAGCTTGGCAGAAGAGTGTGCACCATCGTGGATTTTTCTCCTGCATTTGCCGCGGTGGCTCAGTGGTTAGGGCGCTCGGCTACTGATCCGGAGTTCCCGGGTTCGAACCCTACCGCGGCGGCTGCGTTTTTATGGAGGAAAAACGCGCTAAGGCGCCCGTGTCCTGTGCGATGTCAGTGCACGTTAAAGATCCCCATTTCCCGAGCCCTCCGCTACGGCACGTCTTCCTTCCTTTCTTCTTTCACTCCCTCCTTTACCCTTCCCTTATGGCGGGGTTCAGGTGTCTGCGGAAATGTGAGACAGATACTGCGTCATTTCCTTTCCTCCCCAAAACAATTATTATTATTTGGTGGTTGGTTGTCCAGGGTGCACAAAGCTTTGTCTGGGTCACGTGATCTTGACTCAGCTGCATAGAGGAGTGAAATCTGATAGCAACTGTTTTTTCTTATTGGTGTAATGCACTCATGTCCATGTTGCTTTTACGTTTGCCTATCTGAAACTTGCACGCAAGGTTTTTCGATACCCAAGAGGTCTGGTTAGATGTAGCATGAACTAGAGTACCCAGGTGCACATCGTACTTGTCTGCATTAGGTGACGAGGTGAAGACATTTATGATGGGGAAATAGGGAGAGCTGATGCCTGTAAAGAGGGGCCTAGAACTACGCAGAAATCTGTTCCTGGCGAGGGCATGTAGAGGGGCTCTGTTCAGCGCTGTTGAGATAACCTGTACTGTGCCTTTGGTTGCACCCAGGATCAAGTCCAAGATCCCCATCGGTCATCACCAGCAGGCCCAGAGGCCTAAGGAAGAGTGAAAAAAAAGAAGAGGCCGCTGCCTGTTCTCTTGTCCTCCCCAGCGCAAATCGATTCCAAGTTGTTCCAAGAGAGCCACAAGAGGACAATGCTTTTTCTTCTTTTTTTTTCCTCCCCTCTCATCCAAGTTTTTTTTTTCCCCTCCTAAAGAGCAGTGACATCTTGGACCTGTGATTGTGTGAAAGGGAGATCAACTTGTTTTTTTTTTCTTGTCTTGCAAAAAAAAGGGGGGGCCTGCAGCCCCTGCGGCCGTGATGTGGTCTGGTTTTACCTTTCTTAACACTTGTGAAATATTTCTTCCACTTTCCTCTGATCGTTGGATTGGCTGATTAGCCAGTGATGCAGTGAGTTTCCCTGTTCCTTCAGACTTGTCTTGTTGGAGTTGTTTTCAGTGTTTGTCGTTTGTTCAGGGTGGAAAGTTGTAAGCGATTGCACTGCTATCTTTTCTCATTTCTTTTCGTTTCAAACCTTTCTTTTTTTTCCCCCGACAAATTGTGGTTTTCTCAGAGGCATGATTTGACTGACTTTTCGATTCTCTTGCCGAACATGGAGGACCATATTTGCCGATTGTGTAGCCAGCATATACATAAAATTTTTAGCGGCACGCCTATTGTATTTTTAAGGTTCAAAGGGGGGAAAAAGTGAGCTCTCAGGTCGGGTACATGGGAGGACGCCAGCATTTAGAAATGCAAGTGGCCATTGCTTCTGTTCAGATACTATACTTAATGCACAAGTTGCCTAGCAAAAAGCAGCTCTGAAGCTTGTGCTTGCTGGCTTTTTTTTTCTCCTTTGCACAGAGTGCAGTTGTGTTGTTGCTGCTGCTATTATATAGGGGTACCGCACAGATTGTCCGGTTTGTTTTTTCTTGAAATGCTGTGAAGTGTGTACCTGCCTCATTACAGTGTGCGGCAATCTCCCCACACTAGGGTTGAAAGGCACGTGTCCAGTTGTCTCGACTGCTGTTCTTTTTTTTTTTTTTCTCAGCAGTGTTCATAGCTGCCACCTATCAATGCAAAACAGTTGTAATTGCTGTGCTGTTGGCATAGGTGTGGGGAGGTTGCCTGTGTTGTGTCCGCAGTTATCGTTTTAAAACGTTTTTCTTCCGACTTGTAACCAATGAGCCCTTGTATAATGTAAGTGCTGTTTTCTGAGTTCTCACGGGCTGGGGAATCAGGGGCTGGGGGGCCGGGGGTTACCTTCAGGACTTTCGTTATCACGTGTGTCTGTGTGTGTTGACATGGGGGGTGCTTTGAGGAAAGGAGAAGCCAGTAATTGTGGCGGACCTGCGATGACAAACCACTTTGTTCCACATCTGGAGGTCAGATGAAAAAAAAGCCATGTGCGACGAGTGTTCATGCTTGCAGCATTGTGTGTTACATAACGTTGTTGCTGAGTGTAGAGGGAAGAGGAAGGGAGGGGACAATGTTGCATTGAAAGTGGATTGAGCTCTTATTGCTTTGAGTGTTTTCATAAAGGCTTTTTCTAACCACTGCAGTTAGCGCGACCTGTATTCCTCTGGGCTGTTGTGACCCTCTCACTCCGCCTGTTTGCAGCACATATTTATTGCATCGAGGACGTTGGACCTGTGCACTTTTCTACATTCGTGTTCAGGAGGTGTGGTTTCGTCGTCCAGTGTAGTAGTTCCGTTCTTCGTTGGAAACTACAATAAAGCATTCCCCTAGACCGCCCCCACCCTGGTGTGTTTCCTTCTAGTTCTTAAACCTGAAAAACTTGGTTGTGGCCTGATGAGTGCCTTGCTCGAAGTAACAGTGGGGCTGCATAGATTTTGCCACTGTTGTCGATCGAGTATGGTTGAGAGTGGTCTCTGCCCAATTGTCAGAAAACAGTTGCTTGATGTTTTGGAATCCCTACGGGTTCCTTATTTGTTCACAAAGAAGAACCGGCCGAGTAACGGTGATGTGATGTGTTGGCAAAGCATATTTCCGGTGTACATATACCGGAGACTTGCATAGAGTTTTACCGGATGATATCCAGACGCCTACGATTCGTCCTGCCCCTTCTGTGCAGCAGTTAGCACACACACTTACACAGTTTGGGAATGTCGAGAAAACAAGATTTGGACAGCAATCCCGATCCGACATATGATCGCTGCGAGGCAAACCTTCATGGCCACAGTCCCCTCGACCAGAAATCGCTAGTTGAGAGGGGCCGGATTATGATGGCGACCAATGGGTTCTACTGAACCAATCCAGTATTTATGCTCTTAATAATTTCCTCTTCCTCACCGGCTGCGCATGCGCAATGGCATGGGATGGCCTAGCCAGGGCCACTGTGTGCGCGCAGTAGGCGTCCTGTCGGTCTGTGTACGTCTGCGCTAGACCGTCTCCGCTACGCTAATTCTTTAAAGCCGTTTGAAACGGGGCCTTGATCGGAAACTGCTTGTTTAATAGGTTTTGATATGGATCATACGTGCAAAGTTTCGGCACTGGTGGTTTGTACGAGCCCGAGTTCGTGGGGTCCGGCAAAATGGTATGTCTGGTACCATAACGGGCAGAAGGTCGTTTGGCGCGTAAAAATCGATTTAGGGGCATCGAGGGTGCCCGTTGTAGATAAGTGTCTGCCCACCGAGGAGGCTGCCACTGCTAAACGTTAACCGTGAAGCCAGTGCTTGAATGAAGGTGCATCCGATCCCCGGGACGAAAAGCCAACTTAACGGAAAGCACGCTGAGCGAAACTACCACCACCTAGAAGACTAAACTCGCGGACTCGTTTCAGCTGTTTCCAGCAGCGATGTAAAACTGTAAGGCCAAATAACGAACAAAAGCAGCCCAAGGTATGTAGTACGTTCCTGAAATGAGCAGTGCGTATGCAAGCAACAAGAAACCCGCCCATGAATCATTTTTTTTTTTAATCAGCTCAGTGAAACAAAAGCGCGACAATAGCTTTATGAGATTTTATTTTTGCATCCTGTATCGTGTGGTAGCGTGGCCGAGCGGTCTAAGGCGCTGGTTTAAGGCACCAGTCTCTTCGGGGGCGTGGGTTCGAATCCCACCGCTGCCAATAGTTTTTTTTTTCTTTTTTAAATCGTCATTCAATTATTACGATGAATAGCTTAAAAAGTCAGCCGTGGTCGAAACATCATCGCAGGGAAAAGAGCGGGCAAGCGCATGTTTTGTACATCAGTGCGTTGAACCGCGCGTGCCTTGGTAAGTAACGTGTACGCTTTTAGTCACCCGTGTAAAAATTGGACTGTCGCCTGCAAAAGCTTTGGTCGCCTTGTGTTTCACATGACTTGATCGGCAACTGTAGTAAAGGTACGAAATGTAGCATTTCTAGAGATCATATAAAGCGGCTCCACAGCTGGTGGTCGTACTTGCATAGAAACTCTTCAGGTGCAAAAATCAGCCGTCACTCGCCGGCGGCTCGCCTGCAAGCGATGGTCGTGACTGCATGCTGTTTAAAACATTAGACGTGCTGCCTGTGCAGTCGGCCGTGACTGGCGGCATGAGCAATGGAGAGTACATAAAGCATGCATAACTGGCAACTCTGGTAAAGGTGCCAGTACTAGAGTATACTAGAATTCTAGTACACGATTACTTGTACAGTACACTAGTACATGGTCGCGAGAGGCCGCCTTATGCTTAAACTTTAAAACAAAGTGCTCAGGCAAAGAATTGAGGAACTTTATATTACATATACGACCATATTTCTACGTAGTAACTTTATTTTTATATGGGTAAATAATAGCAGACAGTTCTTTGTCTTTTTTTTTTATGGTAGCTTTTTTCGTCTGCTCGAGCAGACGACGAGCAGTCGTGACGATGGGCAGTATGCTCGCCGTTTTTAAAACTCCCAAGATAACAATCTAGCCATTAAACTTGACTTCTAAGTGTGCCGTTAGCTAGGGAAACACGAATGTACACGTGGTTCGATGCCGCAATATACAGTTGCCTTGAAATACATACTTCAAGTGCGAGGTGCTCTGGGGAGTACGTCTCAGTTTCTCCACTACATATTCGTGTTCTGAACATGCTGATCAGTTGGTCTGAAAGCCGCAGGTAGCGTAATGTTCTCCTAATCTCCTTCTTCTGTTTTGTTATGCTTAATTGGTTGTTGTTGTTTTTCGTGGGGGGGGGGGGGGGGGGGGCAGTTTCTCATCTGGTGTGATACGCTAAGAACAATATGCAACATAGTACATTCCCATTATCATCTATTTTTCACAGAGAGAGAGAGAGAGAGAGAGAGAGATAAAATGTTTAAGAACCTCTCGAGTGTGGCTTGTTGGTACATAAACATAATTAAAAAAAAATGCGTATGTGGTAGCTCGATCGTGCTGTTCTTGTGTGTTACTTCGTCTTCTGCTGCGCTATAATTTTATCATGAGCAATTTTTCGCCACTTGGGTTTCAAAAAAGATTGTTTCAAACTTTTTTAAATTGTCTATGGGTGCGCAAGTATCAACAAACGACAAAATCAAACACGGACCAAAAAAACCGGCCTCAAGACATGTGCTGCTCCTTGCGGGAGCACTTGGCATTAGCGAATTTTAATTCGACGTGCTACTTGTTGTTTCGCCGAGCACTTACTCCACTCACTACGAAATAAGTTGTAGCCTGTGAGGTGGCGCCACCTTGGAACTGACGCGTGACCTATTTAACGCTGCGCCCTCTACAGCTGCTCATAAAAGGTAATCCTTCGGCGGGGCGAACGCCAAGCAGAAGCCAAGCGAGGTTTTTTTACCTTTTTCCGCGCCGCACCACGACCCCGTCTTTCTCTCTCTCTCCCTCTTTCGCCGTTCTTTTCAGAAGCCACAAAGTTATTCGCTCGCCCTCCTGAGAGTTGTGTGTGTGCGCGAGCGCGTCGGAGTTTTGACTGAGTTCGTGTGCTTCGTGCTCTTCACGGATCTTGGCGTTGGATTACCCGTTTCGTTCAGCTGCTGCCAGTGGGCCCTACCTGAGAGAGGGGCGATCAGTGACACGAGCGTGTGCTGCATGTTGGAGCGTCGTCGTAAGCTGCCGCTAATTCCGTGTTCCCGCGGCCCAACCGCACCGATCGGTGCAACTTTGTTCGCCGCCGCACCAAACTTTTCGCCGCCGACGGCTCGCTGTGGCAGGAGCGCCGTCGCTCAGCACAAAGTGGCACAGGAAAGCTGGAAGACGTGATTTCGTGAGTTCATTCCACCCCGTTTGCCTCTCGTGTGTTCATCTGTGTGCGTGAGTCTTACGAAAGTGTGCGTCGCCTTTATCGAGACGTGTGTTCGGTCTCGGCAATCTCGAGTTAACTCTTTCTAGCTGCGACCCATAGGTGCCGGCTGCTAATTCAGTTAGCTGTACCGTGATCTCGTGGAGGCGTGAGGATGGGGGGGAGTCGCCGTAAATGGCAGCGCGTGAGCGAATGTTATATACCCCAAAAGCATTCCGTTCCGCGAGCCAACCTCTGCTGCTCTCTTCTCTACTTCCTTGATTAACCATTGTATGCGGGAGCGAGCAGTGGGCGACCTGGGCCAGAAAGGAAACTGCGACGGGATTTTTTATATTTTTTATTCTCTCAAAGCGACGGTGTGGTAGCTGCCCATCGGCGCGCGCTATCTGCTTCCTCAATAAGCAGGCACGAGGCACGCGCAAACCCACGCCGTCGGCTAACCTGTACGTTTGAAGCCAGCGTTGGTCGGGCACAATAAAAATAGCGCCGATCGACGTAGCGTTGTTTCCTTGCCGGTGTACTTTCGTAGTACACTACTACGCTGCAACGACGCGGATCTCGCCGCGAAAGACAACACCGAAGGAAAGCCAGCTACAGCGGGGCGTTGTAGCTTCGAAAATAGCGCCGACGTGATTTTGCTGCCGAGCTTGTTTGTTGGTTGGTTGGCTGCCGATACGCGGTGGAAATGGCGATGAGCGTTTTTCGCGTGGGAGGCTCTCTAAGGCCGCCGGATCGGCTCTGCACCAAGGTCGCCTGTGTAAAAAAGAAACTCACCGCACGTCCTGTAGTCCTTCGTTTATAATGCGTCCGTGCTTTGTGCAGTTGCCTGTTCTCGCACGGAGAGTTTATTAATAGCTCGAGCACAGCAGGTACGGGCTTTCAGCGCTGTGCAAATAATCGACTGGTTTTCTGTGCGCGCGGATTTGAGGGCCAAGCGGGGACTGTTCTGGTAGCTGCTGCGATGTCGGCCCAATTGTCGTGTTTAGGAACACCAGCGACGTACTGCATATACATGTACCTGCATGTTTCAGGCCAGGAAAACTTTCTGTACTAAGACGGTTTTGGCCCTTTCATTCCTATCTACTCCCTTAAGAGTGTAAAAAGGCGACATTGAGTGCTTTCTTGTTGAAGACGGTTTTGGTACTTTTATTCATCCAAGTTGACACTTACTCCCGCAAATGTGTAAAATGTCAACGATAGAAGCGTTTAATTGTTGCTAGAAGTGGTTGTACGCGCCTGGTGAGCATAGCATATATGTCCGCACCTCTCGCAGAGTGTGTAGGTAGAACGCTCAATTGAGGGAGAATGATCGGTGTGAAAGAACAAGACTCAAGGAAGTATGCATTTAGCTTCCCACGCATTGAAGAAGCAAATCCCTCTCATTGAAGCTGGCGAGGAGGTGGTGGCGAAACATTAAGGGACTGCAATGAATATTTTTGAGGAAACAGAAATTTAATTCGTCTTCCAAACAGTGCACGATTGCATGAGTCAGACTTGGTGAAACGTCGTTGAACTCGACACATCTGCGCAGATTGCAAATGAGCAAGCACACCATTTTTCCGTCTCTCTTCGGACGACAGGTTCATTGACCCTCCTGGCTCGGTACAGTCAGCGCAAAATGCGCTCGTGTGCTGTGCGATGTCAGCGCACGTTAAAGATCTCGGGGTGGCCTAAATTAATACGGAGCTCTCCATTACGGCGTCCCTCGTAGCGTGAGTCGCTTCGGGACGTTAAACTCCACATGAGCACCAGGTGAATTGGGTGTCACGTCCAGTTCTCTCTTGATTTATCGCAAGCTATTTGCGACTGCGAGCTGTTTTCAGCATGAAAACCTAGTTGGAATGGACGGCAGGCTAAATGACTAACACGTGGAGCAATTTGAGAACATTCTGCTGAACTTGCAGGTCACTATAATTTACAAAAGGTCGTTTGGACGATAGGCGACGGTAGAAAAGATTGATAACAGGTGCTCACTTATCGCACTGGCTAGATATTTTTCCCGGTGTTGACGTTCTGAATTTTGCCCTACATCACGGACAATCGGCATACTTGTTTATGTGTATCGAACGATAGCTTTTGATGGTTTCTTGGTTCATTCATTCATTCATTCATTCATTCATTCATTCATTCATTCATTCATTCATTCATTCATTCATCCATCCATAATATCAGTAAAGGACCTCTTGCGAGGGTAACTATGATAAAGAGGTAAAACTGGTTTGAATTTCTTCAATTCTGGAATTACTGTCTTCGACAGTTTTCGAACCGCTAGGCCTTTTTTTTCCCCCCCTTTTTTTTTTCATGTATTTCTGCGGTCGTGATTGCATATACGCTACGTCTGCAGGGCCGCCTGCGCAGCGGTCTTTTGGCATGATGAACTAATTTTGTTATTTCTCATATATCGTAGCAGCCGCTCTCAGCCGATGGCGTAGAGCCCCAGCTGTGCTGGAGGTCACTGACCCCTGAAATAAAGAAATGAATGCATACGTTTCCTATAACGCTTCGCGCACACAACATACGTTTGCACAGCTGCTGAATTAGTAACACCGCTTGCTGACTGAGTACTGCCACTCCGTCTGCTAATGGTATACCTTGAGTGCGTGGTAGAGGAGGGGGAAATTATTCCGCTTTAATGCTCATTTAATACCTTTTAATAAATTGTTTTCTAGCTAGGGTAGGGGGGTTGCGCGCTGAAGCGTCGATTTGAAGAAGTCGCAGTCCTTATACATTACATTAGCGCGATTTTAACGCTATAACCGGCACTTCGCTATAACCGCGCAGCGACCTTCTCTATGCCCTTGCGGCAGAAAATTATCTGTGTGGAGAATGAAGTGGAAGGGCGGTTCGTTGTAACTGTTGTTAATTGCGGATACCTCCACTGTGCGGCAGTTCTTTCACTCCTGTATAGTCTGATCCAAGTCAAGAAAAAAACTTTGATATCACTGCGGCACCCGCATTGGAGGAATGCGTAAGCATTGATGCCTCCTCGCCCCTCTTTGCCTAAATTAATCAAGTTCCATCATAGCCCATTTTGAGTTTTTAAACTTGGCGCCACGTTTCAGCTTCGCCCACGTTCGGTGTTTTCAAATTTGGCGCCACTTTTGCTCAGGCCCCACCCACTTTTTGGACATTTCTGGCTCTAATTAATTAACTAATTATCCAACATGCACCTCATGATTTCCCCTGCGAGATTTTTTAATGCTCTATCTAATGCAACCGTTCTTTTTCTTACAACTCAATTCGTTCGAACGTTATCGTAATGACAAGCTCGTGATGGCAGGAAGCCGCAAACATATCCATACAATGCTTACGTATTAAAAAGCGGCTTTCCCGCTGCGTTTTTATGGAGACAAAAAGCTAAGGCACCCGTGTGCTGTGCGATGTCAGTTCACTCGAAAGGTCCCCATAATAATAATAATAATAATTGGTTTTGGGGGGAAAGGAAATGGCGCAGTATCTGTCTCATATATCGTTGGACACCTGAACCGCGCCGTAAGGGAAGGGATAAAGGAGGGAGTGAAAGAAGAAAGGAAGAAGAGGTGCCGTAGTGGAGGGCTCCGGAATAATTTCGACCACCTGGGGATCTTTAACGTGCACTGACATCGCACAGCATACGGGCGCCTTAGCGTTTTTCCTCCATAAAAACGCAGCCGCCGCGGTCGGGTTCGAACCCGGGAACTCCGGATCAGTAGCCGAGCGCCCTAACCACTGAGCCACCGCGGCGGGTCGAAAGGTCCCCAGGTGGTCGAAATTATTCCGGAGCCCTCCACTACGGCACCTCTTTCTTCCTTTCGTCTTCCATTCCCTCATTTATTCCTTCCCTTACGGCGCAGTTCAGGTGTCCAACGACATATGGGAGATATACTGCGCCATTTGTTAAAGATCCCCGGGTGGTCGAAATTATTCCGGAGCCCTCCACTACGGCACCTCTTTCTTCCTTTCGTCTTCCACTCCCTCCGTTATTCCTTTCCTTACGGCGCAGTGCAGGTGTCCAACGACATATGGGAGATATACTGCGCCATTTTCTTTCACCAAAAAAACAATTATTATTATTATCCCCCGTCAAAGGATCCCCTTCCAGCCAATGGCGTCGCTCGATTCTCATGAACCTGCATGCTAGCGTGAGCAGCGTGAAAATGTAGGTATAGTGGCGTGACAATGCAGGGAGGGAACTATACTCCGTTTCTTCTGCCACTCCCTTCATTGTCACGCCAGCAGGCTCGTGAAAATCAGCCGACGCCACTGGCTGGAAGGGGGCCCCTTTGATGAAGAAAACCCGCTTTTTTCTTTGTCTGTATCCGGCTTTATCTCCTACAGGCTACGTCCTTTCCCTCGCGGCTCGGTTGGGGTGTCCACCGAGAAGTGAGACAGTTACTGTGCCTTTCATCCCTCTAAACCAAGTTTTAAACCGCGCATTAAATGAAAAAGGAGTCCCTGCGGTAGTGTTTTTTTATTAAAATAATATTAAAAAGGAAGGAAAAGATTTTTGCTAGCTCCGGCATCTGCCATCGATACTGAAGCACCTGAGCTGGGGCAGCGGAAATAAAGGATAGCAGGCAGAATGGAGAAATGAAATGAAAGAGGTGAGGGGACAGGAAGAGAGGATAGGGGGAGAAGTAGTACGTACAAACTATTTACACAAAAAGAATGTGTCCAGGTTGTGCGCGCGATTAGTTCACGTTGGAGGAATTAAAACACACGCGCACAGCACTGTGTTGGCTACAACTGGAGTGGGGCGTCCAGTGTTAGCTGTTCTTTGTCTGTGGGTAAGAGTTCTTAAAGCAGTAGAGAACAAACACGCTATAGCTGAAATCCAGGAGAGGAAACGGACTTTGACGCGGTATGCATACTGCGGGGTAGGGTTCTTCATCTGACATATTTTTGTAATGCTCCGTTATTCGCGTCTGTATCGGCGCCTTCACGTTTCATTTAACGCCTGGCTGTCGAGGTATCTAAATAATTTCTCTATGCGGACCGCATGGCAGTGTTTTGTCCCCCAGGGGCCAGTAGCCGAAAAGGGGGGAGGAGAACCAATGAAAAGTCCAAGGGGGGAAAAAGCAAACAGTAAATGTAAGCAAATTCAAGAACAACAACAAAAATCGAACTGAATAACGAAAAAGCTCCGGTGAAGACGGCCAAGATTGGAGGAAAAATAATTTTAGATTTTTTCTTTGTTGTCTCTTTTTTTTACTTTACACCTGAAAAGTAAATATTTACATCGGCACTGGCAGCAGGATGTCGAGGAATTATTTGCGGATATGACGTCATCAGACACTAAAACGGACGATTCACGTTTGACCGCAATAGACAGTGAAACGTTAAGGGCCGGCGGGTCGCACTCCAAGGAATTACCTGGAATTGAGAGTTTTAGCAAAGCTCTACCGTCTATACCGCTACCATATTCTGTTTCTACGCACAAAGAAAAAATGAAAATTGATTTTGAGGAAAGGAAATGATGCAGTGCGTGTCTCAAGTATCTCGGTGGACACCCGAACCAGGCCGTAAAGGAAAGGGATAAAGGAGGGAGTGAAAGAAGAAAGAGGTGCCGTAGTGGAGGGCTCCGGATTAATTTCGACCGCCTGGGGATCTTTAACGTGCACTGGCATCGCACAGCACACGGGTGCCTTTTGCCTATCGCCTCCATCGAAACACGGCCTCTGCGGTCGGATTCGAACCCGGGAACTCCGGATCAGTAACCGAACGACTAAAAATAAATTTCGGTGTTTTGCCGATAACTAAGCGTTCCCTTTTACGCTGGTCGCGCCTGTACATTTGCACTGTGTGCGCAGTGGGCGGTGCGTACCTGTCCTTTTGTAGCCGTTGGCTCATGCGTACACGGCTGCCGTCTTGTATGAGCCGAAATCCTCTTTGGCGCGTTGAAAAAGAATAATATAAACGCTCTCGTGGTTCGAAGATTATACCCGCGAGCGCAAAGCAGCTTAGCGCGTTGGCCTCGGCCTCTTTGCTCTGTCGCGCATGCGCAGCTTAGGCGTACGCGTGTACATACGATTTTCGGTGGTTAGCTCACTCATATATATAAGCACTGTGCCTGCGTGTGGCCGGCTGTCTTTGAGACGTTTAGTCCCGCGTGTTTCCTATACACCGGGTCGTCCTGTGCCTCGGCTCCGTTCCCGCGTGTATGCAAATGTTGTCGCGGTCGTTCCTGTATGGACGACTTCGGCCGTAAACCTGTTCGCGCGGCGCCGCTGACTTGGCGCGTGTGGTATTCGCTAACCGCGCTTCGAAGAGGCATTCCGGGAACAGAGCGGAAACGCGCTTTTGGAAAAACGCGTCTACAGCTCGGCGTGCGAGGCCTTGCCTTCCTCGGTCCGCCATTGCAAGTGTCATTGAAATTGGGAACAAGGACGCCTGTCGCGAAGAATTAACGGATGAACGACGCCGCGAAGTGGGCAGTGATCGTAGTTGTGGCAGTTGCGGTCAAAATCCGGACGTGGCCTACGGCTGCGCATTGGATGGTTAGCTAGCTGACCGAGGCGCCCCCTTTGAACTGAAAAGTCACCTATATATGCGAAATGCATGCAACTTTGTTTCAGCAAAATGCGCAGTTCGCCTGACTGGCGTAGGTGGCGCGACAGTCTGGTTCTGCGCGGGTGAACCAGTCGGGTGGTCGGATATCGACGCGCGGTTCAAATATGGTTGTGCGAGACTGTCATGATATGGCACGGCCACTGTGGTGACTGGTCACCTCGTATCGATTCTAACAGTAACGTGTTGGAGGAACACATGTACCACATGCTCGTCTTGTGTCATATGCGCTACGTGGGAGCACATGCAGCTCATGGATGTCATGGGCCATGCCTGTCCTCTGCTATGACGCACCGTATGCTTTTCTTGTGCCCAGAGTATCACATACTTCTCTTATGCCATGTGCGCTTTGTGGAGACCGGGCAGCACCCCTAGCAGCAGAGGTAATCGGTCCAATATTGGAATGCATTGGCAAATGCTGGTCCTACAAAGGGCCAGTGTGAAACCATCTCTTTCCAATATTGGGTTAATTACATGGGCTACTTGGGACATGCTTGTCTAGTGGCATATGTACCATCGGGAGCACATGCACCACATGGATGTCTTGTGCCATACGCATTATGTGCAATGTTATAGTGCACGAGCACCCCCGAACAGCACAGAATTGGAAATGCCCAATATTGGAACTGTCCAATATTGGAAATGTATTGGCAAAGACCGGTCATACAAAGGGCCAGTGTGAAACCATCCGTTTACAATATTGGACCAATTACGCCGCTTAGGGACATGCTTGTCTCATTCCATGTGTGCCGTATTGTAGCAATCGCACCGCGCTTAGCACGGCTGGCGTGTGTGTTTGCATGCGCGTTCGGCGGCGGCGGCGAATCTGTGGCACGGGCGGCGGTGTGAACGGCCTCGACCCGGCGGGACGCTTCCGGCGAGGAAGTTTCTAGCTGGCTGCGTCCGGCGCATGCATCATGGATGCAGCACCACATCCGAGCAGGAGGGCCGGTGCCTCCCCCCTCCCCCAAGCCGGCCGGGGCATGCCTAGCTCCGCTCGGCGCATAAGCCACCGTCTGCGCGGCGCACAGGGAACCGACACGGTGGTAATTGTTTCGCGGGAAATAAATTGTATTGCTGGGGCGACTGCGCGCCGAAGCCTTCTCGCGCGATGCTGCGTAATACGTGGTACTGAGAAAGAAGTGAGCTTCTCGCCGGTTTAGGGGAAGGGGACGCAGCGAATTGTTGTGAAAGCGGGTGATGGCGTCAGCAGAGAGTTGTGGCGCACTTCGTGCGAGCCGTGACCCTACGCTCATCGATATCGCCCGTGCCCCCAGAGTGCTGACTGACCGCGCACAAAGCAGAGATGGGATTGAGCGCATTTTTGCGAAGGGAGGTTCGTCGAAGGTTGGGGAACCCGCGCCTCCAGTTTGTTTGGGGAACCTCTGGCGACGACTTTTACACTCTATTGATTCTTTTGAGGCGTGGGATTCTATCGAAACAAGGCGTAGAAGCTGCACCTTTTCCTCCAGTTTCCCTTCAACAGCGATAACTAACGGCTCCGCGGCTATACGTATAGTATGTTGTGAACGGGAACTCCCGTGTTTGCGTGCCGTGTTCAAAAGGTATGTCGTTCAGGTTCACCCGGAAGTGACGTTCTAGAATAGGTGCGCTCTGCGATCACGTGACCCTGATGGGACTGTGCCGTGTACACCGGCCGTAATCGTTTAATAGAACACGAATTCGGCGACGAAATTTAAAACAAAAATCTATTTTGTTTTGCTTCACATCCGGGGCGCATAAATCGCTTCAGGCTTAATGGACTCCGTACAAGCATTTTAGGCGCGCTAGTATGGCTAATATATATATATATATATATATATATATATATATATATATATATATATATATATATATATATATATATATATATATATATATATATATATATATATATATATATATCGCTAATATTGCGTTGCACAAACTTTTGAGCGTGGGGGAGCACATTAAAAACATTCAACCGTCCATCACTGCCATGAGAGAGAAACTTTTTTTCCGTTCTAGACAGTTTTTAATAATAATAATAATTGGTTCTTGGGGAAAGGAAATGGCGCAGTATCTGTCTCATATATCTTTGGACACCTGAACCGCGCCGTAAGGGAAGGGATAAGGGAGGGAGTGAAAGAAGGAAGGAGGAAGAGGTGCCGTAGTGGAGGGCTCCGGCATAATTTCGACCACCTGGGGATCTTTAACGTCCACTGACATCGCACAGCACACGGGCGCCTTAGCGTTTTTCCTCCATAAAAACGCAGCCGCCGTCTGGACGCATAATGCTGACTGGACATTTTCAACTTCCGCAAACAGACTGTTCCCTTTCATACTGGAGCTGCTTGTACATGGCACTTAGTATGGGCGCTTTCAGATGAGAGGGAGGGGGGGGGGGATGATTAACGATATCGCTGTTGCTTTTTCTTCCCAGAATTAGGGAGATAATTAGCCTGGCAGTTTCTGTTACAGCATCCTTCTTTGCACTCTTTCCTCAAGTTTTGACTGCGACAAACACCGGTTCAGGAAATATTTCGTCATCTTCGAACTGCTGCGTTTATATTTAATTCTTTTTTTTTTGTTTGGTAATTCGGTGTTAATTTGTTTCACAGAGCATCACGAGGGGACCACAGCAAGTGTACTATAGCATATGTAAGACACAATAGTTTGTCGCGTTTCGCGTTCTGATATTGGCGACTAATTTGTCTTTAAGTAACCACGCAAATAAGTCAGCCCTGTAGAGCCACGCTCCGTTATTGAAGTTGCACAGCACACCTGTAGAAGTTCTCGCCTCATGCTCGCACTTTCCTCTCCACTGTCAGCAAGTTATGAGACTGAGTGCGCCTGGGAATATAGGTAGTATTCACGCAGAACGAGGCAGCTATACCGCATCTTTTCAGGCTAACCTAATCTTAATACAGAGAGAACTTCGCTGAGCCGCTTATGTTCGCTTGGTTTCTTACAGGTTTTCCTATAACCGGCATCATGCCGAAACTTTCTTTTTTACTTTTTTTTTCGACTGTCTATAGCATCAATAGCAGCCTATTCTGACTCTACGCCATTTCCCGCTTCCAGTAACGCAGGAGCGGTCAATGCACGCAGGTATAAAACGGGCGATAATTAGCATCTTTGTTAGCGCCGCGATGGGCTCGCCGAATTAATAATAATAATTGGTTTTTGGTGAAAGGAAATGGCGCAGTATCTGTCTCATATATCGTTGGACACCTGAACGGCGCCGTAAGGGAAGGGATAAAGGAGGGAGTGAAAGAAGAAAGGAAGAATAGGTGCCGTAGTGGAGAGCTCCGGCATAATTTCGACCACCTGGGGATCTTTAACGTGCACTGACATTGCACAGCACACGGGCGCGCCTTAGCGCCCGAATTAACATCTTCTGATTCCGGAGCCCTCCACTACGGCACCTCTTTCTTCCTTTCCTCTTTCACTCCCTCCTTTATCCCTTCTCTTACGGCGCGGTTCACGTGTCCAACGATATATGAGACAGATACTGCGCCATTTCCTTTCCCCAAAAAGCAATTATTATTATTGTTATATTCGCAATCCGAATGACGTCACTGCGTGGATGACGGGTCGTCTGTTCCTTAAGCGATGAGCTGGAATATTTTGTCTGCCGCTTGCATTTGCACATAAACGAGGCTTCGAAAGCGTATGTACATATGTACAGCGCGTGTGACTGTACAGTCTTTGTCAAAAGTATACAGTCCGAGGGGTATGCTTCTTAGCTCTGAAGCGCGGCTCCTCTTTCATACGCAGGGACCCTTTTTATGAAACTTGGGATTCATTTGTATCTCGTTTTAATGAAAAGGCGGGAGGAACTTTAGTCCTCAACCCTCCCAAGCTTAGGACTGTCAAATGCACTTTAGTGCCCCGCTATACGTCTTGGAAGCAAACCCCTTGGACTGCACATTTTTGACAAAGACTGTACGTATGCGCTACGCTGTCGAGAACAGTGAACCCGCGCAAAGTCTTCCTACCCGCATACTGTGGGGACGTTTCACGTTCCCATTCTCGTGCAGTCACAAGAGCGGCGCATATGTACTCGCATAGCTAAGCAAGCGCATGGTTTTCCCGAACTCCATGGTATTCCATGGGGTCATGTATTGGAATCGTGCAGTCTCAATCAAGCGTTCGATTGCCCGGCTTGTTTAGCTGGCAGCGATGGCTCATCGGAGCCCGGCCGTTTGACGCAACGTGTTTACAGGCCTTGAAGTTCCAATTTAGCGTCGCGATCTGTCACGCTGTATGACTGTCGCGGTTGAGCGCCATGTCTATATAAAGAGCCGCTCCGTTGAAGCTACAGGTAAAAGTCATCTGCGGAGCAGCGCGGTATGTAGCGGTATACCTATACGTATACAGTTCCGGTATCCACGCGGTTCAAAATTGAGCTGGGATTAAAGCCGTGCGACTTTCTTTTGTGGTTTTTGCTGCAGAAAACGGCTTACGCGTCGCTTTCAAGAAAACAATAAAATTTTGACTGTGACTGATCGTTTTTTAATCATTAGTTGACTTCTGCAATTGCTTCTTTAAATCCTTTCCTTAATCTAGTGATCGTTTGTGAGGGATTAGAGGGTTGTCGCGTTACTCCGGAGGTGGAGCTGTTTTGACGCGAAAAGCACGTCGACAGCTTTCAACGGTAACAGCTAATCGAACGATCGAAGTTCGCATTTCCCGGCATTCACGAGGTTGGGGGACGTTCGCAGCGCCATCTTTTTTCTTTTTTTTTTCGTGTCCATGTAACCCCATGGAACTCCGCAAGCTTTTAGGTGTAGGACACACCGGGACTGCACAATGCGGGTCAACTTTCCAGGCCTCACAGAACGCGAAGCTCGCGAACTCTTCACTCAGCTGCGTAGCAGACAGAGTTTATTACTGTTAACTAGAGGGAAAGCTGGCGGCGCTGCACGTCAGCCACCGTGGGCGCGCAAAGCATCATGGGCGGTGAGCTACTTGGTGCGGGACAGTCGTATTTTTCCGGGAACACAGAGTGGCGTTAATGACTACTGAGACGTATCCATAGAGTTTCTTGCTATTAACTATAGAGAAACCTGCGCCACCGTCTACGGGAGTTTGCATGGAGCTTCCAAGAGACCAGCTGAGCCACCATGGGCGCTCTAAGCATCATGGGGTGGAGAGCTACCGACTGCAGTACTACAACATTGGCCAAAAAAATTATGAGAAAACAAACGTTGTTCGACAATCAAGAATGTCCTAACATTCATTTTCGTGTCTATAAATTGCAACAAACGCGCAGAAAAGCATGTAAATGCAAAGCTTGCTCAAAATAAGCGATGGCTTGCTCTCTCATCGGCCAAGCATTGCAGACTACAAAAGCCAACATTTCGCGCTCAACAGACGCTTTTTTAAAAAGAAATATGTTTAAAAAAAAAATAATGTCGCTTCAATACTTTTAGAAGTTTTTTTTTTATGGCATTTCGGAAACCAAAAACCTTTTATTGGCGTCGTGTGCTATTGCGTTTTCGCTACTGTGGCTTTTGCGCACTACGTTTGCGCCAAAGTCGTCTGCGCCGTGGACGGAACGGGACATCTCAGTAACGCTACTCTGTGTTCCTTGAAAAAAAAGAACTTACTGTCCCGCACGAAGTAGATCATCGCGCCATGATGCTTTGCGCGCCCATGGTGGCTGAGGTGCAGCGCCGCCAGCTTTCCCTCTAGTTAACAGTAAGAAACTCTATGGACGTACCATTCCGTCCATGGCGCGCCCCTCAAGCAGACGACTTTGACGCGAACGTAGTGCGCAAAAGCCGTAGTAGCGAAAACGCAACAGCACACGCCGCCAATAAAAGGTTTTTGTTTCCCGAAATGTTATTAAAAAGCCCCCCAAAGTGTTTAAGCAACAATATTTATTTTTTGAAAACGTATTTCTTTCTAAAAGTGCGCCTGTTAAGCACGATATATTAGTTCTTGTGGTGTGAATACTTGGCCAATAGGAGGGCAAGCCGTCTGTTATTTTGGGCAAACTTTGCATTCACGTGCCTTTCTGCTCGTTTGTCGCAATTCACAGACAGGATATTGAATGTTAGGGCATTCTTGATTATCGAACAACGTTTGTTTTCTCATTATTTTTTGGCCAAAAGTTGTGGCTGTGCAGTCGGTAGCTCTCCGGCCCATGATGCTTAGAGAGCCCATGGCGGCTAAGGTGGTCTCCGAGGAAGCTCCATGCAAACTCCCATAGACGAGGCGCCAGCGTTCCCGCTAGGTAATAGTAAGAAACTCTATGCCGTGAATGCTCAGCTGCGAGTAGTAGTAGTAGTAGTAGCAACACTACTACTAGTAATACTGGTTTATTAAAGTAATAATAGTAAAAAGGAATGACAATAGTTTTGCCAGCCCCGGCATCTGCCATCGATACTGAAGCACCTGAGCTGGGGCAGCGGAAATAAACGACAGAGGCAGAATGGAGAAATTAAATGAAATGGAGAGGAAAGGGGAGAGGTAATACACTAACATTTACACAATAAGAAATGTGTACAAGTTACGCGTGTGACTAGTGCTGCGAGTAGCAGACGATCCCGCGAAGTCGACGCAGACGATCCCGCGAAGTCGGACGCAGACGACGAGGCAACGAACGCTCGGTAACCGTCTGCGCGCGCGCGCGCCTGGCAACTGCTGATGGCGAGACCGTGTGTGTTCTGGCGGCTGGCGGCCTTTTCCGCGTCGTCGTTATAGGAAAGGGGGGAGGGGGGTGACGTCGTGACTCACCTAGCACAGGTGACGCCGTGGGTCGCCCTGCGTCGTTAGCCGACGACGACGCTTGCAGGTGCAGGTGACGTCACCATTGCGACGATGTCAGTCCCCGATCGGTGTAGTAGCTCGAAGCCGTCCACCGTTGTGTCGAAGTCGCCGGCATGCTTCGGGGGAGGGGGGGATTGTACTCAGGCTTGCGGACGGCGAGGAGTTTGAAAAATTCGGGGCATTGATGGATGTGGCTGACGTTTGCGAAATTACGGCTTGCTGTGTGTGTGACAGGCGCGCATATCCGATCTGACAGTTAGTTGCTGGGGTGGAGCTTGAAAACGCCTGTACTGTTGCCGGTTTGAATAATCGCGGTGTTTTCGCTCGTGTAACGTCGGGTTGCGAGGCCTCCGAAGCGGAGGACCTTGGAGGCAAGATGGGAGGTTTTTGTTTCTTAAAAGCTCGAAAAACGACGTCATTGTGGTGAGCCTGTCCTTTGGCATATATAGTACTGTTTAACTGGCCTTGTCGCGTTCTCTTGCCATTCGGGATCGTAAAAATCCAACATAGTTCGATGGGTGAGTTAGGTATAGTGTGATACCTGACGGATGAAACTAGCGAAAACGTGTGTGTGTGTGTGTGTGTGTGTGTGTGTGTGTGTGTGTGTGTGTGTGTGTGTGTGTGTGTGTGTGTGTGTGTGTGTGTGTGTGTGTGTGTGTGTGTGTGTGTGTGTGTGTGTGTGTGTGTGTGTGTGTGTGTGTGTGTGTGTGTGTGTGTGTGTGTGAGAGAGAGAGAGAGAAGAAAGCGAACAGTCACCGAAACCAAGGTGCATAGAGGAATGTTTATTTTTTTAATTTGTAATGTTGATCAATGCAATGGGAGAATAATGCTTCGATTGATCAGCCGCTTAAAGAAAACTACCTATAAAGCAGCAGAAGAAACAGCCACGTCGCCTGTGGGATCCGAACCCACGATCTCCTATATATATTCCTGCTTGTACGAAGAGTTTCTTCTTGTTTTTATTTTCAATGACACGGATGTTGAAACAAACGGAGCGCCGTTTTTCCGTCTTTTGTGTCATTTATTTTTTTTTTCACCAAAAAACGGGGTTTCTGCCGTTCCCTACTTCCGGGTTAAAACGAAACAAAGCAAAAAAGCCGACGAAAAAGTCCCGCATGCCTTTTGTTGCGCGCAGAATCGCTCCATTGTGCCTTCCTCGTCTCCACGCCTGTGTAACACGCCCGGCGTTGTTGTTTCGCCAACGGAGCGCAGCACAACCAACGCACAAATCTGCGTCTGTGTGTGTTTGTGTGCGTGCGTGGCTTGCAGCCGCTCTTCCGGCTGCACATGTGTGTAATGCTTTCTCTCTCTCAGTGCACTCTAAAAGACAAAGCCGAGCGCACGGGGAAGTTATAATCGCTCTATCCAGCGTTTAGCCAGCGTATGGCCAGCTTTTTTCCCCACCGTATATGATGTCTATAACCTCCACGCTTCGTATTATTTCCGTTTGCTTTTTGTGTGCGTGTTTGTTTAAAAACAAAAAAAGGCTCTCTCTTTTCCGCTGTTCTAGATAAGTCGACTAGGAATGAACGATGGAAAGAAAACAAAAGTGCAAGTACAATGCACTCGCGTATACCTGCCCTCAGGAAATAAAAGCAAACAGGGAAGGTTTGGGGGGGGGGGGGGGGGGGGTTGAGCGAATGCGTTGATTTTCTATGGGAGGTTCACTGCCCAGCCCTGCCTCGGAGAATAGAGGCTCTTGCTCAGCGGATACGTACTATCGTAGCCGTATGTTGGACTAGTAGACTAGACTAGCGTAGTAGACTAGCGCAGACGTGCTTCTGCACAAGCGCATTTACATCAGTGGAACCAGGAGGGGCTTTAGGCGCGGTTAGTGCGCGTGCGCAGCTGCCTTCTGGTAAACCGGTTTATGTCTACACTAGTATGTCTCTGCTATGCTAAAAATGCCTATTGGTGCCGGTGATTGTGCACGCTTTGACGTAGGCTTTTGAATCATGGCTATGCATATAGTGTTGAGCCTGTGGATGTCGAAGGTGCAGTTATATACCTTGAACAGATTACGTCGTCTTACCTGTTTGTTTATTTTAGACGGACACTTGAGAGTGAGGTGTGCGAAATAAATGGGGAATAGCTGTAATAAAACAAACTGGAACCGTTTAGTGCATCTGAGGTTCGTATTTCTGCACTGTTAGCTAAACCTTCACGAAAGACTGCGAAAGTTGTTGGTATTTATTACTTCAACTAGGGAGCTTTGCTCCAAGCCAGGACGCAGTCGCACTTCTCGCTCCTATCAAAATAACCGTGATCACTGTAACAGAGATAAGCTGCAGGACGTAGCCGTACTTCTGCCTCCGATAAATATAACCGTGACAAGCCAGGACGTAGCCGTACTTCTCGCTCCTATAAATATAACCGTGACAAGCCAGGACGTAGCCGTACTTCTCGCTCCTATCAATGTAACCGTGCCAAGCCAGGACGTAGCCGTACCTCTCCCTCCTATCAATATAACTGTGACGAGCCAGGACGTAGCCGTACTTCTCCCTCCTATCAATATAACTGTGACGATCCAGGACGTAGCCGTACTTCTCGCTGCTATCAATATAACCGTGCAAACCCAGGACGTAGCCGTACTTCTCGCTGCTATCAATATAACCGGTACAAGCCAGGACGTAGCCGTACTTCTCGCTCCTATCAATATAACCGTGCAAAGCCAGGACGTAGCCGTACTTCTCGCTGCTATCAATATAACCGTGCAAAGCCAGGACGTAGCCGTACTTCTCGCTCCTGTCAATATAACCGTGCAAAGCCAGGACGTAGCCGTACTTCTCGCTCCTATCATTATAACCGTGCAAAGCCAGGACGTAGCCGTACTTCTCGCTGCTATCAATATAACCGGTACAAGCCAGGACGTAGCCGCACTTCTCGCTCCTATCAATATAACCGTGCAAAGCCAGGACGTAGCCGTACTTCTCGCTGCTATCAATATAACCGTGCAAAGCCAGGACGTAGCCGTACTTCTCGCTGCTATCAATATAACCGGTACAAGCCAGGACGTAGCCGCACTTCTCGCTCCTATCAATATAACCGTGCAAAGCCAGGACGTAGCCGTACTTCTCTCTCCTATCAATATAACCGTGCCAAGCCAGGACGTAGCCATGCTTCTCCCTCCTATCAATATAACTGTGACGAGCCAGGACGTAGCCGTACTTCTCGCTGCTATCAATATAACCGTTACAAGCCAGGACGTAGCCGTACTTCTCGCTCCTGTCAATATAACCGTGACAAGCCAGGACGTAGCCGTACTCCTCCCTTCGATCAATATAACCGTGACAAGCCAGGACGTAGCTGTACTTCTCCCTCGTATCAATATAACTGTCACAAGCCAGGACGCAGCCATACTACCCGCTCCTATCAATGTAACCGTGACGAGCTGGTGACTGCAGGAAATTATATGGCAGCCTTAGAAGGTGCAACTCACACGAGCGCCGCGAGCGGCTGGTTTTTTTTTTTTTTTTTTGCTCACGCGGAAAACCAGGAAGAGCCGGCCAACCGGGCACCTTAATTGCTATGCTCGTAGCACTACTCCCTCGGTTGTGTTTTTGCGCACGGTGAGTGAGATACCCGGATCCGCTCGTCTCGGAGAAACGCGTTGGCCCACGTCCCATAAGATAACTGTGCGCGCTCGCGGAAGCTCGCGCTGTAAGCCGAGTTGGCTGCAATACGCGGCGTATCAACAATGAATGCCTCGGCCGCGAGATTCGATCGGACACATTATAATCTTGTAGCTAGGGAGTGTTATTTGCCGATGACGTCTGTCCGTCTTGGTATACCGTGGCAACGGACGTATATGCGCGCCATGTCCAGCATACGTGGGCAAAAATTTTGAGTATTGGAATATTGTGAGGTGCTGTTATGGGAATATTGAAGGTGGTGGTCCATTCTTCCGATGTGTAGCAAAATCTTTCTTTTATAGTGTTTCCATCGCTCGCACCGCGCAGTTAAGAGTGTCATAGAAAACCAATGGGCATCGTTTTTGACGATAGTAAAAACGTTAATAACAAAAAAATGCAAGCCTGCTCACGGGAGATCTGCGGATATATTGATTGTTATAGTGAAATTTTACAAGATATGAAAAAATTGCGTTCATAAACTCCTTTCCGTTTAAAAAAATTATTTTCTCCAAAATTGTCGGGTATGGCAATCTTCAATCATATCCCGCATGTAACCGGCCTCGTCGAACCACGTATGCGGGTCACATTTATGCCGCTTATACACAGCTTTCGCTCGTGTGAAACCGTTCCATCTCTCAACCATCTCCAAAAGACTAAGGCCTCTGGAAAGCTAACTGTGGCGGCCGGGCACGTGAGAACGATGACGATGGGGATAGTGTGGCCGTCGCTTTGAAACGAGCGGACACCTTGTTTGCAAAACGCCATCTGCCGACGACACATTGAAGTATATACACACACAGAAAGCGAGAGAAAGCCTCCGCCTGCGGGTTTCTCTTATCTCCGAATCCGCTATGCGCGCACACACGCCATACTTAGCGTTGGCCCGCTGAAAACGGACGGCGTTTACACACTACGTTGTCTCCGACGCGTCGTAAATCCGCTGGGAAAGAGGGCTGGGACAGCCAAGGGGCTCTCTCTCTCTACGTCGTCTGAATTCAGAACGACGCGCCGGGCTCGGCTGCTGTCCTTCCGTCCCGTTCTTTTCTCTACTCTTTTCGAACGTCTTCTTTCTGTAAGTGCTTTCTCTTCGTGAGTACTGAGAAGAGCTGCTGAGAGTCCTTCCACCTCCCCCCCCCCCCCCCCCCCCCCCCCCGCCTCCACTCGTTATCTGCTCAGCTCCGTCTGGCCAGCCGTGAGCGGTTTGCTTGACGGGTGAGGTTAACGAGCTGGCCAGGCGGGCTGGAAGGAGATTAAAGGGAAGGGCTTTTCAAAGGCCTTCCCTCACCCTCCCCTGGTGGCACATAAACACACACCGTTCCTCCTTCCCTTGAGCGATACCTTTCGGAAGAACTCTACTGCTGACTTCCTTACAAAAAAAATTAGTCTACAGACTGTCCATAGACTTCTGTCTATAAACCCCATAGACTCTATATAGACGAACCCTAGAGAACAGTCTATAGGCGATGCAAATCATATAGACAGTCTATAGACAATCTATAGATTTATGGCCATACACTTTTAGTAGACTTTCGTCTATAGACTGGCGGAAAATCTTCAAGCGCCGACCAATCGTTAAAAAAGATGACGTTTCGGCCCCGGCTTACGGGGGCCTTGTTCACAAGATTGTGAACACAAGATTGACAAGATTCACAAGATTGTGAACAAGGCCCCCGTAAGCCGGGCCGAAACGTCATCTTTTTTAACGATTGGTCGGCGCTTGAAGATTTTCCGCCATGAACATACCCGACCAGACGGGTTTCCGTCGAACCCTGGATTTCATCGTCTATAGACTGTCTGTAGACTATGAATAGACAAAAAGAAATATCTATAGGAAGGCAATAGAGTCTATAAGAAGTCTATAGACCATTTTTGTAAGGGAGCCGTGTGTTTCTTGGCCCTGTACAGGTGGTCGGAGGTGACATCCCTGTTTGTGTTGATACTTTACTGTTTCGGTCTGTTGGGCGTTTATGTGACACCAGCGTAGAACGGTGGGCTTTGGGAGCGACGAGACCACGGATAACTGGCGTATACCTAGCGTCGTTAATCGTCCGAGCATTGGGGTCAAACGGTATATAGGCGGCCGTGAGCTGACTAGATCGTTCGATTGACATTGTACTCCCTTTCACGCGCTTCGAAGAATACCGAATGCATTTCCGTGAGTTGAATACTTCCACACGCTTCGCGCGGGTTATGGAAAAGGGGTTTAACAACACGTTTAATGGAAAGTGATACTGTGCTGCGCACCGGTAGGAATTTGTTTCGTACCCAACTATTTCGCACGCAAGCACTTTTTCAACCGTAAGAGAAAAAATTAGCTGCGGTTTAACTACTGCCGAACCAGGTTAGAGAGTGAAAGCTGTAATGTATCGGTCATGTAGACGTGGCTTGGCCTCTGTAACGCTGAGTGCGTTCCGCACACTGGATAGGCAGCGCGCCCACCCTGCCACCCCGACAGATGGCAGTTAAATTAATGGTTGATCGCGAGAGGTTCGTCACCCAATGAACGCCGCGGCTTATTGTAGTAGCGCGCCCACCCTGCCACCCTGGCGGGTGGTTAATGATTCATCGCGAGAGGATGGTCACGCAATGAAAGCTGCGGTCTATTCTGCCGCCCTCTATACCGGCGATTTGAAAGGTCAAAGGTCAAGTGGTGCGACACCATGGTGGACCACGTATATGGTAAGGCCTATAGCCACACTTGACCTCTGGCTCACTTGAAGGTCAACGGAGAACGCAAGGCGAAATCGGCTTTACCTAGCGTAGTGGAGCTATCGCTTCAAAACGTCCCTCTCCGACGTCGTTGCGACGGTGGCTCAATTCTCGTTCTTTAATTAAATCGATTTCGACCGCGCGCAATTTCTCAATTTCGGTCCATCATCTTTCTTAATTACGCTTTGGTCGTATATGACAGTGATATTGCAATGCCGTGGCAAATATGTATCCCTATAATTTGTGGCATGTACGGTTTTTCTTTATTTCGTTCGAGGCTCGCTATCGCGTCCGCCTACTACTGCGTCGACTTGGCCATTCAACCTCGAAGTATACAATGGTCATGGTGCACAGAACTTTGACCGTTTCTGCAGAAACTCACGCGCGGTGCTATTCCCCGTCTTCGATGCGCATCGACGATCGTATGACGTCAGAGTGACGTCACCGCAGGAAGCATGCGCGCCTCCGCCCCCGAGCTTCCACCGCCGAGCACCATTCGTTGGACGCCGACTCGAAGCGATATCAACGGGGCTAATGGTTCCGGGATATCCGCTTCCCCAGCTTTGCTGGTTCCATTTAAACGTGAACGTAGTTTTTTGTGACGTAATGGCTGCGGGGGTACACGTCAGAGACAGCCGTCGCGCGCGTATACATACACGAGCAATATTAATGGGAACGATATCAACTTGAATAATAATAATAATAATAATAATAATAATAATAATAATAATAATAATAATAATAATAATAATAATAATTGGTTTTGGGGTAAAGGAAATGGCGCAGTATCTGTCTCATATATCGTTGGACACTCTAACCGCGCCGTAAGGGAAGGGATAAAGGAGGGAGTGAAACAACAAAGGGAGAAGGAGCTGCCGTAGTGGAGGGCTCCGGAATGATTTCGACCACCTGGGGATCTTTAACGTGCACTGACATCGCACAGCACACGGGCGCCTTAGCGTTTTTCCTCCATAAAAACGCAGCCGCCGCGGTCGGGTTCGAACCCGGGAACTCCGGATCAGTAGTCGAGCGCCCTAACCACTGAGCCACCACGGCGGGTGAACTTGAAAACGCAATGCACGTTTTGTGGCTAGTCGGTTCACCGTGGTTTCAAGCAAAAGAAGTTCAGCGTCCATCGCGTCATATATCTCTCCTTTGTTCGTCCTTCAACAAACAGCGCTGACCGAAAGAGATTCTTTGGAAACGCATTAGAAGCATCGCGCGTTTAGCGGGAGAGTGCTTAAAAAAAAAAGTACACGATTCTCAGTTATATGCAGTGAATAAGTGTCCACTGCGCTGCGTGCAAAGTGTTCCTTTCATATTACATATAGCAGCGCAGTGATACTCGCGCACCGGTCTGTTAGCCCCTCTCTACGTGTGACTGAACACCAGCAGGTTTAGCGGCGCTGCACACAACTATACGGGTGCGCTGTATCTATCAGCACTGTTCAGCGCTAATGAGACGCGGTCTGTCTGGTATAGTTGCGTGCAGCGGAGCAGCTTTACGCGCGCGAAACTCTCGTTATAGCTCTGTATACTTTGCGCAAACGTCAACACACGGCTGTATACGCGTACCGCCCGCAACGAGTTATACCCCCGGAATCTGTTCAACAAACATGCGCTAGCTCATATTTGCAGGCATGTATTTGCCTCCATATTCGCACCCCCCCCCCCCCCCCCTCCCACCTCTTCCCTTTACGCAGAACGAAATTGAGCTGTTTGCGCATCTAGAGATAAACATTTGTATATCGGCGTCCAAAATCGTTTTTTTTTCTTGTTTTCGATTAATAAGTTTCGTCGTCGCTGTACCCTCTCTCCCGTTTACGCACAGCGGCATGAGGGAGCTGCATTGGCGACGTTGAGCACATAAGCCGATCATACCGGTTATCCTCATCGTTAAAGAGAAAATAATCGTTATACTCGCCGAAGCAGCAATAGAGAGCTTTCGCATTGCATTGCATTGCAGAGACATACTAACGTAATCCTGTATACGTCTATGCTAGCATAAGTACGCTCTCTTTGAAAAGTATGCACTCTTAACCGAGAATGAGTAAAATCGGAGTAAGCATGACTTCTTGCGCACTTCCGTTTATAAATGGGATGCGGTAGAGGACGTACAGCTTGCTCTCTTTTGATTCCCATATGGGCGTATTCGTGTTTAGAGTCTAGTGGGATTTCTGGTCCATATATGCTCTGTGGTTCGTTATGCGTGGAAGGGGGAACGAGCCCTCGACCTCGCCCCTCTGCAGAATTAGGACTTACGCGGATTCCACGTTAGCCCCGCTACACATCTTGGAAGCAAGCCTCTCCAGCTCAAAAGAGTTTTTTTTACGAAGGCTGTTCGTATCTACCGTGCGCTCTGATCATGCTGGCTCTTTCGCTGTGAACTGTCAGAGTGGGGGTCCTCGGATCAATTTCGACCAGCCGGGGTTGTTTACCGCGCTGAAATCCAAGGGTAGGCGTAAGGGGTACCGACTGTCGCATTGTTAAGGAGTATACATGCACTAAACGCCTTGTAACCTTTGTGTATACACATCCCTGGCTGCGAGAACCTCTGTTCCGTTGTCACACGCAGCCCTATAAGGCCGCACGCCAGGCTGTGTGATCTCTTGTGCGTGTTTTTTTTTTCTCGGTTGCGCCCGGTTTTTGTCTGTTTTTACCAGGTCCATTTCGTGCTTAGACTTTCCCCTTAGCGTCTGAGGAACCGTTGTCTCCGATCCACAAACTTATCTTATCGCTACAGCCAGCTATATCGCGCTGAAGCCCGCTATTGTTTCGTGTGTGTGTGTGTGTGTGTGCGTGTGCGTGCGTGCGTGCGCGCAACTGTACCCAGCATTCTTGTTGACCTCCCTGTTACAAACAGCGCATGTAACACATCGATCACATGGCAGCAGCCACATAATAGAACTCAACAACGAAACGGAGTATGACCCTGAAAGGAGGCCCTGCAACCAGTGACGTCAACTATTGTCGACAATGGCATCGTGGTCAGCCGCTTTGCACCTGCTAGACACGTGTCACGTCGCGTTCCAGCAGGTGCAAAGCGTTTGACTCTGACGTTACGACAATAGGCCGACGGCATTATTTGAAAGGCTTCCTTTGAGAATCATAGTTAACTTCGATTTTTTTTAGTTTTATCCGACCATCGGCTTTTTTTATCAATCTAACGAGTTTAACAAACAAGCGAACTAGAGACGACAGAGACACTGGCGTCGAACACTTTCAGAAGCCATTCTCGCCAAACTGCTTCGAATCTCACTTTGAAATGCTTCCTTGACGCCGCTACTTTCCTCACACCGACGGTCATGTCTATTTAAAAGCCCGAAAGCAGGTTGCGAAACTTGACCCGACGAATTCACATCGTATGGTGTCGAAATACTTCAAGAAGGTGTTACGGAACGGAGGTTAAAGCAAGACGCTCGAAGATGTGGCCGCGTATCTCGACTGATCCTGTCGACTGCGCCATTTGTCAGGTGGCCGGAGTGGGCCATATGCGATCTCCAAGCTCGAAACCGTCTTTGTAAGCTACCATGGAAACTGCATGATTGACCAAGCATATTACGCGTGGCCTGGCACTCACCTACCACTTCTGTACTGCGACACAGGACAGTAAGCCCCCCCCCCCCCCTCCCTGTTACGCAAATACCTGCAACTAAATGATGAATGCAGCGAAGGCATTGCATCTCGCACCGTATGTCGCGATGGCGCTATAATAAACTTGGCAGTGGCGAAAGGGTGCCCGCGTTGCGAAAGAAAGCGCAACGCACTTTGCCCCCCTTCCCCCTCCCCCTTTCTCTTTCGTCTTTTTTTCCGTCTCGTGCAGGAACCAACTAGTGCTACTCCCATCTTATACCAGGCTGTAACCTCGCACTTGACATTCTTTGGTTAATGTGGAAATTCAGTTTGCTTAAATGTGTCCGCGCGATGACGGTTTTGTAAAGACGCTTGAACGTTTGAAGTTAGTGCTACTTGCTAGAGGCTCCAAAGCAGTATTTCAGCTGGCGCCTAATGAGGTTGCGCGATGCACGCAAACTGCAAATAGTAAGTACAGTCATGGACAGAAGTTTACGGGACGCGGATTCGCTGAAAAGAATTTAATCCAGCGTCGATTCGCTATCTAGCCAGTTGGTAACTTGTTCCGGAATATAGAGTACGTACGTTTTTTCATGGTTCTATGCTTTTCATTAACCTGCTTTCCCTTTTATTTTCGCGAACCCTCACCCCGTAAACTTTTATCCGTGACTGTAAAGGCTATATACAAGAGTTACATGCATAGCTCCCTTACAAAAATTTTTAGACAGTCTGTAGACTGTTCATAGACTTCTGTCTGTAAAATCTATAGACTATACATAGACAAACCCTAGAGAACAGTCTAAGGCAATACAAATCCTATAGTCTATAGACAATCTATAGATTTATAGTCATGCATGTTTAGTATACTTTTGTCTATAGACAGTTTATAAACTATGAAAAGACAAAAATAAATATTTATAGGAAGGCAGTAATGTCTGCAAGAAGTCTATAGACTGTCTATAGACCATTTTTGTAAGGGCTAGCTTAGTTATATGGTGTGATTCTCCACAAACCTTTCTTTCTATCGGCACGCCAGGACTCTCTAGTGTGTTATTTAACAGGTGCTTACTTGGATGGCTTTCTGGGGCGCTTCCATCTCGACAAGGTAGCGCCATCTATCGACGCGCATGCATTCTGTCGGTGGCATCACCGTGGGTGATGTCTTCTGGCTGCGTGCCTACCACCGGCCGTTCCTGCCCTGCCTGCGGGCTTAATCGTTCCCCCTCACTTCCGGGGAGACGACTCCGCGCGGCGATGTGCCTGGACGTTCGGTTGCCGCCTGTCACGCTTTCCAAGTGGTAGGCTTCTACCCGTCGGCGCTTGCGACATCTAGCGGGGAGGTTGAGCAATAATGGCGGGTGCCACGCTGCCGCGCGGCGGGTCGACGCGCGTCTTTCTTTTTACTCGCCACGGCAGATCAGGGACTGTGGCGCTCTGCTGCAGAAGATTTCGAGGTCACGGGTTCGACCACCGTCGTATTTCGGCGGAGACTGAAGCTCAGAACGCCATAGTCTGCCAAGATTTTGGTGCGCCTACACGACTTCCTCCTTTCCCCGGTGCTCACCATTGTCGAGCTAAGGTGTCACAGGTTATGTCGGGTCTGCGCATTTTAGTCTCATTTAGAATATCAATCAGCTGGTTTCTCTATGGTATAATTCCGCTATGCCCTCTTTCTATATCCCCCACAGATATATGCCTTTCTCATCTTCCTTGAACACGCTTGCCAACAACGAAAGTACACTCTAAACAAAGGGAGTAGAGGGAGTAAAACTGTCCTCTAGCCCACACATTTTTATAAAAGGGTGTGCGCTAGAAGACAGTTTTACTCCCTTTTTACTTGCATATAGGTGTATTTTTGTTTAGAGTGTATGCTGTCTCTTTAGAGTGTATTTAATGGAATTCGACATAACGCTCCGCACGGTATAATACGTGATGGCTGGTGACTTTCACATTGTTGGGAACTGTCGTTGGCGTTATACTCATCGATTGCGTTTTGGGTATAGTGGTAGTAGGAGTGGTTTATTCAAAATAATAAAAAGGAAGGAAAAGAGAGTTGCTAGCCCCGGCATCTGCTATCGCTTTAGGAATCACCTGAGCTGGGGCAGCGGAAATAAAGGGATCGCAGGCAGGCTGGAGAAATGAAATGAAAGATTTGAGGGGACAGCCAGAACGGATTGGGGGTGTAAGGTTTCTGGCGACAGCCGGTGGTCTGATCCAGCTGCGTATTCGGCCCGGACACCTGCAACCTGGGTCACTGCACGGCGATAGGCATCTTGGTTCCCACGGCCGGTCCTCGCGTGGTTTATTGGATTCGAGACGGAGGATTCCACTGCCGTTTGTAAACAACATTGTTCCCGGAAGATCAACCGTGGGGCACGGAGGCAGTTAGCGACCGCCAGAACCGAGCAGGGGTGGCTCACCCATTCTACTGTGCCTGCTCGCCGGCGCCTCGCCCATTCGGACTTCCCGGAAGACGTGTTCTTCTTGACAGCGTGAGAACTGTCGTTCGGACGCGAAGACAACGCTCTCTCTGGTGGGGGCGATTGTCCAGCGGCACCCTCTTTCTCCGGCGAGGCATGTGACGGGGCCGTGTCCCTATGTGAAGTGGTGTGTGTGTACGACAACGCAAGTTAGGCCACGCCCAACCTGGCGAAGACCTCCTCGAACCTGGGGAATCCTCGGGACCGGACCCTTTTTAAACCGGACGACGAGTGCCGTGAGGAAGGAATCCTCGATCATCCTCAGATCTTCTCAGATCCTCCGACCTTCCCACGTCACCCTCCAATGGGTTCCAAAATCTTGTAAATAATGTAAAATAAACCCCCTGTACAGTTTCCTTCATAACCAAGTCCGACAACGTCATTCGGAGAAGGGACCTGCGGCGCTGAAAGAGTCAGCTCACTCAAGGACCCCTCATCACCTAACAGGGGGAGGAACTGCATACAAGTATTCTGTTTACAAATTCACATGTGCCGTTGTTCCGTATAACCCACTGTGGAGAAGACACGTTTGAAGGAATGTAACAGTCACCGAAAGCAAGGAAAGAAGAGGGGAATGTTTTTTTGTTATTTTGTAGTTTTTATGCATGGGAAATTAGTAATCATTTTTACCTGAAAGATAATTGATCGGAAAGTAGAAAACAAAACACGGAGACATAGTCTAGGATGTTTAAACGTTGGGCGTCGACTCTTGGCACAGTTTCGCACCAAAGTGTGAAAGTTTAACGCCAGCAAAGTTTAGCGAAATATACATAGCCCGTGTCTGCCTCATGACGATAGCTTGGGACATGACAGTAACCTCTTCAGCGGCAAACTGCCGCAAAACCCGCCATAGCTGAACGAGTGAATAAACAGTCATTAAAATTGGGAGGGAATGTTGTAGAACCTCTCAGGTGGCGTCCCTACAGTCATATACAAGTCAATGAAAAAGCGGCTTTTCCCCGCCAAAGGACCGCCTCCCAGCCAATGGCGTCGGTTGATTCTCATGAACCTCCTATCGTGACAATACAGGGAGTGTGGCGTGGCAGGCAATGCAAGGAAGGGCTGTCCCCGACAATACAGGGACACTGTCACGCTACCAGGTTCATGAGAATCGGCCGACGCCATTGGCTGGAAGAAGATCCGTTGCCGAGGAGAAGCCTCTTTTTCCTTGACTTGTATCCGGCTATAGTGGTGCGTGCAATGCGGGCGGTTCTATTCGTTTCAAGCCATCGATTTTGTGCCCAGTCGGGGCGCAGACGAGAAGTCATCTTCGTCTTTTTCCCCCCCCCCCCCCTCTCACATCCCGAAGCAGCAGCAGCAGCGACAGTAGATAGCTCAGCTAGGCGCGTTGCCAGGGGAGGGTGCTCTCACACGTGCGGCTGCTGCAGTTTGGCGCTTTCTTGGCAGCCAGGTCTCGCCCGCGGCCACCGCCCTCTCCCCTCCCTCTCTCTCTTCTCCTCCTACTACTACTGAACCAGTGTCTCACTCTCTCTCTCACCCTCCGAAGACGACGATGAGCCTGCCTCTTGGCTATTTACCCGGCGAGGCCGTTAGCTGGGCAGGCGGCGAACCGGGAGAGGGGAACGCCCTCGACTGCGGCTTCGAGGAGAGCCGTCTTCGGGAGAGCCCGAAGCGGAAACAAAAACACAACTCCAGCTCTCTTCGTCTTCGTCCGTCCGTCGGTCCGTGCTATTCCTATTCTCGGGCACCTGCGCTGTGAGGGCGAGAAAGAGCGGGGCTGCGGCCAACCCCCAACCGCCCGGGGGCGCACCGCGCAGCAGAGATTGCGGGGTGTGCGACACGACCTCAATGGTGTCCGTCGTCGTTACCACCGCGACGCGGGGTTTTGGCGTCCGCCTTAGCTGCTTGCTTAGCGTGTGTTATATTTGCTTGCCTAGGCGTGCGTGCCTTTCCGCTTGCTCCATCAATGGGCGCGGTGGGTGCTGCTTTAGGTGCTGCGGCTACTTACCCAACACACAAGCACGCTGCGGTGCGTACAGTTTGTTTTTGTTTTCTCTGCACTCGACGGTGACGTATGAGCGGTGTCTATTCTTCGGTCTATTTTTTTTTTTTTTGACACGAGGATGACGCGCCGTTCCGAATTGGCAAACGTGTCTGGAAAAGCAGAGGAAGGACGAAAAAAAAAAGAGCAAAAATGATAAAGAGGGGCACTTCCTGAAAAGGGGACTGCTGGACGCGGTGACTCACGACCGGCTGTGACAGCTCTGAGCTCGGCCGCCTGTCGTATTTGGTCCCGCACTGAACTGGACAGAGCGTAGTACACGGGTTGGAAGGGGGGGGGGGGGGGGGGGGGGGTGTCTACAGAGCAGGCAGATCGGATGGGGGCTGATGGAGAGAGGGGAGGGAAATATAGGAGAGTGAGAGGGTGGAGAAGCTAGCGCTTTTTTTTTTTTTGTTCTAAATAACCGCATACGTACTTGTAACCCTGTAGCTTTGGCAGGTAACGAGAATGATTTTGTTCCGTTCCGTGTTACTCGTTGCTTTGTTTGCTGTTTTTTTCTTGTCTGGAGGTGCGCTTTTGGCGTAGCAAACATGTTTCTGGGAGTTGTCTTTCTCGTTGTGTACAGGTCGCGGCTAGTTTGTAAACAGAGCCTGTGAGATTCTCCTCTGCGGTTCTCATGGAAGTCTTGCAGGCATCTATGAGAAGTCTCATAGACGCATCCGAGATTCTCGTAACGTAGCCGTGATGTACTGCTTACTTCGTACAAACTATAGTTGGATGACACTTAAGAACGCAGCGGCTTTTCCCCTTTAAAGGACCCCCTTCCAGCCAATGGCGTCGGCCGATTCTCGTGAGCCTGGTAGTGTGACAAAGGTCACGAAGCAGGGAGTGGTAGATGAAAGCGGATAAATTCCTTTCCTCTATGACCCCTCTCTCCACTTTGGCCCAGCTCCCTGCATTGTCACGCTAGCGGGGTCACGAG
Organism: Amblyomma americanum; assembly: GCF_052857255.1. Classification (NCBI taxonomy): domain Eukaryota; kingdom Metazoa; phylum Arthropoda; class Arachnida; order Ixodida; family Ixodidae; genus Amblyomma; species Amblyomma americanum. The sequence goes on along the minus strand of NC_135501.1, from coordinate 198,406,472 downwards.
AATTGCCCGACGCCATTGGCTGGAAAGGGGTCCTTCGACGGGGACAAGCCGCTGCGTTCTTGAGTTGCATCCGACCGCGGGAAATTGAGAGTTACGAAGCTGAGCCGCCAGTGTCGAACGTCGCTGGCTTTGGCCATGTCGGCACTGCACGAATCTTTTTCACGAAAAACGCGCGTCCTCCGAGATGCGCAGTGAAAATATACAATCTCGGAGGCTGCGCTACATAACGCCCGCGAGGCATTTTTTTTTTTGTCTTTTTCCCCCTTTGTCCGAGGCGAGGCGGAATTGCATGTAATTACAAGGGAAGAAAGTAAGCTCTCTTCTTCCTTTCCAGCAGTAATAACGGTGCAGCGGTCGGGCGCATGGAAACAACGGCGGTTTCAAGAAGCCGACGCCCTTCTGCGCTACACCGTGATCCATCAACTTCGTTGTTTTTTGTTTGTTTTATTTATCTCTTGTTTTCGTTTCCCCATTCGTCGCGAGGCTGAACGCACCAGAGTCTTGTGTAGCTGGCTGCCAGACCCGAAGGCTGTTGCGACGCGCATTGCCGTTGCGCCGCCAATGCCTTCTTTCGCACTCCTCTCTCTATCTCTCTTTGGGCGTTTTTTTTTTATTTTTTTTACTGAGGCGTGGATTTGTGTTTGTTGGCGGAGGGCTGTGGCCTCCCGCAGCTGCATGCGTGGCGCAGGTGTGTCTGCATGTGGCCGCCGTTCAACTCTTCTCTCACTCTCTCCCCTTCCTTTGGTCGTTGCTGCTTTACAACTTTTTTTTTGTTCTGTTGTTCCCAGCTGAAAGCATGCGTTGGTACTCTGTCTCATATCATCGCAGCGGAGTGGCTGTTGTTGCTGTTGTCTGCGCGAACTAGTGAAGCCTGCAGTTGTTGTCGCGACTGTTGCGCACGCGCCTTGTGTTTGCGCGCTCGTCAATTTGTCCGCAACGCGTGGCCGCGAAACATTCCGTTCCTTCTCGGCGCGTTTGTTTTTATTTTGCTTTTGTATTTTTTTGGCTGCGGCAAAAATGCCCGTCTCGTCTCCTCCGTAGTGACGTCTGAGCGGCGCAAGCTGAAAGTAATGGCGACGCATGCATATGCTGGACTCTGAATCACACTCTAAACACGAATACGTCTGTATGGGAGTTAAAAAGGGAGTAAGGTATCCTCTGTCTCACTCCCTTTTACAAAAGGGAGGGCGCTTACTCCCTTCCTACTCCTTTCTTTTTAGAGTGCTGCAGCTGCTCAGCTGTCGGCCGGTTTATAACCTCATAAAAATGGTCTATAGACTGTCTATAGGCTTCATATAGACTCTATTGCCTCGCTATAGATATTTTTGTCTACCCATAGTCTGTAGTGTGATAGGGTTAATTGGAGAAACATGGGAGAGGCCTTTGCCCTGCAGTGGGTGTAGTAAGGCTGATGATGATGATGATGATGAGTCTGTAGTGTATAGCCATACATCTATAGAATGTCATAGACTGGCTACGGGATTTGTATTGCCTATAGACTGGTCAATGGGATTTGTCTATAGAAAGTCTATATACCTTATAGATGAATGTCTATGGACAGTGTATAGACTGTGTGGCGAAATTTTTGTTAAGGGTAGCCTGGAAGAATAGCCACCCTGCTTCAGAATAGCGGCGCAACATTCACTTTGCGATGTCTATCGTTGGACGGCCATGTGCATTGTGTACTAATCCTGACACTCCTAAACCGCGCGCTTTCGCTTCGTTGTCCCCCCTCATCACGTGTCTCCCCGCCCATCACGTGTACCACGTGCACCGTGTAGCCTTCTCGGCGTTGTCCCTGAATTGGGTGCGGTCGGGCTGCGCGCGCTAAAGAGATTACCGTCGCCGCATTTGGCAAGCGGGCTGGCATTTATGCGTGGCCCCACCCGTGCTGACACGTGCGTGGCTTCGCCAGCGGAATGAATGAGTTGTTTTGTGGGGAGTCGGCTTAGTATATATCCTATAGTGGCTTCTTGCGCATGCGCCGTGCATGTTCTCCGTCCGGTTCTGAACAGCGCTGCTTCTCTTTCCAGAAGCGTTTGTTGTCGCTGTGCGGAAATTTCGCACATTCTATACAGTCGGATACAACTCAAGAAACAAGCGGCTTTTCCTCGTCAATGGAACCCCCTTCCAGCCAATGGCGTCGGCCGATTCTCGCGACCCTGCTATAGCGTGACAATGCGGGGTGTGGCAAATTTAATGGGATAGTCCCCTCCCTGCACTGACACGCTAGCAGGTTAATTGGCCGACGCCATTGGCTGGAATGGCGGTCCTTTGACTAGGAAAAAGCCGCTCCGTTCTTAGTTGGCCACCTACTAGCGCGGAGCTTCGGGCGAATTCAAGACAGGAAGGCGGGGTTAATAGGCCTTTAAATGCGGCCATGTCTAAGCGGTCGAATTAATTTGGAGCCCTTAGTCATAGAGGGATAGGGGGAAGGGAGGCTGCGTTACCTTGCGAAAAGGTTAATCAGCTGCACAATTCAATGATCCAATCAATCTACTCAGTTAAAATCAGTCATTTGCGCCACGCGTATTCGGTTTAAGCGGGCGACCGTGAAACGCAGTTACATGTTATCTTCGGCGGCCGCTTCCGGCCGTTCGTTTTGGCACGCCATCGTCGCCCGCAACTCGGAGCTCTTCGTTCTTCCAGACGCGGCACGTGCCTCGTTTCTTGCACGTGCCCCAGAAGCCCCGGCTCGGAGCGCCGAGGCCTTTGTGCTCGGTCCCAACGAACGACTGCGTCAGCAGCGACTGCGCAACAACGCGACGACACGGAAGAAACCTCGCTCGCTCTCGCACATACGTACGCACGCATCTGTTGCAAGCCGCCCGGTTAAAAAGCCGCTTTTCTCTCTCTCTCTCTCCCTCGTAACCTCCTCCTCCTCCGCACCCTCGCTGCGGCTCTGTCTCCCGAGTTCGCGCGCCCAAGCAGCCGCTGTCAGCTTGTTTACGCCTTGGCGCTGATGCCGGCGCTTCTCCGGCTTGTTATCTCTGTGTGTTGCCATGGGAACGCCGAAAGACGCCTCGCAATGGAAAGTGGGTCGGAAAAGTTCCGCATTCGTTTTTCCACACGCGTTTCCACGTGAGCAATGGGAGAGTGTTGGTATGGAAAACGAAATAGAAGGGGACCTATTTTTCTCGACGGGTGGTTAGAAGCGCAGGAATAGACAAACGAAAGACGGCCGCAGACGTTGCGGGGCGAGGTTTTATTTTCCACTGTTGTATTTCGCCTCTATCTAAAACATGCGTCGTTACCACCCGTCGAGTTTGCGTCAACTACAGTCCAACCTCGTTGTAACGAAACCGGTTATAACGAAGTAACGGATATAACGAAGGAATGGCGATTCCTTTAGAAAGCTAGGACAAACACGGGTGGGTTATAACGAAGCTACAGGTATAACAAAGTAATCGCCGGGCCTCTTCAAGTTGCTTATAACGAGATTCAACTGCATATATACCTTGCCAGGATGTTCTAGCCCTTTTCTGGTTGTAGTAGTCATTAGAACTACTTAGTGTACATGTAAACGAATTTCAGTGATTGGCGGACGGGGACCAGCTGTGTGTACACTCTTAAACAGAAAGGAGTAAGAAAAGAGTAAGCTGTCCTTTAACGAACACCTTTTATAAAAGGAGTTCTTTCTTATAAAAGCAGTATTCTTCGTTCCTTGGCATGCGACGTTTAACCTTTCGGATCCACTTTTGGGTCGACTAGTTTAACACTCGCAGTGGTCACCAACTTTACGTTGCTCGCCTTGGAACGTTTTCTTTGTTTGCTTGTTTTCTCTGTGGTTGCTTGTTTGCCGAGCGAATAAATAATAATAATAACAATTGGTTTTTTGGGGAAAGGAAATGGCTCAGTATCTGTCTTATATATCGTTGGACACCCGAACCGCGCCGCAAGGGAAGGGATAAAGGAGGGAGTGAAAGAAGAAACGAAGAAAGAGGTGCCGTAGTGGAGGGATCCGGAATAATTTCGACCACCTGGGGATCTTTAACGTGCACTGACATCGCACAGCACACGGGCACCTTAGCGTTTTTCCTCCATAAAAACGCTGTCGCCGCGGTCGGGTTCGAACCCGGGAACTCCGGATCAGTGAGAATAAATTGTTCGGGAGGCGAAATTTAGACGGGCGTGCATTTGCTCTGCAAACGAAATCTTTGCCTGCAGAGAACAAAAAAGTTTCACGGAATGTCCGTCATCGCCTCCGCCACAAGTGCTTCCTTTTGGGCGTTTCCCTCAATACCGCCCCTTCGTAGCTATACCGTTTACTTCTGCGTACGCCTGCTGCAACTGTGGACGGGGTGAAGGATCGATGCACAACGCAGTATCCTCACGTAAAGAACGCTCCGCTCATTTGCACTTTAAGCTTGATTGATGATGTCTGTGAAGATCATAAATTCTGTCGTGGAAGCAATGAATGTGTCCCAAGTCCACACTATATAATAGGATACAACTTTGAAAAACAACAGCAGTTCTTAGCAGTGGGCAATGATCCACGGCGTCCTCGTTTTACTGCGTCAACAAATCGCAGACGTAAGCGAAATCGGCTTATTAATGTTCGACTGTTGCAGACGAGTCAGAGTAATCAATATTCTTGAGTTTACACTGTAGAAATGGATGGAGTAAAAAAGTAGTAAGCTGTCCTCTAGCACACACTCTCTCTTTGAGGGGCAGGATATATGCCGCCCAACTCCTGGGGCAAACTTACATCACTAAAAATGCGGAGTACTCATGGTTGGCAGCGGAAACAAATTTTCTCTTCACCCCCGCGGTGGCTCATTGGTTATGGCGCTCGGCTGCTGACCCGAAAGACGCGGTTTCGATCCCGGCCGCGGCAGTCGGAATTTCGGTGGAGGCGAAATTCTAGAGGCCCGTGTAATGTGCGATGTCAGTGCACGTTAAAGATCCCCGGTTGATCGATATTTCCGGAGCCCTTCACTACGGCGTCCCTCATATCCTGAGTCCCTTTGGGACCTTAAACCTCGTTAACCGAACCAAGCCAATTCCATCTTCAAAACAGGTCAAGTTCTAGCAGTCACGAGGATTTCAATCAAGGTTTCAGTCTCCTCTATTTGCTAACCTCAGGTTCTCCTTTGGCGTGTTTAGAAGCCTCCTCCCATTTGTAACGTACTGCATCGAGCCACTTAAGGCTCTCTGGGGAATATGCCTCCGTTGCCAAGAGTAAGCATTCCGTATATATTTAGGGATCGAAATCTACTCAGGAGCCTGGGCAGCGTGCCCTGCCCCTAAAGGGGTGTGCGCTAGAAGACAGTTTACTCCCTTTTTACTCCTTTTTTATGTTCCGCCTACGCAACAAGGCCGAAAAAGCCTGCCGATCGTCTCAGGCCCTTTTCACATGCATGCGATTCTCGCCTGCGACACTGCGAATCCCGTCGGTCTAGTCGCAGACGGCTTGCGATCGAGTTCCGTCCGGTTGGTATTCAGTCGCAGTGTCGGTGTGTTCGCTCTGCGACTGACCAATGGGGAGCGCCGAGACGGCGTGCGACGTGCGGTCACGTAGGAGCTGTTGCCGCGGTGGAAGCAAAACTGTTTATTCTAATCAGAAGATACGGAATAATGCCTTGCATCCAAAACTACGCTGGTCGTAACATAATCAACATATTTCGTGTCGCGTTTAATCATGGATTGCCTGTGGAAACATCAAACAACCTAGCCTGTCCCTGCGACCGAATTCGCAGGGTACGCGTTGCATCTGAAAGCACTGTCCGAAAATCGCACTGCGGCGTCACCGACTAGGCCGACTTTTTTCGTTCTAGTCGCAGCATGTGAAACGGGCCTCAGGCGGCCACCTGCCTGCCTGCACCGGTCGCGTGCGTCATCGTCTTCGTCTGGCGATCGTCTGGAAGACTTTCCCCCTTTACCTCTACTCTCCTCATTTTACGCGACGATCTACACAGCCCGTGCACTGCTGCGCGGCAAGAGTGAAAGCAGTGTGCGTCGTGTGCGTACTTACACCGGCTTTTCTCTCCTCCTCTTTCTATACTTGCGTGGAGAGAGTGAAGCCTGATGACGAGAGGCGCAGAGAGCGAGCGCGCGCTCGGTGTCAAGGCGACGCTGGAGCGTATGCCGCCGCCGCCGAGACGCTCCGGGGCACGCAGCCAGCCGCGCTTCCGCGTCGCCCATCCTCCTCCCTCCTCCCTCCTCCTCCCCTGCGCCGGGATTGTCTGCGAATGTCGGCGATGCACGCTCGTGCATGCATGCCCCGCACTGCGGCCTCCTCTCGTACCGAGCGTACTATACGAATAATGGCAGAAGTGTATTAAGCGGAGGGGATCGGGCATCCGGTCTTTGTGCTCGTCTGTACTGCAGCGCGCGACACACGCAAACACACAAACGGGTCACGGAACGATCTCGCACGCGCGTTTGCAACCTTGCAGTACTGCAGTACGAGCGCTGCTATTTTCCCGGTATATTGGCCTACTTATCGTCGGATATCGGATGCTGGCCCCGGGTTTATCGACGAGCGGTCAATATCAGTGCCCCGTGTAAGGCCCTCGACTGAGGAGCCGGCCCGGTCATGCACGTGGCACACTTTCTTAATTCACGTACTCCTTTCCCCTGTCGATTCGACCGTGAAGGGCTGCGTGCGGTCACCGTCATCTCTAGACGGAGGTAGCGAGACACATCAGCAGCTCGTCGAAAGTGTCCCCCTTGTAACCTGACCGATCGTTGCCGGGCTATGAGGCGCGTATCGCGCGGGTTCCGGTTGTGAATCTCCATAAGTGAGCAGACAGCAAAGTACCCTTATTAAAGATAGACTTCTTATAGACTCTGTTGCCTTCCTATAGACATTTCCTTTTGTCTATTCATAGTCTATAGAGGGAAGTCCACTAAAAATTTCGTTTATGACTTATGGGGGCTTAACGTCCCAAAGCGACTCAGGCTATGAAGGACGCCGTAGTGAAGGGCTCCGGGAATTTCGACCACCTGGGATTCTTTAATGCGCACTGACATCCACTAAATGTGTATGGCCATAAATCTATAGATTTTGTATAGACTGTCTATAGAATTTGTATTGTCTATCGTCTAGCCTATATGATTTGTCACAGAAAGTCTATAGGCTGTCTAAAGAAATTCTTGCAAGGGTATAAACCAGTGCCTTTCCATTCGAACCTAACCGCTCGCTGGAATAAAAACTACGGAGATATAGTTTAGGCCGAACGAGTCCTGTCCCTGTCGGCTGTGTCCTGCCGTGAGTATCACAAAAAACAATACGCGCCGTGACCCACTGGTGACCCACAAATAATAATAATGATAAAAATAATTGGTTCTTGGGGAAAGGAAATGGCGCAGTATCTGTCTCATATATCGTTGGACACCTGAACCGCGCCGTAAGGGAAGGGATAAGGGAAGGAGTGAAAGAAGAAAGGAATAGAGAAGTGCCGTAGTGGAGGGCTCCGGAATAATTTCGACCACCTGGGGATCTTTAACGTGCACTGACATCGCACAGCACACGGGCGCATTAGCGTTTTGCCTTCATAAAGACGCAGCCGCCGCGGTCGGGTTCGAACCCGGGAACTACGGATCAGTAGTCGAGCGCCCTAACCACTGAGCCACCGCGGCGGGTACCCACAAATCAGTGAACGTGTCTTTAGCACGTGGGTCACCTGTGTGTCACTGTGTATTCATGATTGCGCGGCTACGAATACTTAGTGGTGCGATGAAGCCATGGTACAGCTCAGAGCCTGCGAAAAACACGCGTGCCATTTCTGTACTGCCGTCTGCTGCCGGTTCCGAGAGGCTAGCTTCGCCAGTGGCTCTCTGATGAGTGACGCCGCAGCCGAGAAAACTTAAGGGTGGCCCACCGGTGGGCCACGACGCACTGGGATTATAGGGATCAATAAATCGCTGGCGCAGTTGCCATGTTAACACACTGCAGCCAACTAACTAATCCTGTTTCTGCGTCTAGTGGAGCGGAGAGACTCGTTGTCCCCCTCTCTCTCTGGTCGTCGTATAATAACCACACTGTCTTTGCGTAAGGCCGGCCGAAGCGCTGGCAGCCGGCGTCTGCTAACGGGGCCAATCGCAAACGCTCTCCTCCGGCCATCGCCGACTCCGCGTTTCCTCATGGCTCGTGAGCGGCCTTCTGCGCCCAAACTGCCGTCGGTCGTCCCCCGTGGCTTTCTCCTACGGCGGCGTATTTGTTGGCGCGGGCTAATGCGCCGCCGCAGTGCCGGCGGCGGTAGTGAGGGGATGGGCGCGGTCGACCGTTCGTGCAGTTGTAGTGCGTTAAAGTTGTTGCGCTACTCAGGAATGTCCGGTTAAAGAGGACGCGAGAAAACGATCGGAGGAACTTAAACGTGCTCAGTCTGAGTCGGTACGAAGGTGGTCGCTTTCTCGTCGACCAAGGGAAAGTGGCGACGGAGGGTAGAGGAAGCACACTCAACAACACGGCGAGAAAGGTCTGTCCGGTGAAACACCTCCTCTTTCATCAGATGCGAACCGGTTTTGAGAGCCGCCGCCGTGCACTGCCAGGCGCGCATAACGGACCAGCGAACAATATGGCGGCGAAGAGGGAGCGCTATGCCGTCAGATACAACTCAAGAGAGAAGCGTCGAGCGCAAGTGCGCTGGAGGACATCTTACTCCCTTTTTACTCCCATACAGGCGTATTCTCGTTTAGAGTGTAGGATTAACCCCACGTCATGAGAATCAGTCGACGCCATTGGCTGGAGGGCCTTCCCTGAGGGACATTTGCTCCTTCGTTCTTGAGTTGTAACGGACTACATAGTCTCGTTCCAAGAGAAGGCAAGCGTATACCAGGGGGCGGCAGAAGGTTAGGTGGGCGGATGAGATGAAGTTTGCGGGCATAGGGTTGGCGCAGCTGGCAAAGGACATGGTTAATTGGAGAGACATGGGAGAGGCATTTGCCCTGCAGTGGGCGTAGTCAGGCTTATGGTGATGATGATGACATAGTCTTGTATTTTATTCTAACTTCGAAAAAAAAAAACTAGCTGCTGCAGAGCTCTTTGTTGGAGAAGGTTAGTCCCGAAGTGATCACATTCACATTGGTTGCGACTGCACTTTAGTCGGACACAACACAAGTACGAAGCGGCTTTTCCCCGTCAAAGGCCACCCGTAAAAGGCCACTGGTTGGCAGCTTCCAACCAGTGGCTCCGGCCGATTCTCATGACTCTGCTAGCATGGCAGTGCAGTGAGTGGCGGTTAAAAAGAGATAGTCCCTTTCCCTCCCTGCATTGTCAGGCTAGCAGGGTAATGATAATCGACCGAAGCCATTGGCTGGAAGCGAGTTCTTTGACAGGGAAAAGCGGCATCGTTCGTGAGTTGTATCCGAATATATCCCGAACAACGAGGCACCCCCCCCCCCCCCCCTCTCAAGCCAGGGGACAAAGACCCGTCTGTTTCCCTTTCCTGCCTAACCTCTGCTACATTGCCCAAAAAAAGTATGCCTTTTCCAGAAGTGACGCCATTTCCTTCCAGCCAGTAGGACCGGCCGCCGTTTGTTGATGATGATGATAATGATGTAGCCTTCCCTTTGTAGCGGGCGGGCGCCTAACAAGGGTGCCCTGGCTTGATACACACACACACACACACACACATAAAAACAATAACAGTATCAAGCCCGAAGCGGCAAATACACTCACAAATACCGACGAAACAGTATCAATGAAAACGGTCCTAGTGTCGCACCAGCGTCCACCACTCCGTCGCTGCAACTGCCTCGTGGTCTGCAGCATCCGTTGTGCAGCCCTCGTTCCAAGAGCGGGAACCCAGCGCCTGCGGAAGCTGCCGTGTCAGTCATCCCGCCCTGGCGGGCGTTGATTGCGTGAGCGCGTGCCGTCATCCGGCGATTGTGATCGGCTCTCTCCCTGTGGGGGCCTCCGCGCCCTGTCTTTCACAATGGTCCGCGTGTCCATTCCTCCTCGATCGCTGCTTCTGCTCTCGCACGACTCCACTGTCTTGCCGCAGTCACCGTTGTTGCTGCTGCAGACTTGGGGAGAAGGGGGAGGGTAAGTTTCCCTCTCTCACCAGGCGGGGGTGTGCGGAGCATGAGTCATACGCGTCCTCAATGAGACGCACCGGCCGTCCGGGCCGGTCAGACCAACACCCTCTCAATGCTAAGGCCTCTCCACCGGCCGCGTGACGTCACGCCAAGGGACCGTGCAGGCCCCGCGCTCCGCGATTTCAGCGCGCCGCGCCCGTCTGCACTATTCGGGTACTGCCGTACGTAGCTGCCTTATAAGTGATTCCTTCATTTTCATTTTTGTCGTTGCTGCAGAAAAGAAATTCGCTAGTTTGTGCGCGCCTTAGGCTATCATTTTATCTGCTTTATATATTTTTTTTATTGCAGAACACCTTATTGTCAAGAAAGTTCGAGCTGCTAATACAGTTTTTTATAATAAACAATTTAGCATACGGCCGCCAATTTCGCATTATTGGTCATTATAATAAAAAATTGATTAGTTAATTTCAATTAATCATCTAATTATTAGGTTCTATCACGTACATGATGTCTGCCGTGCGGTAAAATCCATCCGCACAGACCGCACATGCGTATATCTAGTTGTTAAAGTAGAAGTTCGTGAACATTGAAAAAAAAAACACCGTCTACTGCGCATTGTGTTAGTTTTATTCTGTATTGTGTTTTGCTTAAAGCTTTCACACACAGCAATAATGACACTCACAATAATGTTGCGCTGTTGAGTATTTGTACAGCTAATCTGACCCTTACAATAAAAAACGACGAGACACCAGCAATGAAGTGTGCGCAAAGCATTTTTATTGCTTGGGAATAAAACTTACTTCTTCTTAAGCGTTGCTGCTTTCCGGGCTGCGGCCTTCTGCTGCGCATTGTCTTGTATGGCATCATTTCTTAGTTTGCAAAAGTTGTTTAGAACAACGTTGGTTGCAACGCGTACTACCAAGCGCAGGAGAGTTTGTGCAGTGTGGCCATTTTCACATGTCTCAATGTCGTGTTCGTCCAGGAGGGAAATCGTCTGTGAAATCACGACACCACGTTGATTTCTACAGGAGAGAAAATCTTCCGCGGTTGCTCCAAAAGACAACTTCTCTGCAACTAGTTTAGTCATCAGTACCATGTGAACTGTGCATGGCTGGGGAAACTTCAGCCCTCCTCTCGACAGGTTAGCTATCATGGCAGTATTTTCCGCTTCGATCTCTCGATTTTCAATCACCAATGTGCTGAAGCAAGCAGAACATGAAAGCTTCTTTAAAGCAGCATGAGCAGCGTATCCTGCAATGTAGACAATAGCATCCATGTCAGAGTGGGCGTGTGTAATATCGTCGTCGCTGACAGCCACAGAAAAGTTGCATGGGACAAGATCCTCACTTACGTCTTCAAACTCTGTTTCCTCGCGTGGAAATGTCAAAAGTTTTTGAAGACGAAGCTTCTTCTCACATTCGTAGAGCTGACGCACGGAAATGTGGTACTGTGATCCTGCCAGCTGGCGGTAACGGCCGAACCGGTCTTCTAGCGCATCCGTCTGAAATTTGCCCAGCAGTACGTACTTGAAGTGAAGTTCTTCTAAGCAGTAGCGCGAGAGTTCTACCAGAGAATAGCATGTCAGTCGCAAAGCACTGTGAGTCTCTTTCGTCAGCGAGCCACTGGTGATGTTTATTCTTGCCCAAGCGTCCAACCAGTCCACAACGCCGCTCAGGAAAGCTAACTGTGTGTCATCAACAGACCTTACAGGGTCTTGCATGCTGTCCCTTAGCCTCTGGCCTTTGCAAGGGGTCTTAACATTGACTATTTGCCACCATGTGAGGATAACGTCAATGAAAAGAGCAGTCGACTCAGCTTGAGGAATCTTGAACGCGGAACCATGTGTCCTGAGGGCATTTGAAACAAACTGATTAATGACGTCGAGAGCGAGCTTTACATTTTGCCGCTCCATTGAGGTTGGATTCACGGCTTTTGCGTTCAGTCTGTAAGCAGCCTTCACAAGCGACGTCTTCTCTGAAGAATAAAGCTGCCGCACAGCTGCGAAAGAAGCAGCTTTCATACGAGGAGGCCCTTCGGGCATTGCTCCACTCAAGTCCATTTCAGGGAAATAGAGGCATGTTCCAGGGTTTTTCTGGTTAATCCAATTGTTCCTAATGCACTTCAAGAGATGCACAGGATCGACCACGTAGAAAAGAGGGCGAGCGTTATCGGCTGGATGGGGATAGACAATGCTCACCTGAGGACTTGTAGCAAATAACGACATCATCTTGCGGTTCAGAGCATTGTTGTCCGTTATCACAGCGATAATTTTGAGCCCCATTTTCTCAACATTAATGATTATGTTCTTAGCATGCTCGTGCAAAATTTCTGCGCTCAGTTTGCTCACAGGTAATATGTGAATGACGTCCTTGTTTGCAGAAAGGAGTGATTGTACCATGAACACATGGGCTGTTGTTGCTGGTTCCGTTGAATGAACCGACGATCCTACTATTGTGCCCCCTTTGTAGTCGAAGTATGGTTTTATGTGGATCTCATCGATCATCAGGGTCACTGTCTTCTCGTGGTCTTTCATTGATTTGACTCGTTCTCGGATGTAGGAGAGACAGTGCGGTTGATTTTGCTCCACAAGAGGGTCAGCTTTGTAATTTGAGCAAACACGGCGCAGTGTGGAAGGATGGGGCAGAATGATTCTTGATGCAGCTCTTGTGAAGTGATATGCGTGAGGAGAAATTGAATTCAAAATACTGGCGAATACCAGCAGCTCTGCGCTATACACATGCTGTTTCGCGAGGAGAAGCTCTATCTGCTCAACCAGAAATTTCAGCAAAGAAGACTGTTCTTTCGTCGTATCACTGTCCTCAATGAGGTCTGCAAGCAGTGAACCGACAAACTGCAATACTTTAGTATGTTTCGACTCTTTCGTCACCTCAGGTATATTATGCAAGCCTATCTCGAGTTCTTCTAGCAGCAAGGACAGGCTGGAGGTGTCGCATACTTGAGCTGGCAGAATCCTGCCTGAAGGAAGCGACAGAAGCTTCACTCCATTCAAGAAAACAGAAAGTGACAGATCAGGGAGAACTACCAAGGCGCATTTCACATTAGGTGAAGGATCATTCTCGATGAGAAGGAACCTAACGCACTGCTCATCGACAGAAACGGTCCAGAATTTCGTGTTGCAGATTCCAGGCAACTTAGATTTGAACTCCTCGTAAGATGAAACTTTGTTTCTTTTCTGTTCAAGCTCATTAGACTGAAGTGACTTCCTCATAGCCTCCTGCAAAGCAGCGTTTTCCCTTCTTGCTTTTTTCGTCTCTGGCGATTCACTCCGTCCAGGCGTTGAGGACAAGTATTTTGGGCAGTTTGGAAAAACAGAAGGCGCAGCATCAATCTTCAACTGTAGCCTGTCACGCTTCACCTCTATTATTTTCCCTGTCAGTTCATCTTGGTGTGACAACGTCGTAATGAAGTCGCCTGCGTGGAAGTGCAGTTCACACACCTGCACGAGAAAATGAAGCAAGGCCATTCGCCATGACTCTCCATTGCCTAAAACACTAAGTAAAAAGAGTCTGAATAGTGAACAGCTTTTACATATTTACACAGCTTTTACACAAGCCTTATGCACATCCACAGAACTAAATGCTTCCTGGACAATTCATACATAAGTGTAAGAAGTGATATCATTGCCTACAAAGACAGCATGCCTTTCCGGGAGCGACAGCTCACAACTAAGATAATTACCAGCGCCTATTAAGCAATATTTCAGAGTCTTACCCTCGAATGCTCTGTAGGTGTGAAATCCTTCCGTGGAATGGCTCGCAACCAGGCTTTTCTTCGTACTTCGTCTCTTGGGAAGCAATAAACACGTACTTTGGGACCATTCTGGTAGTTCCCGCGGCACCCGGGAACACAGCACCGGCCCATGTTTCACGAAGTTGCACTCGCTACACGGCAGGCAATCAGTTTCCCACTAGCGCACAGGTACGCACGCCACACAAGAAACGGCCACACGAAACAGACACAGCCGTGCGAGGAGCGAACGGAAATGCACCCAACGCCAGGCTGAAAGACTCAAGCAGCAGCTAGACGCTCACTGCAAGACTGCGTTCGTGTCTGTGCTTGCCCGGGCAAGCGCGAGCACATCGAGGGAGACAACCGAGCGGAGCGGAGCCGCGCTTGGTGAGCAGCCTGACCGGACACTTGGCGTGACGTAGCGCGTGTGGAAAGGAGGGCCTGGAGAGGCCTGAAGAAAGTATTTAGAGGGTGTTGGTCAGACCCTGCTTCGCTCTCACCCCTCTCTCGAGTCGCCATCGTCATCATCGGGGACAGGGAGAGCAGAGTAGCTGCGCACGCTCCATTTCTCACTGCGTGTCCAGCCTTTCTTCTGTCGTGCTCCGATTGCGATTCGTCGACGAGCGAAGGTTGTAGACAGCCGCGTTTCTGTACTGACGAAGGTATTGCGCCGATTTGCACGATGGGGGGGGGGGGGGGCTTTCGTGCTTTGGTAAAGGGAGCGCGTTGTGGGCGGTCCTTTAACTCGTTGCTGTGCCGCCTTTTCCGCTGCATGCATATTGCCCGTGTTTTGTCGCGTATGCCGGGCAGTTTTTGCTGTTTGTTGCTGTTTTTAGATCCTCTGTGCCCTCAGTGCAACATTCACACGTAAACGTGACCGAATAAACGTAGACGGTATTTTTCACCGGGCCATATATATCTGAAGCTCCACATCCGGAGGTAGTGCGTAATTCCACGCACCGCCTGTAGAGTCCCCGCGTTTCTTCCTCAGCGCGGCAAGCTCTCGGGCATTGGAAGCGACCGTGATGCAATATCGGCCTTGACTCGGCGCTCGCATATCAGACTCTCGTGGGGCGGACATTCAGCGGCATGTATGCTGGGCGTAGTCTCCCAACATCCTGCCACGCGTGACACATTCACATTTCAGGTCGTTCGCACCGCACGGAGTTCCTTATTGGCACCGTGTGCGTCACTCGAATCTACCGGCTTCGAAACTCGGTCACGTACCGTGACTATTTGGGGGGGGGGGGGGGGGGGGGGGGGGGGGGGACTATAGTCGGGTACAACTCAAGAACGCAGCGTCTTTTAAAACCCTGCCAAAGGACCCCCTTTCCAGCCAATGGTGCCGGCCGATTCTCACGAACCTGCTACGGTCACAATGCAGGGGGTGGCAGATGAAAGGGGATAGTCCCCTCCTTCCATGGTCGAGGATAGTGCCCGCAATGCATTGTCACGCTAGCTGGCTCATCAGAATCGGCCGACGCCATTGGCTGGAAGGGGGTCCTTTGACGGGGAAAAGCCGCTGTGTTCTTGAGCTGTATCCGACTGTATAGCGTGACAATGTAGGAAAGGGATATTCCCTTTCATCTTCCACTCCTTGCATTGCCACGCTAGCAGATTCAAGCGTCGGCCGACGCCATTGCCTGGAAGGTGGTCGTTTGGCGGGGAAAAGCAGCTGGGTTCTTGAGTTGTATCGGACTGTATAGCGTGACAGTCTAGGAAGGGGCTATTCCCTTTCGACCACTCTTTGCGTTGTCACGCTAGCAGGTTCAAGAGTCGACCGACGCCATTGGCTGGAAGGTGGTCGTTTGGCGGGGAAAAACAGCTGGGTTCTTGAGTTGTATCGGACTGTATAGCGTGACAGTTTAGGAAGGGGCTATACCCTTTCATTTGCCACTCCTTGCATTGTCACGCTAGCGGGTTCAAGAGTCGGCCGACGCCATTGGCTGGGAGGCGGTCGTTTGGCGGGGAAAAGCCGCTTCTTTCTTGAGTTGTATATCCGACTGTATAGAAGGTGATCGCGCTCTCTATACGAACAAGGAGGTTCGAATGTTTACTCCAAACAGAGGAGTAACTGTGCCAGTAGTTTGGCTAGTATACTTGCCACCGACATTCAATGCGCTTCGTTCGTGTGTCACCGGTCACGCTATTAGCGGGATATACTTAAATATCCGATGAATCATGATATTAGTAAGTCGCACCGACCCGACCAGACGGGATTCCGACAGACCCTTGACTACAATCCGATGAATCAGTACACCGATTTTCGCAGTAAGGGCCCTAGGGGGATTTCCTCATTTGGAACACGATAAACAAAAAAAAAAACTGATTGCGCTATGAATGTGACATACACTGTTTCGACGGCACGCTTTTGAGGGCCAGCGCGGTGACGTAGACGTCAGCGGATGATAGGATCGTTTCTTGCTGGCCGATTGTTTACCCATATGCTCGTTGCTATCGGTCAACATTGCGCATGTTATCTTCGAGGGAAAGGTGTTATCTTCCAAATCAATGTGCGGCATATAGGGCACATTTTATCTCTCTCAAAAATATGTATTTTTTTGTTCATCGACGTTCTCGCTTCTTCATATATAGAAGTTTGCTTGGCATAGGTTATGCAGGGTGTTGTCACTATAACCAATAGCTGAAAAAGTCGCTTGGGTATTTGAGAAACGCTGCTGGCATTCAGCGATGGAGTCACCCGCGCAACGCCGTCAATTTTGATAGCCAGTGACGGAATCGCTTAAAATGTCTTCGCCTAGAACTGCGCCCTCTGAACTCATTCTCCGTTTTTTGGACACTTTATTGTGCGCGAATGTCCCACTGCTTGGTCAGTCAGTTGTACACCGACGTCTCCGTCGCGTACTCAGCTGTGAGGTGAGTGCCTGTGCTTTTTGAGTTGACATCTGAAATTTAGGATCTTCTTCGTGTACGCGCATCTGGTTATACGCAGTTTGAGTCCCCTAATTTCGTTGCCTGTGACCCATCGCCTCGTGCGGAACTGTCTCAGAAATTGCTTTTTTTTTCCACCGCATAATGGAAGCTGTCGCTGGTCTTCTCTAGCAGGCACTTCTTCACTTTATTGTATACAGTACTATAGTAGTATTGTAGTGTTGGGAGTATTACGTGCTGTTGATGCTGTGTTCTCCTTGCCCACTTTTGTCTGTTTTGTTACGCAAGAAATGATTACAGAGAAGGGGAAATATAGAAGACGTCTCTTCTATGCAAAGGTATTCGGTCGCAAGTTATCTTTGGCGCACCATCGAAAAAGAAAATAATAAAAACACAGATGGTTTATGGCTTATGGGGGTTTAACGTCCCAAAGCGACTCGGGCTATGAGAGACGCCGTGGTGAAGGGCTCCGGAAATTTCGACCACCTGGGGTACTTTAACGTGCACTCACATCGCACAGTGCACGGGCCTCTGGAATTTCGCCTCCATCGAAATTCGACCGCCGCGGCCGGGATCGAACCCGCGTCTTTCGGGCCAGCAGTCGAGCGCCGTAACCACTGAGCCACCGCGGCGGCTAAAAGCACGGAGAACACTGTATATTTGCATGGCGCTGTCAGCTATAAGTAGCTTTATTTTAGCGTCACACTTGCGACTAGCGTTTACGAGCCCCGTTCAGCTGAAAACCGGGCGTAGTCGGCGTGAGCGAACAATCCACCAGAGAAATCCCCAGAGCTTGTTCGGGCAGACCAACGTGGGTTTCACCAGCCCCCACCGGTGGCTGTGCTTGAAACATGCATGGACCATGAACATCGCTCAACCGCTGCGCCAGCGACGGTATATGGTGACCTCCAGGGATGTGCGTATAAACGTTAAACGGAGAGCGGCCAATCCTGCGTGCAGTTGAGCCTGGTTATTACAAAGTCACTTTGCACACGCGCGGGCGAATTTCGTTACATCTTATTAGGTGCTGGTGTGTACGTGTTACTATAGACTATATGTTGTTCGTGACAAGGAAAACCATTTGGAGCAAGGGAATAAGTGTCCCTGTCACTCGGAATCTAGGGTAAATTATCGATGGAATGGTCATCGTGTGCTACTTCGTAGGACGTTCTCGCGCGGCTAGTTGGTTCATTTTTGAGGAAGGCTATAGAGACTGCGCAGAAGGACGAGGTGTCGTATACACTCGTTTCTTTACCTCCTGTCTTCGGGTTTTTTTTTTTTTCGCGCAGTTTACAACCTTCCTCGAAAATTACCTTTCATATTTCCGCTACCTTGACGTGACGCCATGCCCTTGGCTCCATAGAGAGAGCATGAACTTTATTTAATAGTAAAGAATACCCGTCTACAACGCGAGGAAGGCGCCACACACAGCTACAACACTCCTATATGGGAGTGAAAAAGGGGAGTAAGCTGTGCTCTAACGCACTCCCCTTTTACTCATTTTTGTTTAGAGTGCATATACTCTCGCCTGCAGTGTCTTGCCAAACGACTCACGGGTGGAGTAGGAACGGCGCCGCCGAAGCGTGCTGGGGCCGTTCAGAATCTTTTCGTCACAAATGCGGCCCGCCCCCTGCGCGCAACGATTCTTCGAGAGCCCGCTCTGATTACGCCCCCCCCCCCCCCCCCTTCTTTCATATTCGTGAGTCGTGCGTCCCCGGTGACTGGGACCCCCCCTCCCTTCTTCTTGATCGACTGTCCTTCCTATTCTATCCCCCCCCCCCCCCCTCTCCCTTCCGGCGTTTGTGTCACGCACGATATGCGTGAGCGCAAGACCTTTTTTTTCCTTTTTCTGTCGTCGGTGGGAATGCGGTCAGTCCATCTTGAGAAGGAGCACAGCGCAGACATTATCGTCAGTGTCGTCATGGTCGTCTGCCGTGTGAAAGCTGCCGCCAGTGTGCGCGCGCGTGTCTTGGTCGTGAAGACGAGCGGTTCAGATCCCTCGTACAGCGGAGATTAGACTCTGCAGCGTGTAGGGGGGGGGGGGGGGGGGGGGGATTCGATGTCTGTGCAGTGCGTGTTCACCTCCCTGCTGTCGTGGGCATGGCCTGTGTACCGCATTAGCGCGGATTTAACCAGCCCCTTCTGGTTTGTTCGCCTGCGTGCTTGTTTCGCCGAAGCGCGTTGTCAAAATTGGCCTTATAGCTGAGGGAAGTTTCTCGCAATACAGGAGCGATCAAGACGAAGTGATGATACTGTAGTTTGACGCCGGCTGTTTTCATAGCTGACGGAGGCAGTCAGGTGGAACCGTTCAGAACATTATATGAGGCAGGTTGTGAAGGTTTCCCATCGTGCACCGTATTTTACATTAAAAAAAAAAAAGAACTCTAGAAGTCAAACGAGTGCTCCCTGTGTGCGCAAATTCAACCTGACCTCTCCGCTGTTACTGTGCGCCGCGGCCGTGGAGGCCGAGATGCGACGGGTAAGTTTAGTGACAATTTCATGAAGCGCATTTCCCTTGTAGGAATAGACATTTTTAGCACCCCGTGTACCGTGCTACCGCTACCGTTACCGTAGTACCGGGACTCCGCCCACTGCCAGTGAGCACGCGATGATTGGTCCCGATGCGGGAGGCGTGCACGGCACCTGCCCGCCATCTGGAGCCCTCAAGGTGATCTGCGCCATGCGCACTGATGGCGCGCGGGCTCCCGGTACTCCGGTAACGGGTAGCGGTAGCACGGTATGCTAAAGGTGCCTAATGACACTTCCGGTGCGCGCTGTCACACGGCAAAAAAGAAGTGTCATTGGAAATGGTGACAGTGGCGATGGATGTTGCAGCACCTTTGAGAAAGTGTTCCCGCGTAAGTATTTCTAGCTCTTTTAATTCTCAAAATAATTTTCTTTTTAATGTCGGAGCACTGCTGTTGAGAATACACACTCGCCTTGCCGGACCAAGGGAAGGGAGTTCACTACGAGGGAAGTGCGTTCTGCAGTGAGTGTCACTGAGGCCCCGACACTGGCGTGAATGACACTGATCTCGGAGCAGAGCTTCCCGAGATCCACGTTGCGTTCGCTTCACGTTGAAACGAGTACTTTTTTTTTTGTTAACTGTTGTCGTCGTCTCCCCGTCGGGCATTGTTTACCCAACTCTATAGGCGGCCTCGTTCCGGGGCCAGGGGATGCATCTTTTCTCTGGAAGATCTTGGCGCGCTCTCGATCACCTGTGGTGTACCGTCCTTTCTTTGCGCCACTCTTTCACCCTCCTCGAATACCCAGCGGCCTCTCACACAGCTCTCTCTGCGGCCCTTTTATCAAGAGCTCACCGATACCAATCCACTAGTTCGTTTTTTTTTTTATTTTCATAGACTTCCCCGGCAGCCCTCATTCTCTGCGTTCTTCACTCGCTGAATTGCGGTTTGAGAGAGTGCCACGCAACCTTTCGGCGTGGCTGGTAACAAAAACTAAATAAATTCGCGGTCATAGCCTGGCTGTTGAGCACCGCCTTTTTTCTGAACAAAGGGGGAGCAAAAAAAAAAACTGCGAAGGAGGAGTCGTCACTTTCGGCCCCTTGCATGCAGCATGTGGAAGAGGAAGGAACGAGAGAACGGTGAAAGAAATGATAGGAAGGCGGCGCTGGAACTGGCCATGCATGAGCGTTGTGGCGCAGATTGGCGGTAAGGGGCGTGTGGAGGAGCTGTTTCCCTGGGGAGGCCCACGCGCACGCAGATGTCGGTCAACTGACACCGATCCGTCCGTCCGTCCGTTCGCGGGGCAGAGCAGCCAGCGTTGCGGCGCGCTTCTCACCCCCCCCCCCCCCCTCTTTCCTCTTCTCTGAACCCCTTCTCTTTCTCTCGTTCCTTGGCGCGGTGCGCGCTGCTTGGCGACCCAGTTTTTGACGACTCTGGAGCTCGAAAGGAGGGACTCAGCGCGCGCTGCCCGGCTTATTTTTTTTGTTGTTGTTTGTTAGTATTACTTTTTTTGTTGTTTCCCGCCGCTTCTCTCGGTGTTTCTTTTCTTTTTGTTTTCTTTTTTTTTTTGCTCCGTCCGCGAAACTCGGCGGCCCGTGTGCGGGCGACCCACCGGCCTGTCTGTCTCGGTGCACTGGCGTCGCTGGTCGCCCAGAACCAACGACGGGTTCTTTCCCGCCGCTGCAGGAAGGGCGGCCGTTGCCCCCCCCCCCCCCCCCCCCCCCTTCCGCACCACCCGAGTTGTTGCTGCTTTTTAGTGCGTGCCTCTTTCTTTCCTTCTCTTTATTTATTTATTTATTTCCGTCTCCTTCTTTCCTTTCTTTACTTCTTTCATTACGTCTTTCTTTCCTTGTTTTTCATTTCTTTCTTTCTTGTCCCTCTCTTTCTAACTTTGTTCTTACCGTCTTCGTTTCACCTTTTTTTTTACTTTTCGTTCTTTCATCGCTTATTCTTTGTTGTCCCCATCGCTGACGCGCGTTGACCCGCGAGGCAGATGTGCAGGTTACGACTGGGCGCTTGCTAGCGTAGTTGTGCGTAGTATGTACTTACTTAAGTACACGTTCGACGTCGGCGTTCCCGACGCTGCCGATGCCGATGCTGCTTTTGCTCTTGCGCTGCTGACGGGGCGGAGATGGCGTCCCATCATCCATCGTTCGGACAGGCTCGTGCGCGGTGGCGTAACGATTTACAATCGCGTGTGCTCGCGCGAATGTGCGCGCGAGGCGGGCATTGCGAGATGGGATCCGGTCAAGTCAAGTTACGTAAGTTCGTGACGCGCGTTGGAGCTGCCGGATGGGTGGGTTAGTCCAGTGTATGTTTTCGCTACGAAGCTGTGCGCACAGCGTCCACGCGGGTGGGTTTGCCGTGAGAAGACACCCGCCGTGGTGGCTCAGTGGTGAGGGCGCTCGGCTACTGATCCGGAGTACCCAGGTTCGAACCCGACCGCGGCGGCCGCGTTTCGATGGAGGCGAAACACAAAAAGGTGCCCGTGGGCTGTGCGATGTCAGTGCACGTTAAAGATCCCCAGGGGGTCGAAATCATTCCCTCCACTACGGCACCGTTTTCTACTTTCACTCCCTCCTTTATCCCTTCCCTTACGGCGCGGTTTCGGTGTCCGCCAAGATATGAGACTGCAGATACTGCGCCATTTCGTCCCCCCCCCCCCCCAAAAAAAAAAAAACAATTTTCAATTTCATTTTGAGAAAGTTTTCACTGTGTGTACCGTCGCGCTGGGTGTGTGGTGCAGACATTTACGGTCCCTCTCAGAAAATGTCAGCAGAGCATGTCACAAACACACAGTCTATTGACCTCTAGAGTCTACGAAGCCAGTCGGTGGAGTCACTGTGTAGACTTTATATCGAGCGTACATAGAGCCCATGTAGTGAGACATTCTATGAACGGAGCTTCTGCATATAGGCGATATTCTGTAGGGTCTTAAGACAGTGGGTATAGACGCTTCAAATAACCGTTTCCGGCGAATAATTCCTCGATACATCAAGCGCGATTTGCATCCGCCCGCCGTCTTTGGCGCGAATGGACAGTAATTTTGTGAGTGGATTCTGGAACCTGTATAAAGGCAGAAAAGTCTTCAGAAGGTGAGGACTATACGCCTCTCCTCATCGTAAATATATTCAGAGTTATGGTATTTATTTCGGGACCGCCACAAGTGTCCCACTGCGTCTACAAAGGAAACCACACGTACTCTTCACCAAGGTTGTACTACATTGCTTTCGTGTTTCATCTCTTGTCCCCACCTCATCTGTTTCTGTATAGTTTCGAATTCGTCAGAAACCTCGAACCGAACCCACGACCTTACTTAGAGCTCTAGTACGCATCGCCACAGCTCGTGCGTATAGTCTGAGCACATTTAGAGCCCTTAAAAATTGGTCTATAGACAGTCTGCAGACTTCTTATATCCTCTATTGCCTTCCCAGAGATATTTCTTTTTGTCCATTCACAGTCTATAGACTGTCTATAGACAAAATTCTACTGAAGTGTACGGCCATAAATCTATAGATTGTCTGTAGACTGTGTATAGGGCTTGTATTGCCTATAGACTGTTCTCTAGGGTTTGTCCATCGAGAGTCTATAGACTTTATAGACACAAGTCTATGAACAATCTATAGACTGTCTAAAGAAATTTTTGCAAGGTAGGGCGGCCCATAAATGGTTTCCACGTGCCCTCCTTTGCCAACGCTTAGTTCACACACAAACATGCCATCTGTCTCCTCCCGTGTATACGTGCCCGTGACGGGAGCACGTGGCCGACGAAAACCGCTACGCAGATCGGCGCTGGTCGACGACCGTCGGGGCGCGGTGACCTTCGCGCGAAGCGGCGAAATTCGCCGGAAAAAGGCGCCATTATTATACCGCCGCTGAGCGCGCGCAAGCATGTGCGTAGTAACGACTCGAAGCGCCCTCTCGTACGTCTGTCTTCATACACGTGCGCATTGTTCGTGATCGTGTGCGGGGCGCGGTCGCTAACTGGATCCCGTGGCCGCGTGTCGTGCGTACAGCCTATTTCTCTTTCGCGCCTTACAACGTGACGGGCGACGCCTTTACGTACCGTGCTGTACGCTATACGCACGACACTGAATGACCGCGGCGGATGATGAGGAGGGGAATATAGAAGAGAGGAAGAAGAGAGAGGCAGAGAGGCGGAGTAGCAGAACGTCTGCCCTTTCCCTTTTCCTGGAAATGAGCGGCGCAGCCCGCAAACGAGGGCATATGCCCCAACGTATACAGCATATGCCTGCGCGGAGCCCCAGGTTCGTTAACATTGCATCGGGCAGCGGCTGGCTTGACTCGCTGGAGGTGCCTCGCTTCTAAATCTGTGCAGCGGTATGAAAGGAGATGTGCAGGTCTGGCGCCAACATTTGAGCCAAGTGGGAAAAAAAGCTAGGGAATTAAAGGGAAGGCTTTCCTGAGGATGTCCGTGATTGGCCCAGCTCCCGCGCATACTAACCAGTCTTTACAGAGAACTGATGTGCGTCAGTCTAGGTGCGTACCAGTTAGCTAGAGCTTGTCGTCGTACAGCGAGCGAGTCGCTAATTTTCGAAATAATCATGTATACAGGCCAATCACGGCAGTGAAATGACATAAGCTAGCTGAGGTGTTGTCTGAGGCTTTATTCAGTGAGCCTGTCTTGTTGAAATTTGCCTGATTGGTGTTTAGTATGCACGTGGTGCCTTCGGAAGCGCACAGCACGACGAACAGACAGACACCGGTCTGTCCTGACCTTGGGGTGAAAAGTTAGTCTCCTCGTAGCCTATATCCTGTCTAAATCGTTGTCCTAAGACAATATTCGCCAGCAAACAGCGTCAAAGATTGTCCGAACCCAGAAGCCCCGTAGCATCCGTACTGCTGCACGGTTTTAATGGGACGTGGCTGATGTATGCTAATTGACTGGGCGTGCCAGCTTCGTCGCCATCACCGCATGCCTCTGCGCTGATGTCACATTATGTGCTTTCGCTCTCTGTGTGTGCGAGCATTATGCGCGTACGTTTCTTGTGCGCATGCGCGGTGTACTATGCCGTGTACGCGTACACAGATTGCGCTGTTGCCATTGGGCGTGGCGGTGAAGAGCGCCCGCGCGCGGTCCTGCGGGCGATGGCACTACGCCCCTGAATACTCGAGCTCCTTTGTTATTACTCTCGTTTTTTCTTTGCTCTTTGTTCGTTCTTTATTCATTCGTCCATTCTTCTCGAAGAAAGATGGCTCGTGTGAGCCACGTCAGATTGGGTGGGGTTTTGAAGCGAGTCGACCGCGCGTCTTATCTCTGTGCTTGCCGGGATGTGGAGTATAATGCAGGCAGGCGTCTGAGCACGTATTAGACACGCTCGTTATAACGAAATCGCGTTATATCGCAGAAGTGGCGTCTTCGATCGTTTTTCTGGTCTTTTATGGCACGGTAGCAATCGTTTGGTTACTCTAGCCTTATATATACAGCGACCGCAGTTATATTGTGCGTCTATTCCCCCCCCCCCCCATTTTTTAGCTTTTTTTTAACATAAACGGTGCATAGTCTCCACCGAGATTAACTATACGCTCTAGGCTATAGTTGGCATTTGCTCATGTTGGGTAGATTGCGCGGAAATGGGAAGTTGCAGTGTCACGTTCTTTTTCCCGAGTCTTGTAACGTCTCCTTTGCTGCCAACTTGCACAGCCCGCACCGAATTTAGAACCCAACCCAGGAACCTTGAGGCTTTCTTTAATCAGTGTTTCCGAGGGAATGCAGGTTCCCTCAGAACCTCGCTAGGAACCTAAGAGCGGAGCTTTTGTTCCTCACTTGGCAACACTCCCGCCGACGGGATTCGAACGGGCGACCTTGGTAAGAGCCCTAGCGACGAGGCACGTGCGGGCACCATTGATGACAATGGCAATGACGTTGATTTGGCCGCGGGGAGAAGGAGGGGGAACCGTGCGTCGTGAAGTGCGGCCGTGCGTAAGGTATGTCGAGGTTGGTAAAACCACGGCCGTATAGGAGGAAAAAAAAAGAGTACGGCACAGCGAAATGGCAGGTGGGCATGCAAGCAAGCCGCTGGAGGGCATTCGGCGGGCTGCTGCTGCCGCGGGCCTTCGGTAACGTCAGTCGTTGTGTCCGCCGACCTTGCGCCGACCTTGGCCCGACGTCCTCGCCGCGCCACGAAACGGCCGCACTGCACTACGGCCGTTCGCGCGCGTCACTGCGCTTCATCGTGTCACGCGACGCATCGTGACCCGCGCGGCTGCTGCTGCTTCTTCTTCGGCCCTCTACTATAATTACACGCGCAACGCTGCCGACACTCACGCGCGCGCGCAGTGCGGCGCGGGTGTCGCCACCTTCGCGGTTGTTCCCCTTGCACCCTCCTCTCTCTCTCTCTATCCGCGCTCCCTGGTTTTTCTTTTCTTTTTTCTTCGTTCTATATTTTCTTTCCTTCGCTGTACGCCCACGTCTGGTCTTTTCATCCTTTCCTGCCGCTCTGATCGACGAGAGCGCGGGGGCGAAAGAACGTGACGGAGGCCAGGTTCGTCGCGTGACGTCATCTGGCGGTCGGCGGAGGGGGCGTGGCCGGCGAACTGGCGGCGTGATTTCCGAGCTACGCGTCAGAGCATCCGGTCTGGTACGTCATTCGCCGTCCCCCTTATCCACGTCTTTGATTGGCGCAGCTTTTGTGCTAAAAGTATACTGAGCTGAACTGAACTGAGCTCAGCTCCACGGAACTGAGCTGAACTCGCCGTGCGATGATCGTTTTGGGGGGCGTCGAGAGAGCAGGGGCCGGCCGTTGACGTCTTTCTCCACGTGTCTCTTCGCACATCGTCATCGCCGCCTTCTCCTGGTGTATGTGCGCGCGTGGCCTCCGTGATAGAGGCACGCCGCCGGAGCCGATCGCGGAGGCCACGGCTTTAGTATAGGGCGGTGCGGTGTCTCCCCGTGCGTGCACCCCGCGATCGACCGTGATGTGACGGGCGCGCCTCTTTCAAGGAAGGGAACCGCGTACGTGGCGACAGCGTTGGGAGCTAATCGACCGGTGTGGGAGGCGCGTATAGGTGATCGATTGGCGGATCGACGTGTGGCAATCCGAGCGTGGCCGGTCGCTTTCCAAATACGAACCGCGTGCCTGCGGTGTCAAGTAAACGTGCGCACTCGAGCGCGTGCAAGGAGGAGCGTAGGGGGGTTTATACGTCACGGTGGGATGACGTCATGTGTCCTCTGAGGTATACTCGACGCGGACCACTCCCCTCAGTTGCCATGGCGTGCTGCCTGCTCGGAAAGACTGCTGATCTCAGCGGCAACGTGAAGCCGCTTGATGCTACCTACCACTTCTGGGTGGCTTTAAAAGGGCACATGGGAGAGATTACAGCTGGTTATGTGTTTATAGATTACCACGTTCTAATGAATAATAATAATAATTTGTTTTGGGGGAAAGGAAATGGCGCAATATCTGTCTCATATATCGTTGGACACCTGAACCGCGCCGTAAGGGAAGGGATAAAAGAGGGAGTGAAAGAAGAAAGAGGTGCCGTAGTGGAGGGCTCCGGAATAATTTCCACCACCTGGGGATCTTTAACGTGCACTGACATCGCACAGCACACGGGCGCCTTAGCGTTTCGCCTCCATAAAAACGCAGCCGCCGCGGTCGGGTTCGAACCCGGGAACTCCGGATCAGTAGCCGAGCGCCCTAACCACTGAGCCACCGCGGCGGGTAATGACAAAGATGCTAGTTTCACGCTAAACGGAGCTTGTTTTAATCCGTACAGAAAAGGCCGAAAAACTGAATACAGATATCGTGTCCAACGATATATGAGACAGATACTGCGCCATTTCCTTTCCCTCCAAAAACCAATTATAACGACCATTTGCACGAGCAAGATATATTTGTTCTTATTCTTAGCGGATCTCTGAGGCTAAGCGACATTACCTTTCACTTTTGACTGTGATCACGAAGTCAGAGGTTGCGAGATTGAATCGATGGGCGGGGAAAGAAACGTCTAATATTTATTTCATTTTTTTTTCGCAATGATTTCTTCCTTTTCTGTCGGACAAGCTTCACTATTCATAGCCACAAAAAATCCTTTAAATCGATTTCTACCGGGAACGACAATTGGATGGAATTGACCTCAGCGTCCCTTTAAGTGGGCGGAAGGGGGTAGCGGGAAGCGGGCTTAATTTTAATTTTAATTGGGTTTATGTATTCTGATCAGGTGCAGTGTACATGACTCGGGGGTATACGTGAACAAAACTATGCCACAAGGGCAACTCAACACGCCGCCATCTAGGCCTATGTACGACATGATATTGAAGTCGCGCGGAAATGCGTACCAACTTTTCAGTTTCATTCAGAAGAGTGAAAATTATTCACGGGTGGCGCAACGGTTTACAGATAGTTCCACGAGATAAGAAAGCACCACAAACATTAAGATCACCGCAAACTGCACTGCTTAGCGTCATTTTGTTCTCATCGCTAAAAACGCGGGGAAACGTACATCGTAATTTGCGAATGAAGCCGCAGTTTAGTATTCCGGGTGCCGTCAACGCTGGGCCTGCCTCTGCTCTTGTTTTATTCCTTCCGGTCTACGCATGCGTGCCACCCCCGCGTCGTGTACTCAAGGTCGTCGACACGCCTCCCAGCCCATGTGTGTCATTGGAACGGAAGCTGTTTGTTGTTGACGGGCATTTGTCGGCACTGCGCCTGCTTTGTTGTCAATACGTTGTTGTTTAGTGCGAGAGCATTACACCAAAAACGCGAAGGCAGCACTGCCAGGAGTTCCACCTGTTCTTTTCACAAGGACCCTCCACGCGTAGACCTAGGAAGCGTTATAAGTTGTAAAGGGACTCAAGGGATGTAGCTAATTTACTTCTGCGGGACACCTTCGAGACATCACGTCGCGTAAACCATTAACTCGTAGCCCATTAACTCTATATAATACTATAACCGAATATAAGTCAAGAAAAAAGCGACTTTTTCCCGTCAAAGGGGCCTCTTCCAGCCAATGGCGTCGGCTGATTCTTATGAATCTGCTGGCGTGACAATGCAGGGAGTACGTGGCAGATGAAAGGGAATACCCCTTCCTGTACATTGTCGGAGATAATTCCATCCTGCATTGTCACGCCGCTCCCTGGATAGTCACGCTATATTCGGATGCAACTCAAGACCGAAGTGTCTTTTTCCCGTCGAAGGACCCCCTTCCAGCCAATGGCATCGGCACAGTCTGATGAGCCGGCTAGCGTGACAATGCAGAGAGGCCACTATCCCCGACACTGAAGGGAGAACACTATCGCCTTTCTTCTGTCACTCCCTGTATTGACATGCCAGCAGGCTCATGAGAATCGGCCGACGCCATTGGTTGGAAGTGGGTCCTCTGAGGGGGATTGACGCTTTTTTCTTTACTTGTATCAGACTATTCGTATGTTGTTCGTTTAATGTGGGCACCAAGACCGGGGAGGGCTCGCGCTTGTCCATTGCCTTCTGGAAACAAAAGGACCCTGAACTTCTCCTGTGACGTCACCGCATCTTGCCCGGTTCGCTGGGAACAACTAATATGCACCGACTGTAGTCGCAATCAACTTAAGAACGCAGCGGCGTTTCCACATCAAAAGACCCCATTCCAGCCAATGGCGTCGGCCGATTCTCATGACCCTGCTAGCGTGGCAGTGCAGGGAGCGGCGCCATAATGGAGAGAGGGGTCTATCCCCGACCATAGAGGGAAGGGATTATTCCCTTTCATCTACCACACCCTGCATTGTCACGCTAGCATAGTCATGAGAATCGGCCGACGCCATTGGCTGGAATGGGGTCCTTTTACGGGGAAAAGTCGCTTTGTTCTTGAGTTGTATCCGACTAGCCAACAACGCATCTTTCCTGACCATGCATGCGTACTACAACCCCCTCGGCAGGCACTCCTGAATGGTGGACGCCTGCATGCTGTATAGTGGCGACTCGTGCACGTGGCCGACGAGTGCGCGCTGGTGTGTGTTTTCGCCGACCTGATTTCGCTTCTCTCCGGTCGTCCCTTATCTCTCGTTCTTGTCGGAGCTGCGCGTGCTCTTCGATGCCCCTTCGCGGTGAGGAGTGTGCTTGTACGTGTCGCCTTCCAACGGGGACCGACCACGTTTTCTTGGAGGCCGCTTCGACATGCGTGTCTTCTCCTTGGGCACCCCCGGGCTTCTTTTCTTATCGCAATCTCCTTGCCCGTCACGAGTGCTGTTCTTTGACGCCCCCCTTCCTTGGCCTCACCTTATCTCTGGAGGAAATTGCCCCGGGTATAGAATGAAGAAACATCGCGTTCGAGAAGGACGCCCCCCTTGAAGCCGAGTGGTTTATACTTTACCCGTCCATTCTGCGACGCTGTTATTTTTTTTTTTTTTTGCTTTGTCCTCACGCGGGCTTCGATCGTGTTCGGACATACACGAGGCAACAACCAGTTAGGTGGTCAGGATGATTGGTCACCTTGGATGCGAAGAAACGGCGGGGTTGAATGGGGACAACGACGACCTGTTCGTGCGCCGTGTTTTCATTTCGCTGTGAGGATTTTCCCGGCGCGCCCACAAAATAACGGAGGGCAGCACATCCGGTGTGACGTATATACCGCTGGTATATACATCCGGTGTGACGTATATTCGGAAACGCAATGTGCGCAATTAGTTTTCAAGTGGCGCCGCTATTGTTATTCTTCGGCGGCAGGCGCGGGTCTGTCCTCGCTGAATGTACAGCAAGGAAGTCCGTTTTGTTACGTGCTTCTCCCACCGTGGTGCAGCACTTGCGCCTAATTGGGTGTAAGTACGGGCACACTGTAGGGTGTGGAAGCGGCATAATTAATAATAATAATAATTGGTTTTTTGGGCACAGGAAATGGCGCAGTATCTGTCTCATATATCATCGGACACCTGAACCACGCCGTAACGGAAGGAATAAAGGAGGGAGTGAAAGAAGAAAGGGAGAGGTGCCGTAGTGGAGGGCTCCGGAATAAATTCGACCACCTGGGGATCTTTAACGTGTACTGACATCGCACAACACACGGGCGCCATACCGTTTTTCCTCCATAAAAACGCAGCCGCCGCGGTCGGGTTCGAACCCGGGAAGCGGCACTGCCGGGCTCGTTTTCAGTACCTTTCTGATTCCTGTAACTGCAATCCTTTGGAGCCGCCGGCAAAGACAATTTGCCGTTCTTTGCGAAGTGGGAAATCCTACGCGATAGCCACTTTTGGGGTGAGACCAGATCGTAAAACACCCCACCCGCTATCTTGTTCCGGAAGAGGGACCGTATTTCTCGCCGTTTCTGCGTCGTTGCAACAAGTAACAACTGCGTATCAAAGTCCGGCGACGAAATAAACATTCCTTTCGCATGTATAGTTTAGTGCAGAGAGAGCGTCTGTGCGCGCGCGCCCGTGTGTGTGTGTGTGTGTGTGTGTGTGTGTGTGTGTGTGTGTGTGTGTGTGTGTGTGTGTGTGTGTGTGTGTGTGTGTGTGTGTGTGTGTGTGTGTGTGTGTGTGTGTGTGTTGTGTGTGTGTGTGTGTGTGTGTGTGTGTGTGTGTGTGTGCGCGTACGTGTGCGTGTGTGCGTGTTCTGTAGAGCGTGAACCTTTGCTCGTAGAAAGGCGCCGAGACAGCTTAACGAGCCATTTCACGTCGGCTCGTTTCGTGTTCAGACGGATGTGACAGCGTTTCGGGTTGGGTTTAGTATTTGTGCAGCGAGTGCTGACAGCTAAA
Source organism: Amblyomma americanum (assembly GCF_052857255.1). Lineage (NCBI taxonomy): Eukaryota > Metazoa > Arthropoda > Arachnida > Ixodida > Ixodidae > Amblyomma > Amblyomma americanum. The sequence continues at coordinate 198,375,692 of NC_135501.1, read as the reverse complement.
GTTTTGTAATAGCTCCGGCCAGTAGCGGATGACACTGTTCTACTTACCTTCCTCTCGTTTGAGCTCTTCCAGCTATTCGAGCCGCCTCTGTCTATTCATAGATGGCGCCACTGGCAGGCGGCTTGTGGATACCCCAAATATGCCGCAGACCGTTGGTCCGAGTACTGGAGATGTTCGCGGTATGCGGTGGCTTATACCCTTTCTCTCCGCTAGGGGGAGCAGTTGGTCGTGAAAAACATCGCGCGCAGCGAACCGACAAACAACCCTGGCTATCTTTGCGCGTCCGCAAAATAAATCCGGAGAGACCCCAAAAAGCCACTCTTGCGGCAACGTTGCCTCGGATCAAGCTGCAGCCTTGGTGGAGGCTATAGATGCGTGTTTGTTTGGACGCGGGTATACATACCCAACTCTCGGCCTGGCTGCTGCATGTTCCTGCGGTTGGCAGTGGTGACTGTATACAGCGCTTGCGGAGAGGTGCACCATGGCCTTTGCACACCGCGTGTTTACTCCTCTTCTATACTAACAACAGGCCGTGTACACGGGGCGGTATGGAAGCAACGGTATTAACCACAGACCTTGCTGCACCCTGTCCAAGTTTTTTGCGCCTAGAAAGCCAAGCATATGTCTGGCTGGAGGGTCGTGTAACCAAGCAACATGCAGTACTGAAACGCCGACTTTCCGGCGCCACAGACGGCGGTACAGGGTCGGTAAAAAGTTCCCAGGCCGTATAGGGTCTGCTTTCGTGTGCTATATATATATATATATATATATATATATATATATATATATATATATATATATATATGGAGAGAGAGAGAGAGAGTCGGGCAGTTACGAAACCTCCGAAGCTTAAAATCTCTATAGAGGACAGGAGAAGTATCATTCTCACCTCTGAGAACCTTGATAACTTTATTGTCACCATAAGTGGCGTGGCGGCATATGCCGCTGAAAAGCAGACCCTGTGGCCTGGGAACTTTTGACCAACCCTGTACGAGCACAGCGTCGGTTTATACTGGACAGGGTTGTCCGATTCGTGTGCAAGGGTGCTGGGTTCGAATCCTGAGACGCCGCCGGTTATTTAATGGGTGCAAGCTTATACAGCATGAAATACAACCGGAAAGACGACACATGTGCAGTGCATGTGTGGTAAATGTGTAGAAACACTTGAACACCTTATACTCGAATATGATGGTATCCATCCGGATGTCGATGCAGGCACTCTCCCTGGGGCCCTAGGATTTAGAGGCAACGATGGCCATGTGACTGAATCTGCTGAGGAATTTAGCACAAAGCGATTGGAAGATTGGTGGCTCAAAAGCAGATCGAGGTGACCTAAGGTTAGAACTGTAGGATTAAAAATGTATTTAAAGAAAATTGAGTATTTATATGGACCTAGTTATAACACCGTTAAAGAAATGAAAAAGAAAGTCGGTTTATACCTAGTTATACGAGTCAAAGCTCTCTTAAGCATGGTCTTCACTGGCTCAAATGAAATATCAAGGTCAATGGTGAAGGTCAGGTGCCCAATGGTCATAGTCATGATCACGTGGTCATACTACCATAACTCGGCCTATACCGGCACGCAGTTTAATTCGGTTTGACCTTGTGAGGCATTAAAGGTCATTGCCGATGTGGTGCCCACTGCCTGAAATCAAATGTCAAGGTCAGCGGTCAAGTACCCAACGGTCATAGTCATGATCACATGGTCGAACTACCATAGCTTTGGCCACACCACCACGCAGTTTAGTTCAGTCGGACCTTTTGAGGCATTGAAGGTCATTGTCGTTGTGGTGCCCACTGTCTCAAATCAAAGGTCAAGGTCAGGTGCCGAATGGCCATAGTCATGTGATCACGTGATCATACCACCGTAGCTTGGGCCACACCACCACGCAATTAAGTTTGATTTGACCTTGTGAGGCATTGAAGGTCATTGTCTCATCCACATCGAAATCGGAAGTTGTACCCGGAGAAGTAGAGCTCTCGCTCTAAAAAGCCGATCATGGTGGCAGCTGCCACCGCCCCGTTTCAAAGGGCACGCTCTTCCATCAATCCACTGCGACCAAGTTTTTCGGGCCTCGCCGCTACGGCCCTCGCGCTTTTAAAACTCCTATAAAAATGATTAAAGTGGGCTGGATGACGCACGCTCCATCCGGCTCCTTCCTGCAAGCTTTGTATGACAGCACGTGACGCACGCTTTCATAAAAAAAAAATACGTCCATGTGCGAAACGGGGACTAACGTCGACAAGTAACGAAAAGCAAAACGCCGCTGCGTGTCGCTTGGGATGAGCGCGACCCGTGAAAACAACAGGACGCGCGCATGACCGAGATGCATCGCACGAAATCCGAGCTTCGTTCCAGAAATCTCGGCTCTGCGGGTGGCTTCCTCCTGTGACGTCAGAGCCGGCGCGGCTCGATTATTCCTCGCTCTTGTTGGGTCGAGTTGTGTACGCGTCTTGGCAAACTCCGTGATTTCCTCTTGCTGATAAGGCTAGGTGTATATAGTTTCTGAAGGAACTAAACGCTGGGTAACTGTCTCGTTCCGGGTGGGAGCCAAAACCGTGCCTTCGCCTTCGAGCCGTTTGGCAAAAAAGCCTATGTAGCGAAGGAAAAAGGAAGTGTGAACCACCATTTGTATATACACACGTGTTTCAGATCGAATCTCAATGCGATTGAATTTCGTTTTATTAATTCGAAAGCATTATATATGGTTATGTCGCGTCAGCAAAAAGTGTCCCCAAATTTTGTCCGCACGATTAGATCGTTCTGTGGAGATAAATGTGCAAAAGTTTTATTGTGTTAGGCAGTGCGTGAGCATATTTTGAAATCGGAAAAGTTTGGTTGATGAATTGTTATTTGTTAATTAAATTGTATTGATGAAAATAAATGCTGTATTTGAAGTAGGTTTTCTGTAACTGATTCGATGAAAAACGATGTGAATGCGTGAGAAGGCTTACTTGGTATAAAAAGTATTTCAAAATAAAACAGCATAAACAGAAAGATATAAAGAGATGAAATATGCACAACGTAACGAAAATGAAGAAATAGAAATATAAAAATAAAAGTAAGAACAAGATATTAAATAAAAATAAAATAAATGAAAAATGTAACGAGGAAGGGGAAAGGGAGAGTTTTCGCATTTGCGCTCTTAAGCAGACTTAAGTGCAATCCTGTAATTTTTTTAAAACAGAATATTAGGAAAGCAGAACAGTTTCGAATTGCAGATTTGATTTAAATATTGTTTTAAATACTTTCATACCTTTAAAAATTTTCGCAGTTAACATTTTAATGCGACAGCATTACACGGGAAATACCCGGCGTTGAGATCTCTCATAAAATTCGCTGATTGGCCGAGACAATTGTGACGTCAGTTCTGGCGAGAGGCCACTGTCCCGCCTGGCTTGATGGGGTGTGCATGTAAACGGTAACGTATCGGCTCCGCGAGATACGCTAATACGGTGCTCTACTGTCTTATTCGTGTAAACACGGCTATGTTGGTGCGGGAGCTATTGCACGGTTGTATACGTTTTTTTTTCTCTTGCGCACCGACCGTTCTTGCTCTGTTGCGGCGTTTACATTAACACGAGAGTTGTCGACCCCAATCCACTTTTCGAGGGAAAGAGCAAGTTTACAGAAGGAAATGCGTGACTCGTCCTCTTCTCACTTCCTCGATGTTTTTTTTTTTTCAATTTCCCTCAATAAGTTGACTGGAGCGACCTCTGTCGCATTTATGTAAACGCGGTTTATGGAAGCGTCGTATGTGCGTATGCGTGTTTTGAAAAAGAAAGAAGAAAGAAAGAAAGAAAGAAAGAAAGAAAGAAAGAAAGAAAGAAAGAAAGAAAGAAAGAAGGAAAGAAAGCAAGAAAGAAAGGAAGGAAGAAAGCACGAAAGATAGAAAGAAGGAAAGAAAGAAATAAAGAAGGAAGGGAAGAAAGGAGGAGGGAAGAAAGAGAAAAAAAGAAGGAATGAAGGAAAGAAAGAAAGAAGAAAAAAGAAGGGAAGAAAGAAAGAAGGAAAGAACGAAGGAAATACACAAGGAAGGGAAGAAAGAGGTGAAGAAAGAAAGAGAGAGAGAAAGAAAGAGAGAAACAAAGAGAGAAAGGAAGAAAGAAGGAAAGAAAGAAAGAAAGAAACGAAGAAATAAAGAAAGAAATAAAGAAATGAAGGAAAGAAGGGAAGAAAGGAAGAAAGAAGGAAGTAAAGAAGGAAAGAAATAAAGAGAGAGAGAAAGAGAGAAACAAAGACTAAACCCGGTTAAGTTCCAACATCGCGCTTGCGTACAGGTGTATATATACGTCGGGCCCGTGTATGCTTTCTTTCCCGCGCTTGTTTCCGCTGCTGTGTACAGCCCGCTCTGAACACCCGCGCCAGGCGGGCCAAAATTCGTTCGGCTTCTGTATATCGGACGCCCGAAGACCCGTATAAGCTCGTGTCTGCCTTCCGTCAGAGATTACGTCTGGTCTCTGTCACGCCTTTCTAGAGATTGTGTATACGTACGCCGGCTAGCGACGCCATCGAGAGAGATCTCTCGTTTGGAGGCAGCGTGGCCCGTGTCAAAATTCGCGGCGCTGGCATAGATAGTGGCGCCGCCTACAGAACCCGCATGCAACTATAGGGCCGGGCTCTTTTGTATTGCTCCATCAGCGCAGAGGTTTCACGCTGCCGGAATCGTCGAGGCAGGTATATAGCCGCTTTGCCAGCTCGCTTTCTGTCTGTCCGGCCCAGTGTTCCCCATATAAGTTGGAATAATTGCTTAGCAATACAGGGTGTGGTACGAGGGACTGCTTCGGTGTCCTATAAAGGACGCAGTTTGTTTGTTGCTCGGTGTATTTAGTGCCCCGGGTTCGAACCCGACCGCGGCGGCTGCGTTTTTATAGAGGCAAAACGCTAAGGCGCCCGTGTGCTGTGCGATGTCAGTGCACGTTAAAGATCCCCAGGTGGTCGAAATTATTCCGGAGCCCTCCACTACGGCACCTCTCTCTTCCTTTCTTCTTTCACTCCCTCCTTTATCCCTTCCCTTACGGCGCGGTTCAGGTGTCCAAAGATATATGAGACAGATACTGCGCCATTTCCTTTCCCCAAAAAACCAATTATTATTATTATTTAGTGCGATGAGACCAGCGAAACGTTGCTTCTTGGTTGATTTGTTGATATAGTCAAATACAAATCAAGAACCCAGTCGTTTTTTTTTCGTCAGAGCCCCCCCCTCCCCCTTCCAGCCAATGGCGTCGGCCGATTCCCATGACCCTGCTAGTGTGACAGTGCAGGGAGCGGCGCCACAGTGGAGAGGTGAGAGGGGTCTATCAACGACCATAAGGGGAAAGGATTATCCTCTTTCATCTACCACTTTCTGCTTTGTCACGCTAGTAGGTTCGTGAGAATCGGCCGACGCCATTGGCTGGAAGGGGGTCCTTTGACGTGGAAAAGCTGCTGCGTTCTTGAGTTGTATTCAACTATAGTAGTTTTACATAACAGCTTTTCATTGGAAAGCCCATGCTCGATCGTCATGATCATATACCAATGCCAACCATGATGCACTGTCGGAACAAGTCTGCAGGACGCAGTTCCAGTGAACTTTGGTTCCCTGTATCTCGTGCTGATCTAGGTATGGCAGTTGTGTTCCTTGAAACGGCCTTGAACGTCAGATGTGATCACATTGCTTTCCAGCACCCGGGTCGCCCCATTTTGTATTCTGTCGTTCGCAGCTCTATCTAGCTGGGTAACAAAGACAAAAAAAAACTTGGCATTTCATGGCTCGAGCGAGTGGTGCGCGCTTTATTTGATCTTTTTGCCGCTCCACGACGGGCGGAAAGCCCTTTTTTTTTTCGCGAGACTATAGGCTGGGACATTGCGTGCCCGCTGGTAAATAATCCACTCCCGAAGGGCAACTCGGTACGTCGGTTTCCTTTAAGAACGTGAGGTTGCCGTCGTAGAGGTAATAGAGCGCTCACCCTGTAACCCAAACACGCAGACGATTTGTCATGAAAACTAAAGAGGCGACACGTCGGCGCGCACTGCCAGAGATGTCTAAAACCGGAGTTGTCTGACGCGGCCGCGTTTCGATGGAGGCGAAACGCTAAGGCGCCCGTGTGCTGTGCGATGTCTGTGCACGTTAAAGATTCCCAGGTGGTCGAAATTATTCAGGAGCCCTCCACCACGGCACCTCTTTTTTTCCTGTCTTCTTTCACTCCCTCGTTTATCACTTGCCTTACGGTGCGGTTTAGGTGTCCGCCGATATATGAGGCAGATACTGCGCCATTTCCTTTCCCCAAAAACCAAGTTTTGAGCGCCCGTGTGCTGTGCGATGCCAGTGCACGTTAAAGATCCCCAGGCGGTCTTAAATTATTCCGGAGCCCTCCACTACGGCACCTCTCTCTTCCTTTCTTCTTTCACTCCCTCCTTTATCCCTTCCCTTACGGCGCGGTTCAGGTGTCCAACGATATATGGGACAGATACTGCGCCATTTCAGTTTACCAAAAACCAATTATTATTATTATTATTATTATTATTATTATTATTATTATTAGCCGTGCCTGTTTCGAGCTTCGAAATCAGAATATTTTTAGGCTTACTTGCGAGCCACTTTCTGAAAGCTGGCAGATGGTGGCGCCGCCTATGCAGAGGGCTGTTAATGGCGGTGTGCAAACTTTTATGTATCCCCCGCATCTACGTTTTGAATAACTGCAGCCAGTCCATCTGAACGCCTCCATACTCGCGGTCAACTTTCTGGGGCACTGCAGCAAAGGCTAGGCCGGAAGGGAAAGGAGACGGTCCTTTGTCCCCGCGCCGTGAGGAGTGTGTTACTTGAGCCCTAGCGACCCCGCACCGTCTCTCCAACTTTCTGCCTTCACCTCTTCGCACTCCTATTCCGAACAGCGCCCCCCCCCCCCCCCCCCACGACATGGATACAAAGGCCCGTCCGTCTCTTCCCCTTTCCTGCTTATAGACTCTGCTACAGTGTCACAGAAAGCTGCCCGTGCAGCCATCGGGATCATGTACAGGTAGCTGCAGTGTTTGAAGAGAAAACAACATCCGCATTTAATCAAGTATTACACTATAAGCATGCGTGAAAAGCACGCGTTTTCTTTCGTTTTAATTAGTTCACCCCGGGTCTGATATTGCCAATTAGACGTTATTAACTCCAGTGTAGAAGTAACAGCAGAATTCTCTCTTTTGTATTTGAGCTTCCTGTGCCTCGAGTGACCTCAGGCGCGCAGCCAGGCATGGGAGAAGCGCAGGTGTTTTCCTTAGCTGAACCTCGTCGGCGAGGCGGCGAGAGCGAGCGTTCTTTCGGCCCGCTCTGATTTCTGCGGCCCAGGGAAAGAAGTTGGCGTGCGCGCGCGGTCGCCAGCCACGCCTCTTCTTCCTGCACCTCCTCCTCCTCTCTTGAGGAAGAGCTTGCCGGCCGGTCGTGAGAATGCGCGGGAAAGGGGTGCGACCGCAGCGCGACCTTGCCCCTCTCAAGCGCAACCAGGCCGCCGCCGCCGCACCTCGAGGAGAGAGGGAGAAAGAGAGAGATGCTTGACTCACTTGAGAGGTCCAGGAGGAATCGCCGCGGAAAGGGCGAAGAGAAGTGCCGCTTCACGGCATTGCTCCGGAGCTATGCCGAGAAGCCTGACGCGGGAGAGGCAGGAGTTGGTTTAAGTTGCCGCTGCAGGTGTATGCGCCGGCATGTTTTCGACGGTACATCCGCAGTGTTAGCGGCCAAAAAGGAAGAAAAAAAAATGTCGTCGTCTAGGCGCGCAGCTTGAAATTGATATGACCTAATTCAGCCCAATTCGGAGGGTTCGAGTCACATAGTTCAGCATTAATCTGAAGTAGCGCTCCCGAGATTTAAAAATAAAATCTATGTATATTCCGTCGCCAAATTCCTGGCGTATCAACTTTTGGCGGTGACTGTACGTCTCAAGCTTATTGAAGTGAGCGGAAACGCTTGTTGGCTGGCGGTGTTTTCCACAAAGGCGGCGCTCGATATTGAACTAAAGGAAGAAAGAACCAGGCACAGTGACCGTTTTCTGTTTTTATAACGAACGCTCGCATCAGCTCACTATCTAACTGGTTGAAATGAACGATTACGTAATCTGTCGCATAGCGTTTGTTCCTATACCTGTCTAAATTCGAGCGAGATTCACATTGAATGGGCGTCGGTGTCATGATGTGTGTGTGTGTGTGTCTCAATTCTCCAGCCATACCCGCCGCTAACTAAGCCATCTGCCGCGTTCACATGCTGGGTAAGCTTGTGAGGGAGTATTGTGAGAGCTGCACGTGACATCCACCCGAGCTTCGAAAAAAGACGGAGCGGTCACGGTAGCGCGAGTCACATGATCTTGCTCACCGCCAACACCGACACTGTAGCGGTAAATGAGCCAATTAACACCTGAGAAGTAAAAGCTATAAGCGCAAGCCGAAATTATAAGCGCAAGCATTTTGATGCCTTGAGCTTAATAAACTCATATCCAACATTCTCGCACAGAATTTTGAAAACTGGAAAATTGTTAGGCACTGTTATGAAAATATTGAAGGTCATGGTTCTTCTGATATGTAGCAAAATCTTGCATTTTTAAAGCGTTTCCATCGATCGCATCTAACAGTTAAGACTCCCATAGAAGAGCATTGGGGAACGCTTTTGAAGATAGCGATAACCTCAATAGAAAAAAAAATACAAGACTGCCGTCGTGGGATCTGCGGATATATTGATCGCTACAGTGAAATCTTACATTATGTGAAAAAAAAAAAACGCGATCATGAACGGTTTTCCGCTCAAAAATACTTTTGCGCATACGGTGGCGCAGCTGGCAGACGATGGGGTTAATTGGAGAGACGTAGGAGAGGCCTTTTCCCTGCAGTGTGTGTAGTCAGGCTGATGATGATGATTATTATTATGATGGTATTTGGTTAGCGGAGTAATACATCAACCGCGGGCCGTCGGGCGTTGTTACCAGCCTCTGTTTTATTTATTAAGTAGTATCCTCTTATAGACTGAAAATTCCGTTGAACTCGCTGAACGACAGCCGATCAGTCTCGTCTGTCGTGCGATCCGCCCTTATAAAAATGGTCTGTAGGTAGTCTGTAGACCTTTTATGGACTCTATTGCCTTCCTATAGATAATTCTTTTTGTCTATACATAGTCTATAGACTGTCTATAGGCAAAAGTGTACCAAAAGTGTATGGCCATAAATCTATAGATTGTCCATAGACTGTCTATAGGATTTCTTTTGCCTGCAGACTGCTCTAGGGTTTGTCTATAGAGGGTCTATAGACTCTATATGGACAGTCTATGCAGTCTATGGACAGTCTATAGACTATCTAAAGAGACTTGCGTAAGGGCGCGTCCTTTCAACCACGGGGTTAGAGGGTGCGCGCGCGCTTCTTCCCATCTGACCAACACGCATCGCCCACCGCTGTTCTGTTTGCTCGAGGAGTTTTGTGGCTTATCGGGGACGAACTCGAACGAACCCGTGGTTCGGGGAATCGGGGCTTATCTGTTGACTGGCATGCGTGTGTGTGCACAGACAAGGCAAGGCCGTTTGCGTATCTCTCTCTCTCCGGCCGAATGCGAGCCCATGCGGCCCCGCACGTCGAAAACAAGCACAACCGTGTGTGCAGTACGCATACACCACACCCTGTCAGAGACACACACAGACAGGCAGGCAGTGGCACGGCCGGGTTTTGGGGGGGGGGGGGGGGCAAGGGGGGGGGGGCAATGAAGATGTAACACTTGCAGCTTGCTTGAAAGTTGCCCCGGCAAGCACTGCGAGCAAAGGCGCCCGTGTGCTGTGCGATGTCAGTGCAGTTTAAAGATCCCCAGGTGGTCGAAATCATTCCGGAGCCCTCCACTACGGACCCTCTTTCTTCCTTTCTTCTTTCACTCCCTCCTTTATCCCTTCCCTTACGGCGCGGTTCAGGCGTCCAAAGACATATGAGACAGATACTGCGCCATTTTCTTTTCCCCAAACACCAATTCTTTCCGTAGAGCTAGGCAAAACGATAAGGCGCCCGTGTGCTGTTCGATGTCAGTGCACTTTAAAGATCCCAGGTTGGTCGAAGTTATTTCGGAGCCCTCCACTACGACACCTCTTTCTTCCATTCTTATTTCCCTTCCTCCTTCGTCCCTTCCCTTGCGGCGTGGTTTCGGTGTTCACCGAGATATGTGAGACATATACGGGCCATTTCCATTCCCCAGAAAACCAATTCCCAATTTTTTTCACTGCGAAATGGTTCCTATATCGGACATTTGCGTGCCTATTCGCAGAACTGGCCTTCATGTACTTGACATCTGCGGAGGCTGAGGTCTTTAGTCAAGTCGCTCCTTCTCAAGCGCCTTTTACCCGCAGTCTCCTCTATCAAAGATGTAAATAAACAAGTTTTTATTATTATTATTATTATTATTATTATTATTATTATTATTATTATTATTATTATTATTATTATTATTATTATTATTATTATTATTATCTACAACGGAAAAGCAGATTGTACAATCGTTTCCCGATTGCATATTTTAAATGTTGTGCACAAATGACTAGTCAAATGCATCTGGTACTTATTATTTATTTAGTTCGTTTGTTGCATCGATTATTTCGCACTTATCTTTCTTCAATCCATTATTGCTATCAAATTTCCTCGTGTGCACCTGTTTTTTTTTTGTCCATTTTTCCTTCCTCTTCTCTCGTTCTTTGCCTCGATATATCTTCCATTTTTTTCTATCTTTATTTTTTCTTCAGTCCTGTTTTCGAAAACAGAGATATTGCGGTGACACGCGCGCAGCAGTGAGCGTTGCGGCGAAAAGTGCTGGTCGCTTTGGCAGTTGATGGCGATAAATTGGCACGCGCGATATGTGCCACTCGCAAAGTCCTCACCCCCCCCCCCCCCCCCCCCTTCTCGCTCGGAAGCATTAAGAGCGTGCGGAAGGCAACCACAACGGCCGTTTAACGCAGCCCCGTGACTTATGCGGCGCATCCATCGTCGGGCGACGCGTCGAGAGATGGGGTTGTGCACAATACCGCGTTTTCGCGCATACAGTCACCCCCGCAGAGAGCTGTGCGATCGTCCATCTTATTGCCGGGGAGCAAACTATGGAGCTGCGCGCTGGCTGAATGGCAACAGTTCTCGGGTTTTGGTTATCATTCATTCATTCATTCATTCATTCATTCATTCATTCATTCATTCATTCATTCATTCATTCATTCAGTCGTTCAGTCAGTCAGTCAGTCGTTCACTCAGTCAGTCGGTCGTTCAGTCAGTCAGTCGTTCAGTCAGTCAGTCGTTCAGTCAGTCAGTCGTTCAGTCAGTCAGTCGTTCAGTCAGTCAGTCAGTCAGTCGTTCAGTCAGTCGTTCAGTCGTTCAGTCAGTAGTTCAGTCATTTATTCATTCAATTAATTAATTAATTATATAATTAATAAACGACTCCCCCCGCGTACAGCTGTCGGGCGCATGCTAGCTGCCACGCGTAACCGACATATCATTTCGCCATCCCCCGACATTGAGGGAAAGCCGAATGGTGCATCGTGGAGTAGCCGACTTCAACGAACATGGAAGAGGAGGTCTGCTTTCTTCCCACGGCTAATGTTCAGGATTTGCACTTTCGCGCACCAGTTTAAGCAATTCTCGTCTGTGTAGTTTGTCGCGATGATGATATGCACGGGGAAATTTTCCACGCCTCTCTTGCTTCGTCAGTTTATTTCCTGGAGGTCGCATATAGCCTCACGTGCTGCGGGTTATGCGCAACAAATATGCGGTACATCTCTTCTTTCTCCCGGGGGGAGAGAGAGAGAGAGCGAAAGTGTGCGGCTGACACCCGAGTCGACCCTAGCCGCCAAGCTCCCTCAGTGCTGCGTCGCTGGTCGCCGTCATGATTCGCCGGTCGCCTGCGTCACACGGCCACGAATTAAAAGCAAGGAAGACGAGGAGGTGGGCGTTTTTTTTTTTTAACGAGGTCAATGGCGAAGGTTCCCCCCTCTCCGCCTTTGCCTGCTAGCCGATTTAGTCCTCCCATGCTACTCTTTCCCCTCGCTCTATGACGTCACCGGGCGAGCTACCGTGGCGTCATCGCCTTGGAGCGCAGCGCGGCAGACGACCGAGTGGCAACTCCCGCATGCTTCGTTCCGGCAGTTGTGGCCCCTTGCATACGGCGTTGCTATTTTGCCGCGTCGCTGGCTGTGATGACGGTCTTCCCCCTCTCCCCATTGTCTTTCAACGCTTCACTGGTGCTATGGGACCGTTATTCACCCCCCCCCTCCTTTTTTTTCTGCCACACTCATCTCCCGGCCCCTGTTTTCGTCGCGTCTTGTTTTTGAAATCTAATTCTGCTGTGCGACCGGGTCTTCCGAGAAATTTCGTCACGGCGTTCAATAGGACTGTCTGCCGAAAATTCGTTGAAGGCTTGTCGCAGTGTTTTTCGGTCGTACTTTGGAAACGAATGCCGGGAAATCTGTCAGGTTTTCTGCCCTGACAACGACGGATTCCAGTTCGTTTCGCACCTTGAAAATAAATTGTGTAATTGTGTGGAAATTGCGTTGTGCTGGGTGCGCGAGGGATGCTTTTAATCCGCAACTTGAAGACGGCTTTAAATCGTGTCGTGTCTCTGGGCGCTTCGTGGATGACTTCCACAGCTGCTGCTGGAATTGACGTCACGCTGACGTCATTTCCAGCAGCACCTGCGCTATGGTTCCGGTCGTCACCGCTCCTGCGCCTTCGGCGCTGCGCGCGCATCGAGGCTACGTGTAGTTCGCAAATTGCTCGTGCAGCAGGGTTCAAGAAAAGGAGGCGCCACCGTCTATGCGAGTTGCTTAACCCTTTAAGGGCACTATTCACGCGATTGTATGCAAAAAAAAAAGATTTCTGCACTGTTTCTCTAAGTGTGCTACATCCAGCAGTGATTTATTTGTTTAAAGAGAATTGAGTACTCTACATAGTAATTAATAATTGGTTTTTGGGGAAAGGAAATGGCGCAGTATTTGTCTCGTATATCGTTGGACGCCCGAACTGCGCCGTAAGGAAGGGATAAAGGAGGGAGTGAAAGAAGAAAGGAATAAAGAGGTGCCGTAGTGGAGGGGTCCGGAATAATTTCGAAATACCGTCTCAAATTATGTTTTTGTAATTAAATTAGTGAACGCAGTATATAATATTCTGCTAAACAGAGAGCTTGGTGCCACGTCCTCTGCCATTTTTATGTGCGCTTATTTTTTACCGGTAATAATTTTTTTTCCTGAATTTATTGCGTCGTGTGCGTGTTCGCATCAGGAACTGATTACGCGATCCCTCGAATATTTACCTGACCAGCCCTGCAGCATTTCTATGTTACTGTGTCCAACCATTGTGGCACTTTGTATGAAACATTACACATGCCTATCAATAAATAACCGCTGGTGTTTTGTTGTAGAAAACTAAGGAATTGGTTTTCTCGAGGCCTGTTTATACTATTTAGGTGGAAACAATTATTTAATTGAAATGATGAGCGACGCCTGAAGTGCATATACTTCTTATGGCTTTGCTGCAGTGTTTGACAGGAAACGTAGCTTCTGCTCCGGAGTCACAGTATGCGCCGCGATGCCCTGCAATCTATCTTTGCGGGGTAGGTTCGTTTAATGACGCGTTTTTCACTTTTGTAATGAATTTAACGCAAGCGAATATTTGGTATATTGGTATCGTACGGCAATTAGCAACCTGTTTCTTGAAGGTTTTTCTTTGAGAGGAGTACTGTAATCACTGAACCCCAAGTTTCCTGTCTTTTAGTCAAGCCAAATACAAAGCGTGCGCTTCCCGGCATTCCTGGCCCTCCTCCACACAGTGCATTCACGACCGCAGGGCCTCTTTTGCCTCTAGGTAATTTCGAGAAACTCTGTCAGTTGGAGGGCGACAAAGGTGCTTGGGAGTGCCGCACCCTAAACACGAATACGCCTTTATGGCAGTGAAAAGGGAGTAAGCTGTCCTCTAGAGCATTCCCTTTTATAAAAGGGAGAGGACTGCTTACTCCCTTTTTACTCCTTTCTGGGTGTGGGAGACAAAACGGTAGTTGCAACACACTATCTCTGCCTCTATGGATCATTTGCCTGGACACTATAAACGTAAAAAGTAAAAAGGGAGTAACCTGCCCTCTGGCATGTACCTGGGCGCACCTGCACTCTGAACAGAAAGGTGTAAAAAGGGAGTACACTCCCTTTGTCGTATACCTGGGCGCACCTGCACTATAAACGGAAAAAAGTAAAAAGGGAGTACACTCCCTTTGTTGTATACCTGGGCGCACCTGCACTCTGAACAGAAAGGTGTAAAAAGGGAGTACACTCCCTTTGTCGTATACCTGGGCGCACCTGCACTATAAACGGAAAAAAGTAAAAAGGGAGTACACTCCCTTTGTTGTATACCTGGGCGCACCTGCACTCTGAACAGAAAGGTGTAAAAAGGGAGTACACTCCCTTTGTCGTATACCTGGGCGCACCTGCACTATAAACGGAAAAAAGTAAAAAGGGAGTACACTCCCTTTGTTGTATACCTGGGCGCACCTGCACTCTGAACAGAAAGGTGTAAAAAGGGAGTACACTCCCTTTGTTGTATACCTGGGCGCACCTGCACTCTGAACAGAAAGGTGTAAAAAGGGAGTACACTCCCTTTGTCGTATACCTGGGCGCACCTGCACTATAAACGGAAAAAAGTAAAAAGGGAGTACACTCCCTTTGTTGTATACCTGGGCGCACCTGCACTCTGAACAGAAAGGTGTAAAAAGGGAGTACACTCCCTTTGTTGTATACCTGGGCGCACCTGCACTCTGAACAGAAAGGTGTAAAAAGGGAGTACACTCCCTTTGTCGTATACCTGGGCGCACCTGCACTATAAACGGAAAAAAGTAAAAAGGGAGTACACTCCCTTTGTTGTATACCTGGGCGAACCTGCACTCTGAACAGAAAGGTGTAAAAAGGGAGTACACTCCCTTTGTCGTATACCTGGGCGCACCTGCACTATAAACGGAAAAAAGTAAAAAGGGAGTACACTCCCTTTGTTGTATACCTGGGCGCACCTGCACTCTGAACAGAAAGGTGTAAAAAGGGAGTACACTCCCTTTGTTGTATACCTGGGCGCACCTGCACTCTGAACAGAAAGGTGTAAAAAGGGAGTACACTCCCTTTGTCGTATACCTGGGCGCACCTGCACTATAAACGGAAAAAAGTAAAAAGGGAGTACACTCCCTTTGTTGTATACCTGGGCGCACCTGCACTCTGAACAGAAAGGTGTAAAAAGGGAGTACACTCCCTTTGTCGTATACCTGGGCGCACCTGCACTATAAACGGAAAAAAGTAAAAAGGGAGTACACTCCCTTTGTTGTATACCTGGGCGAACCTGCACTCTGAACAGAAAGGTGTAAAAAGGGAGTACACTCCCTTTGTCGTATACCTGGGCGCACCTGCACTCTGAACGAAAAGGAGTTATCTGTCCTCTAGCACACACCTTTTTAAAGGGAGTGCGTTAGAGGACAGCTTACTCCCTCTGTACTCCTTTCTGTTCAGAGTGCAGGTGCGCCCAGGTAGTACATCACCCATGGGGACAGAGATGGAGTGCCCTACCATTTTGTCTCCCTGCCTCAAGAAGAATGTCTGGGTAGTTACATTATCGGTATCATTCCTTGGATGTTAAGAGGCGGCAGTGTCGTATATGGCGTCTTCTTCGCACTTCCCCGGATTGTAACCGGTGTACGCGTTCCTTAGTCGTCATGCAGTGTATTTTTCGTTCTCTTTCCGAATGAATCGAGTGTTCTGATTGCCCGTCTCTCTCTCTCACTCTCTGTGGCGCAGGCAACAGGGCTGGCCTCCTAGAGCGGTCCCGTCATGAAGATCAAGGACGGAGACCTGTCCTCGCGGCCGGCCACCAGAACATCGGACCCCACCGGCGACAAGGTATGCATATATAGGTATACTCCCGTGTTGTACGGGTGCGCAGGCATATCCATGCGGGCACCACGCGAACCGCCTCCTGCAAGTTGCGTTCTGTGGACTCTGCGGATGGACTCTGCGGATGGACTCTGTAGATGGACTCTGTAGATGAACTCTGCGGATGGACCCTGTGGATGGAACGGGCGTTGCGACGTGAAGTGTGACCTAATGTTGCATGTGCATTGAATGATGTCTTCTTAGGCTCGTGACGTCATAGTAAAAGATACATGCTTGGGAAATTTGCATCGAGAAGAAGCTCCGAGGGGGAAAAAAAACAGGCGATGCACCACACCGGAGCAGAAACGCAAACGAGAAGCGCAAAAAAAATCGAATAACGGTAATACACAAACAGGCGAACGACATAGGCACGCGTTCTGTAGCAACACCCTAGGGAGAATTTCTCAAATTCTCGAGGATGTTGGTTCTAAGCCGCCCTTATCGACGAACTCGAATAAGAGCATTAAGGCAGCCACTGACTATATAGATAAGCGACAAAACGTTGCGCTGCTCTAACACTGCTGACCTACATCTTCTCAGCGAAGGAGCTTTCTTTTTTTTTCTTTTATACAGAACATTGACTCCACAAGAGTCGGCTATCGCTCTAAGTGCTCTTTTAGCGCCGCCATTTTTAGCCTTTTTTTCCTTCGTACCCTCACTGTGCGACAACGCGCAAACAACTTGCTATAGACGTCTTCGTCCTTGCAGTGTCAGTTGTGAGGCAGCGCTCATCGGGGTCAGTGTGCGCACTTTTCCACGCTATCTGCACGGGCTCTGGCGGCACTTCTTGTTTCGAGCCTGCCGTTGACACGGGCGAACGCGTTAGGCTTAAAGCTAACGCGTTAGGCTTAAAGACCATGTTAGGCTTAAAGCAGCGTCGAGGAGCTGACGACACACGCGGGCCGATCTCCACGTGGCGTGTGTGTAGGGCACGGGCGTTCGCAATTGCAAAGCGCACAGCGTGACATCGCTCCTGCCACTGCTTCGCCTCTGTGCCTGTCTGTCAGGATCCGCATTGTCTCTTTAGCAGCAGTTCGCTGTAACCGCCCTGTAATTGTGGCAACGCCGTCAGCCGTCGTGTTTCGCACGCGTGTGCAGTGTAGCTGGGATCGTGCCAGTGTGTATAGGGGTCCAACGGCTGGCCCAAGGAGTAACTTGCACGCGGCGGTTATTGTGCACTCTAAAGAGAAAGGAGTAAAAATGGAGTCAACGTTCCTCTATTGCACACCCTTTCATAAAAGGGATTGTGCTGGAGGACAGTTTACTCCCTTTTTTACTCCCATATAGGCGTATTCGTGTTTAGAGTGTATGTAGGAAGGAGGGTTCCGGTCGCAGCGGTTTAAATGCGTAAGCATTAGAACGGTCACACGAACGGAAACCCGGCGTGCGCCTGCAGTGGATTGGAGAGGAGGAGATTTCGTGGCGTCACGAAGGAGGAGAGCGTGCAGGTGCGCCGCGACTGAGGGGGAGGAGGAGTCAAAGAGCCGGCAAAGAACTAGGAAAATTGGAATGGGAATTCGAAATGGACTTCCAGTTGGAAAAAAAAAATTAGAATTTGAAGAATTCAGATTGGAATTGAAATTGTGATCGGAAGTAGAATTGGAATTGCGGTCAAATAATTGGAACGCTTGTGAAGAAATGATTTGTCAAAGTGAGACTTGAATTGGCAATGATTTGTGAATGAATTCAAGTTCGTCAACACAAATCGCTCACGAAATCGGAGCCCACACATTCTAACGCATTTCCCTCTGCATCAATCGCACTGACCAGTTGTGAATTTTTTTCTGCTGTTTCCCTCTTCTCTCCCCCTCCTTCTCTCTTTGTCGTCATATTAATTAGATAATCACTTTTATTAAGACCATTGCCGGATAACGGTCTTTCATTTAATCTTCCAGTTAACCCTGTCAGCTGCGGCCACCTTATCACCGCAAACTTCCTTATCTCATCCGCCCACCTCACTGTCATATTCCTGCCACGTTCACTTTCCCTTGGAGTCCAATCTCGTACCCATTAGAGGCATCATTTAGACATATGATAAGCTCTGTTATCGTTAATTTGATTTCAAGCTTTTTCGTTATAGCCTTCAACTTTCCTCCCCATAGGCGATTAATTAATGGCAAGATAGAACTATTATATGTATCAAGGTATTTCACCTAAGACTTTATACAATTTTTTAAAAATAGGCTTTTTGAGTTAGAAGAGCGCTTGTTTTCGGCATAGCATTGTCAACGGTGCAGTACATCAGGGTGCAGTTAAGACGTGCTAACTATCACGCTGTTTAACCAATAATGAAGTCAGCTTTTAGCTATTACTGTTAGGCTCCTTAATTATTGACAGCCGTGTATCCCAGCGTAATATCCATATCAGTATTTAGAATTTCGAAAACGCGGTTACCCTAGGCGCTGTTGTCCTACAAATTTTGGCTATACTTCGGCGAGTTGCGGGCGCTGGAGAGGTTGCTTTGCCTGCAAGCTTCTCAAAAGCACATGTATTTTGACGCGATGCAGCCAAATTTTGTTAGCTTATAGCGTTATTGTAGCGAATATAGTAGTCACAGCGATAATATTAGTTGATCATATTAGTTAAATCCTCACGGGACATAAACGCTATACTTCGCGTCACAGCCATCGTTCGATTGACGAAACGCAAACAGCATCGAGAAAATTTTAATTATAAATTATTTAGTGATCGCAGGCAAATAAAACACGGTGAAGCGTGTTGTATCTTTATGCCCAAGGCATCTTATGAAAGAAGAAGCCAGGCAACTGAAATTATGTGCCTGTGGTCCTCCTTTAAGTGTTAACGGAGTGGATGCCAAGAGAGGACAAGCTTTCCCCCCCTTTTTTTTTTGTGCCGCGCGCCTTTGGCCCGGCTATCCGTCTTGATCTCATTCGTGATGCGAGTCGTATCATTTACAGCTGGGCTCAAAAAGATAAATTTGTTATGCTGGCATATATACGCAGAGAAACGTATTTCAGTGCTTTTGGGCATGCTTAAGGGTTGCAACGGCATTCATCATGGCCCCGCACAGCCCGCTAGACGACGTTCGAGCCTGACGAATAGCGCAGGTGGTCTTTCTCTCAGGTTATTCTTTCTTTTTTTTTTCTGTCATTTCGTTACGCTGGAATATCCTTGCATGTGCATGCGTCAGCGCGCGCGCATTTTTGCAATCACCGGGGGAAGGGGGGGGGGGGGGGGGACGCCGCAGTCCGGCCACTTTTTCTGTTGCTTCGCCTTTCCATCTTTTGTCCCCAGACAGCCCGCGTGTCCCGCCCGACGACAAATGGGGGGAGCCTTTCTTGTTTCTTTTTATTTCACCGCGCGGATGAAGAATTGCAGGATTGCGCTTACGTCTGCTTATGAGCGGATGCCTTTCCCTGTTCCCTCTCTCCCCCCTCCATTTTTTATTTTTTTTATTTTCTTTAAAGTTTGTTAACACGCCGCGGTGGCTCAGTGGTTAGGGCGCTCGACTACTGATCCTGAGTTCCCGGGTTCGAACCCGACCGCGGCGGCTGCGTTTTTAGGGAGGAAAAACGCTAAGGCGCCCGTGTGCTGTGCGATGTCAGTGCACGTTGAAGATCCCCAGGTGGTCGAAATTATTCCGGAGCCCTCCACTACGGCACCTCTTCTTCTTCTTCTTCTCCTCAAGTAATATGGCACATACCCACGTGGGGGGGATTGGCCAAGGTATAGGGTAGAATCCTTTCTTCCTTTCTTCTTTCACTCCCTCCTTTATCCTTTCCCTTACGGCGCGGTTCAGGTGTCCAACGATATATGAGACAGATACTGCGTCATTTCCTTTCCATCCAAAACCAATTATTATTTAAAATTTGTTGTTCTGGTTTGTTTTTATTTTATTTTTGTTTTCATTTTGTATTTATTATTTTTGTTTTTAGGTGTTTTATTTCTCGATTTTTATTTTTTTATTTTGTTATGTATATGGTGCTTATTAACCGCTAAGTAATCAACTTTTACGTTTTATTTTGCTTACCTTGTAATTGACAGCTAGAGCGGACAACTTCCGTCCACCCCACTCGTGAACCGAGAAAGGCTTACGCCTTAAAATCTTTCATCGCAGGCCGCGCGCTCACCGAGACACGTTTAAAAGGAAAGGATAGAAAATTTAGAGGGGTTGGAAACGCCAAATTTTTGGTTTGCGCATTCTTTGTTTGAACGTTGCATATAGGAGGTATCCACGTGACGTCACGGGCGCCATGTTGCGGCACAGCGCGCTGCTTCAGCAGTGCAAACAGGAGCGGGTAGCGGTAAGCCGATTATTTACGTCGGCAGCCTTCCGCCGTGATATTATACGTGCTCCACAAAATGGTGGTCACTGTGACATCGGTGAATACTCTCTATTACTATTTAACGAATGACACACCCTCCGGTGAAATTCACAGGCACACCTAACTGCGTTGTGTGTTGTCACTGCAACACCATTATGCTTGAAGACAACTTTTCGTGTAGAAGTGCAGCAGAGGCTGGGCAGGAAAGGGAAGGAGACTGGCCTTTGTCCCCGTGTCGTGGGGAGTGGACTTCCCAGCCCTAGCGACCCCGCACTACCATCTCTTTAACTTCCCTCCTTTCACCCTTGCGCACCACTATAGTCGGATTACAACTCAAGGACGCAGCGGCTTTTCCTCATCAAAGGACCCCCTTTCCAGCCAATGGCGTCGGCCGATTCTCGTGACCCTTGATAGTGTGACAAAGCAGGGAGTGGTAGATGAAAGGGGGCAATCCCTCTATGTTCAGAGATAGACCCCTCTCTGCATTGTGGCGCCGCTCACTGCGTTGTCACGCTAGCAGTGTCACGAGAATCGGCCGACGCCATTGGCTGGAAGGGGGTCCTTTGACAGGGAAAAGCCTCTGCGTTCTTGAGTTGTATCCCACCATAGCCTGAGCAACGAAAACCCCACGCCACGGGGGCAAAGGCCGGTCTCTCTCCCTTTCCTGCCCATCCTCTTCTGCATTGCCGGAAGTGGCGTCACTTTTTTTTCCAACCACTGAGCAAGTTTTATGGCTTAAGACGCATTTTGCTATGGCATTTAAAAAAAAATCAGGAAGGAAGGAACGAAATAAAAATAGAAAACGGGAAGTAAGGAAGGCAACGGAGGAATTAAAGGGGATAAATGTCGAGTGAAAGAAATAAGGAAACAAACACCGGAATACTGAAAGAAGCGGAAAGAAGGAATGAAATGAAGACGGAAATAGAAATCGGACGTAAGAAATTAAAAAAAAGGAATCCAAAAAGGGAAGAGGCACGAAATAAACTTACACAAGAAAAAAAACAACATTGCACCACTCATACGCCATGGTGTAACAATGCAGTAGTGTTCACGCTATGCAGACGACGCGACATGCTTCGACCGGAGTCGTGGCGAGTGGAGTCACTCACTCTCCTTACGCCACGGTGATGCTGTCGATAACGATTTCGTGTCGTAATTGCGGTGTGTACGAGCGACTGAAAGTCGTTATCTGCTGCGGGCAGCGCGCATTGCGTGACGAGCGTGTCTGGGGACTTTTGCAACGCGCAACGCTTGTGCGACTGCAGAAGAGCATGCGAAGAGAAAGACAGGGGAAGATAATTTTGGCTCGTGACGTTTTTATCTTCGCTCTCGGCTAGGAGCCCATTAACGGGGAGTGTCATAAGAGGTGACCTTCTCAAGGATCGCTGTTTTCGCGATATCTCGGGTATGATATACACGCGTTGAGGCTGTTCGCGCTGCTCGGTGTGCTTTCCATAAGAGCGAGCTCTCGCTGTTAACAAACAGTAAGTCAGCTGTAATTAACGAACAGTAGAGCAACAGAACCCGACCGCGGCTGCTGCGTTTTTATGGAGGCAAAACGCTAAGGCGCCCGTGGGCTGTGCGATGTCAGTGCACGTTAAAGATCCCCAGGTGGTCGAAATTATTCCGGAGCCCTCCACTACGGCACCTCTATCTTCCTTTCTTCTTTAACTCCCTCCTTTATCCTTTCCCTTACGGCGTGGTCCAGGTGTCCGCCGATATATGAGACAGATACTGCGCCATTTCCTTTCCAAAAAAAAATATTATTAAAGCAACAGACGAGCTTCTTTCGAGCGGTATCTAACAGGTCGTATTTTATTAATACATGCAACTGTTATTCCCTTACCATGGTTTTGATTTTTTTTTAGAGCGAAAGCCCTACTTCACGATCAGAGCTGCAAACAAAGGCCGGGCCATTGCTGAAGCCTTGACCTTGAATAAAACAAATAGATATTGTCGCGACTGGGATTCGAACCCGCGGTGATGCGAACAGATCAGCTTCGCTGAGCACTGCGCTAAAGTGCTACTCTATCGCCGCAGCAGACCACGCCTCGTGTTGTTGTTGCCTCAAAAGCGAAGGCACGTACCCAAGGTGGGGGATTGGCCAGGGTTTGGTGCAGGTCCGAACAGGAGAAAATTCATCCAGACTTATCTCAAGCGACTCATAAATATAAATATAGAGGAATTTGTGAAAACAAATAACGAATTTTGAAAGATCCTGAAGAAATTCGAATGAGAATCGAGGAAACAAAGCGGTGAGGGTTGAAATAAATAAATTTTAAAGCAGTAATCAGAAACAAATTAATTTTGAGAGAAAAGTAAAGGCAACCAAAGTTAACGCAAAAATTTAAACTGTAACACACACTTTTTTTTGCGTTTTTAAACTGGAACACACTCTGCCCTGCCGCGGTGGCTCAGTGGTTAGGGCGCTCGACTACTGATCCGGAGTTCCCGGGTTCGAACCCGACCGCGGCGGCTGCGTCTTTATGGAGGCAAAACGCTAACGCGCCCGTGTGCTGTGCGATGTCAGTGCACGTTAAAGATCCCCAGGTGGTCTAAATGATTCCGGAGCCCTCCACTATGGCACCTCTCTCTTCCTTTCTTCTTTCACTCCCTCCTTTATCCCTTCCCTTACGGCGCGGTTCAGGTGTCCAACGATATATGAGACAGATGCTGCGCCATTTCCTTTCCCCCCCCAAAACCAATTATTATTATTATTATTAACACACTCTCGCGCTGGGCATTGTACACTGTCGCCATCATCATTGCAACTTCCATTTGCGCGAACAGATCGGATCAACTTAGCCTCGATCGGAGCTTGACCTGAGTCTAATATCGTCGCCAGACGTGTCGACGATCCGGCAAAGCAAAACCATGAGCCACTCAGGCTAAACACTCGCACGTCTTCTGCAGTTTTGCTACGTTACAACCGGACCATTTTTTTTTCTTTCTATAATGCGAATTTTGCTAAGGGGGAATTTAACCATTTATCACCCCTGACACGGGCGCTGCAGGTTCATTGTTTGTATGCGTATACAAGAATCCATCTTTGCGGTCTCTGCCTTACTGTTTCTACACTGGGGTTAGCGTATCTGTGAACTTTACCCGGCGCTGCGACGCACGTGAGAAAAAAAAAATTCAGGAAGAGTCTCGTTAAATGTCAGCGCAGATGTATCGTTCAAGCCCCGGATGAACAGCTTGGGTTAGACGATCATCGCTAAGCCGCAGGTCAACAGTTGGCTGTCATTACGATACAATGGAACAGTAAGACAGCGCCTGTCCAAAACATAGCATGGAGTGTTTTAGTTAGCGAGGCTGCTGAACCAAAGAGATGGAGAGGGAGTTCAAGCAGTGTTCGACAACACTGCACTTGTGATTCATCACGCCACCGACGAGTGACCCAGTACCCAGAATTTTTTTTCTTCTTGGGGTGGAGGAGGAGGAGGAGGAGGAGGAGGAGGACAGAGGCTGATGATTCAGGCAACTCTGTGCGGTTTTATGTTGTCTTCTAGTTTCTTCCCTGTTGTGGCGCCTCGAATTCCTCCCATGAGCCGCTTTCTGATTTAGTAGTAGTGGTTTATTCAAAATATTAATAATAAGGAAGGAAAAGATTTTTGCTAGCCCCGGCATCTGCCATCGATACTGAAGCACCTGAGCTGGGGCAGCGGAAATAAAGGATAGCAGGCAGAATGGAGAAATGAAATGAAAGAGGTGAGGGGACAGGAAGTGAGGATAGGCGGAGAAGTAATATACACAAACTATTTATACAATAAGAAATGTGTGCAGGTTGCGCGCGCAAACTTCCTTATGAACATAGAAGTCCGTTTGGGGCAAGGCAGCGGTGAACAAATCGTGTGCACACCGTCGCACGAGCCTTTTTCCTTTGCGTGTGCATCGTTTAGGAAACTAACTTCACTCAAACGTCTATTAGCCCTAAGTGCATAACCATCTAAGTAGTGATTGTTTCCAGATTTCAACGACCGTGGTGGTGCAGGCTTTGCCTGAAAATAGAACTTGAATTAGCTTCCGTGAAAATTCAAGTTCGCCAACTATCCCGCAATGTAAACTCGCAATCAAAAGTTTGTGCAATGTAATGTTAGCAGGAAAGTCGTGGTCGTCTTTGCTCGCAGTTTCATATAGATGCAGTGCGGCCTGATTCTGAGAATGCGAATCACACATATCACCAATGACCCGCCGCGGTGGCTCAGTGGTTAGGGCGCTCGACTACTGATCCGGAGTTCCCGGGTTCGAACCCGACCGCGGCGGCCGCGTTTTTATGGAGGAAAAACGCTGAGGCGCCCGTGTGCTGTGCGATGTCAGTGCACGTTAAAGATCCCCAGGTGGTCGAAATTATTCCGGAGCCCTCCACTACGGCACCTCTTCTTCCTTTCTTCTTTCACTCCCTCCTTTATCCCTTCCCTTACGGCGCGGTTCAGGTGTCCAACGATATATGAGACAGATACTGCGCCATTTCCTTTCCCCAAAAACCAATTAATTAATTACATATCACCAAAAATTCAGGGGGTGGGGGCACTCTGTTGACCTAAAGTGCGGTGAGGCGGAAGCCTTTAACGCGGTGTTGCTGCTTGTGTCACTGATGTGTGGTTAAGATGTTGATTACGTACACATTTGTTTGTAAATCTTAATTAAATGCTGGAGACGCTGGTGGGCGTTTGGGAGGAATCCGTCTCATTCGGCGCCTTTTCGCAAACACTCTCCAGCGTCCTAGACTAGGAGAACTGCATATGCGTTGGCAGGGAGTAGCGTATAGTCGTTAGCACGCTCGGGTGCGGAAAGAAAGGATGGCGGTTCGAATCCCACCGTGCAGAAAGATTTTTATTCTTATCGGGGTGCTGTAGGGCGTGACATCGGACGGACAGGCTCTTAGCCGCGAGTATGAGCCGTTAAAGGCCTTCGCCCTAGTAAATCTCGAGCAGTGTGCCCTGGGTGAATTTAAATTTCTTCGGCAAAGCCTCGTTCCGTAAACTTTTGACGGCGGATGTGAATATAAATAGATAAACAAATATAGGTCAGCCCGCGCGGCTGCCATGTCTCGTGCAGCGACATCCGTCGTCGACAACTATACACGTCTCTGGAAAAAAAAAAATAGCCGGACGGACCCACGGGGCAAAGGCTTTGTGGGCGTGTCCTCGCGTCCGCTCGCCACTGCACGTGGCTTTCGGAATGGGATATTAGTCGGCAGAGGTCCCGCCTCGCCCGAGGAGTTGAAGTAAAAAAAGTACGAAAAAAAAACATACAAACAAAACTATAGACATGGGTCCTTCGCTCCGCGTCGCTTGGCAACCCGCAGACCGTTCGTTGGACACATATCGAGTGCGGCCAATGCTCAGGCGTGCAATGGGGCGAGCTGTCGTCGTTCTGAGTTCGGGCCTGTGTCGTTACTGCCTCTCCTTGGCCAGCGCCGCTTCTAGCGTGCAGTGCACTTTCAGTTGCGGCTATTTTTTGATCGCAGACGTACGTGACCGATGCGGCTTACTTTCGCGTGCGTACCCTTTTGTCCCCCCCTTCCCCCGGCCCTCTTATTTTTTTTCTCCATACTGCTTCGTATTTTTGCAGTTCAAATCGATTCGGTGCTTGGCGTGTTGTGCCCCGTCTATTGATTTTGTGACCGCTGGAAAAAGAAAGAAAAGGTGGTTAATGCGTGGTGAGGGGTTGGGGGAGTGGCGAGGGAGATGACAATGGCTCGATGAGCGAAATTTTGCCTCGTAAAGGTAAAAGGCCAAACCGAGGGGACACGGGGTCATATTCTGTCCTCGTTGTTCCCAACCCGATGTTTGGTTCTTGTGCATGTTAAAAGCGCCTGAAACGTCATGTGGAGATGCAGTAACAATTAAGTTAGCATTAGGAGACGACTTTTTCTCGCAGTGTACGTAAACCGGCTGATAAATGATGATTAAGATTTCGAAGCCGCAGACAATAATAGCGGTGAAAATTCATCCTTACCCGTTATCCGTAGCCCTAGCAGACACCTTACTCAAGGATTGACTCGATCGTTGCGATCAGAGCAATGCGCAATCTGGTTTACAGCATACACGCACGCAAACGCGAGCTCGATGTGCTGGTTTGCATAACCAAGTGTGTCAGATCTGCATTTGAGCACGGGGGAGTTCTTGCGCCGAGTTTTAGGAACTTTCCGCCGGACCCTCCGAGTAAAGACTCCTTCCCCCTAGCTGTTTTACGGTCTCCAATCGCAGCCGTTATCACCTGTGGGGGCGCATATTATCGCTTTAACGACTTGGCACGCGGGACGGGGCGGGCAATGGAAAGGCACTTCTCCGGATTTAGCAGCTTAGCCCACCTGCAGCAACTGTAAAGAGCGTTTTGGTCATGGCGGGGACGCCCCATAGCCTCCGAGATTTTCAATGGGCGGAAGCAATCTCGGAGGCCGTGCAGTAATTTTTGTAGTGGGCGACAGAGGGCGACACAGTGCCAAGAAGCCGCATTTTTTTTTCGCTCGCGCAGGAGTTGTCCCACTGGGCCACGCTAGACTACGTGCGCCCCCCACGCGTCCTCCTCCACCTCTCAGCACGCGGTGTCGATGGAGCAATAACAGTTAGCAACAGCCCTCGCGCTGCGAAACGGTTCAGTTGCTCAACATAGTGTTTTTACGAGCCCCTCATGAAGTAGAGAACGTCAGAGCGAACGTCAAAGTGCGCTTTGCAATAAACAAAGTTTATTTAGCTCCACGGATAACCGAAGCCAAGGGCCTTGAGGTGAGCGATAATAACAAAAGAATGAAATTAAGCATGCTCGTGAACGCAAGCAGCGAAAACGTCGAGGGCCCGGCAGAAGTTGCTTAACACAATTCCATCTTCAAGCACTCAGAAAACGAAGATAAGCGGGCGCTCAATTCGTTGCGGAAAAATTCACGAAAACATGCACGTTGTGCACAAAAGTTTCGAACACTTCAAATTTGAACTGAAAATTGTTGTTCGCGCAACTTGTGCGTTCAGAACCAAAGCTAAGATTGGAGTAAAAATTGCGTCAAAGAAAGGGACGCTCAGTAGCGCTCATTGGCGGCAGAGAGATACGCGGCGTGCGACGCTATCGTCCCACCCGGCCCTTTCGCCGCAGCTCCCGGTCACCTGTTGCAGCCGGTGTGCAAGGAAGGCGAACGGCGCAGCTCAAGCCGAGCCGAGCGCACGCAAAACTTCTCTCGCGGCGAGCAGCACCGCACTTCGCTGCTCGTCCTTTGTAGCTGCCGCACTGCTGATATTTTCATTGAGCCGCCTTTTGTTGCCCTGCGATGGCTGCCGGCGGCGGCGTGTTTGAGTCACGTGAGAGCGCTGAGTCACGGCAAGTGACCAATCAACGCAGCGCGCAGCCGACAATCCGGGCCTGCCAATCTGCGCACGGCGCGCAGCAGCGAGCCAGCTCCCGTTCTCGCTCCTTCTCCTTTTTTTTTTCTTTATGGCGGCCTTCTTTTCTTCTTTTTTTTCGCGTGGTCGGTTGGATGGCCGCCATATTGTGCGACATGGCAGCATCAATGTGATCGTTGTGCGGGAGCTGGGACCCCTCCGTTTTTTTTCTGTTTCTTCGGATCCGTCGTCCGTGTGAAGGTTTTTGTTTTTATTTTTTCCGAGCTGTGCGCTCCGTTTTAGGCACGATCGCGATCCCCGATGCGAGAAACTGTGCGGCGTCCTCCGAATTTCCCCTCGTGGATAGCCCCGTAATGGGTTGCGAGGCGGCAGCAGCAGCGGCGGCGGCGCTAGGCCTAGCGTGTTGCCCCGGACCGGAAAAGTCGCCTCCGTCTGACCGCGCCGGCTCCGTGGACGCCGTTCGCACGGGATTCGCCGTCGGTGTGTGCATGTGAGCCGCTCCGGTGTCCGGCCCGCCGCTCCGGGAGCCGCCAGACTTTGTTTCAAACCTGGATGACGACGCCGAGGCCGCCGAAGAGGCACACGCCTTGGTGGATAATGCTCGTTCGCGAGCCTCCGCTGGATCGCACCGGTTTGCAACGACCTGGAGGGCGACCGTGAAGATCGCCGCGTCGGCCGCGCTGCATAGGTAGGTCGCCGCAGGGGCCTCGGTTTTCTTTTCGGGGCTGTACGCGATCCCTGGCTGCGACCATCGCCGCGATAACCGCGGCTGAGGAAGAAGAGTGGAAGAAAGAAAAAAAAGTAAAATGAAACTGCTTGTCAAGGTGGAGGGGCTGGGTTCCGGCGTCCGTTTTCTCTCTGTCCCGAGTCGCGTTCGCTTCGTTGAAGCCTTTCGAGCCGCAGTTCCTGCGGAAGATGCTGTTTCCGCCGCCCCTGCGCAGTTCCCGACCTGTGTGTTCGTGGGATTTGGCGCCTAGGCGCGCTAGATTATGCTTTAGTAACGCCCGACGTTTGCATCTCGTCTCGCCATTTTACGCCGAGGGAACCCACTGGCTGCGTTAGGGCTCGCAGTGACGAACAGGCCTAGGATTTTCGTCTCGAGCCGACGGGAAAAGGCGTCCTCTGCTTTGTGTGCTCGAGGTTTAAAGTTCGAAGCTCGGGAAAGGCGCAGTCGAGTTCCTATCTCGTTCTGCGAGCCTGCTTCCCCGGCGCGCAGCTCCGGGTGTGTGTGCACCGCTTTTGTTTATGCGCTCCTTAGTTGCGGCACCTGTGTGGGCAAATTCCCGAGGTTTTTCGGTTTTTTTTAGGCGGTTTCGAGTCCTCGCAGAAAATTAACGTGACCCCGCGTGGCACTGAAGACACGCTTGCCTCGGAGAAAGCAATGAAAAGGCCCTGTCGCACCCTTTGACGTTCACGGGCCATGGGTGGTTCGCTCGCTGGTAGGGGCACCTGTGTATGTCTGCCCGTGTTCTTCGCTGCGTGCCGCGGCTCGCATAGTGACAACGCAGTGAACGTCAACAGTGCCGCGTGTGTGCGTGCGTCTTTGTGCATGCGACGGGTTCAACCGCTTTGTCGTCCCGAAACGCAGCGAACGAACTTCGTGACGCCGGGTCGGGCGCTGTTCGCGAAGCCGTGCTCGGCACAGCTGGCGGTGAGGCGAGAGAATGAGCGGGTTACTGTAGCGAGTCGCTGCCGCCACGGGTGAGCAGGTAGGCCTAGGCTTCGAGACTGAGTGGTCTCCCCCTTAGTACTGCATCCGTGTGTCAGCCGCCGATTGTCGCGATTCTGCAAATTGCATCGATCCCCACTGGGGGTTTCCGAAGAACGGCAGTATTCGACAGTCCCGATGCTTGCGGTTTCGATCCTAGGCGGCGAAGCGCTCTTGTTGATAGATCCGGCGGTGCAGTAGTACCGGCCTTTGTTTAAAGCAGTGAGTTGTCGAATCTTAACCGCACTAGACAGGCCTGCCCGGGTGCTGTTGAACGCGGCTTTCTTTTGTGGTGCAAAAAAATGACGCCACCTTCTGGGAAGCCCTGCTCGGGTCAGGAACGGGCTCGGCCTCGCCGCGCCCTTGCTGCGGCAGTGATGTAACGCGTTGCGTGAAGAGAGCGCCCTGCCTATCGCGCAGTGCCTGTCGCCAGTGCGTCTGCGTAGGACGGAGTTTTTTCTCATTCGTGCCGCTGCCGCGGCCTTCGCGGTAACCCGAGTGCGGCGCTGTCCGGATGTCTGCCGCGATGAACTGGTCTCGCCAGCAGAGCTGCCCGCCAAGGTCGTCTTGCGCTGTGCCCGTCGCAAACACTGCGCTGCGAACAGTATCGGCACTTCCGTGAGCTCTCCGGCGACTCATGTGCCCCTGCGCGGATTCTCTCTGCCGGTACACCGGGCATGGGCGCGGTGCCCCTACGGAAGTGCATTGGCTGCAGGCGCGAGGTGGTGTCTCTATCGACCAGGCTGTTCCGGTCGTGTAAACTTAGCATTGTTCACGCCGTGAAAGAGCGAGAGGGGAAAGAAAAAGGCAGAGAGGAGCAGGTCAACAACTTTTGCCTGGACCACTAAGTGTGACACTCAACAAAACCTCACTGCTGTGTAAGGAACTGAAGCCATGTGGACTGTGCGTAGCTAGCTTTTTGATTTCAAGAATGGGCCGACAGAAAGATTCGCTGTGTAATCTTTGCATGTTATTGTGCAAGCGGTCGTGTCGCAGCGCTGAAGCTCTTTTTTCTCTCCAGTTCGCCTCTGCTAGGAGCTGCTTCTTATACATGACGTTTTGGAAGTATTCTTACTCTATTCTTACTATGCAACGTTCCTTGACAGGTCTTGTTTTTTCTCTTCTGCATGCAAAGCAGTAGTTCACACGTCATAATCGTTGCCTCTGTGTTGCAGCGTGGCGACTTTAGCGGTACATGGGGCATTGTAGCTGGCTGTTTTATTTTCTGAGTGACGTGTGACTAACGGTCGGCACGAAATTATGATGAGGCAGGTTTGTACTGTAGGGCCAGTTATGTACTACTGCGATCGAAAGAAACGCGAACAACGCGGTGCCTACACACTCTGCTGTTTGAGTTTGTTTTCGTCACACTTTTACCTGGGTGGTAAGAAAAAGACATTGCAGTTGTCCCAGAAAGTATCATGGACAACCGTTGCGTCTTCTTGCCATCACCCAAGTAAAAGCGTGATGGAAATTATAACAGCAGAGTGTGTAGGTGCCACGTTGTTCATGTTTCTTTCGATTGCAGTAGTACCAACCGCCAGCCAAAAACTAAAGTTGGTTATAGGTCTGTGTTGCCTATGCATTCTGCGATAAAATTTTTACTCTGGAGTTGGTGAAGAAATTTTATTGGCCAGATTGACAATAAGTTACTTTCGGGTGGAGCCGCCTTTTCCGAAGTCTGTGGGTGACTGCCACTCGTAGCATGCTGCCCACAAGCCATTAGTCAAATAGCCGAGGTGGTGGTCAGCCATGTCTCCCTTGAGGTTGTTGTTGAGTTGGGCTGGGTTTGGGCCGGTCAGAAGAAATGGAAACAAAAAGACGAGTGAGCCCATCAAATTTATCTTATTCTCCGGCAGTTTAAAACAGCAGTTTGCTTCCGGCTTTTAATCACCTGTTAGTTGATGCTCTGACTGGCACTTCATGACTCATGTTCTAAACTGGCAAAGGGACTTGCTACCAAAATATTCATCACGGTGAAGGCAGCCACATGTTGGGGGACATGCAATGCAGTATCGGTGCATGCGAGTTCACTTGATGTGAATCTGGAGCTTCTGTTGCACTCGAGTAACCAGGGAATGTCGCGACTCGGGACTCCTCACGCAGCATTGGGATAATCTCGCAAAAGCCTGGAGACAGTTGGCCAACCTAGGTAGGGCCATATCGTGCAGGAAGCTAGGCCAGTCCTTGAGATATACATACTGATGCTGGGACCAATCATATGGTCGGGTAGGCATAAGATAGGAAGAGATGTGGTAATGAAAGTATTACTCAGTTATGGTTTTTATTCAAGGGTGTAGGCGTTGTGTGCGGTGTCACTTATAATATAAGCACTATACGCGACAAAAGTTATGAGGCGAGTATGCCTGTGGCCAGAGTCTGGCAAGTGCAGTAATCTGTTCACATAGGATCGACAGCAATAGTAAGCTACGTCCTGTGTGTTTAATCACAAAACCAGACGCTACATCCACTCTGGCCCTTGGTAGTTCTGCTATGGATGATGCAAAGTTGACAAAGCTGCAGCATCAGTAGCCTTTACTTTTTGTGTGTCACACGTGCATTTACAGGCATGCTGACAGTATTGAAAATGTTATAACGATGACAGTTTCTAATAGCCCCACAGTTTAGGCGTGCTGAATTTGACAACTTTGGATTATAGTTTTTTTGTGGGGTGGAGGCAACTCTTGCAAGTGTGAGTCATACATGAGCTTTTTGCAACCGTTTTTCTTTCGAACATTAAGCACAGAAGTACACACCACCACCTCAAATGACTTGCACTTGGTTCTCAACAGATTGCATGCCTTCAGGGGCTTCATAAAGCAGAGAGGTGGGCTAGCTGGTGGTCCGACTTATAAAACTTGTTCCAGATAAAAGATGGCACAAAGAAGATGAGCAAATAGGACCGTCATTTGATGTCCAGTTCTTTACTCAATGAAAATGTACTTAAAAAGATGTGGAGGCATTCACTTAGGCATTGTGTTGTCTTGATATAACTGAAGAAGAAGTGCGGATGCATTCTTTTACGATCATTTTGAATAATGTAGGCCTCCAAAATTTCATATTCTTGCTTTTGTAGATTTTAGCTCTACAGGCGTAGATAGTCTTCTTCGACTCAGCGGCTCCATTTTTGCATAGAGGCAAGCTTATTGAACCAGGCGTCTTATCTAGTTTCCTGCCTAGAAGTATCGAGACGACCGATGGTGCGTTCTTCATGAGATGAAAAGGGGGCAGCGAGACACATAATCTGTGGGTGCTATCGCACGTGATCTTCTCTTCGCCGACCCATTTTGATGCGCAGGTCTTTTTCTCTCCTGCTGCTCCGCAGCTTATGGCCACTAGCTCCTTGGTCTATCTTTTCTGTGATTGGTGTGCGTGCATTGTGTCTGTGGGGCTCCTTAGCTTGAGTGGATTGTGTGGTGAAAGGCACTTCGAGACTTTGGAATTTTGAAATGAGATTTTCTTGGTGATTGCTGTCCTTTGGATATATTTTTTTCTTCAGCTTTGTGACCGTTTTCTTGAGCAGGATGAAGTGTTTAAGGTTGATGAATCTATGAAGGCTTTGGCGACAGTAGAGTTTGATGAAGGTTGTGTCAGCTTTACAATGTCATTGGCAACCACAGATCGCTGCCGTTCTCTCGTTTTCACACCAAACTGCTGACATAGCTTTTTCTCTACACAGCACAATGAAACATTTTCTTTCTTTCACCCATTTAGCTCATACCTTTGCTGCTTTCAATATAGGTTCCCTTTTTTGTCGAGAGTCCCAATATTTGTATGTGACGTGTTGTGAAACGAATGCTCATTTTACAGCCTCCCTAGCACAGGACATGTGAATTATACTGCATGACAACTTTTTCTGGCAATGGAGTGGAAGCTATGAAGCGAAAACATGCCCTACCTTTCTACACGGCAGAATATAGTCCTGGTTGCAGTTATTTGTTTTCTCTGAAAACATATCATGTTGTCAATATTCGTTATCTAAAACATACTTCAAAGACAATTGCCTGCTTTCAATGTTAGAAACTCTAGATAAAAAACAGTTTTCTTGATTACAACGGATTCACTAGGTGCGTCTCTTGTACAAGGAGCTTCCATGGTGCCAGCTACACCAGTTACTATACGGATGTACAGCAGACAAAGCAGCGGCGCCATGCGGCAAGGAGCACAGTCGTTTGTCTGAACTATTTGGTGGAATGGTATAGTTACGGATGCTCTGCCCTTGTAGCCTTCTCTTCATTGCCACAAAAAGCTGTCGCCAAGCATAGATAGCCCTTGTGGCTGATTGGTGGCTAGTTGGCTTTGTGTGCAAGCAGCAGCTTGATTTTTTTTTATAAATTGCATTTTTTTTTTCTTGCGGAGTTGTAGGTTTGATTGAGAGGTGTTGGGCAGCATTAATGCTCCGTGTTTAGGATTTTGCATAATATTTTATAGTAGCAATGTTTGAATGGGTATGTTGTGCTACCTATATTATT
This sequence comes from Amblyomma americanum, assembly GCF_052857255.1. Taxonomy (NCBI): domain Eukaryota; kingdom Metazoa; phylum Arthropoda; class Arachnida; order Ixodida; family Ixodidae; genus Amblyomma; species Amblyomma americanum. The sequence goes on along the minus strand of NC_135501.1, from coordinate 198,341,968 downwards.
TCTACATTACATCATCATCCCGCCTGTTACTTTTGATGACAGAATTCAGCACAGATGCCTGCATTATTTCTGTTAGTTTGCAGAAAGCTTTTAATATATTTGTGGGCATTGATTAGCAACGGCAGGTAGCAAATTGTTCAAAACTTACTGTCGTTGATCTTGATCTTCAGTGGTAGCCTAAATAAAAATTGAAATGTCTTATTGTACTTCGATTGCACACATAGCTCAGGCTGCTTTGTGGCCCTGTATAGTGGTAGCTTACCAGAATACATAAATATTTTTTTTCAAAGGCAGGGGCTAAATAAAATCTGGCCAGACCTAGCAGGAGCAGAGTTCCGCTGTATGTGTACGTGGCTGAGCACATTTTGGGGAAGAGCGGGAGGCAGAATAAAGAGGACAAACATTAGGTCGTGGCTGCCATTCTGTGGTGCATATTGAAGCAGGACACATTAAAAAAAGAAAGGTGCGCAAGATTTCTGTGTCCCTATAGATTTCGTTTAAAAAAAACTTCTTGCCTCGGGTATGGATATTGTACTGACTGCACTTTTCTTTGTCTTGTGCTGTGCTTTGTGCATCTTCAAAGAACATGTCATTCTCCCTCTGCTTCCCCCCACACCCCTGTCATGACTGTTATCAAGAAGCTTGTTGCTAGCTTGGCTCATTTCGCAAAAATGCACCAGCCGTTTTGTTCGCAAAGAGAGCGGAGTCTCCATTAGCACCCTTTCAGCTGCTGTTTTCTGTGGAGTGTTAAGAAAAAATACTCATCTGGCAGATTTACTTGTTAGGCACGAAAAAGAGAGTCGCTGTGTGTGAATCGGGCCATTGAGCACCAAGGTGACTAGGCCACCTTTTGCAGCCGCCGGTGTCGTTCCACTGGCCGTGGGGGCCTTCCGTGCCTGCCGCGCGGTGGCATTCTATAAATAAACTCGGCTCCCACAAGTCTGGCAGGGACCAGGAGATGAATGCATCGCCAGGCCTCGCGTTCTTTGAACTGCCTTGCATTTCACTCGAAAGCCCTGGGAAGCCCCTGAGGCCTCTTGACACTTGGGATCTTCTGCCTTTGATTCACTTTGTTATTTGTTCTTTCAAGCTGAGCCTAATGCTCTCTAGTTAACGCACACACAAATACATGTACGTTGCCAAGGGACGAGCGCTGGGCATCAGGTGGGGCCGCGCTAAGCTTGCTTCGTCGTCCCATGTAGTAAATGCTGGCAGACCAGGGAGTGGTTCCAAGTTTCCATTCACCCTGTTGATAGTAGAGATCGTGTGGTTAGGGTCGCCCTTTGTTGAAAACGATATGTGTGGCGAGGCTTTGTTCTCTGCCTGTTCGCTTGACGTCTTGCCCACGTCAGACTTTCAAAATGAATTTTTTCCATGAACTGCCTTGCTTCGTAGCATTAAGTCTGAGAATTGGGAGACGTTTCCACTGTGCCATGTGACAGCATCAGTTGCATTGTATGAGTGCCATTTTCTACCAGTCCTGCAAAGCTTTTGAGAAGGGGGTGCATAAACTTAATGTACTATGCAGCGAGTAGAGCTCCAAGGAGCGAGAGCTGGCTGTATTAACAGAGTGCGAGAGGCTTCACGTTGTGGGTTGCATCAGTTTTGTGCTGGTGTTACATACCTTGAACATATTTGCAAGAGCAGGAACTAACAGTTATCACCACACAACGAGAGGATCAGGACCAAGCTGCAGCCATTTTGCCGTCTTCCATTGCGGGGGGAAGGTTATGTGCATAACGGAATTACAGGTGGGATTTTTTTATTAATCCACTTCAGGCAAGTGTATAAAATGTTAGCATTGGTTGTCGGTGCCATCTGCTTTACATTGAGTGGACCTCTCCCCAATCCCTTCGGCAAAAAGGACATAAAAGGGTGGTCAGAGACTGTGTTGTCGTATCGGTCTTGGTCTCTCTACTTCACTTCCCCTCGTCTCTCACCATTAAGTTCATTTTTTTTGCATAGTTTAGTTGTCACACTTGTTCTACCTGCTGCATTTCACTGTCAGTAGCGAAATTTCACCCACTAAGCACGCCTCACGTATGTTGGTGACATAGATCAGTAAATGTCCATTGGCTAGCGAGTGTTCGTCACAGAAGATGGGGCTAAATTTATCAGGCTTTGCTCTGTTCTGTGTAGCTCGCAATGGGGGTGTTTTGTGAGCATAGTGACAAAGGTGAAAAAGTTCTGCGAAATGTGCTTGCTGCTCCGAAGGGCAAGAGCAGTGTCGTCTTGAGCCAAGCTTGGCTCATTGCTGATTTCTCTCTTTTATGCACAGGCTCACAGAGGGACTGTAAAGGTGCGCCCCCTCACTGTCGCCATGTCCAGCGTGCGGACACCTCTGCAGACAGTCCATGAGTCGGTCACGACCGACCAGGTGAGCTTCTGAAGCAGACTAGTGCTGCCACGAGCTGCTGCTTCTATGCTTGTTTTCACCTTGGGCTTTTTAAACCGAAAGCTTTACTGGCTAGGTACCTGGGATTTCGCTGTGGCAGTGCCCCAAGGAGACACAACTCACAACACACACCTCACAATCTCTCTCTTTCTCGCTCCCTAGTCACTACTGCTCATGCCCCACTAGTAGCACAGAGCCAGGGGTAACACCCAGCGCCTTTCCTCAAAATCCAACTTTCAATTTTCAGTTTTCTCTCTCTTCTTTCCCTCCCTCCTTTATCCCTTATTTTACAGGGTGGTTCGGGTGTCCACCCACCGAGATATGTGAGTTACTGTGCCATTTCCTTTCCACAAAAACCAAACAAAACAAGTGAGCGTTGACAACTTTGCAAAGGCCTTTCATTTTCACGAAAGAAAGAACACACAACCCGCTCTGGGTCAGTGGAGACCTCAATCTCCCTTTCATGTACCTGGCTTCGTGTTCAACTGCAAAAGCCTGCTTTGATTGCGTTCTGCACACTGGATAGGCAGCGCGTCCTCCCTGCCACCCTGGCAGGTGGCATGCAGTTAATGGTTGATCGCGAGAGATTGATCACCAAATGAATGTTGTGGCCTAGCTATTGCTGCAGTGCCGCATGTCAGCCACAACGCTGTCAGCGTTAATGCATTCAGGCCACATCTCTCTCTCACCACTGTCACATGTATCAAAGCATGAATGAGGCATCCGCATATCCAGAGAGCCAGTTATGCGCCCTTCCTTTCCTCAAAGCCATCGCCGTCTAGAACATTGTCAACGCCAACGCCTATGAACACAGTGAACGCCGACATCTTTCGCTTTGTATATCCTGGATTAGCTGAGCTAATCCATGTTAATTTTTTGAACTAAGATTTCCAAGACACAAACCTGGTAGCTTTGCAGGAAAGTGGCTGAAATATAAAGAAAGAAAGATAGTGACTTCTAGAAGCTTGTGTTATGCACCTGTTCCCAACAAATGTGCTTTTGTTGTACCCACTGTGTGTGAGATGATGGAATCACGATGACCAAAACATAGAGTTCACTGCTGAGCATGCGTGCTGACTTAGCTTGACAAGAAAGATGCAAGGCAGAATTAAACAAAATAAACTGACTGACACAGCAAGTGATGCCAAATATTTTACTCTCATGTTTTAACGACGAGTCAAATGTTGTGAAATCAATATGCAGCGCATAGTTTTGCAGTGTTTGGAGCAGCCGGCATCTCAGTTAATAAGTTTGTTCCCCAGTAGAGGCACACTCGTGCCTGCCAGGACGGGGTAATTTCGATGCTATGAGCATTGGCAATTGTGTGTTCACATCAGATGTCCTTTCGTGTTATATGTGGTTGGTGTCTGGCAGTGGTACTAACACACAATTGCTCTTCCGTTCAGGGTAACAGTGTCTGTACTAACCACATGAGGTGCAGCATGCCAACTAACCACTGCTGTTGGTTTCAGGGCCCCATTTTTAAGTCTCCTAAACCTCCTACGGTGAGTGCGCTCCTTGGAGCTTTAACAGTGGTGTTGGTGCTGGTGGTTCTGGGTGTTGGTGTTGCTAACGGCTTAGTGCAGTTGGGGACGTCTTGCTTTGCGTGTGCTAAAGCTGGAAGCGGGGCGCTGATGTTCAGGACAAGGGCTTGTACTAAAACCGTGCTTTTTTTGTTGCCTTCGGGGTAGCCCTGTTGTTCTGTATCAAAATGCAGCTTCTTTCCTCTCACTTGTCTATTATTACGGGGTTTGTGACAGTTGAGGCAGCTAAGCTTATTCTATGCAAGTGCTCGTGCTGTCTTAAAGTTGCATTCATAGGCCCTGAATTTCAGGTAAAAATGTTTGTCACTTTCCTGAGTTTCACTTTTTTTTTTTCCCCAATCACTTGCTTTCGTTGCATTGATTTTATGCTGGGTGGTTCAAATTAATTCGAAGCCCTCCACTATGGCCCCCCCCTATTTAGCCCATGTATCGCTTTGGGGCAATAAAACTCACAATTAACTTTCTTTTTTTTTGCTTCTGCTGCATGTGCACTTCTCCTGACTTCTGTCTTACAGTTCTTACATGCCTACTACGATGTAAGTGAACTTCACTGGTTGGTTAGAAATTAGTAGTGATTTATGACAGAATGTAAATATCTAAATATTTTGAGAGGATAATTAGGAAGTAATTACTCATTCTGTGTTGATGAATATACTGTTTGTGAAAAAATAAGAGGTCTGTGCCATAAAATAATGCTAAAGCACTGCATGCATTTTTATATTTGTCTAACCTTTATAGATCAGTCAAGGCATTTGCTTCCTGTTCAGCACTTCGCTTGTGAGGACTTCTTTCAAAATAATTTTTGAGAAATTGTAACTGCAAAAAAAAAGATAACTACAGAAGAGAGCCTTTTCACAAGCGCTGCAAAAGGAGCCTGTTGCTACTAATGACAGCTGGATCATGTTATCGCCAATGCATTGCCATTGTCTCCCACGCAGGGCAGTCAGTGAGCATTGATGTCATCAGCGCTGCATGCCTAGGCATTGTAGTGCTGTACTCATTGCACAGTTTACTGGCGGCTTGCGCAAATACCATTATGGCAGCATTCATTAAATGTGGGATCATGGGATTGGGTGCTTGTGAGAGCTCCTTTCTTTCTTTTTTTTTTCTCCCATGCATTTTAAAAACTGTTTGTGGTGGTGGCCGCAGAATTTACAAGCTCTTCAAATACATCGGCAGTGTTCAGTGTTTGGGGCTAAAATTATGTTTGGAATTTGTTTGACCAGCGCTGCAAGTTTGTGCTGTCATAATGAAGTGAGCAGTGTGGAAAAAAGTTTAGGGGAGCTGCCGAGATGAGAACTGTGCCTTTCATCTTTGATACGTCTCACGGTCTTTTTATGCCTTGTATCCAAGTGCTTTTTTTTTTCTAGCTGTTGTCATCGGGAAATGTAAGTCGTGCAGTGCTCCTCTTCTCATGTCATTTTGTGCACTAGCCGTATGAAGGGCAGTGGGCCTCTAGTAATGACATGCCCCCTCTGCTTCCTTCACTGTGCACAGGGAGAGGAGGTGTCGGTGCTGGCGCCACGCACGACGTCGGCGCCGCGCAGCCGCACCTCTGAGGAGCCACACATTGGCCGCTACCGACTGCTCAAGACCATTGGCAAGGGAAACTTTGCCAAGGTGAAGCTGGCCAAGCATGTGCCTACAGGCAAGGAGGTTGCCATCAAGATCATCGATAAAACACAGCTGAACCCTTCAAGCCTGCAGAAGCTCTTCCGAGAGGTAGGCTGGCCCCTTCTCATCCTGGCTTGCGGGGAGCGTTGGCCACAGTTTAGTGGCTACCCAGGGGAAGGTTCGCATTAATTTAATTAGCTGCTGCGGATGAGCTCGGTGAGAAAAAATGGGTTCTCATATGTGAGCATTTTTGTCGGTCCATTTGGTTTATTGCATTTCCAGTAGGTCACAGGAAAGAATAACAAAAGAGTTGTGGGGATGACCTGTGGTGTTAGGACTGCAGTCGTGTCAGCTTTTGGATTTCCGTCTCGGGGCTTGGGAGGTGTTGGGCATGAATTAGAATGCCAGACCGTTAGGTTTCTGGCCAGGCAACTTCGTGGAACAGAGCTACATTTGGAATGCTGTGGGAAGATCTTTAGCAATGGCTTACACTCTATCTTTACGCCCTGGCCTGCCTTTCAGGTGCGCATCATGAAGATGCTGGACCACCCTAATATAGTCAAGCTATACCAGGTGATCGAAACAGAGAAGACTCTCTACCTGGTCATGGAGTATGCCAGTGGTGGAGAGGTCTTCGACTACCTGGTGGCCCACGGCCGCATGAAGGAGAAAGAGGCGCGCGCCAAGTTCCGGCAGATTGTGTCGGCCGTCCAGTACTGCCACCAGAAGCGCATCATCCACCGCGACCTCAAGGCCGAGAACCTCCTCCTGGACGGCGAGATGAACATCAAAATCGCAGACTTTGGTTTCAGCAACGAGTTCGTGCCTGGCATGAAGTTGGACACGTTTTGTGGGAGCCCGCCATACGCGGCCCCCGAGCTTTTTCAGGGAAAGAAGTACGATGGGCCCGAGGTGGACGTCTGGAGTTTGGGCGTTATCCTCTACACTCTGGTGAGCGGCTCGCTGCCCTTCGATGGGGCAAACCTGAAGGAGCTGCGCGAGCGAGTGCTGCGCGGCAAGTACCGCATCCCCTTCTACATGTCCACCGACTGCGAGAACCTCCTCAAGAAATTCCTTGTCCTTAACCCTGCCAAGCGAGCCACGCTCGAGGTGAGGGCGCCTTCCCCGTGCTTTGTTCTGGTTCTCTGTTCGGGCTCTTGACTGCGCTTTGCTTCGTATTCAGTGTTGAAGAACAGCAGTACAGAGAATTGGCCACGTTGGGAATTGTTGAGCATGATGTTCCAGCACGACGTTGCACAAGGGATGAGACAAGAAGGATGATACAACACGCACGTCATCCTTCTTTGCTCGTTCCTTGTGTAACGTCATACTGGAACATCAAGCTGAAAAAACTGGAGGGGAGACTTAAGTTCCGCCTTAGAGGGGCTCTGAAACACCTCTCGAGGAGAGCACATAACTCACTCTATCACTGCGGCGTGCTGTCAGGAACACTTGAACCAAATAATACACTTCTACAAGCAGCAGAGAGCCCACAATCATGAGTGCAAGGTGGGGCGAGCCTTTTCCGGTGACTTTTTCATGCTCGCACCCTCCTGCGTCGCATGCTCCTGTGTATACCAGTTCAGAAATGGCTATTGGTTAGATTCTTTCAGACGTCGGACAGCTACCATGGACGTGGTCAGTAAGCCATGAAGCTCAGGAGGGTCGGGAAGCTCCACCTCCGGTGGTGGGGCCAGCAGGGGAGCGCCGACCTGTGATGAGAGGAGAGGAAAAGGCCTAAAGACACTGAAATTCAAATTTTGGCTACAGATAATTCTGCTTCTGCAAAATGCACTGAAGAAATTCTTGCTGCAGGATATTCGCGAAGCGGCTTCCTTTAACATCCCAGGCATACCTCAACGTTATTAGAGCCACTTTCAGAGCCTCCTTTGAAAGAAAAACTGGTAATGGCGCAAGAAACGGGGACGCAGAAGGCACACAAAAGACAGGACTTCTTTCAACATGAACCAACTCGCCCAAACTAGAGTTTTACTAGAGCCTCCTTAAGGGTATAAAAGGACAGCTTCAATGGGTTAATGGCCATCTATGCAAAATTGGTCATTCTCTACATTCATAGATCGCTGGGAGTCCTTATACCACTCCTGCAGCGCAGTGCTGTAGCAATTAAAGCGGTGTGTCACTGCCCTGCGATGGCAGGTGCTGCCACCACTAGAGCTTGTGAGACCTACGTTGTTCTTCTCGAGCAACCTCTCGCAACCAATAATTAATTTAACTGCTACCTGCCATGGTGGGCACTTAGCTCACAATCCGGTGAGCAGGTTTTGATGACCTCACAAGTCACGTGTCCTGTGGGTCCCTTGTGCTATCTAGGTTGCTTCTGGGGGAATTTTTCACTCATTGCCACTGAAAACAATGCTGGCTGTTGTGCGACTTGGGAACATTTACGCTGTCATGTAATTACTTGGGGTGCAGTGCTATGAAAGTGATGCAGTAGTGTGCTCACAAATTCTTGCTCTAGTAGGGTCATGCATGCTGAGTATGAGGTGGAGCATGGTATTGGTTTGTAAGCGGTGAAGGTAACAGTGTGGAAAAGCAATTAGTACTGAGGTTGCGATAGCATTTTTTTTGTCTTTAGACTTTTTTTTCGTGCCGTTGCAGGCTTCGCATAACCATCTGCTTATTTTTAAAACTGGGGAGAGAGTACCATGCAGGACGTACAGCAGGGCCTCATTTGCGACATTACGAACATGCTCGCTTGGTGTTGTCTTCCATGAAGTGTGAATTTGTGGAATAGACTTTTTCTGTAATCTTCGAATGCTGCGTTGAACGAGGTGCACGCTAAGATTTTTTCCAGGATTACTGTCTTCATTGAACACGCACAGTAATGAGCTAGACCTTAATTTCTGATATATTTCGTACAAGTTGTAACATACCATGGTAAATATAACTTTCCAGCTGTGTTCTCTGCTTACATGCAGTTGTCGCCGCTTGCTTTCGCAAGTTCTCACTCTTGAATGAAATGTGCCTGTGGTAAAGGCAGTGGGTATTATGACTCCATAGCTATTTCTTTGCCCCAGAGAGATCTACACTATTGGCTTGATGATGTGTTGATGCTTCATGTATCTAACTGGGCTACCATAAAAGAAAACAAATAGACGCTTGCCGTATTGAATTCACTTAGAACTGCCAGCTTAATTATTTCTTTTTTTTTTGCTGCATTCCTGTGTCGTTTTCGAGCATCTACAACTGCGAGCTTGTTTTACCGCAACTCCTAATTTCCGGCCTTGTTTATTTTGAAGGTGATAATGAAGGACAAGTGGATGAACATAGGTTACGAAGACGATGAGCTAAAGCCCTACTTGGAGCCTGAAACAGATTTTGGGGACTCCAAAAGGATAGGTAAGTGCTGCCCCACTGACGTCTGGTGCCTTTGCTCATGTGCCCACTGTCTACTAACTCCCCACTTGTGAAACCATTTGCTTCTACTGCTAGTGATACCCAACTGCCCTATCACTGGTGTGTCACTGCCTGAAAATCTCGCCCAAGCAGGTTTGGGCATCATATCCTGTGCGCCGTCAGTTGTACCTGAAATGCATCACCAATTTCCTAATCAGCCGTACATTTGGCTGCGGTGCATTTTGGAATGCAGGTTCCTAAAAAAAATAAACGTCTCTTTCACGTGGGTAGACAGCACACACAAGTGGCTGGCTTGGGCTTTTAGATTTCTGGATGCTTGCATTCCTTGCGTGGAAGTCCAGCCTTTTTGTCACCTCGGTGCTTTGAAAATGCTTCTCCGGTGGCCTGTATGAGTCAAGTGATCATTTCCCCGCTTTACCTGTGTTCCTCGAATCTAACCCTTGAGCATGCTACCTCATGTGCTGTTGTGAATCAAGTCTCGCTGTGCAAAGTTTTGTGACCTACCCTGTTTGCTAATATTTCTTGGCAACTAGATGGCAGAGTTCTTGTGAAAACGCTAGCGCTTACATGAGTTCGACTAAATTATGCTGACAGCTGTCCTCCTTGTATGATGATTGGTGGGACTGAGCACCGAGCTAAAGTTTCTGGCTTATTATAGCCAGGCTACTGGTGACACAAGAATAACCGTATTGCTCTTCAGCACTGCTTCACGTTGACTTCTGAACAAAGCGTTTGAGGAATGAATGATATGCAGAAGGCAGTGTAGACAACTCAATGTCCAATGTGTTTTGTAATTTTACATTAGCTATATATGGGAAATTTTGCTGTTGATAACCAACAAACTCAACTTGATGGCTTTGCCATCTAGCAGGGGGGGGGGCGTGTGCGAGCTTACTGTGCCAGCTGTCATGTCCCCTTGCATTTCAACATTATCATCCTTAAGTGGGCCACTTCATTTGCTCCCATTTTCAATACTGCTGTGTTCCGTGTGGCATGCACCTGTTTCCCTTGACAAACCGAACGGCCCTTATTAACTGACTTTCCTCGCCTCTTCTTACTTCATTGTGATGCTGGCTTACCGTGTGCGTGTTTGTCCCTTGCCTTGCTTCGGGGTCCCGCCTGGGACCACTGCTGTACTAACCTGTGGCTTCGCCCTCCCTCCCTTTCCCTCCCTGCCGTGCTGCTGATGCCATCGTCTCCTCCTACCCTTGAATGCCCCTTGGGGAACGGCAGCTCTGTCTTCCCGCGCAGAGATCCTGATGTCGATGGGATACAGCCGGGATGAGATAGAGGATTCCCTACGCAACAGGAAATATGACGACATTATGGCCAACTACCTGTTGCTGGGCAAGCGGACCACTGAGGTGAGAGGGACGCCCCTTTCCCCTTTGAAGCGGGGTGGGAAGTTGTGAACTTACGATGACGGAATGTTCCTGGTTGTCCTTTCAGAACGAGAGCTGTGATTCGAGGTCTAGTTCCAGCTTATCCCTGCGGACATTGAGGCCCAGCGGCGTGGAAGCGGCGGCCGTGCCTTCGGCGCCCAGCCAGTCCCCCTCCCACGTCAAGGTGCAGCGCAGTGCCTCGGCCACGGCCAACAAGCCCCACCGCAGGCTCAGCCACGGCGCCACGGAAACGGGGGCTACCCAGGCGGCAACCCCCAGCGCCGGTCAGTCTTTCTTTCTCCCTCTCCACAGCCCTTCCGCTCAGCAGGGCCGCTTTTTCACGGCACACTTGACTGCTCTTGGTTAAGCAGGGGATTTTGCAGGAGTTGTCGTGGTTTGGTTCATGCGTGACAAGATCTCAACAGTTGCAGCGCTACTGCCACCACCTTTTGCTGGCCTTCACATTGTTTACCCCTTCATGCATTTCTTAACTGCCAGGCTCAGTAGCAGGGGGGAAAGCTCGGCAAGTTTGATGTCATCTTCAAAGAAATACAGAACACATAGGAAGAGGGGGACAGTATAGAGGGAAGTGTATGGAGGGACGCTCTGCCATTTGCGCCATTATGATGCACACGCGATTTTGTACGCCATGCTGCACCAAAAGCATTAACTTGGCTTAAATTGCGTTGCACTGCGCCAAATGTTGGGCAGGCAGGGGCAGGTGCTTATGCATACACATGCACACACATGCACACCACACCTTTTTTGGCATTAGAAGGTTGTACTGTTAATGCAATAAAAGTGATAATTTATTCTGAAGCTGTAGGAAAAGGAGCAAAGACTTGCAAAGAGCATTGCACCGGATACCGTCCTGTGTGTTGCAAGCGGCATTAGCAACAAAGCAAAGGGGGCAGACCATGGAACTGCCTTCATGGACGTGGTTCGTGCTAGGAAGGCCGTACAGCAGTTAGAGTAAGAAGTGTCAGCCCTAAGCAGTCGCTGCTGCCTCCGCTTTGCCAACTCAGCCGTAGGCTAGAGTAGCCAATAATTTTATTTGTTGTGGTCAACAATGCCAGTTGGCTGTGGTTTTCTTTGCCATTTTATGTGGGACAAGGTGCTGGTACATGCCAGAATGGGTTTTGACCATGCGTTGTTGTCAAGAGGCTGTGCTGCTGCCATTAAAATTGTTGGGCAAGATGGCCTGCTGCAGTGGCTTTGTGACCGATCGAGGCTTGTAGCAGCAGCATTTTTAATGGTGTCAACTCAAGCTTCCAGAGTGCATTAACCGTCCTCTAGTGAGAAGGACTCGGGGGGGGCGTTCATGAGCATTCCCTTGCTCCCATTTTCACGAAAACTAAGTTTTAAATACAGTTTTTTCCCTAGAACAGTGCAAGATTGGAATTCGTTACCGGCATCTGTTTTTGCTCACAAAATTTTTCTGATGTGTTACATCGTCTACGTACCTGCTAATATTGTTTATATGTATGTTTTGTATCCATGTGCTGCTAATATTGTATAATTTTATTCTTTTGGTATCTGTGTGCTGCTAATATTGTATAATTTTGTTATTTTGGTTATGTAACAATGTGAATTCATTCCTGCTTGGGCCAAGCAGTGGCCTGGAGTATTCTGAAATAAATAAATAATTCAAAATTGCTCGTGCACTGTGCAATATCAGTGCATGTTAAGTGATAGAAATGAATCTGGAGCCCTGCACTGTGGCATCCCTCTCAGTGCACGCGTAGCTTCAGGGCGTGTAGTACTTTGTCAGTTGTTGTGCTGGATGACGACTGTCTGATGACGGCTCTGTGGTTGTGCTGCTGCTGCTCTTAGGCACCCCGGCGGCCGGAGGAGGAGGGGGCGCCGCCTACAAGCGGCAGAACACAGTGGACGTGCAGCCGTCCCGGGAGAGCCCGGGCTCCCCACGGGCGGCCCCCAAGGCGGTGCTCAAGAAGGCTGGGTCGGGGGGCACCGCCACCACCCCGCTGGGCGGCAGCGCCACCAACGCGACCAGCAGTCCCTCCAAGGCAGCGGCGGCGGTAGCCGTGCGCAAGGCCCCCAACTCGGCACCCAACTACATCAAGACCAACCTGAGCGGCATCCCCCGGCGCAACACGTACAACTACGCCGAGGCCAAGGCAGGCAGCCCAGCCACCATCGACGCTCCCGCCAGGTGAGGGGGGAGCGGTTTTTTTTTTTTTGATGATCATTTTGGTTGTGACACCGCCCTTCACTCTCGCATTATGGAGCATCTAGCACGACGTGTTCTTCATCCTTTGTTATGCCCATCGCAAAGCACATTGTGCGCAGTCAGCTGTGTGTGCCTTGACTGCATTCATTGTCAACAGGACATTGGATCACTTGTGGGGGTAAGAGGCTGCAGTGATAATAAATGCAGCAAGGACGGATGACAGAGAGGGAAAGGTTCAGAATACCGGCAAATAAAAGGTGTCCGGCATCAAGTACAAACTACTCTGGGGGCTTTTAATGCATTGAGAAATAAGTGCGAGATTTAGTGCCATGATCTTCATGCCCAAGCTAGCTCACTTCCATAGCTGCAGCACAGCCATTTTACTGACGCGTTTGGCAGGAAGCATTTTGGCCATGCCTGGCTGTGCTGGTCCAGCCAGTCCATATGAACTTTGTGAGATAACAGTGCCAGTATAGAGTGAGGGTATCTCGGGAAGCCAACCCTTAGGTTTGTTGACCCGCGGTTTATTGCACTTTTACCTGCATCAAATCACTCAAGTTCGGAGACCACTGAAAAGCCTTCCGAGCACTGCTTTCAATCTCCTTTCAATGTGCATAGCAGTGATATCAGGGATGCAGCACCAAAGTTCAGATGGAGTGTGCTTGCATAGCAGGTCTGCGTAGTTATCATTCGCACTGTAGTGAAGCACTGACGTCGCAAAGGTTTAGCTGCGTGTTTGTCCGGGCTTACGCATGCCTGCCCGGGCACAGTTGGGCATCTGTGCCTTGCGACGGCGTTTACTGTGCATTCTGCATAGCTCAGCAGGCAACTATACATGGCACTGTGTGCGCTACAGGGCAAATTTTAGTGCGATGCATCGCCTCACTGTAATGGAACTGTTTGGCTGCAGAATATTTCTTCACATTTTCTTCAGACAACTCATAGTGGGTGCATTGGGCATAGCAAGCACTTGCAGTTGCTCATCAAACATAGTCTGTGGCGATGAAGGCAGCCTCCCGTTGAAGGTTTTCTTCCTTCCTAATGTCACTTTGCCAGCTTAAGGTTCATTATCAATATTGGTTGTTTTTGCTGTCTCGCAACTCTGGGCAAAACGAGGGAAAGGCTTGGGGAATTTGGGCGGAGGGTGTTGGAGAGTTGCCATGCTTATGTCGTGGCTCACAGTGCTAGCTGGTGCGGTTGCCACACTGGAAAAAATGCAGAAGAGTAAGTGCGCCCCTGTGACCTTCAAGGGGGCAATAGCGCATCACCTTTGTGTGGCTGCAGCATTAAGGTGCACTCGCGCTCACTAATTGAACACAGGCATGTCTCATCTCTCATGCTCACGCCGAGCTCATTTAACATCATTAACCTTACTAACTGTTCTCATTGACTGTTGCGTTTTGTTTCTTGGCACTGACTAAGCATATTGGCAGCTACTTACTTGAGTTTCACCGCTAACTGGCCGTGCCATTTGTTTCTGCCGTTTTTCACATTTGCACGGGTCGAGCAAAGCTAGAAATTGCATGGCGCATTTTATGTGGACAAGGCTTGTTTGCTTTAGCTTATGAAGCATTGCTTCAGTTGGCTACTATTTTGTAGTAGCCTTTTGCCTGCTCATCATTATGTAGTGCATAAATGAAAAGGCAGCAGCTTGCCAGCTCGGTGACACCTACTTGATGTGGCAGTTGAGTGAGTTACCTCTGTGGTGCTGTGTTACTCGAGCTCTTTGCTGCTTTTGCAGTTGAGGTAGGCTTGTATTCTTTGTTAAACATGAGCTATTTTTTTTAATAAAAAGTAATGGCTGTATTAATTTTATGCAAGGGCACATTGATGCACTATACAGCATGAGTGATAACTAGACCAAGCTTCAAACGGTTTCCAAATGCTCATTTTGGGCTGACGCTTGAGATAGTGGCTAGTTTCAGGGAGAACTTTCACCCACAATTCACACTGATTGCTATTCTTGTGGAGGTGGTGCCCTGTTGCTGATGTCACAGGACGTAGACACCTTCTTTCTGTGTTTACATGAAGCAACATGAAAACATGAAGTGTTAGTGCAGGCAGTGGTGTTTGGCGGACAGCACATACAGTTGCTGCATAAGACTCGGAACAGGCAGTGAGTGTGTTATTGGCATAGAGTTGGCAGAAATGTGTGAACAGGTTTAGGATAGGTTACGCCTTAGTTTTTGCATTATTTCGAAGGAATACAAGCTTCTTGTATAGCTCGCAGCTTATCATTAAGCTCTTTCTTATTCTGAATGGCTTATCTGTCATAAGCAGCTTCTTGCTGTCCTGTCCAAGGGCGGGGCAGAGCAGACGTGAAGTGAAACGAGAGGGATTTTTATTTGTTGCTTTGAGGCTGAAGCTTATACGGGCCACACAATTATGCAGCTATGTAAGGTAAACTCTGTGCAGCGAGGAAAGCAAATCACTGTTCCTGCGTAGCTACCACTCAAATGGACGTCTTCAGTAAATAAGAAGACTGTTGTCAGGGAAATCTCTTGTGGGCTTTTTTTCCTCATCCCTCATAGCTGAAACCGCATTTTATATTAACAGGGGGTTAGCTCATGCGCTGTACCTAATTTCACTTACTGAGCAGCTACAAGTCGTTCACACGAGTCTGAGTGACCATTCATTGCGCCATCGGTCATGCATGGCTTTGGTAACTAAATGCCGTGTTGTGCAAAGTGGCACACTGCCTTGAAAAGTAAGTCTTGTGGCAAGCAACGTTAAAAGCAGCTATGTGAAGGCTGATTAGGGGCTGCTCGGCTGTTGGAAGCTGCTGCTCTCTGTCTGTTCTGCCCCTCCTTAAGTGGAGTTTTTGTTTGGTCTGCGTGTTGTAGACGCCAGCTGCTTTTCCATCGAGTGTTTGTCGCTTGCCACCGCTGCGGGTTTGTTTCTGTTGTGCCGGCGTTGCAACGGAGAGTGGGAAAAGGGGCCTGCGGCAGAGGGGTGGGGGTCAGTCTCTGAACTGCCGAAGAAACGTGTTCGTTCCTGTCTGACGTTGCTGCCCCACCCCCTTCCTGGCCGCGATGTGTGCCTGCCACCAACACAGCAACAGCTCGCTGCTGGAGGAGGTCGGGGGCGGGGCGACGCCGATGAGAGCCCGAGGCCACACCAAGTCGGCCTCGGTGTCGTGCACCGGCCGTTCCTCCGACCTGGTGCCTCTCTGCCCCTCCGACCCGCTCAGGCCACCAAGGTATACCACACACCACACGATCGGTACACTGCTGCCCCCCTCCACTTGTCACCCTGGTGTGCCCCCGGTGCGATCCCATTGGTGTCCCCCCTCTTGTGCAACATGTGGCAACACTCCAGCAGGCCATGCTCAACATCTGTAATGTACGGGTCTAGCTGTTCACCTTTGAGGCTTCCACAGAGTGCTTTGCAAAAAGCTTGGAAACTCCTTAGGTGTGGCCAAGTGAGTACTGCAACCATATGTTCAAATATGTTCAAGTGAATGGTAATAATGATAGTGTGGTCAGGCAGGAGGTGTCCTTGTGTAGCATAGTTTTAGCAGCCAGTAAGAAGCATTCTGTTCAGGAGTCATAAAGAGCTGAAGGCAAGAACAGAGGCCATTGCTCAACGAAGTATGGGTTACTGCAATGTAATGGAAGGTTGGTGGGCATAGTGCGACTGCAGCTGGCTTGCAAGAAGGTTAACAGGGATCATTGGGAGAGGCATTTGTGTTATTGTGGATGTAGTGAGGCCCGTAATGGTGATAATGGCTGCCCGTCTGCATTGGGTCACTTCACCACCGTTTCTGTAGGAGCAGTCTTGAATGGACCCACAGAAATTTAGTTATAGCTAACGAGACTTCTTCATGGCTGGAAAAACCCCATGGTTTATGAGGGCACTGCTGTATTGTTGCCACGCACGAGGGCCACCATCACAACCTGTCCTGTGCTCTTCTTATTGTCCATGACTGCTGCAGAACACAAGGAACCACAAGGGAAACCTGTTCACTGTTGTCACACTGTGGGTGTTTTTGCACGTGGCCGCTTGCATGCTGCTTCCTGCTTGCTGCTTGCGCTTCCTGGCTGTTTGGTGTTTGTAGCAGTACCCATTCCCATCTACACTTGTCTGCATGGGTCTACATTTGAGGTATCCCAACTTTTCATATAACTAGCTTGCATTGTTGCAAGTTGGTCATCATTTCTACTGCCCCATTCTGGTTTCTGGGTGAACCGCCGGAGACAACGATTTGTGTGTTTGAATCGGGTAGTACGTCTTGTTGTGGGGTAGTGTGGAAAACTCGTGCCGAGTGCATGTAGCTGAGCTGGTTAATGCTTTTTTTTTATGTTTAGATCAAGGAAAGCGCACATTCAGGTTTGAGACTGTTTCACATCACTATGCGTATTACACAGAGCCTCGTTGCGATTATGTCCATCCCGTCTGGCTGTGTTGGTGAGAATTGCTGATGCGAAAAGAATGTGGGGAGTGAATTGTGAAGTGTTTTGTTCCTTTCGAGTGGCATTTTTGGTTAATCTGCGCTGTAAATATTCAACCAGTCTGTTGAAATGGAGCAGTGGTGCATAAACTGTGCCGTATTATGGATGGTGCTGCTTGAGCATCGTGCCGCGCCAATCTTCGCTCCGGCCCTGGTGGCAGCAGTGGTGGTGGTGGTGGTGCTTAATTCTGGCAGTGTGGGAGGCCATTTTCTTTATATTTTTTTCCCTTCTTTTTTTGCTCTGTGCTCTCTCATATTGGCATTGTGCTGTGCCTGTGTTCAATCTGCTGGTTTCCTTTCTTTTTTCTTCTTTCTCTTTACTTTTTATTGTTTTTTTTTGTTTTAGAGAGACAAAGGAGGTTAGACAAAAAACCAGGTCCGGTTCGTTGTTGTCCCATTGGAAGATTCGCTTGCCAGTCAATAAGCCCAGGTAACAGGCCCCTCTCTCTGTCTGTGCCGCTGCTGTGTGATGACTGCCCCCGTCCGTTGTGTTTGAGAAAGAGAGAAGGACGCTCACGTGCACAGCTGCGTGGATGGCACACCACAACCGCCTGCAGCACCGCACTGGCCGCGGCGTAACTCGTGCACAGGCTTTGCAGCTGGTGAGCACGTTAACGCACATTTGTCCAGACTCTGCTGGTCCCTCGGTTCTCGCAGATGTGCATATTTTCCTGCAGTGTTTAAGCCGCTGAAGGTTTGCACAGTATTTGACAGAGGTGAGGATCGTGACCATGTCATATCTGCGCGGTGAATTTGACCGTATAGTAATCGCGCTTTAGCTGAAAATTGCTGGTTCTTTGGGCCGTCTTTCACTGACAACCGAAAGAACGTGGTGGTTAGGTGCCGGGAACATGTTCTTCATAATTTTGAAGTACAGTAAACACTCATTAATTCAAACCCCAAGGAACCGGAAAAAAATGTTTGAAGTTTGAACTTTATTTGATAAAACACCGAGCAATGGTTGCTTGATTTTTGAGATGAGACCGGCTTTATTGCATGCTCGCTGTTGGCAGCATTGAAGCAGAACTGCTCCAAAATCATAAGAGCCTCTCACATCCTTCACGGTGCAACTCTGTGGAGCTCCGCCGCTACCAAATTAGCCGGGGTCAAATCGGCTAGCTTTTGCTGTGCCGCTGAAGTCGGGATCCCACACTTGATGGAAGGATCAAGTGTGTCTTGACAGTCGGCACATGTTATTGCGTGCCTGCAGGTGTGAATGACAAATGGACCAAGGTATTGGTAGCGGGACCAATCTGGAGCCTGGGCAAATGTGCTGCTTAGCTCCTCCCTTTCGGCTTGAACTAACCACTCTTTGCTGCTTAATAATAGTGCTGCACTTGTTATGTGGAAGTGGAAGTGCATCTGTCTGTGCGTCCCTCGTGTGGTGCCTACATAGCCTGGCAAGGGCGAGACGCGTGGATGTGCAGCAGGCGCCTGCGCCCTTAACTATGCTAGCGCGTGCTGGATCGCTGTCAGACCGTGGCTGTACCTTGCATGCCGGCAATGTGGGCTAGTCTCTTCAAGTGAGAAGGTGTTTCACCAAACAAAACTCGGTGCATTTTTGTTGTTGCAGCAGTGTATAGCCTGCAGTTGTTCTGGTTGAAGGTGTAAGCTGGTACTATTTGGCCCGGCCCCTTCCTTCACAGTTTGCATTGTCGGATACTCTTCTCACACAGCCAGACGCTGCCTGTAATAATGGCAGTCTAGATGCTCGATTTGTACCTAATGAATTTCACATTGTGTAGTGAGCATGCAGTCCAGCAGGTGTGGCTCCAAGGGTAGCAACATTGATTGAAAGCACAAAATGTGCCTGATATTGAAGTGCTATCTTTAATTGAAAGTGTGTTTGGAAGAAGCTTTTCAGATACGTCACAGTTTAGCAGGATTCATAGGCAGCGATGGTGGCGCGATGAAGGGCACTTCGTTTCAGAAGCATTCATTTTTTACAGCGAAGCTGCCACAGATCAGTTACTATCTTTGTCGCATTTTGTTTCCACACTTGTGGGGCATCTTTTTGCCTCAGTTGTCGCAAAGTGCGCTAAGAGACAAAAACCAGCAAAATTCAGCCGCAAAAGCAGCGTCGGTTAGCTGACATCTGACCTCTGGACGGTCTGCGGAGCTGTCACTTTTACCATCAGATAAGAATTAGTTAATGAACTGATTAGTGCAGTTCAAAATTTTGCAGTTAGAAAAGTACCTTATTTGTTTTGAGTTCATATATATTGTTCAAGGTTTAGTGCATGTGAGGCTGCCCTCATGGGCCCTTGAGATTCCATTGGCCATTTGCAAATCTTCATTTTGTCGGCCTCCATCAATTTCAGTGGTCACTGATAGCCATCATGTGGCACCAGCCAATCCTCATAGAGCTCAATGTCTATCGACTCTGTGGGCAATCAACTGTCGTGAAACAGGGATGTTGGGCTAGCTTCTCAAGATGCCCCACAGACTGCTGTTTCTGCTGTCAACACTTTTTTTTCTTTGAATCCTTTTCTGACAATAGTTTGTATTCTGAATATTCATTACAACATCCATTTTTGTGTATCTGTTGCCAGCTGTGTTCAAGTATTGGCTGGAAACAACATTTCAAGCATCATCTAGCAGCTGCATGCAAAAGTGTTACTGTAGAAACCGGACTATAAGTCGACCCCCTCCAACTAACCAATTCTAAAAGTGAAAAAAATCTTTTTCAATGGAAAAAGTACCGAAAGACGCCCTTACCTTGAAACAAATGCGACCTGGCCAATTTTTCAACAGTACCGCGCACCCATCGACCTGTGCATTTGTTTCTGGCACACAAGTACGGCGCCATAGAGCAAAGCCCTTCGCCGCCCCCAGTATGGCCAGCCCTTGAATTGCGCCCTCGCGAGTCTAGAGGCACGCGCAATCTCTACGGCTTTCACACGGATTCATTCGGCAGTCACAGGCAGTGATCTTGCACGGAGTGCAACCTTCCCTTCCAATTCTGGATACGCTGCGGTCCGCCCACAAAATGATGTTTTCTTCTGGTTGCTGCAAGTTGTAATAGGCAGCTTCTGCCTCCGCCAGTGCTGAATGCTCTTTTTGGATACTCCAAATTTGTGCTGTGCCGCCAGGTTGCCGTGAGCTTCCGCATACTCAGTCGCGTTTTCCTTGAAGGCTACGGTGAATTGCCATTGGCTTCCGCTCATTTTGAAACAAAATGTGAAAAAGCAGCCTTTAACCAAAATAGCTTTGCAACAATGGAAACGCAAAATACAGTGGAACCTCGTTAATTCGAAGTCCGACGAAAAATCATCGAATTAACCGGGTTTTCGAATTATCAAAAATGGACGAAAAACGAGAAATAAACGTACGAAACATGGCTGTATCAGCACTGCACCTTTGTTTCGCCTGAAAAACGGTCACTTGAAGTAGTCATCGATGCGCGACTGCTTGGCGCGGTAGTTAGCCGCACCGTAGGCTGCGTCCTCCAGTCTGCTCACAGTGCGCAGCAATTCGCTGTCACCGCCGCTACACTCCACAAAACTGCGCACAACGTTCAGCGACTCGACGACTGCAGCTAAAGCTGGTGCTCGGGCGGGCTCAACATCGCCTTCACCTTCGCTGGAAGGCCCGTTTTTACATATTTCTCCTTCCAAGTCAGCATAAGACGTTTGGGCATCGAGTTCGGCGCTCAAATAGTCCGCAAAGGTCAATCCGTTGCTCCCGCCGCCGTTTTCTTCGTTGAAGTCGGTCATGCGCGCACACAATAACTCTCCTTCATCATCCAGTGTGCAGCTGGCATCAGATGCATCCTCGGGACTGTCATCTTGTTGCTTGGAAAAACCGGCGTGCATAAAGCAACGCCTGAACATATCTCCCTCCACCTGCTTCCAGGCGTACACGATTAGGCAAATGGCGCCCAGTAGGTCCACGGAATATTGCTTGCCGTTGTCATAGCACAACAAGATCCTTTTAAGCAAATGGCAGCGATAAATCTTCCTCTCTTGCAGAATAATGCCTTGGTCCATAGGCTGCGACACAGTTGTAACATTCGGCGGCAGGAAGACAAGCCTAACTGCTGTCAAGTTCTGGATGTCGGCGTGGGCTGGGCAGTTGTCAACAACAAAAACAACTTTTCGTCCCGCGGCAGCAAACTTATGGTCAAGGTGCCTCACGTACTCCTCGAACAGCGCTGCCGTCATCCAAGCCTTTTTGTTGCTTCTTTACAGCACGTCATCTTAAGGAGGAAGTCGTGCGTTCTTGAAGCACCGAGGCTGCTCCACTTTTCCGATGATCAGCAGCGGCAGTTTGTGACTGGCAGACATATTCGCACCAAACAGAATGGTTATTCTGTCCTTGGGTTGTTTTTTTCCCGTGACTACCGCATTCTTTGGGGCAAACCTCTTCGTAGGCAGCATTTTGTAAAACAATGCGGCCTCGTCCATGTTTTCCATGTACATCGTCCTCCGCGTACTGCTGAAGCAGGGGAGCCAATGTATGCTTTTTCCAATTCTCGACAACATTTGGGTCGACGCTCCCGCTTTCGCCGCACACTGTCACGAATTTGAGGTTATTGCGATCTTTAAATCTGGACAACCAGCCGTTGCTGCACTTAAATGCTTCATGGCCCAGCCGCAGTGCAAGCTCATCGGCCTTTTCGCGCAGCAGCGTGCCTGCGTTCACAGGCAGGTGTGCTGCATTTGCATGCTGAAGCCACTTTATCAAGGCGTCTTCAACGTCCGGATATGTAGGAAAACGAATCCTTGTCCGCTTCGTCGAGTGCGTCTTCCCGTAGGCCTCGAGGATCTTCGTCTTATTTTTCAATATAGTCGAAAGGGTCGATAAAGGCACCTTGTGCTTTTCCGCCAACTGCGTTTTGGAGCTCGTCCATTTTCCAGCCTCCTCAATTAGGCACACTTTCTGGCTGGGAGTCAGAGTTCTGTACTTCGGCATTTTCTTAACACCAACACCGCGCACGTGGTCAAGAACTAGCAGAGCACAGTACTTGCCTGGTCGCGGCACCGAACAATAAAGAACAACGAGCAGTGCCTGCCACAAGCGAGACAAACAACAAAAACGGAAACGGAACCAGAAAAATTTTGACCTAGTGGCACCTGCTTGTTGCTTTGTCAACTAAAGCTAGCCTCCAAAACCGGTGCAGATCACTGAGGCAAAACAAAGCACCGGAGACAGAAAGTTGATTTAAAGTGCCGCCTGGCTTCCACTCCGGCAACTGTACTGGCCTCAGAGACTGGCACTATGGAAAAATCACGGAGGCCATGGCTTAAATTGACGTATTATCCGGATAAGGGCGCGCTGGCTGTTCAAATTATCCGGCAAAATTTGCATGCAAACTGTTGGGACTGCCGAAAAACCTTCAAATTACGCGGGATATCGAATAAACAGAGTTCGAATTAACGAGGTTTTACTGTAGCGGTGCGACAACTGCTGCTGATGGTGATAGAGGCTGTTGACTTCAGCCGCACATTGTTGCAAGACTTCCGTAGTTTTTCCGCCAATGACCGGTATATAAGACGGAGGTCGGCTTTTCACCATGGTTTCTTAAAAAAAAAAATTCGACTTACATTTCGGTTTGTACGGTATTTAGATTCAGAGATTTATGATGAGGCATTCTCATTTGACTTGTCATCTTTGTTTTGTTTTTTTTTTCTTTCTTTTTCCGACTGTGGTTTTAGTAGAACTAGCAATGCTAACGTGCCGTTCTGGCCAATAGATTTTGATTAAAATAGATTCCGATTAGAACCTTGGGACTGAGCTGATCGTCGCATGTCTACCAGGTTTGTAGGCATCGAATTCTCCGTGTAAGTGAGCGTTTAAGTGAACTGCCTGTGAGGAAATGAGTAGCAATAACCAAGAGCAGCTGTAAAACCTCTATGCACTATCAAGGAGCTTTCATTAATTAGCAAAACATGTAGTTGCTACATGAGGACTTACACACAGAGCCTGTGAGATTTGAGTGCCTATGACGTTCTTATGTGCTGCAAAGCTTCAGTTTGTTGTTGTTTGGAATACAGATTGCTTGTTCAGGAAAATAAAGATTTATCAATGTCTTTATTGCCATCATATTCATACGAACAGTACAAAGGGCAGTTTTCAGCTCGCATCCATGGCAGGAGGTGCTTGTTCATGCATATGCAGTTCTTCTGGGAATTTTGTGAATTTTTTTTTCTACTATATTGTTGTTATTCTGGGCTTTTTGGTACCACTCAGTACCCAAGGCTGTGCGAGGCCCTCTGCTGCACTGCTTCCCGTCACTGGCTTCGTTTCTCGGCAGCATGGTGTTGGTTTGTGTAGTTCCATTTGTGCGTCCCCCCCCTGTGTGTATCTGTCATGCTTGTGGTCTACCCTAAAACCTGCTCTGTGTCGCCGTCTTCTCTGTTGTGGCAAAGCACATTGGGGTTGCAATTTTGTTTTGGACGCGCGCCAGTGTTGTGTGTGTTTCCAAACATGGTGTTGCATTACTTGTGTTGTTGCCCTAAGTTTGCCCTGCCTTTAATAGAGGCCATGGCTTCGTTGTCCATCCACTGCAGCATCATGTTTGGAAGCTGTGGCTAGCCGTGTTGTGTGTGCTTTCACTGGTGCTTTTACTGCACAGTTTGTTTGGCGCTCTTGAAAAGTGTTGGCAGGCTCTGTGAAGCTGTTTAGCCAAGATGTGGAGGCTGCAGTAAATTGCTTTAACTTCACACTAAGAAACGAGAAATGGACCTTGCTTTTTTGTTTAGTTTGGTGTGTAAATTTAGTAGCGGATTAAGCGTGAAGTTGTGTTATGTAAAATACTGGAAACAAGTCTGTATTAGTCGTGTATGTGGAACTTCTGTTCAACGAAACGCGCGTATTCTATCCAGTGTCAAGTCCTATGCACTTTCTTTGTGTGCATGATTGGTTAAGTTGCCTAAATGCTTGCATGCAGGGCTGCATTGTGTAGATGTTGGCTGCATGCTTTTGAACTTTGTTCAGTGCTTCGAACTCTGTTGTAGTGCATAAAAATGAGTTCATTGACCTCTTGTAAGAACTTTAGAAGTGACATTTTTCACAAAGCATTTGATCCAGGAACAGAAATGTAATCATGAATGATAGTAGTTGCACCATTGTGTTAGGCAGCCTGTCGACTGAGCTCTATTGACTAGTAAATACACTGAGAGAAAAAGAAAGGGGCTGCAGATAAGCGAGCATTAAGGTGGGGGAAGTCAAGGGAGCAGCTGTGGGGTGGAGCATTCTAATCCTTTGTTATTTTTGTTTCTTTTTACTGACATTTACATAGATTTTTTTCTTTACATTGTGTGTTGGAGCTTCACATAGTTTTGTAGCAAAAAGATGTTACATGTTATTTCATATCGTCAGGTGTTTATTGCATGCTTCTCTATTTTTTCGGCTCATAATGTACTTGATTCATGGTACAGTTCATGGTAGGAAGGCTCCCCTGTCCTGGTGTCGTGTGTTTAGAAATGCCTGCACATAACTGAGACATCATTCAAAGATTTAGAGGACTGCCAAAAAGAGAATGTTTGTAGTTCCAAGTTTGTTTGTTTTTCTGAGAGAGAGAGAGAGAGAAAGTTGTGATTATCTATGACATACGTGTAAAGTGCGGGATAAAAGTGTAGTCTGTAAAGTGCAAAGGGGAATGCTTTATCAGTCATAATTCATTACACTATTTTGAAAGCAATACTGTCTGCCACTCTTTCATCAAAATGGTGGACAGCTTGCCCTCCTGGCCTTCCTCCATCACCCCAGCTGGCATTGAAATGAGTGGGCAGCTCGATACTATAACACAGTGTGCATCATTAAGCTGAGCTTTGTCTTGACACGCTTAAGTGTTACAGTTGAACCTCTATGTAACGAATTCCTGGATTTTACGAAATTTTTCAATTCCCCAGCACATCCCCCATTGAAGCCCATGTATAGGCGACCTCCATGTAACGAACTCGTTGCGGCAGTTGACCTTGATGTAACGAATCCGTGGCTCTGATCATCGAGCTGTATCTTGTAATGTTTTGCCCGAAATTTGACCGGGCAGTGCGCAACTTTAATGAATATTGTTTAAGTAAGTTTTTATATTAAAAGGTAAAGTAGACCGCGAGCAGAACGCTTGCAATCGCAGCAAACAAGCAGACCTCAGTGATGATGATGATGTTGAGCGCCGCTCCGTGGCAAGCGTAGCAACTTTTAAGCTTTCATTTTGTAGCTTGACACTAGGTGGCACTACTATGACAAATTTTTCGTGGTGTTGCGGCGCAGTTATGGTAAGCCTTCTTCGTCAGCGTGTTGACGTGTGTGTGTTGGTGTGTGTTTACGGTGTCGGTTCGTTACGATGAGTTCTGCTGTGAGAAAACGCAAAGTTTTGTTGCTTGAAGATAAGCTCTCGATTTTGAATGCGGTTACCGCCGGCGAAAAAAAGAAGGATGTCGCTGCCCGCTTCAATATACCAGCCAGCTCCCTGTCAACCATTCTTGCTGCAGAACAAAGCATCCGCAGTGCGATGGAGTCGGGCACAAGCGCCCAGAAGAAAAGACTGAAGACGTCGACGTATGCTGATGTGGACAACGCCGTGTTTGCATGGTTTTTGGACAGACTAGCACAAAACGTGCCCATAAGTGGCGCGATTTTGCAGCAGAAAGCCATAGGTTTTGCTTGTATCCTGGGCCACGACGACTTCAAAGCGAGTAACAGCTGGCTACAAGGATTTAAAAGCCGGCACGGTGTCGTCGGAAAAGTGGTATCTGGCGAGTCTGCCTCCGCAGACAGCGATGCTGCTGCCTCGTGGGTGGCCAAGAAGCTTCCCGGCATTTTCAGCCACTATGAAGCTGCCGACATTTATAATGCTGATGAGACGGCCCTGTTTTTTTTAAATGTTACCGAGCCGCACGTTCTCACTGAAAGGAGAAGACTGCCGCGGTGGAAAGCAAATTAAACTCCGCGTGACGGTTTTGCTTTGCGCCAACACTGATGCCAGCGACAAGCGAATCCTGTTTGTTATTTTCCGCAATGCCCGATCCGGATGTTTTAAAGGAACAGGGCGGATGCCAGTAAAATATGTGGCAAACTCCAAAGCTTGGATGTCGCGGGCAATTTTTTACGACTGGCTGAAGGAGCTCAACCAAGATGTCAAGCGACAAGTTCGCAGCATTTGTTTGCTGCTTGACAACTGCTCCGCGCACCATGTGGAAGGCCTACAGCTTTCTAAGGTCGAGCTGCAGCATTTGCCACCTAACTGCACTTCTCTGGTACAGCCCTTAGACAAATGGGTTATTAACAGCTTTAAATGCTGTTACCGGCGTCGATTGATACAGAAGATGCTCCTGGACATCCGCCTTGAATGGCCAACAAAAGTGGATATCTACCAAGCAATCGAAATGCTTGCTGCGTCGTGGCAAGAGGTCGGATCACAAGTGATCACCAATTGCTTCGCCAAGGCTCAGGTAAATAAGGCCATTCAAGCTACAGTCACTGAAGACGAACCTTCAAGCCCACCCGAGGTCGCAGAAGCGTGGGATGAACTACGCATGAACGGTGGGGTGCCCGACGGTGTCGAGCTGTGCAACTTTTTGTTCGTGGACAACGGCGCCGTGGCTACGGAAGAGATTACTGATGCGGCACTTGTCGAAACCGTTAAAGATAGCCTTGAAGGTGACGGTTCGTCAGAGCCTGATACGTTTTGTGCTGTTCCCACCGCGAGGGAACTGATGGACGCGGTGGACGTTCTGCGCCATTTCGTCGGCTCGCAGGACGATGAAGCAGCCATGGATGCCTTAGTTTCCTTGGAGCGCCGAGTAGTGGCTTCGATCGGGCAAAAACAGCAAGCGAAAATTACGCAGTTTTTCTCTATTAAATAAATTCTTTGAATGGCGAGTTCACTTGAATTGATATCTGTCGAATTTTTATTTCGTTTTGGCATAATCCTTACCAGTCTTAACCCAAAACTGCATGTAACGAAAACCTGGATATAACGAAAAATTGCGAACTTTTTTCAATTTCGTTATATCCAGGTTTGACTGTATTATTATTGCTGCAATAGTAGTGCAAGGGACGTTTGTTTTCGAGGATTGTGATGGAGATCACTTAGCAGTCCAGGTGTCTCAGTGCTCTTCAACCCCTTTACAACAGACATTTTATCTCTTGCATGAAAGGTCTCTTACATGCAAGGTTCCATGCTTTCAGTATTTATAGATGTACTCCTATTTTTGACGTTGCAGCCCAGTGGCAGACAAGAGGAGGGAGGTCTACAGGCATATTGCGCTAGTTTATGAGCTGCAAAAGTAGCTGCCTAATTTTGTGTGTTTGAGACACGGCGTACCTGAGAATAATCCGTGACTTCCAGTGCACACATGCTGCCAAGGTTTCTTGTGCCAGTGTTCTGCTTGAAAATAGTTAGCCCTCGGTAACTACAAGCCGCAAAACCAGAGAAATATTTTAACGTGAAGTACTAAAAATTCCAGCGTACTGGTCATTGATTGTAAAAATTAAAGTCTCCTCTGTAGCATTACTTCGCAGTGCAGACTTGCAAACCAAGCACTTAATCTTGGTGGACGCCACGGTGGTTTAGTGGTTGTGGTCCTCGGCTGCTGACCCGAGGGACACTGGTTCAGTCTCGGCCGCGGTGGTCACATCACGTACTGGGAGGCATCATGTGCAGCTGCCTGACTTGCTGAAGAACTCCAATACTCCATTTTATGCTTAGTGCGCAACATTATGGAAGCTACACATTTAGTGCGCCTGCAGAAACATATCACTCACACTTCTCGAAGCCTTTGACAAAAGCCACATATCACTGTTCTCGAGGTCTTGGTGAGTGGCAGGGTGAAATTGTGGTCAGAGGTAAAACAAAGTGCAGGACGTTGCCGGTCGTGGTACTTGGGCTTTGCCGCAACGAAAGATGGTTGTCCGTACTTTAGGAGTATGGCAGACTACTTTTTGGGCATGAGCGTAGCCGGTGCAAAAAGGCACGTAGAAGGCTGTGAGGTTTTTCAAGCAGTGCTCAAAGCCTGTCGGTGCCTGTTTCTTTGGCATCTTGTACTGCAACGCCCTTGGAGACTAGTAAATTCTGTAAAGGCACGTTTATTGGCTGCAGGGAGATGCACACTACACGCTGTCAGGTTTCTGGACAGATGTTTGTTTGTTTTTTTCTTTAAAGCATGGCTGATAGAGGAGGTGGGTTGAGGGGCTTAAAAAACTGGCAGGCACACACGGTCATATATCTGATCCACATCCGTGTGACCCTGTTAAGCTCGGACTCTAAGAGGTCACGTTTCTCTCTCTCTCTCTGTTGTGAAATGCGGACTAGGAATTGTGTGATGGTGTCTAACTGGAAGTGCACTTCCCTGCCCTCTTTCTTTCCCCATCTCCTCTCGACTGAGCAGTGCGGGTGGAGGCGGTGGAGGGGCGAAGAGCGGGGCTGGGGCGCAGGGCAGCCTGGCGGCGTCCCCACTGCCGTCGCACACGAACCGGCCCTTCCCTAGGGGGACTGTGAACCGCAGCACCTTTCACAGCGGCCAGACGCGCCGCACCTACAACGGGCCCGGCTCTGGGGGACCGGGCCTGCCCCAGCAGTCGCAGGACACGTCCAGCGTGTCAGGGCGCCAGTCCTTCTTCAGCAAGCTCTCCTCCAAATTTAGCAAGAGGTACGTGTACATACTTTCTCCCCCCACCCCCCTCTCTCTCTATCTCTTACCCCGGATTTTGAGTCTAATTGGCCACTCTGCGCCTGTCTTTTGTGTCGGCTTTGTTTGTGTTAAGGACCACTGAGAGGTGTTTGGCTCAAATAATGGCTGGTTATGCATTGGTAGAAGGATTGATGTGTGCAAGAATGGTGACAACGTGACTGTTGCTAAGCACGGCATAACAAATGGTGAAAGGGGTGTACCGCTGCCGTGTGAGTAGAGGGAATGCGGTAGATGCCACCAGCTTGAATGGTGAAATGTCTTCTTTCCCCCTGGCTATCACCATTTCACTGCCAGCGTTGCCCTGTTGTCGCAAAAGTTTGGCACTTGTGTAGCATTTAGTGGCCCAAGTGCTAAACAGGGCTGCAGCGCTCGCAAGTGGGGCAGGCAGCAACAGTACCGTATTTACTTGAATGTAACACGAGGGGTGACTTTACATGCTGCCCAGTGGGAAAAAGTAAAACCACGAATGTAACGCGAAGCTTAGAGACGCAAAACAAAGTACCTTTAATAGACATCGTGGCCAACATGTTTATTCATCTTCCTCACTTTCGGAGGCCGGGTTCTCAGAAACGGAGTCCTCCTTTTCTCCCGGTACCTTCTGCCGCATCGATGTTGTTTGCCGCAGAGAGAATCCATTCCTCTTCATGAACGTTTGGGCCCACCCACGAGATGCTCTGAACTTCCCATCTCCCGAGCAACGTCTCTAACTTTCCAACGGATCAGCTCGACACTGACCCCCATGAGACGGTTGCGCTGCTCGATAATAAACTCCACCACTTTTTTCTCCAGCTGGACGTGGTGGCTGTTACAAGGCTTACGAAATCCTTTGTGGTCGGGCTCACATTTAAAAAGCCCCTCCTGCTGCAGCCGCCATCCACGGATGGTTGACTGGTTGAGGTGAAGTCCTCGAGCTGCCACAGCATTCCCGACCTCTTCAGCTAAAAGGATCAGTTTTCTCTTAAAACGAGCGTTGTAATAGCACAATGCGTTTCTATCGTGTGCACTGAATCAATACACCGCGAGCGACGCCACAAGAACATGACGTGTTGAGCGCGAGGTCGCAACAAACAAAAAATTAAGAGAGAACAACGCTTTGACTTTGGGTGGATGGGGATTTAGCTTCCGTGGTGCCCATGTTGCCAGCATAAGATAGCAAAACTACGGGAACTGAAACCAAACCGATTGCTTTGAAATGGCGGCACTGCTTTAGGCCAATTGAAGTGCGGTATTCGATTATAACACTAGGGTAGACGTTAAGGAGAAAAAATCCGGGAAAAAAAACTCCCGTTACTTTCGAGTATATACGGTAATCATGTACAAGCGCAAAAAAAACTAGGACAAAGGAGGACTGGACAACACACCCAATCGGTGCACCAACTCGCTCAAAGGTCCGTGCTCTTGAGCAACAGTAACTTTGATAAAGACATGACATGCATGCCATGGCTAGTGAGACTCGCACCGTACCCTTCTGTTGTAGTGGGCACTCCCATTTTCTGGTGCCATCGTGTTTGTAAAGGTGGTTGTGGAGGACTTCACCGCATCCGTTCCAAGTAGGGTTGCGGAAGGCATGCTGTGTGTGCAGAAAAGTCTAGACACTTATTCTGCAGCTCCAATTTTATTGGAAAACATAGTTGTTGGGCCAGTGAGCAGTGTAGAGGTCTTTAAATGCTGTGTAGCGCGTCTTGTATTTGCGTGAACAGCATTCAATAGTTTGGCATGCAGCGAAGGGTCATGGACCAGTCAGTGGTCCCTACACCTGCCCCTCAGTTTTCTGGAGTGCTAGGCTGCTCATGCTTCTGTTTTAAGCTGCAGTGTTGAGCATGTTGTTACTAGTGAGTTTTGCTATCCCAGCACATGGTTGTTTTTTTTTATTCCGTGTTAAATGTGTTTACATATATATAAAACAGTCAAAAGGGTGGATCTTGATTTGATACCGATTTTGAGTTGACTCTTGCACACTAATTTTTTTGTTTTCAATGTTGAATGTACAGGCGCGGCCAAAATATTACGCAGCATGCTTTATCGTCTGAAATTTTCTGACGCGTTCTGTAGAGAAGATACGATGGATTCTTGGGTTTATGCGCGACTGCACCAGCGGGGTGTGCTAACATGAGTATAAATTAAATTATTCCTAACTTTCACTACGTAAGGCATGGCAGTGGTTTGATCGCCGAGGCGTGCTCCGTAATATTATGTCCGGGACTGTACCTCCGGGGTTTCCACTTCCATGCACTATTTTGTTACCTGCAAAAGCCTTGGGGTCGGATTGCACAGCTATGCTAAACTCCTATTCTGCAGTCCGATCAGATAATAAGCGTTCTTGGTATCCAAGTCTGTGTTATTGCATGGTTTAAAATGGTGAGGCTTCCAGTAATCATCACTAAAGATGGGCTACTGATACTTTAGCTCACAGCACACGTGAAAAAAAATGTAGCAACGGCGAGGTTTCTACTGTGCTGTCACTTTTGCACAACGGTTGGCCACCGCCATTGAGAAGCAGTGCTTCCAACTGATGCACTTTTGCAAACCCTTCAGCTTATGCATTGCTTTCACTCACTTCTGCCACTTATTCCTGTTTATTTGTTTTTATTTTTCTCACAATTTATTGTTTGTGTAATGTTCAGTTCAGAGTGACATGACAAACAAGAAGTGTCTTATTTGCATCAAGTGCCCTTACTAAGCTGATCGTCCTCCCCAGTGTCAGTGCAGGGCTTTACTCAATTTTGTGTAATTGGTATACGTAGTTTGATGGCACAGCTGATGTCTTCACGGAAAAATTCTTTTATATCACCTCGTGTAAGCTTTTGAAAGTGCACTGTTATATTAGACACCGAATTTTTTGTTGCATTCTTTTTTTTTTCTTTGGAATAGTGCACAAGGCAGTAGTGTACATGAGTCATGTGGAATTTGCCTGCACCATCTGAATAATTTATAATTGAATCTTTTTCTCATGTTTTGGTTTCAACAGCCAATTGGTGGCAGTGACATAAAAGATGAGTTTGGGTCACATACAGGAATACAAAAACTGTGATGTGCAATCACTGCTTGTTTATTTTTTTGCCATTCCAGCTCCTGGGCAGGCTTGGGAAAGAATGGAGGTGAATTAAAGCTAAGGAAGCAGTGACCATAGTGCAGTTTTTTTTTTTTTTTCTATGCCTCATGTGACTTCAACTCGTCTTCTAAGTCGCGGCTACCATTCGGATGTTGAAACCGAAACCTGAACAACATGAGGAAAAAAAATCGATAAAAATTACAGTTTGTCGGGGCAGTCTTACGTGGCTGTCCATGTTTGCTAATGTCCTGCGCATCAATTCAAAGAAAGAACACTCGCCTGAAATTTGGTGCTCCTACTCCTGAAATATGGTGCACAATCTGCAGAAAATTCAGCAGGTGCAGTACAGTCGAACCTCGTTATAACGAAGTAGCATCGGGACCGTAAATCAGTTCGTTATATCCGATATTCGTTGTAACAGTAGACATAAATATCGGCTGTGACAAATTCGTAATTTGGCTCGCGCAAATATTCTAGACACTAAAATGCATTATATACTTGGCTTTGAACCCACTACAAACGTGGTAATCCTTACCTGTCTCCTTGTGGCATTCAATCAAAATAGGCCGGAATATGGGAAGGTTGACACGACTGTTCTTACGTCGCCGCGCACGTGAAAGTGCGTGGCGCGAAACGACTGCACCATGTGTCTGCGCATAGGCGACTTGGTGTAGAGAGAGGAACTCGAGTGAGACACAGCGGGAACCATCGCGCCTGCGTGCTCTGCCGAAGCGCGATTGGTGGCCCCGAGAGGGACCGTTGAAAAAAAAAAGCTGCCAAAGCAGCTTTGAGAGAAGAGGAGGAGGAGGAGAGGGGGCGTTGGGTGAGAAGAGAAGGAGGAGAGGCGGCGTTGGGCGAGGAGACATATGCAAAGCCAGCCCGGGATCAGCCAAACAGGTTTGCATTCGTTCATTTGAAGAAAGATGTTATCTTCGTCTGGTGGCTTTTCACAGCGCTGCGCAGAATGAAGTTTTCTACATTGTCCATGCTCAAGAGGGCCTTTTCTACGTCAGCAGTTTTCGTCGTCGGGAGTTTTTCCAAATATCCTTTCAGCCTCCTGGCCATGTCCGCGGCATCCGCACTGCTCATCGTTGGTTCATCCCGTTCACTCTCACCGCTGTCGCTGCTGCTGTCATCCTCGGGCAACAAAACGCGATCCACAATTTCTTGATCCGTCAGCTCGGGCGCCACGGCCAAGTTCTCATCGGCCGAAACGAAATCGTCGAATTCGACGCCTGGGACTGCCAGCCGATCCCAAGTTCTGTCCAGCTCTGCCTGGTCTTCGGGCTGCACTTCTTCTTCGTCGGCAGGCAGAACAAAACCGGCATCCGCGAAACAGTTCCTTATTGTCGACTGCCTCACCTCATTCCACGACCCGTACAACATTTCGAGTGTCGTCTTGATGTTTATTGTTGTCGATCTATGTCGATCGATGTCAAACACCAGTTGCGTCACCAAACGCTTCCTGTAATTGCACTTAAGCGAACGAATAATGCCTTTGTCTAAAGGCTGCAAAGCAGAAGTTGCGTTCGGTGGCAAAAACTGCATGCGAACTGCCTTCAGCACGATCGAAACTTTATGCGCCGAACAGTTGTCCAAAAGCAACAGGACCTTCCTGTGCTGCCTCTCCATGTCCTGGTCGAACGCTCTCAGCCAGTCCTCGAAAAGCTTGGTCGTCATCCACGCTTTTTTGTTCGACGTGTATTGAACCTGCAAATTCCGGACGCCTTTCAGGCACCTCGGATGTGCCGACTTGCCGATGACGGTGAGCCGTCTTTTGTCGGAGCCGTCCATGTTCACGGCAACGACGACAGTCACCCGGTCTTTGTTTTTCTTGCCCCCATGGCAGGTCTCGTTCTTCATCGCCAGTGACCGCTCTGGCAACAACTTGAAAAACACGCCGGTTTCGTCGACGTTGTATACGTCGCACTCGTCGTACTCCTGGAGCAGAGGACGAAAATTCTCCAGCCACGTTTGACATGTCTCCATGTCGACAGCGGACCCTTCGCCAGACAAAGTGTGGCACGCGATCTCGTGCCCATCTTTGAAACGTTGCAGCCAACCGCTGCTTGCACAGAAATCGTCATGCCCCAGTACGCAGGCCAGGCTGTGGGCCTTCCGTTGAAGAAGTGCTCCCGACACCGGCAAATTTCGCGCCCTCACATCTTTAAACCAAGAAAGCAAAGCCGCTTCCACGTCCGGGTGATGGCAAGGCCTAACTCGTTTACGGTCGGCTTTTATGGCGTCCTCGGTGTTGCCCTCAATCTTCTTTCTAGTGGCCAAAATGGTGGATAACGTACTTGGAGGAACGCCGAATTCCGAAGCAATATCCTTTTTCTTGCGGCCACTGTCCACAGCTCTCAGTATCTGCAGCTTTGTCTGGAGCGAGATCGCTTTCCTCTTCGATGCCATTTCGAGCGCTGCAACAACAAGACTGGCCGCTGTGCTGATGTCAGAACGCCGGCCTCAAAGTTGCCAATGTTGCTGCGCTTGCCTTTCTTTACCGCTGGACAAGTGGCGCCGCCTTTCGGCCCTCTGTCATGTCATGAGCTTTCAGAGTTTTCGCGCTCTGTTCACAGGTGGCGCGACCATCCAAACGCGATTTTTGTGCCAGACGGCAAAACTTTTTCAAACGATAAAAAAAAAAATTCAGCTGTGTATCGGCCTTCGATTTTCATTTTGGTTTTTGTTTTTTTTTATGCTACTTTCAAGTTCTGAGCCTCGTGTAAACCAAATATTTCTTCGTTACAGCCGATATCGCGGCAGATCTCGCGTTTTCGGTTTCGTTATAAAAGAATAAATGTCACTGAAATGAAGCATGACCAACCAAAATTCGTAATTAGTTCGCTATAACCGATAATTCGCTATATCAGTGTTCGTTATAACGAGGTTCGACTGTAATTGTCTTACAAATGTGTGTCTGTGCACGTGGTAGTAAACCAGGCCTTGCTTCAAAACATTTCCTGGATTTGGCAAACTGCTGTTCAGTCACTGTGTAATGGGAACAGTGTTGCATGTTCCAGAGGTTTAGCCACAGACAAGTTGGTGTACTGTCTACGGGACATCACTTTGTCCAGCCCAGTTACAAGTCTTATTTTTACAATGTGGCTGTGCAATTTGTGCAGCAAAGTAGCAGGTATGGATGCAGTGCGTGTGTGTGGCTGATTTGTGAGAGATATGTGGAGGTTCATTTACAGGCAGGGAGAATAGAAGAGTAAACGCGTTTGTGCAGTTTAATCTCATTCGAGAGTCCATTTTAATGTTTCAATGTTTGACAACACTTTTGTCGTATTTATTACAAAGCACATTTGCTGTACATTAGTGTCCTGTACATAACAAAAAAAAAAGTGCACAGTTTAACCCTGCTTGCCGAGGCTTTGCCTTACCTCCAATCTTCTGGAAGAACCTCACGATGCCTGTCATGAGGATTCACTAATGCGACTGGTCCTTAAGGTGTGTGCGTGTCTGTAATTAATGTTTCAGAATGTTGAGAGCACAGTACTGCTTCAGTTACTGTTTATTGCCCGTGTGCTGTTCTCGCCCCCTTTTGCATCTCCCAGCCTGAACCGTGATTACCATATTTCGTACTTTGTCTCCGTTCCTGTACATTGGCTGCAGGTTTTCAATTAATCAGTCTGTTAGATCCTTTATTGTTTTGGTTTACTTCCTTCTTTTTTTGGCTGCAGAATGCACATTTTTTCACAGCCAGTGTGTATTTTTCTGGACTCACTCCCTGGCTCACAAGCTGTTGTGCTCTCTCACACTCACTGCTGTATTTTCCTCCTGGCCGATTTCAGGTTGCCCTCGTCCCTCCCCCTCACTCACCCCTGCCACTTGTGTGAACATTTTTTTGTTGTTTCTTTTCTTTTTTCACATCCTGTACTGAATTTTTGATGCCTTCACTCTTTTGGTCCCGTCCCCTTCAGTGCTGCCAGCTACAATGCTACTCCACCACCTTTGCCACGAGAGCTTAGGACAAGGTATATACACCTCACGCCCATCATACCTTTTCTTTTCTTTTTTTAACCTCCTGTGTTTTTGTTGCATTTCTAGTCATGCGCTGCCTCGGGAAGTCCTTCTTTTCTTCGTCCTGTTTGTTAACTGCATTTAACAAAGCATCCCCTTTTTGTTTGTTCTGTCTTTTGTTTTGTTGTTTCTAAGGGGCTGTCTTTTCCCCCCTTTTGTTTTATGTGGGTTGAGGCTTTTTTTTTTGCGCTGGTGGCAGATTGCATCTCTGGCGGCAGCAATGGAATTCAGCAGCAGCATTAATGGCTTGAAATGTGTTGAATGTGTGCACAGCTGGATGTTGGGACGATGCAGCTACGCCCCTACCCCACACCCCCATCGTTCCATCCGTCGTCTAATGTTGCCAGACTACCTTGCCTAACTAGCCGTACTTCCTCCTGCTTGCATCTGTCTGCCGAGTTTCTCTTGGCTTGTGCGAAGTGCCGTTCTCAAGTGGGCGAAGCTTGCTGTGAGTGCATGCTTGAGGGGCTTGAGCATGGGGAGCAGCATGGCGTGGAAGGTGTTTTTCGTTCACTTCAGCATGTGCTTGCCTTTTTGCACTCCACAGCATATGCTCCGGGAACATGACTCCATCAGAGTTTGGTGGTAATTTGTTAACCTACATTTTGGTGCACTTCTGTGAGCACCTGTGTCTGCGTCATCGACAGTAAGAATTGAACTAGCAACTTCTCTTCTGAGTGCTGTGCGCACCCGACAAAAGTTGCCCGTCTTGCAGGGTGCTTGTGGTCGGTGGCTTTGCTCGCGAGTCAGGAGCAAAAGCCTGAACATTAGAAAGCTGTGAAAAAGTGCCATAAAAAATTTCTTCTTGCTCTCAAAGAAGGCTATCGAAGGTAGGCTACAGGCCAAGAATGCTGAGACAAATGCTCCTCCAAGGAGGCCCTCAAGCCAGTGGCACCAACTGATTGTCACGGCGTCCTGGTTACCTGGGGTTGGATTCTAGGGGATTAACTGTGACCTCATGAGAACTGGTCGACGCCATTGGCTAGAGGGCTTCTTCTGAGGGACATAAGCCTCTACGTTCTTGTTAAGGCTATAACAGCGCACCTACACAAGGACGAAGGAAGATGAGACAGATAAAACGTCCTTGTGCAGATTGCGTTGTTTTAGCCTTATTATGATCGTTCCAACTCGCCCATCAGTCTTAGTTATTGCATTCTTTAGTTGTATCCGACTATAGTGGTGCGCACCTCGCACCAGTGTGAACAGCACCAGTGCAGTTGCAGGCTATAGCAGAAGTTTTATTGTTTGTTTTGGCACTTCTCATTATGTGCACACTTGAGCTCCCGGCTGATTGCACATAACGTGAAAATATATTAACCATTACTAGTACTCCGACCAAGAGTTATCCTAGCAAAGCTCAGAACAAAAGTACAGCATAGCTAGTGTGGCGAGCATTTGGTTAGTCTTATTCACGCCTGGCAATATTAATGCATCTTTACCATTGCATTCTTTATTTGCTTTAGTCCTAGTGGCTGAAAACACAGCAAAAAAAGGAATTCAAGAATGCATCTTTCCAAACATGCAGGATTTGCGTTCGCATGCAAGGTGCGCTTAACATTGTGCATTTAGTGTGAACCTCACTAGGGACATATCACTCTGCATTGCACATATTTTTACACTGAGTGTAGTTTCCCACATTGTGTTATGGTATTTCTCTAGTGCAGCCTTAATTGCTTGGGAACCCACAGCTATTTAAGAAGCAAGTTTTTTTTTATTCATGCATTGATGTGACCTTCTAGCATCTTGAGCCTGCAGAATACCTTGCAACTGTCATTGGTTAATCTCACTGACGTAATTAAATTTGGACTTAACGCCTTACTTGGGACACTTTGGGAAAGCAATGCCTTAAAGTTGTTTGCCTGGGTACCTTGGGTTGGTAGTATTGTCTGCAAAAGCATAGCATTAGTGCATTCTTAGTCGCAAGCAGCATAGGAGCATGCATTTCTTGAGAGCAGTGTAGATATTTGCTAGACATGTTGATTGTTGAAGGGCTACCTAGCTTTAAATTAGATTTACCGGTTACCCCACGGAATGCACTTCTTTGAGGTGTGGGTGTGTGATGGCGGCGTTTGACTGCCATTGCAATGAGACTGGGCAAGCAGAGCTCGAGATTTATTTCTCTGTCTCTCTGTCATGTTAATCTGTGCTTGTGCTTGTCATGTGGAAGCCTTCAAGGCGCAGTGAGGTCCGGCTTCTCAGCATTGCTGAGCGCCGGCCCGTTGTCCCTCCTTTGTGCAGGACAATGAACGAGGAGCAAGTGAAGCCCCGGTCGCTGCGTTTCACATGGAGCATGAAGACGACGTCGTCGCGGGACCCCGCCGAGATAATGCAGGAGATCCGCAAAGTCCTCGACAAGAACAACTGTGACTACGAGCAGCGTGAGAAGTTCCTGCTGCTGTGCGTGCATGGAGACCCCAACACGGACTCGCTAGTCCAGTGGGAGATTGAGGTGTGCAAGCTGCCACGGCTGTCGCTCAATGGGGTGCGATTCAAGCGTATCTCGGGCACCTCCATCGGCTTCAAGAACATCGCCTCCAAGGTTGCCAACGAGCTCAAACTTTGACTCTGTCCCTCCCCGTGGTAGTAGAAGTGTACTGCTGCTGATGATTTGGCTTCTTGGGCAAGGCTCTGTTCGCTTGCCGCGGCGGCACTCGGACTGCCCGCACCCCCACCTCAGCTGCTCGGCAAAACTGCGGCAAGACATCCGCTGCGACGATGACGTCAACGTCTTCTAGGTGTACTTTGAGCAGGGCTTGGCCTGGCTCTGTTCCTGCTTGACTTTTCTTTTCTATTTTTGTTTTGCACCTGCAAGGAATGGAATATGCATATAGCTTCTATTTTCTCTCCCTGATGTTCGGGTGGGGAGGCGAGACCGGGTTAGTGTGTGCCACAATTGTCAAGTGTTATGGCACATGTGCCGTGGCTTGTGGCAACTCCAATGTCCCCTTCTCCTGAGCTTTGCCACAAGCTCTTGTGCTGCCTTGGCCAGGCATGAATCGAAGCGGTGCAGTGTTCGTCCCTTTGCCGGGGTGCCGTGGGGAAGACGCATCCCCTTTCCATGTCTCCCCCAAACGTGAAGAAGGCGGAGGCGAGCAAAGGCTCACCTGCACTCGTACCCTCCCCCCTTGTCAAGTGTCGCGGTGGCGAAAAGTACTGAACTGTATCCTACTCCCCACCCCCTCCATCTCCCTTCATTAACAGACTCGAGGCTGGATGTGTGTATAAGTGTGTGCATGTCATATGACTGATGTGTGTGCGTGGATGGGAGATTTTTTTCTTCTTGCATAGGCTCTTTTATTTTTTTTTAATTCCTCTGGGACGTATGTGTACATAAGAAAGCAGCAATTGATGTGTGCATGACTGGGTGTTGTTTGTGATTGCCTAGCAGCAGTTTCTGGCTGTCCTCTCTGCGCTGAAGTCCTGCCGCTGGAAGCCTCACCGTTCATTCACTGCGCGCGCACTTGGGACACTGGCTGTACAGAGACCACCGGGCCACACGGTCACAGGAGCTCAGCAGTGGTCTGCCTAGGTTCTCTGCACACACACACATACACAACACACACATATGCACCACTTTGTTGTGGGCTGGACACTCTGACGGTGCTGTGGGCAGCCCATTATGTGGCCATTTCACATCGTTTTGGCTTTTCTTCAGGCATTTTTGTTTCACTCGGCCGTGATACCACCGAACTGGACAGCAATTTTCAACTGCGCTTGGGTCATCAAAGACGAGGTCTCTGTTATGGGAGCATGATTCCACAAAGGACACGCCACTTGCTTTTAACCCCCAGTGTCTGGCAGTCGGAGCAGCCTCAGAGGAAGCCTGAAAATTGCAACGTTTTGAAAGCGCGGGTGAGAGCGGTTCCTCGGTCTGCTTCTGTTGTCGATGGTAGGGAGGGAGGGTGCATACACAGGGGTGGGAAGAGTAGGGGGATGGGTAACAGTAAACCATGGCTAGGCGCGTGTCGCGCCTGGTGCACGTTACTTATGTCACTAAACGCGTCGCGACCGAGAGCATTCGGGCGCGCTTCATTGCCTCACTTTTTTTGTTTCAAGTCGACACCAAGGAGGAACCGTGCATGCCACAAACTGTTTGCTTTGTTGTTGCTTTTGGCTCCTGGCAAAGCACGCACTTGGCTCCACGTTTTTTTTTTCTTTGTTTTCGTT
Source organism: Amblyomma americanum (assembly GCF_052857255.1). Taxonomy (NCBI): domain Eukaryota; kingdom Metazoa; phylum Arthropoda; class Arachnida; order Ixodida; family Ixodidae; genus Amblyomma; species Amblyomma americanum. The sequence goes on along the minus strand of NC_135501.1, from coordinate 198,302,130 downwards.
GCCCATCTCTAACGGTGCGCGAGCACTGTAGCTTTTTCATGTAGCCTTCCTTCTCTTCATCAGGGCCTGTGTGCTGCCAGGATCAACGTTGAGCGTAGCACTTCTCTTGAGAAGGGCAAGACGGTGGGAACAAGTCATCACCACAAATATTTTATTAGGAAAGAGACTTGGCGGCCGCAAAGCAGTGCTGCGTGGCTAGCAGTATTGAGCTGTTCAGTTCTCTACCAGCCATATGGTGCAGGAAACTTTTGTCGAGGAGGTGTGGAGCAGAGGGTTATGTTGCTCGGAGGAGCTTGTACTTTATTACCGTTGGCACCAAGGGAAGCCGCCCAAAGCTTCCATCTCGGTTGGCTGACGCCCCCTTTTTTTTTTCCGGCCAGAGGGAGCTGTCACTGTGTTAGGTGGTTACTTAGCTCAAGGAGTCCCGTTCAGTTCATTTACGTTCCTGCTTCGTTCAGTCTTCCCCCAACCAGTGTTTTTTCTTCTTTTGGTCGTAATGTAAGGTTGAACTGCGCCACTTAAATGTGTTGGTTGCTGTTAGCTGCCTTGTACATATAAGCTGCATTCTTTCCTGGACAACTCCTCCTTGTGTAAATAGCGGGCAAGCAGATTTTCTTTTTTCTTTTTTTTTTTGAAGGGAGGGGGAAAACTGCATTTTAAGTAAATGTGCAGTACCAGTGTTGGCAGTGAGAAGAGTTGACATATTTCACTTTTTTTTGCCCCCCCCCCCCCCCCCCCCCCCCCTCCTTTGTTTTAACAAGAGACGGCGCACCTTATTTTCCTCTTAGGCTGCTGCACGGACTGGACTTGTTGTTTGTTTGCCCGGTTTCTTGCGAGAAACGGTTATGAGGCTCAGGCGGCAGAGAGAAAAAAAAAAGTGACGTTGGGGTGTAAATAGATGTGTTGCCGCCCTGTCTGTGTTTGTTTGGTGCGGCTGCTGTGGCAGAGTGACCAGTGCAAGCAGCTTTTTTTTTTTTATGTTCAAGGAAATTGGTTAACTAGTTCAGTGTAAATATCTGGAGCTTTCATAATTACACGAGTAAGTGCTAGGGAAGTTTCTAGTGTATAATTTATCTAAAAACAAATAAAGGGTCCTTCCAGTACCTGTCTTTTGTGTTAAATTTTCAGTTATTTCACATGATCTGGATCACTAAGTGTGAGCTTTCGCATATAATGCTGTGAAGAGTGAAGTTCTAGTCACGGAATAAGTGACGGTAGGCTTATCCTTGCTCGGCAAGCTTGAAACCTACGGCTGGAAGATTTGTAAGTATTGGGGTGTCTTCCTCTTGATTTGCCAGAGGTTGTGATCTCTAGGATTTCTGTGCTATTCGTTTTGATTTAGTGAAAATATTGTGCAACTCTTACTCCGGAGAAGGTGCTGTGCCACAGCTGTAAGCAGAGTCTGTTTTGTGCTGTTCAGCCCATGAAGGCTGTTGACCCTGTAAACTCTTACACCTCATCGCCCGTAGAACTCTGTGGTACATAATTCCAGTTGCAAAACGTTATTGCAGTTGTCGTGCAATGTGTTCTTAGGCGTTTCCCAAAACAAACATGGTCGAAACACGAGCCAATGGAACGTTGCCCTTCAGTGCAAGTTCTCTTTTGGCAACACGAGGGGATCGGTGTACGGATCTCTAAGGGTGCTCAAAAGCAACACCTCTCGAATCCGTTTTTTTTTTACTGTTCGCCATAAAATAGCCGCGAGCTGTCTAATAAAATCATGCATTGGCTGCAGTAAGCCTTCGCGCAGTTAGGGTCCATATTTTGATGAGGTTTTTTTGACTAAGCAGGCGACCTCCAATCTGGGACGTTATTGAAAGGTTGGTAGGTTTAAGAACGCCTGGGGGGCGTGTTAAGATGCCGAAACGCCCGAATGCTTAGTCTATTCTCGGGAATACACTGTGCACAAGCTATGGCCACTACGGCCGAGATGTGTGATGGCGCTAGGGAACAAAACAGATATAATAGGATAGTAAAAAAAAAGCAAATATGAGTTTGATATCGGAGGAACGAGTACGCGGACCGTGGCTAATGTGTCTACCGTGGCGCCGTTGTTTCCTTAAACTTTATTCTTGATGCCCAAAATTACTTTTTCTCTGCCATTGGTAGAGGCCCTAGCGTTTAGAGAGAACGAATGTAATGTGAATAAATCTGGCAGACGGTAAAAAACTATTCGAAGATTGGTGGCTCGAAAGCAGGACGTAAAGGCACAAGGTCACGATCTAAATTTGGATAACGCAAAAGTGAACAGAATTTATTTTTTTAGAATGGACGAATTTTTCAGACACTATCTGCAAATTTTAACCAACGCTTAGCTTAGTGGCGCTTGCCACTACTACATTTCAAAAAGAACGCTCCTAACATCTGTCCACTTTTTCTCCCTCTTTTTTTTTTTTTGCGCAAAGCAACGTCCGTAAAAATGATTTTCGAAACAAAATTTCGCAACTGGTTTTTATAGAGTGCCCCGTTAATGTTGCGGTGAACCCAACAATCGAAAGGAAGCAACATTACAATGAACTGGTTCGAAGTAAAAAAAAATTATTCAGTGTATTTTTACATAATTCGTTTTTTGGGAAAGGAAATGGCGCAATGTCTGTCTCATATATCGTTGGACAACTGAACCGTGCCGTAAGGGAAGGGATAAAGAAGGAAGAAAGAGGTGCCGTAGTGGAGGGCTACATCCCTTTACCCCTTCCCCTGGTCCCGAAGAGTGATGCCCTAAGGGCCAACATACGTCGGGACCAGTACCCCATCCCCTGAATAAACCATAGCATCAACCACCACTTTAACATGCACTGACATCGCACAGCACAAGGGCGCCTTTCGTTTTTTACACTTGAGCTTGGTTACGATTCAGTGCCAGCTTACAATTTAATATTCTTAAAGTGAATAAAGATGGCGCTGCTCACCACAAGGAACTTCTTTCGTTGCTTCTATCCATAAGTGCACTTATTGGCTCACGTGCATCCATGCCTGCTGTGCTGCTGTTCAGTCTGTCCGTGGCATACAGCGGGTGCGGTATGCGGGTGTCGTTGGAACCTTTTTTGCGCAAATTGGGAGCTGGAACAATTGTGCAAGTGGGTGAGTAACCACCTTTGAGCTAGTTGGCCTATCGCGCTGTTATTGTAGCCGTCTGGTTCGCCTGCTTTTCCCAGCATGTTCATGGGTTGGTTGGGCCAGTTAAGCCTAGGCGTGTTGTGCTTTTAGCTACTTGTTCCGGAATGTGGACGCATTTGCAAGACGCATTTTTTCCTCCCTTAGCGACGTTCTTTTTTTTCTTAAAATTTCTAAATACCGTAATTTCGAATTGGCGTGGCTCACCATATGCTCGCGTGTGTGTTACAGGTGGCCGTACTCGGCAGCGACGAAGTTGGCCGGTGTGCCCGAAGGGTGCGTGTTTCTGGAAAGCCCCCCCCCCCCCCCCCCCTTTTTTTTTTCGCCCTTGGAGCTTTTGTGATGACCGTTACAACCTTGAACAATCAGTGAGAGTAAATAACTGATTTAATGAGGCTGACGTTTTCGCACGAATGTGCCGCGCCTTGCAGCGACACTTAGAAGCCTCTAAATTATGTTTGTTGCCTTTTTTTTTTTAGGTCTGGCGCCGTGCGGTGTATTCCCCGTTCACAGGTAAGAGCAGTTCGTTACCACCTCGCTGGTGTTGCACTCGATCGCAGGCAATCTCGAATCACGTGATGACGTACCATATTGCTTGAATCTCGTGGAAGCAAAAATGACTGATTTAATGAGTCTGATACGCAATGGTTCATACTGCAGATTTGCTGAAGAAAAACGAAGGGTCAGCATGGCTTTTCATTGTTCACGCAGGTATATCAAGCTCAGCAACTTGTCTGCTCTTAAGGAATCTGGCAGTCTCGCATCATTTTCGTCACTGCCGTGTTGGGCTGCTCATATCCATGTCGTATGTTGGAAACCGAGGTAAGTAGGCAACCATCGACAGTAGAACGTTAATATGCCGTTCTTGAGTTTACTCAATAAAGTATTTCTTCTGTGCCCTGCCCGTGTCGTTCTTTTTTGGCTTGCAAGCGTGAACGCGGCTGGCTTGTCTTAACCGGCCGTGGACTGGAAATTGCTTTTAGAGCGAAAGCTCTACTCCCGTACAAAGCTGAAAGTCATGTGGCAGTGCAATTTGACAAAACCAGGCCTTGTTCCGACGTCATGACACGTGACTGTTCAGCTGCGCGTGGAGTCCACCATTACTGCCTAGCACAGCACACGTGCAGCTCCCGACGTTTATTAGAGAACAATGTCTCCTCCATTTCGTCTGTTTCGCCTTGGTGTGCTTTAATTTGGGCTCCACTGTGAAGCCCGGCTCGCATAGCGGCGAGGCAAAAACCTTAGAACCTATTCTTTCTGGCCGCTAGCAACTTTTTTCTCCTCTGCGTTACTAATCTGGAGCGTTTTCCCTCTACACTGATTGGTTACTTGTCCGCATTGTCAATTTCATTCTCTTGATATCTGATAGGCTAATTTACGCCCTACCCTTGTTATAGTTACCTCTATGACTTGACAAATGCATACCATGACAAAACGTAGTGACGTAATAGTTTTCGCACGTGTACGCACTTTTGTTCAGGAACTGCACTGAAGTCTCAAGCTATCGCTGACCATTCTACGGGACTTATCCTAATGTTGGGGGCGGCATGACATGGCATGTGGGCTTCGAGGGGCTGCTCCGGAGTAATTTCTATCGCGGTGTTCTCTAAGAGAGCACAGCACATGCCTAATAGTTTTGGCACCGAACTATAGGTGCTCTGCCAAAGCATTTTCGTCTTGCGCGGTAAAGGAAAGCGCTCCATTTGGTCGCTGAGGAGGAAAAGAGCTGCCTGTAGGCAGTACATTTCATGAAAAAAATTCGTCTGATGTGTGACCGCGCTGCAATTATTCCGACATGGGTCGACGGCACGGCATCCTTGATTTTTCACTCTTGCCTTTCTGAAAAGAGCACCGTGTTCTGAGAGAGCAGCCACCTGAATAGCGGCAGACCTCGTGCCGTTATTTGAAAACAATTGACTACGAGGAAAGGGAGCTCTCTTTGGGGGCGTCAACCACGTAAAAGTCGCCGCTGCGGTACCACGTAAACTCTTCGCCGCAGGCTCCAGGCTAACCATGCTTAACTGAGCTTTCGCTTAAACCAGCGTTTGTTTTTTTTCGCCAGAGCCGGGCTCCAGAAACTTTTGGCGGCGGGTTTTTGTTCGTCCGCGTCATAATAAATTACGTCATTAATGTTGTTAGTGGTTTTCGAGGAAACAAAATGACGCAGTAACTGTCTCACTTCTTGGGTTGGCAGCTCAACCGCACCGTGAAGGAATGTGGGAGTGAAAAGTGCCGCAGTGGAGGGGTCCGGATTGATTTCGGCCAGCTGGGGATCTTTTAACGTGTACTGTTCAGATGATACTATAGCGAAGGAAGGAATTTTTTTTTTTGTAGCCGCGCCGTGAGGGCAGGGAGAGATATGGGAGTGAAAGAAGAGAGAAAGCGTTACAGTATAGTAAGTGTTGGCGGTAACGCCGTTACTTTTTTCCGGCATCTTAGTAACGTGCTCGTTACCAGTTCTGAACTGTTACGGGTAACGTACTTAAGTTACCATTTTTCGGTAACGGCAGGTGTCATGTTACTAATTACATTTTAATACAATTCCCCCCCCCCTCACCTCTTTTTCAGAAAAAAAAAGTGCAGAGCTCCTAAAGTGATGTTGCAAATCAACGAAATGTACGGATGCTCTCGACGACCCTTGTTGCATGCCAGAAAACACGCCTTGACGACGCACACTTTTAAAGAAAAAAAAAGACAGAATACCCATAAAGCAGGAAACACGTGCGCGAACACGCATTCACACACTTGCCTTCACCTACCTTCCCTTCCCAAACCACTCACATACACAACTCTCTAAAGAGTGGAAGCATGCTGAGCATTTTGGAACGTCACATTTTTCAGAATTACCGTATATTTGTTGAGAGTTCAGCGATTATTTGTTTGTGAATTTAGAATTGATGGTGAAGTATCATTTTGTGTTTAATGTCACATTCAGAAAATGGTTTCACCATGTGCCACAGAAGCCAACACATGTAACTCTACAGGCAACTTTAGGCCGCTATATATTGCTAAGCTCCTGTACATTTGTGCAAAGTATTCTCGCTAAATCAGGATTTCAGCTAAAATCGTTGTTTGGTCTAGAAATTTTATGCGATATTTTAGCTTTATAAAATTGTTATCGTGAGTTCTTGCAGCGAAGACGCACTAATTGAAATTTATGGCCATGGAGTAAGGGAAAAGTAACGTGCAGTACATTTTTTGTAGGTAAAACGTCGGGCGGTAACGCGTTCCTTTATTTTTTGCATAACGAGTAACGTATTTAGTTATTTTTTTATCGGTAACGCCTGCAACACTGAGTGAAGTGGAGGGCTCCGGAATAAGTTCATCGGTTGATATGCAGGTCAAGAACAGAAATATGTGGCTGGTGAAGAATCTGATATCGCGAGGAGCAGGAAGAACTTTTTATTTACACATTTTTATATTGGAGTTATTCAATGGGCGGATGCCAGTTTCAGGATGCCTATAATATAGGCCGGGGCTGCAGTCGTGGCCCGTTCGACAAAACACTTGAGCTGTTAGGCTCAGAGCCGGGAGGCGCTGCCTCCTAATGGTCCTTGGATAGGCTGGGGGTAAGGGGGATGTTAAGATTGCTTTGGCAAGCCCATACCACGTAGCAGGACGTGGTTGTATCCTCGCAGTGAAGGCATTCCGTTGGGAAGTCAGTGGTGTACCACTTATGGAGGAGTTGTGCTGTGGTCAGAGTGTCGGTGTTTTCCCGATTGCTCTGGATGAGAAGCCCCAATACCCCAATGGTGGATACTTCGCGTATGGGTTGGCCACTAGCAGTAATGCAGATGGGAGGATGGCCGTGGAGGCCGGGTTGACCTCGAATGAGCAGCAGCTCTGGCTTCTGAGGTGAGCACGAGAGGTCGGCTCCGGCTACGTGGCGCCCAATGACATCCACCGCTTGTTGAAGTGCTGATTCAACCTCAGCATCTGTCTCGCAGACCATTCGTCTAATTCGTCGAATTGCTAATAAACATAGAGGCATGCGAGAGGCTGACCTCCGACGTCTTGTTCAGGCGTTTGTTATCAGTCGCCTCACATATACCCTCCCTTACCTCTACCATAGCTGCCAGGAACGGGACCGCGTTGACTGCCTTATTAGACAGGCATACAAGGCGGCTCTCCATCTCCCCCACCGGACCCCCACGTATAAACTACTGGCATTAGGGGTCTACAACGCTGTGACAGAGCTCTCGGAAGCTCATCTCACCGCTCAGTACGAGCGTCTCACCCACACCTCCACGCGACGTCACATACTCGACAAGCTTGGAATAAGCTTCGAAACGACCGTCACCGAGAAGGCCCAGCTTCTGTCCCATATCCACAGCAACCTTATCGTTACCCCTCTCCCGAAAAACATGCACCCAGAGTATCATGTCGCTCGCCACAAGGACAGGGCTGTCTCTGCATAAAAAGTAACAGATCAGACAGCGGTCTACGTCGACGCCGCCGAATACTCTGATCGCGATGCTTTTTCGCTCGCGGTTGTAAACTACTGTGGACGGCCGTTGGTTGCGTGCTCCATTACCGTCAGATCGTCTGAAGAGGCCGAGGAGGCGGCCATAGCCTTGGCGATGGTCTCCACCTCTGCAGAAACCATCTTCAGTGACTCTAAATCTGCGATTCATAATTTCGCCAAAGGCCTGGTCTCCCCCGTCACCCTATCTCTCCTCCGCTCCACCAAGGACCAACTCCGCCCGATCCAATTGATCTGGGTCCCTGCGCACTCATCCCATCCAGGGAACGAGGCGGCCCACGATCATGCCCGAGGATTCGTCGACCGGGATGTGGTGTCGCCCGTCCTGTGGACGTCGAGAGATCGTATGGTTACATTTCATGACATAACCATGCACTACCGCTTAAATAGACTTCTATATCCCCCCGCACATATTTCTCTAACCGAACCCCAATAGGCTGCATAGAGGCAATTCCAAACGAACACGTTCCCCAACCCCGCGATAAATGCCCGCATATACCCTGGGGTCTACTCTCCCTCCTGTCAACTATGTGGCCAACATGCCACTCTATCCCACATACTCTGGGCTTGCCCTCAGGACTCCCCTCCGCGAGGTTTGCAGCTCTCGAATCCAGACCAGTGGAGGCCGCATTGCTCAGTTCCGACTCGGACACACAGATCCGGGTTGTGACAAAAGCCCTAGAAGTTGCCGAACACCACGGGCTCATGGCCACTTGATGGGGCTATAACAACACACCAACTGCTATCTTGGTCGACGAAAATAAAGTTTATCCTCCTCCTCCTGTGTTGTGGTCAGAGTGTATCTACGAAGTGTGTGTTCTTCGTGGTTGGAGAAGTGAAGCCAGTTCCAAGGAAAAGAACGAACCACAGGACGCACGTGCAAGCGAGGCAGAAGAAGAAGAGTTCAACTCGGGCGAGGTTGGAAGTAGTTGTCGTTGGCCTCTATAGGAGGTTGGCTGATTCTCCTCAGGACTGGAGCAGCTGTTAGCCATGAAAGACACGGTTGCCCGAGCAGGTGAGATATATGTAGCGATTTAACTCATGCATACTGTCTACCATGTTGGGCTGCTCTAGCAACACTTGTAACTGCTGTAGAGGTCCATTATTTTTCACCCCCAGAGGAGGTCACTTATGGAGTTCTGTAATTCACGTAGAACAGCTTAACTCGGCCCGCTGTTACACAGTCGCTGCCCTGTACTATAGTGGGATACAACTCAAGAACAGAGCTGCTTTTCCCCATCAAAGGACCCCCTTCCAGCCAATGGCGTCGGCCAATTCTCGTGAACCTGCTAGCGTGACAATGCAGGGAAGGGAGTATCCGCTTTCATCTCCCACACCCCGCGTCGTCACGATAGCAGGGTAATGAGAATCGGCCGACGCCATTGGCTGGAAGTGGGTCCACTGACGGTTCAGTTATGTCCGACTATTATATAGTCCGCTATTTGCGGGAGAGACAAGACACACTGCAGTTGGTTCACGGCAGGATATCTGAAACTAGTTCCATTTATTCGCTGATAATATTCAGAAGAACGCTTGGAAAGAACCAACTCATCGCCAGGCACGCACAGTCGGTCGTAACTCTCAGCAAGATATGTGGCGAGAATCTTTCGGCGCACAGAATTTAATGACTTGTACACAAGTGCACGCACCGACTCCAAAACAGTTTATGGCGGCCGCGTTTCGATGGAGGCTATAGTGAAGTACAATATTCTAGTTCACTATAATGGAGGCGAAACGCAAAGGCGCCCGTGTGCTGTGCGATGTCAGTGCTCGTTAAAGATCCCCAGGTGGTCTAAATTATTCCGGAGCCATCCACTACGGCACCACTTTCTTCCTTTCTTCCTTCACTCCCTCCTTTATCCCTTCCCTTACGGCGCGGTGTCAGCCCACGTGTGAGACAGTTACTGCGTCATTTCCTTTCCCCCAAAACCAATTTTCATTTACGGGGTTTAACGTCCCACAGCGATTTATCTTGGCTATGAGGGCCGGCGTAGTGAAGGGCTCTGGAAATTTCGACCACATGGTGTTCTTTAATGTGCACTGGCATCGCACAGTACGCAGGCCTCAAGAATTTCGCCTCCATCGTAGTTCCACCACCGCGGGCGGGATCGAACGCGCGTCTTTCGGGTCAGCAGCTGAGCGTCATAACCACTGAGCCACCGCGGCGGCTCTCCGACAGCAAAACACACTGCATAAGCAGAAAAAAAAAATAGCTGGGAAGGATGTCGACAGGAAAGCTACGTGAACATTGTCGCTCCCGCGATATGCCTGGGACGGATATCCATCGCGAACAGGAAAACGGTGGCGCGGTGTAGCGGCTCAAGGCACGACGCTTCAGTGCCATTTTTAAATAATAATAATAATAATTGGTTTTTTTGGGGGAAAGGAAATGGCGCAGTATCTGTCTCATATATCGTTGGACACCTGAACCGCGCCGTAAGGGAAGGGATGAAGGAGGGAGAGAGCTGCCGTAGTGGAGGGCTCCGGAATAATTTCGACCACCTGGGGATCTTTAACGTGCACTGACATCGCACAGCACACGGGCGCCTTAGCGTTTTTCCTCCATAAAAACGCAGCCGCCGCGGTCGGGTTCGAACCCGGGAACTCCGGATCAGTAGCCGAGCGCCCTAACCACTGAGCCACCGCGGCGGGTTAGATTACGAGTTTCCGCACAGAGCTCTTAATTGGCAGTTTCAGCGTTGTCTGCTCGGCTGTTCTGCTGACGTCACGCAACCCCTGCTGCTCGTCTGCTTGCAACGCTGGCACGCCCGTTTGTATGCACTCCATACATGGTAGTTAAGGGAATAGGTTGTTCACGTCATCCAGGAAATAGGACAGGCACACGGAGCAGAGGAATAACTAGTAGACGAATAAATGATCAACAGAATGCAGAAGCTCGTGTGGGCGATCGGATGGAAATTTATTTCTACGCGTTTCGACAAGTCTTTCACGTGGGTATATATATATATCGCAAAATCTTTTTTTCTTTATTTCTTAGCGCTTCCTGGGCAGGACGTGCAGTAAGTATGCGGATTTAATACTGCACATTTTATCGCACTTAGTTTCTGACAATGGAGGTAGGAAAAGAAGTCCTGCACCGCCACTCTGTATCATGGGCTAACGAGATTCAGTCTAGTATAGGGGAGGCCTTTCCCTAGCACTACCTCGCGAAGCCTTTAATAAACCATCGCCACTGTCTTACCTGATGTACATTTGCGGCACAGGCGGGCGGGGACTCTGCACGCCGCCTTCGAAAGCACTTTGTACAGTTCCGATATGCCCGAGATGCATGTATCAACTTCATCCTTATCGACTTGAGCTTCCTTCAATTCGCCCTCGATTCAAGTCGATTGGGCGAACGCTCAAGCTCGATGGCCTCTCCCGGGAAAGCTTGTTCTCTCCGCTGCTCTCCTAGCTCATACGCATATGCCGCTATGCACTATAAACAGAATTAAAGGAATAAAAGGAGAGTAAGCTGTCTTCTAGCGCACTACTTCTTATAAAAGGGAGTGTGCTACAACTTTACTCCCTTTTTACTCCAGTGTAGGCGTACGTGTGAGTGTAATTGCGGTCGCCCACATCTGAGTCACGTGACCTCCGTGCCTCGGCACCTCCAGCTACAGCTCTCACACGTGCAAGTTGAAGCCGGGAGGAGGGGAATTACCATGCAGGGACGGCCGGTTTTTGCACTGTGTGGAATGTAGCACGTGACCTCACGCAGCATGGTTTACGCGTGACGTCATGATAGCCATAATGGAGCGCCACGCAGTCTCCACCTGCAGCTTCCACCGTGCAGGAGTCGACAAGCGGATGTCGCTGGTGTCTAGAATTCGGTGGTACTGACCGAAATTCGGCATGGTGGCCACTTTGACGTCAGTGCAAGCCGTCTGTACATTTCGTCGCCTGAAATATAATGGCAAAAAAGAACTGGACAGGAAGGAAAGGCATATGTGAGATAAAAATGAATGAGTAGAGAAATGTAGGAGAGTAACGAAGCAGTAGTGGTTTATTAAAATAATGATAAAAAGGAAGGAAAAGATTTTTGCTAGCCCCGGCATCTGCCATCGATACTGCAGCACCTGAGCTCGGGCAGCGGAAATAAAGGATAGCAGGCAGAATGGAGAAATGAAATGAAAGAGGTGAGGGGACAGGAAGAGAAGATAGGGGGAGAGGTAATATACACAAACTATTTGCACAATAAGAAATGTGTACAGGTTGCGTGCATTATTAGTTAATGAAGAAGCAGGAGAGTAACGAAAGTATTCGATTTGAAAACTGTTTTGAAATGCCTGAAGCTTTCATTGCCCGACATTACACATATAGTTAGCAGGAGCTTATTTTATGGCAACTGGCAACTGGACCTCCCTGGTAGTATTTAGCCTATACCTATCCCGAAACTGCCTAGCAGGCCCAGCTCTGATATAATATGCCTACGTGTTCCAGTCAAAAATGAACTATCTTGTGGATCACATATTCTGATATCTGTCTATGCTCCTTTTGCAGAAGCTCGGAGACGGCCCTCGAAGAAATCGTGTAAGACCAATAGGTTTTCAACACTCCATGCCCGAGCGCTGTTGGGACCGCAGAATGCTCGAAATGTAATTCGCAAAGGCAATGTAGCAACCATTTCGAGGATTGTGGCGAAGACACTGCAGGGGGAGAATAAAAAGTAAAAAAAAGCTTTTACATGTTCAAGGGGATCGTGGTCACGTATTACGGGTTTAATGGGTCACGTGACAATCTGCCGTGTGATCTATCGGTCACGTGACCTTTGTATGTGATGACGTCATTTCGTGTGGACGACCACGAGAAGTCGGCGGGTGCCTGGTCATAGCAGTTGTGGTTCTAATAAAAGACTGCAATATTGACCATTTTATTAAAAAAACAGTTCAGGTAAACCGGAATTCGAACTAAAATAGTTCGAATAAAAAGAGTTTAACTTTGTATGTTCCTTCCAAACTGGACACGTGTCTCCACGAAGCTCTACCTTAAGAAAGAAAAATGCGGCACAGGCGTTCTAGAACCACGCGCGCTCCATTGCCATTGCCAATCAGGTTACGGCGACTACACGGCAAAAACGTGTCCAGCATTGGCCACGCATGCTTCGATATAGGTACAACGTTTCTTTTGGTAAGCCAGCACGATCGAGGGCTATCAAATAAAGAAGAAAGTCAAGAACAAAGCTTAAGCGCACTTTCAGATAAAAAAAACAGCATTCGTTGCACGAACCACAAGTTGTCGTGACAAGCTGACTGTATCCTGTGGTTGATACATGCTTCAGCGTTGAATACATAGTAGGCGCAAAACACAAAAATAGCGACAAAGAAAGGCAAAGCTACCCATTCTTTCTCTTACCTCAGTCAGGGCCCCACATATCCAAAGATTCTGACGGTCTACTTGGGCCAAGTATCAAGATAGATCGATACTATATACGTTACATAGGCAGATACTACATATAGTTTGGATGGAGGGATGGATGGATACGGCTGAACCCTTTAAATCGGGCGGTGGTTCTAGCCACCTAGCCATGTCTTGTGAAATTTTACTCCTGTCTTGCTTTTAGCCACCAATCAGATAACCTTCGCTTGGTTCCTTCTAACCTCTTAAAATCCACTTTCCCTTCACTAATCCTAAACCCCAATGCCTTGGGTAAGTCAGCCCCGCTGCTTTCCACTGTAGGGGGTGAAGCCCTTTACAGAAAACCAGTCTCATTAAAGGGACACTGAGGACAACTTCATGCAGTTATTGTTTAGAAGAGCGAGTTGACGGGCTAGTTGGTATTGCATGGTGAAGGAACAGCGCTAAGTACAGGACAGGAGGCAACATGGAAGCACAAACACGTTGGAAGCACAAACACGTTATTGTTGGCAGTAAAAATTGATTCTTCAGCTCTTCATGGGTATGTTAACGTATGTCCGGCACCAAAAAGATGCATTTGTCGTGGAGAAAACTGGATTTAAAAATCTTCCCTCCTGTCGATTCAAACTTGTGATTCAAACTCGGCCGAGTTGCCGCCTTTTTCAAGTGAATGGCGGTGTAGCGTAGCCTCCGGGATCCGCGTTATGTTGTCAGCGCAAGCATTTTACTTACGAAATGGGCCACTGATGGCGACACCTGTTTTTTAGGTTCTTTTTTTTTTCTAGCTGATAAAAGCCGCGTTTTCGGCGAGAGAGGTGCCGTTGTGATTAGAACGCGGGAGAAACAAAAGTTGCAGGGGGTATCTAATCTATTGCTGACTGCTCACCTCGCAGGCGGCGCAACGATCTCTTAAAGTGAGATAACTGGGCAGTGTTCATGGCCGGATTTTGATTCCGAGGTAGGCAACTCGTACGAGTAAACAACCCCGACGGTGGATGCATGGGTGGCGCGTACGTGCCTGCGCAGGTCCCGGGAGTCTTCCCAGATGCACCACCCGGTCCTGCACCTCGCGTTCGGCTGCACGTGCTTGGCGGGCCTCATCGTCTCCTTCCTCGTCGGAATAGGCCTCCTGATCTTTAAGGGTGAGCAGGCAGCGGTCCGTATGCCGTCCGATAACCGTAAATAGCGCGGTCAGTGATCGTCGCACGGATCACTCTAAACAGACAGGAGTAAACGGGGAGTAAGATATAGCGTAGTACTGCGTACTCTTCTTTTACCCCCAAATAGGCGTTTTCGGGCTTAGAGTGAAGGGTCGAAAGTATATACATGCCTGTCGATGGTGCAGGTGCACTGCTACCGAAGGGCAGATGCACCGCCACCGCGAATGTGGATTCTACGTCCACGGCGATGCACATTAGCCCTTTCAAAAGCGAGAGCTTTTACAACTTCCCTCTCTAGCTTCTTCGCCGTGTGCTCGAGTTTGCCCTTGAACCGAGGAGAAACCACGTGACAGCTGTGACGTCACTCAGCCGCTGCGCGCCGCTGCCTAGTCACGTGTTAACCATGACGTCACTCAACCGCAGCTACGACGGAGCCGTGCACTCGACAGTTTAACGGCAGCAGTGGTCATGGGTGATCCAGGCGAGACGCCTAGTGAACTGTCTGCGTCTCAGAGGTTGCGAAGACGACAGGCCGAATGCGATCATCCGGTGGACGTAGCTCGCCGAGAGGCTGCCTTTAAAGGGGCTGTGAAGGGGGCTCTAATAAAGTTGCGGCATGGCTGGGATATTGAAGCACGCCGCTTCACGAATAGTGTCCAGCAAGGATTTTTTAAATGCGCTTAGTAGAAGCTGAGTTATCTGTAGTTAAAATCTGAATTTCATCGTCTTCGCGCCTTTCCCTCTCTCGTCACTTTTTGCACGTTGGAAGGTAGGCGCTCCTTCGCCGACCCACCTCTGGGAGCGGAGCTTCCCGACCCGCCGGAGATAAGCGGCTTATTGGCCGTGGCCACGGTAGCTGCCTGACGTCTGAAAGAATCTAACCAATGGCCACCTTTCACCTTGTCTACGCCGATGCGGGGGACGGAGGAGGGTGCGAGCATGAAAAAGTCGCCGGAAAGGGCTCGCCAACTTTGACGCGTCATTGTGGGTCGTCTGCTGCGTGTAGAAGAGTATTATTCGGCTCTGGTTTTCATGGCAACGCAGTGCAGTGATTAAGTGAGTTAATGTGCTCTCCTCGAAAGGCGCTTCAGAGCCCCTTTAAAGCTTTCGCTTTGGTTACTTGGGTTTAGCCGGGTTAAACCTTTGCCTATTTTTTGTTGCTTGAAAAGATGCAGCTTGTCACCAATGACCAAAGAACTGAGGGCCCTTCCGTGCGCATGCAGTAGGCTTCTGCCAGTGGAATGCTGTTAGTATACTCGGACCATATAGAATATTTAATGTCTCAAATATATACGCAAACTATCTAGACGAAACGCAGTCACCTTTATGCGGCCGCGCGCATCTGCTGTTAACAGGGCCACGCGCATCCTGTGTTGATCGACTCTCTTAACTTTGTTCTCGTGCAGCTGCAACGGCCAAGGTATTAAACACCTCAGGTATGCACCGAAGCTTTCACCGTCTTGGAGTTACGTGTTCGTGGACAACTGTAGCTCTTCGCTGTTTTCTTCTTTATTTTTTTGTCCACTTCCAACAGAGGCGGCCAAACAAGTGGACAAGCACAGCATTTTTCTTAGTTCCAGTAAGTGTCCGTGTTTCGCAGCGTTTGGGTTGCATCAAATCACATTTTTTTTTCGCGTCGATATTTTCATTACATTCCGATGAAAAAAAATACAATGATGTCATTCTTGCCTTTTAGAGTCAGGTCTACATTGCTCAATAGCGCTTGTCACTGAGCTTGTGCCTGTACAGACCAGGTATAGAAAGGCGCGAGATTCTCATCACCCTTCGTCACCTCAATCACAATCCCAATGATAATAATAATTGGTTTTGGGGGGGGGGGAGGAAATGGCGCAGTATCTGTCTCATACATCGTTGGACACCTGAACCGCGCCGTGAGGGAAGGGTAAAGGAGGGAGTGAAAGAAGAAAGGAAGAGAGAGGTGCCGTAGTGGAGGGCTCCGGAATAATTTCGACCACCTGGGAATCTTTAACGTGCACTGACATCGCACAGCACACGGGCGCCTTAGCGTTTTTCCTCCATAAAAACGCAGCCGCCGCGGTCGGGTTCCAACCCGGGAACTCCGGATCAGTAGTCGAGCGCCCTAACCACTGAGCCACCGCGGCGGGACACATTCCCAATTGCAGGACTGAGAAGTGCACTTGCTTCGAATCCTGAACTTGTATACAGCTTGCATGCAAATATCGGTCCTCGAATCCCGTCGGGCGTGTTGATTGATTTACACTGCAGCTCCGCCGTAGCTGATATCGCCTGTATAATCACACCACCGTTACAAAATGGTCTATAGACTTATAGACAATATTGCCTTCCTATACATATTTATTTTTGTCTATTTATACAGCCTATAGACTGTCTATAGACAAAAGTCTACTAAATGTGTATGGCCATAAATCTATAGACTGTCTGTAGACTCTCGGTAGGATTTGTATCGCCTGTAGACTGGTCTCTAGGGTTTGTCTACAGAGAGTCTATAGGCTGTCTAAAGAAATTTTTGTAAGGGCTGCAGCTGTACTCAAGAAGTTGCTCCCACGTAAGAGTGGTCATTGTTCCCCATACGTTGTCTGTGTATTGTCCTAGCACACTTGGCATCCATTCTGATGCCTCACATGCCAAGGTCTTGAAACTTTAAGGTTTTGACTTAGGCGCGGACTTCAGACCTTACACCATGATATTGGGACATTGAGGCCTCAGTAACTCACGAACTGTCCTCACCTGGCTGCACCTCCACGTTGCAGTATACGCTGAAACCGTACTGAGGAATGGAGAAAAAAGAAAATCACGCCCGCTTGCCCCCAGGTTAAGAAAAGGGATCAGCGCTAGCAGGCTCGCGAAATGATTAGCATTTAATGACCCTAGGGGATGATGCATCGCGCTCGGCTACTGATCCGAAGTTCCCGTGTTCGAACCGGACCGCGGCGGCTGCGTTTTTATGGAGGAAAAACGCTAAGGCGCTTGTGTGCTGTGCGATGTCAGTGCACGTTAAAGATCCCCGGGTGGCCGAAATTATTCCGGAGCCCTCCACTACGGCACCTCTTTCTTCTTTTCCTCCTTCACTCCCTCCTTTTTCCCTTCCCTTACGGGGCGGCTCAGGTGTCCAACGATATATGAGACAGATACTGCACCATTTCTTGTCCCCAAAAACCAATTATTATTAACCACGGCGGCAGCGTTTCGATGGCGGCGAAACGCTAAGGCGCCCGTGTGCTGTGCGATGTCAGTGCACGTTAAAGATCCCCGTGTGGTCGGAATTATACCGGAGCCCTCCACTACGGCACCCTTGTTTCGTTCTTCTCTCAGTCCCTCCTTTATCCCTTCCCTTACGGCGCAGTTGAGGTGTCCACCGAGATGTGAGACAGATACTGCGCCATTTCCTTTCCCCCCAAACCAATTTTTAATAATAATAATAATAATAATAATAATAATAATAATAATAATAATAATTTGTTTTGGGGGAGGGAAATGGCGCAGTATCTGTGTCATATATTGGCGGACACCTGAACCGCGCCGTAAGGGAAGGGATAAAGGAGGAAGTGAAAGAAAGGAAGAGGCGCCGTAGTGGAGGGCTCCGGAAAATTTTCGACCACCTTCAATTTTCAGCTAATCGGGAATCGAGCCCCTGACTTTATATCTTAACGAGACTCCTTTTAGGAATTCATAAAAACATTTAGCTGCAACTACTATAACGAAACAGCGTGCAAGAAGGAGAGTCGAAATCGCGCTGTTTGCTCCTCTGCCTTGGCATGCGCAGCCCCGGACCCTGCGGAGCTGATCGAGGCCGCCGACACTAGCGCCTACGAGTGGCCATTCGGTGAGCAACTCTGCGGCTGTCCGCGAATTCAACGAGAGCACGGAGGAAGAAGTGGCCTTCGCTATCCGAGCTGCTCGCCAAAAAGTATGCCGGAAGTCACGCGCTTTCGCAATGACTACTGGGAGTCTTTGGACGACGGCGCAGCCAATAGTAACGCGGCGCATCGGCGTCGTCTGCTGCGTTGTCTCCTGCGCATGCGTAAGCGCTAGCGCACTTGGCTGCCACCTTCCCGAACTCTTCGTGACGGCTTTCCAGCGGGCTATATGTGTTGACAAAAGCGGCGTTAGTGTTGCATTATAAAGAAAGTAAAAAGTGCCATGTCCGCAG